>NC_133460.1:19995209-20666459 GCF_048565385.1 Saimiri boliviensis
TTGCCTTCTTCTCTTTTAACATTTTCTCCTGTTCTTCTATTTCCTATAGATTAACAGTTTATTATAACATGCTAAACCTTTTAATTATAGCCCAAAACGATACCATTTTAGGCTTAAAGTACGTGTAATTATCAGCAAATTATTTCAAGTTCTTCTTCTTCAATTATACTTATTTATTTATTTATTATTTTTGAGAGACAGAGTCTCACTCTGTCTCCCAGGCTGGAGTGCAATGGCATGATCTCAGCTCACTGCAACCTCCGCCTCCCGGCTTTAAGCGATTCTCCTGCCTCAGTTTCCCAAGTAGCTGCGACTACAGGTGTGCACCACTATTTTGTATTTTGTAGTAGAGATGAGGTTTCACTATATGTTCGCCAGGGTGTTCTCAAACTCCTGACCTCAGGTGATCCAGCTGCCTTGGCCTCCCAAAGTGCTGGGATTACAGGTGTGAGCCACCTCACCCAGCCTATAATTTATTTTAAAATGTGATAATGTATAGTTAAATTATTAACTACAATAATCTTATAACAAGTGTCTTTTTTTTTTTTTTTTAAATAGAGACAGGGTTTCACTCTGTTGCCCAGGCTGGAGTGCAGTGGCCACACAAAGGCGAAATCATAGCTTACTTCTGAGCTCAAGCGATCCTCCCACCTCAGCCTCCTGAGTAGCTGCGACTACAGGCTCACACCACCACGCCCAGCACAAGTGTCATTCTGATAACTCTTGCAGAATGTGTGCTTTAGCACCTATTTATAAAATACCTTTTAAAAATATTAAGTTTTGAATCAAGGATTCAATAAAATATCCTCTTGATAAATTACGAAATTACTTTTAGATAAGGATCTAAATAACAAACTTCACCTTTTGACAAAAACTACCATTCACGTACCAAAATGACTCTCTTACCTTATAATATATGGAGGAAAAAATTACAAGTATTCTATACATGACTAAAATTCATAGGTATTCCTTGGCTAAATTTCACTTACCAGCTGTATCTCCCCGCACATTCCTCACCTTTTGCAATCTTTCCTGTTCCCTTTCCTGCTCAGCTATGAGTAGTGATAACTGCTGAGCATGCTGTTCTTCTAGTCTCTTCCGCATTTCTTCAAAAGCTAACATCTTGCTTTTTAGTAACTCCTCGCTTTCTGAAAAGAAACATGTCTCCTCAATTTAGAAAATTCACTACAAGTCTAATGTCTGATATTTTATATGATCAATTTAAGTTATCCTTCCAACAAGAAAGTATTCCTGGATCTGACATAATATGATCAAGATATAGCTGGGTCTCCACTTTGAACCACATTCACATTTTCCATTCCTTTTATTTCATGCTACACAATAAAGTAAAACCTGTATTGCATCACCTTTACCCACTCGTTCAACAGATCCCATCCTGATCTGAAATGATAGGCCCAGTACTATACATTCCGACAAGACTCTCCTGACTCTACTTAACTTTCAGATGTGGTTTCAAACAACTGTATCCTACCATCATTTTTTCTTTTGACACTTGTCTTCCAGGATCTCTAGTATTGTAGCTTGTAGTTTTGTCTTGTTTTGATTTTCAAAGTAAATGTTTCTTTGATGGTATAAAGCTTTCTCAGCTTCAGGTTTTTTTTTTTTTTTTTTGAGACGGAGTTTCGCTCTTGTTACCCAGGCTGGAGTGCAATGGCACAATCTCAGCTCACCGCAACCTCCGCCTCCTGGGTTCAGGCAATTTTCCTGCCTCAGCCTCCTGAGTAGCTGGGATTACAGGCATGTGCCACCATGCCCCGCTGATTTTTTGTATTTTTAGTAGAGACGGGGTTTCACCATGTTGGCCAGGATGGTCTCGATCTCTTGACCTCGTGATCCACCCACCTCAGCCTCCCAAAGTGCTGGGATTACAGGCTTGAGCCACCGTGCCCGGCCTCAGCTTCAGGTTTCAAAAAGGACTGTACATTAAAATTCCAGATATTTTAGTTACTAACTAAAAATTTTAAGAGAAAACATTATGACAATGCACTTACTAAATAGAATGTGGTAAGCCATGTTGAAATGTAGAATTACGAACTATGGGCTGGGTGCTATGGCTCACACCTGTAATCCCAGCACTTCGGGAGGCCGAAATGGGCAAATCACGAGGTCAGGAATTGAGATCATCCTGGCCAACATGGTGAAACCCCATCTCTACTAAAAATACAAAAATTTGGGAGTGGTGGTGCGTGCCTGTGGTTCCAGCTACTTGGGAGGCTGAGGCAGGAAAATCGCTTGAACCCATGAGGCAGAGGTTGCAGTGAGCCAAGATTACGCTGCTGCACTCCAACCTGGTGACAGAGCGAGACTTCGTCTCAAAAAAAAAAAAAAAAAAGAAAAGAAAAGAAATACCAAGTATGTTTATATAGCAAGTATATATTCATGGACCCATTATAATTCAACTAAATTCAACGAATCATTCTTCCCAAATATACAGTCAATGATTTTCCCTGAGTATCTTATGTACTATTATCCTACTGCTATAGTCTTCCCATAATTTGTTCCTAAAAACATTTTATTCAACTACAACAATATGCATTTTTAAAATTTTTTTTTTTTTTTTTTAAGATCTAGTCTTGCTCTGTTGCCCAGGCTAGAGTGCAATAGTGCCAACACAGCTCACTGTAGACTCAAACTCTAGGGCTCATGTGATCCTCCCACCTCAGCCTTCAGAGTAGCTGGGACTACAGGCATATGCCAGCACACCAGGCTAATTTTTGTATATTTTGTAGAGATGGGGTCTTGCTATATTGCCCAGGCTGCTTTTGAACTCTTGGCCTCAAGTGATCCTCCTGCCATGGCCTACCAAAGTGCTAGGATTACAGGTATAAGCCACCATGCCCAGCCTGCATTTGTTTATATGTAGCTTTTCATAGGCAAGGGGAGCTGGAAAGTAGAATCATAACCTTCAGCAAGAAAGGAAAAAGTCCCTCAACTCAACTGCTTAGTCAACAGGAGTCCATTCAGCTCTATCTCAAAAACTCTATAAATAGGCCCACTGAGGCAGCTCTCAGCACATGGCACTGTCTCCTTTGCCCACTTTGACAGCTACCTGACTGCCTCCAAGACTGCAGGCTCATCTTGCATTAAAACACTTACTAGAAATTGCCACTCCAGGCCGGGCATGATGGCTCACGCCTGTAATCTCAGCACTTTGGGAGGCCGAGGCAGGTGGATCACTTGAGGTCAGGAGTTTAAGACCAGCCTGACTAACATGGTGAAACCCCATCTCTACTAAAAGTACAAAAATTAACTGGGCTTAGTGGTGCATGTCTGTAATCCCAGCTACTTGGGAGGCTGAGGCAGGAGAATTGCTTGAACCCGGGAGGTGGAGGTTGCAGTGAGCCAAAATTGCACCATTGCACTCTAGCCTGGGCAACAAGAGCAAAACTCCATCCCCAAAAAAAGAAAAAAAGAAAGACATTTCCACTCCATTGGTCTTATGTACTTCTGATATTCACTGAGGCAACCTCTTACCTTGCTGTGCTGTTTACTTAGAGTATTCAAGTTGGCTCCCCAGGTTACAGTGGTTGTTTTTATTAGAGCTCTGATAAAGTTGCACAGGATGGGCCAGGACTGATGGCTCACACCTGTAATCCCAGCACTTTGGGAGGCCAAGGAGGGCTGATCACTTGAGCTTAGGAGTTCAAGACCAGTCTGGCCAACATGGTGAAACCCTGTCTCCACAAAAAATACAAAACTTACCTGGGCGTGGTGGTGCATGCCTGTAAATACCAACTACTTAGAAGATTGAGGTGGGAGAATCTCTCAAACCCAGGCCTGAAGTGAGCCAAGATCGCATGAAAGCAATCCAGCCTGGGCGACAGAGCAAAGACCCTACCTTAAAAAAAAAAATTTTTTTTTAAATTAAAAAAAATAAAGTTGGCCGGGCACGGTGGCTCAAGCCTGTAATCCCAGCACTTTGGGAGGCCAAGGCGGGTGGATCACAAGGTCAAGAGATCAAGACCATTCTGGTCAACAAGGTGAAACCCCGTCTCTACTAAAAATACAAAAAGTTAGCTGGGCATGGTTGTGCGTGCCTGTAATCTCAGCTACTCAGGAGGCTGAGACAGGAGAATTGCCTGAACCCAGGAGGTGGAGGTTGCGGTGAGCCAAGATCGCGCCAGTGCACTCCAGCCTGGGTAACAAGAGCAAAACTCCGTCTCAAAAAAAATAAAAATAAAAATTAAAAATTAAAAAATTAAAAAAAATAAAGTTGCACAGGTTTTAAGCAGTCTGACCCAAAACTGTATTTCCCATAAGCCCTAAGAGCTTAATTTATTTGATTTATGTCTTCTATATCAGTAATAAATTATGAACCATGACAACAAAGTAAGGCGTAATGAAGGAAAAAAACACGCTTTCATAAATAAATTCTTGTTAATGGACACATCAGAAAAAACTGAAATAATTTTTATTAATAAAGACCCTTCCTTTTTTTTTTTTTTTTTTGAGACGGAGTCTGGCTCTGTCACCCAGGCTGGAGTGCACTGGCGCAATCGCAGCTCACTGCAGCCTCCACCTCCTGAGTTCATGCAATTCTCCTGTCTCAGCCTCCCAAGTAGCTGGGATTATAAACATGTACCACTAAGGCTAATTTTTGTATTTTTAGTAGAGAGGGGTTTCAGCATGTTAGTCAGGCTGGTCTTGAACTACTGACCTCAAACGATCCACCTGCCTCAGTCTCCCTAAGTGCTGGGATTACGTGCCTGGCCTAAAGAACCATTTTTGAACCACCACTCAGAGCCTTATTTCTGATATTTTGTCTAATAATTTGATGTTAAAGAGTCTACTGAAGGGCCAACTACATGAAGATCGCACTACAAATGAAAAAGCAGACTGAAGTAAACATTAGAAACCATAGTCCAAAAGAAAGACCTCATAGTTATACACAGATTAAACTGCAAGTGATGTTTCAGGCAAGAACTGTTTTGGGCTGGGTGCAGTGGTGCGCACCTGTAATCCCAGCTACTCAGGAGGCTGAGGCACAAAAATCACTTGAACCCAGGAAGCAGGGGTTGCAGTGAGCTAAGATCCCAATAAGAGCTAAGAGCCTGGCAACAGAGCAAGACTCTTGTCTCAAAAAACCTCTTTCCTCCAGTTATTAATAATATTCTCAGTAATACCAAGTCGACTATGAAAGCTTCATCATTTAAATAAAATTCATCCAGGCATGCCTATAATCCCAACTACTCAGGAGGCTGAGGCATGAGAATTGCTTGAACCAGGAGGCAGAGGTAGCAGTTAGCCAAGGTTGCACAACTGCCCTCCAGCCTGGGCAACCATGCCAGACTGCCTCAAAAAAGAAAATCCTGGCTTGGTGCAATGGCTCATGTCTGTAATCCCAGAGCTTTGGGAGGCTGAGACGGGATGCTCACTTGAGCTCATGAGTCTCAGACCAGCCTGGGCAACATGGTGGAAATCCCATCCCTGACTAATATGAAAATTAGTCAGGCATGGTGGCATGAGTCTGTAGTCCCAGCTACTTTTGGAGGATGAGGTGGGAGGATGGCTTGGGCCCAGGAGGCAGAGGTTGCAGTGAGCTGAGATCATGCCCCTTCACTCCAACCTGGGGTGACAGAGCCAGACCTTGTCTCAAGAATAGCTTTTAAGAAAACCTATCAAAGGCCGGGCGCGGTGGCTCAAGCCTGTAATCCCAGCACTTTGGGAGGCCGAGGCAGGTGGATCACGAGGTCAACAGATCGAGACCATCCTGGTCAACATGGTGAAACCCCGTCTCTACTAAAAATGCTAAAAATCAGCTGGGCATGGTGGCACGCCCAGCTACTCAGGAGGCTGAGGCAGGAGAATTGCTTGAACCCAGGAGGCGGAGGTTGCAGTGAGCCGAGATCGTGCCATTGCACTCCAGCCTGGGTAACAAGAGTGAAACTCTGTCTCAAAAAAAAAAAAAAAAAAAAAAAAAAGAAAACCTATCAAATGGCAGTAAACTGTAGCTGACTATATGCTTTCTAATAAGATAAATAAAATTAAGTGCCCATATGAATAAAGACCATTTTTCTACCCAAAAATGTCAATTAAGAGTATTAAAATAAAGGTATCATATGCAGTATGAAACACTTCAAGGATCCCTTACCTTTGGAACTGGTTTCTAACATTTTATTCTTGTTAATGAAGACAGGTCCCTTGGTGTATCTTTTTTCTAGCAAATGTTGCCTTTCTTGTTCAGTTATTCCACTTGTTATGACATAAGGGCAGTTTTCTTTTTGCAAACCATCAATATCCAAATCAAGTCTCCGTTTAACTTTCTCAAAACTGTTATCCAAAAATGGTTCATTTCCACACGACACCGTAGGTGTGTCCATCTGCTGTTTCGTATTCTGGTTTTGCATTAGTAAAGGAGAAGGATTTTTTACATCATAAGACTTATTCAGTTCTGTTTGTAAACTGCAGTTTTTGTCTGATATACTGGCTGGCTTGAGTCCACTCACAGTTCCAAAGTTTTGACTTGCTATGCACTGACTGCTGGCATATGGTTCATGCAGCTTTGGCGTCGCAGCACAGGTACTGTTTATTTTGTGTGCAGCTCTCTCATTGGATGTTAACTGACCTTCCACAGTAACAAGTCCATGAGTAACTTTATTTTCTAAATAATTTCCTGAAGATTGACATACCTGATTTGACTTACCTAAAACCATATCTTCTATGACTTCAGATGTATTTTTGCCTACATAAGCCTTGCTTGAACAAACGCTTGCTAAATCAATGGGTAACTTTGGCACAATTTCGGGCACATTTGTTTTTTCATCAGTATCATGAACAATTAAGTCCATTGCCTGTTCTTTTCCTTTAGGGCTTAATTCACAGGCATTTACTGGGTTATTTATAAGTATATGACATGCTGATGATGTCCTGGAACGCCTTCGATGCATTTTAGGACTCATACTTGGCTCCGGACTAGGTAATTTGGCATAAGAACCTGTAAGACTTTTGATAACATTATTTTCAGTAACAAAGGTGGGAATAACTTTAAAATCAGAATTAGGTTCTAGAACAGTGGAATGGCCAGTTTGTACAGGTATGTCCACTTTCGAAAAGCTAGCTAAAACTGGCATACTCATGCTGCTTGCTTGAGTGGAAGCACCTTGGAGAAGAACATTTGATTTATTAAGGCTTGGTTTGTCAGGAATAACTGAGACACAGTGTTTGCCTGTCAACTGGGCCTTCTCTTTAACACAGTCAGCCACTTTAACAGCATCATTTTCTTTGTCTGAATGACTCTCATTAACAATTCTCTTTGTACTACCTCTCAGACTGCGTCTAGATTGTTCTCTTTCTATATATTCCTTTGACTTTTTCATCAGATTCTGAAGACTTATTACATAGGGATCTGGGGTGACTTCTGCCAAAAGTAGTGGATCCTGTGATTCATTTATTGAGAAGAGACCATCAGAAATAAGAGTCTCTTGTGGGGTTGCTGAAGAGGTCTTTGGAAAAGCTTCATTTTCTACATGACCAATATTGGAACTATCACATTGCTTCAGAGAATTAAATTCTTCTGAATCTCTAGCTAAGTCTATTCCATTAGTTTTACACTGGTCCTCATTATCCAATGGCAAAATCCGGGCTATGTTATCAAGCTTTGCTGAAGTAGAGTGTTCAGTATGGCTTGGAAAGCTATTTGGAAATGTAGCAGGAACATTCAAGTTTCTGACTTCTGGATTAGAGTACACCGTTTCCATCTCCCACTGATCAAAATCACTGGCATTAGGTGCTTTTCTAACCTGAAACAGGAAATTTCAAAGTTAGTCTTCCCTCATTGCACAAAAAGTCTCTGATTTCACTGTTTTCTAAAATAAAACTGAAATTGAAGATTGAGAGTTCTGACATTTCAAAATATAAACAAACACTAAGATGACAGGTCTCTATGGTATCCTGTATCACATGGGGCTCAAATTATTGTTGAAAAAACACCTACTGGTCATCCAGCCTAAGTTATTAAAGAAAAAAAAGAAAATTAATCTGATACAAATATGAACATACACTCACACACACACACAAACACACACACACACACACACACACACACACACACAGAGAAAGAGAGAGAGAGAGAGAGAGAGAGAGATTCATATATCCCTGTGCAATTTAATCTTGGATAATCCTTAACTTTCTTCCAGTCATATGTTATTAACATTAAAATAGCTATCATCCAAGGATAATAATATATGCAATAAACAGTAAGTTTATTAGCTATCATCCAAGGATGATAATACATCCAATAAACAGCAAGTAATGAAATGTCTTACATAAACAATTCCCCTCTAGCAAAAACTTGTCCAGGACATTGATTAAACAAAAATGATTCAGTAATAAGACTCCTGCACCCACATGCTTACTCCAAAGTTTAACTAAAATCCCTCCATAAAATGAGGCAAATTTGTAGTAAACAATAGCTCAGCCAGGCAGCTTAAATCATTTAGAAATAAGAAATATTTCAACTTAAAACTCAATTCATTAAAACAAAATTCAATTAGATTAATTGATGCTTAGTTAAAACAGCAACCTGTTAATGAGTTTCAGAACAGCCAAAATAGGTAAAAATTTGGTAGATAAAGAAGAGAACAACTGTATATACGAGGAAAAAAACTTTTCTTTAATATATGTAAAGCTGGGTGAGGTGGCTCATGCCTGTAATCCCAACACTTTGAGAGGCCAAGGCAGGCAAATTGAGGCCAGGAGCTCGAGACTAGCCTGGCCTACATGACAAAACCCCCTCTCTACAAAAAATACAAAAATTGGACATGCATGGTGGCAGGCACCTGTAATCCCAACTACTCGGGAGGCTGAGGCAGAAGAATTGCTTGAACCTGGGAGCAGAGGTTGCAGTGAGCTGAGATCACACCATTGCACTCCAGCCTGGGCAACAGAGTGAGACTCTGTCTCAAAAACAAATAAATATATAAATGTAAAAATAGATACTTTGTATCTAAATAAGCCAACTTAGCAAAATAACAAACAGAAAACTAGGATGGTTTCTAAAGGTTATACATGCATATATTAAACTGGCAAAAATCATTATTCTATTATCGTGAATACAGACTTCAAAATCCTGAATATTAAAATATTTTTAGGTTGTTTTGTATGTGCTTGTTTTTTTCTAGACCACATGGAGCTCCTATTTTACCTTACAAATCCCAAGACATGTAATGATTTCTAGGTGCTATTCAATAAACAGTACAACAAGATATACTTAGTCACAACCTCAGGACCAAAATAAAACAAAAAGGATACATATTCACAAAATCCATGAACATGTTCACAGGTTTAAGCAAAACAGATTATTTCCTTAAGTAAAATATTTCACATTTGTGATATTCAGAAGCTATGTTGTTATATCACTAAAATGAGCCTTTAACTAGACAAATTAAATAACAAGAAAAAAATGTATCATAAAATCTTAGGTTTGACAGGTGAAGCAGAAACCTAATTGTATTATATAAAATTTCCCTTTCTGAATAATTAATTCATTACAGTTCAACATTATACAAGCTCTTTTAACAATCTTTGTAGTATATTTTATCTTCCCTCAATGGACGAAGAATGATACGCCATTTTCATTTCAATCACAGGAAATATCTAGTAAGTAAAAAACCCTCTTATTGTTAAATTAGTGCCACTCAATATATTTTTTAAACTTAATACGGACAGTAGTTATAATCTGCAAATTGAAATCTACTACCCAAAAACTACATACTACTGTAAAAGGAAAATAAAATCTCAGGACCCTAAACTCACTATGTCAAAGGAAAAAGTAAAGCTTAGGAACTGAGTCACACAAAAACTGCCTTCCTTTTGTTCCTAAACAGATAGCTGCAAAATAGAAGGCCACCTATCTACCCAGGTAGCGTCTCTTGCAAATTGCTCAAGGAAATTCCTTGTAGGCCCCCAAATCTTTACACTAACCCAGAGTTCTGTTGAATCTCACTCTGACAAGATATCAACAAAGACCAAAGATGACCAGAAATCATCTCCCTTTGGAGACAAATGTATATTTGACTTCTTCTTCTACCTCTGTTCACTTTATCCTATGTAAAGTACAGATTTACTGAGCTTGAGATTAATGCATAAGTGACTGTTCCTCTACCCCCACCTTTCACATGACATGTGGATTCAGTGAGTTCTAATCAAAGTCTCACAAAAATGTGACCACTCATGACCTACCCTCCTTTTTCCTTCTTTCCTCCTTCCTCTCCTGGTATTCTTTCCCCTTTAAATACTGAAATGCTCAAAACCTCTTTTGGAAAAAGCACAAGCCACAGATCCTACTGTAACCTTCGTCTCTTTTTCCTTGGCACATCCTTAACCTCAGCAAAACAGAACTCTAAATTGATTGAAACTCGCCTCAGTCATTTTCTTCAGTTTACACTACCAACAGAGAAATGAACCCTTAAGGTTCATTACACATGTGCCATCTGATATGAATTATACAGACAAACCACAAACTCCTAAGATTATGGAAAAACAAAAAGATGTTATCAGCAGAACACTGCTGTGTGTGGTAGAAATTAGTCATTCAATCTAATCCATTTGTTTTTCTTTTCAGTACAAAGTGATCCACACGTCAGAACAAATTGTTTATACAAATTTAATCTAAAAAAACTGCTTAAGGTGTAGATGTGTTGTTTAAATGGTTTTCAGACATGGGATGCATCTAAACCATTCCATGTATCTAAAATGCATTTTGTGTATCTAAGAGCAGAATTTTCACAGGAAAAAAAAAAAAAAAAAATTGGGGAGCAGTTATTTACTTGACCAAAGAATGAGAATAAGGTCATTTAGTCAATAGTCTGATTCGTTTGAGTAAACAACAATAGCCAATTCTATCATCTTGTCACTGAAAATTAAATGTTTTTAGCATCACAAGATGCAAACAATAAGCAATTATATTCAGTATATGGCTCCATTGTGTAAGTATCCTCTGATTCAAGTACTGGGCATCACTAACAAGCAAGTACATACTCTTTGGAGTAACTGAAATGGAAAATCACAAATTATGAAGCTTCTCAAATGTAACAGTAAAGTACATTAGAAATTAGTTAAGTACAAGTGATATTTCTGAAAAATTATCATCAATGCTTATCTTATGATTTCTTTAAATCACACACCTGAACATTGTCAAGAATCTCCTGGACACGAGTCAGTAAAGCTTTCTTCCTGTTAACCTGCTTTTTTACTTCCACATCAAGTGCTTTCTGCTTTTCTTGTTGCATTTCCTTTCTTTTCTCAATGTTAAGCTGTAAAACATCATAAAAATTTAATTATTTTCCATAATGAAAATATCATAAAATCAGGAAGTTCTGAATCAGAAAGATTAGAAACACGTGCAACAGGCAAAACTAATCTATAGTGAAAGAAATCGGAACAGTGGTTGGGCTTCTGAGTGGGATGGGGCATTAGAGATCTTTTTACGGTGAAGAAAATATCCTGTGTGAGTGTGAGTTATACAGGTGTATGCCATATATCAAAACTCAGGGAACTTTAACACTTAAGATCTGTGCATTTTGCTATATGTAAATTATTTTGAACTAAAAAAAAAGTTAAAAAGCAAAAAAGTTTGTTCACTGATCAAATGTTCTAAAATGACAGAAATAAAATTAAAGCCCTTTCGGCCACTGCTGAGTTTTTCATTACTTCACTTGAATATTGACTTGAATATTTCTTCACAGTTCAGTATCTTACTTCACTAGGTCAAATGAATGCTACAAGTTTTAATTTTCTAACCAGTATACGTTTTACCTCTTTGCTGCCTCAAAAAAAAAAAGTCCAAAGGTTTAATGATAAAACAAACAGATAATGTATTATTTGCCTACAAAATCAGAATACATCTTTTCTTTCACCTCTACCTTCCAATAAAAATATAATGTACCTAAAAAAATGAAGGCTTGTAAGCATTGTATCTTTTTATAATGGATTTCAATCTTAATTATTAAGTCCTGGGAAATTGAGTCACTGTATTAAGAGTCAAGATTTATCGTAGACTTACACAAATAGAAAATACATCATTAAAAAATTATTTCAGAAGTTGCAATATTCATCTGCCAAATACAACATAAAAGTATGGATTAGGTCCATAAACATTATATTTTGCTTATAAATAAATAACAGATGGAGTCATAGACCCTATACAACAAGCCTCAGACATTTGGTCCACATTAAGCAATATGTTATCAAATAGCTGATAAATATGTTGTTTTAAAACTTTTTCCTAATTTCATGGTACGAAATAATCATTACACAGTTTACTTGCTAATCAAAAGGAGAAAATGTGTACTTTAAAGAGCCATCTGGCAGTCACTACTGTAAGCAAGTGTTCAAACTAAACATCACTAATAGAGAGGACAACCAAACGTTACGTAACTTCTGATTTAATTTAATAGGAAGTACAGGGCATCATCTCCGAAGAATTCCTTGTGTTTTTTTTTTGAGACATTTTCGCTCTGTTGCCAGGCTGGAGTGCAGCGGCGCAATCTTGGCTCACTGCAACCTCCGCCATCTGGGTTCAAGCGATTCTCCTGCCTCAGCCTCCCAAGTAGCTGGATGCCACCACGCCCAGTTAAGTTTTGTATTTTTAGTAAAGACAGGGTTTCACCATGTTGGCCAGGATGGTCTCCAGCTCTCGATCTTGTGATCTGCCCACCTCGGCCTCCCAAAGTGCTGGGATTACAGGCATGAGGCACCATGCCTAGCCAATAAAAAAATATTATTTTTAACACATAGAGGAGCTGTTCTAGATTAAAATAAAAAAACATAACAAGCAAATACTAATCATGAACTTTGGATCCAGATTGGGGAAATAAAGTTATAAAAGGTATTTTAAGCACAAATGGAAAATTTTAAATATGAACAGAATTATTAGATGTTATTAAAAATTATTAATTTTCTTAAGATGTGATAATGGTATTAGGTTTAAATAGGAAAATGTCCTTATTTTTAAGAGATGTATACCAAAATATTTAGGGAAGCAGCATCAGGTCTCAGTCGTTTTCAAATGGCTAGGCAATTCTGAAAAACATATGTATGTAAGTATATATGTACACACACATACGTGTATATAAAATCACAAACAATAAAGCAAAGATGACAAAAACGTTAAAAATTATTGAATCAAATGGTAAATCTACAGGTGGTCATTGCATATCCTTTCAACTTTGCTATGCTGGCAGTTAGCTCTGGTCTCTTCAAAAATTCAATTAAATTAATTAAAATAAATTTAATCTTTTAACTCCTGTTATACCAGAAAATAAATTTAAAGCTCATTTTTTTCTAATATTAGTTTGTGATTTAAAATATAATCATGTACCGTTTTAAAATAGTAAATTAATATTAAAGGATATATGATGAACTGTCTTCCGTACTATCCTATATTCTCTCACCACTCCCTGGAAAAGGAACAGCCATGCTTTAAAACACTCAAATGATTAACTTATATTGGGTATCTGTTAGGATCCAGGTAGTATTCTAACCATTTTGTATCTACAAATTCATTTAATCTCCAAAACAGACTTATTAGGTAGGCACTATTTTATCCCCATGTAACAAATAAGAAAATGGACCACAAGTTCACATAGCAAGTAAGTAGCAAAGCAATGATTTGCACCCAGGCCAGAAGGTTCCAGAGCCTAGGCTATTTTTTCCTTCTTTCAGGAACTGGTCTTGCTCTGTAGCTCAGGCTGGAGTTCAGTCATGCAGTCCTGGCTCATGGCAGCCTGGAAGTCCTAGGTTCAAGCAATCCTTCCACCTTAGCCTTCGAGTAGCTGGGACTACAGGCACATGTCACTGCGCCTGGCTAATTTTTTTAAATAATTGTTTTTGTAGCGCTGTGGTCTTGCTATGTTAACCAGGCTAGTCTTAATTTCCTGGTCTCAAGCAATGCTCCTCCCTCCAGCCTCTCAAAGCATTGGGACTATAGGCATGAGCAGCTGTGCCTGGCCCAAAGCCTGGAGCTCTATTACTCTATACTGCCCTGACAGCATGCTGCACAATGTTTTACACTAGATCATGGAGATCCTTCCATGCCTTAACATTTAGATCTGCCTTACTCACTGTAATGGTATGTATGAGATTTTATAAAACGGACCACAGTTAAACTACTTCACTACTGATGGACATTTAAGTTATTTGTCAACCTTTGCTATTTTAAACAATGCGAATGTAATCTTGTACTTATTTCTTTGGGCTCACATATGAGTGTAATTGTAGGATATACCATGGAACTGCTGAGTCAAAGGCTATGTATGCTTTTAAATTGTACCAAACTGCTCACCTAAAAATAAACCGTTTCTCTCAGCAAAACAGCATTAAAAGTGCATTTTCCACAATCTAAGGAACACAAGGTTCTATTAGCTCTTTGCCAATCTATAATAGTAAGTAAAATATGCTAATTTATTTTTATTTCTCTAATTATGAATAAGGGCATCTCTTCAAATGTTTATAAGCCTTTTTTTTTCCCCCCCACAAAATGCTTTAGTTGTTCACTAAAGAAAAAAAAAAACTATTTAAAAACAAAGAAAGTTTACCAGTGGAGAAAGGATAGCCACTCCATGAAAGCGAATAAGTGAGATACTTTCAGACTGAGCAGGCAGAAAGCTCTCTGTGGATATTGATGCTTCTTGTATTCTGGCAAGACTTTTTTCACAGAACTTCTCATACTCCTCCATCTTTTCACAATCACACTACAAGAGAGAAAAATGTTATGTTTAATGTACCAGGAAAAATAGATCTTAATTATTTGGCAAATTTTGCAGAGCATGAGAGAGTCCGTATAATTCAGAATTCTTATAACTGGTCTTCCCAGAATTATCTCAGTGATCAGGAGCTAATTATTGGGTGTGGTAATTGACCTCAAGAACATATCCAATTAAGATTTACTTTATATATTAAATATTTCTGAATATTACTGCATGTAAATCAAACTTTAAATGAGACTAATTTAGCTAAGAATTCAGTAAAGCCTTTTTTTTTTTTTTTTGAGACGGAGTTTCGCTCTTGTTACCCAGGCTGGAGTGCAATGGCGCGATCTCGGCTCACCGCAACCTCCGCCTCCTGGGTTCAGGCAATTCTCCTGCCTCAGCCTCCTGAGTAGCTGGGATTACAGGCACGAGCCACCATGCCCAGCTAATTTTTTTGTGTGTGTGTTTTTAGTAGAGACGGGGTTTCACCAAGTTGACCAGGATGGTCTCGATCTCTTGACCTTGTGATCCACCCGCCTCGGCCTCCCAAAGTGCTGGGATTACAGGAAAAAATATATATTGATTGCTTATTTGCACAGCATTATGTGTGGCACTGTTTCCTTTAAATAAGGGAAAATAAAAAGACATCAGAATCACAACCAGCAAGGGTATGAACTATGGAAACAGAAAATCTAATACAATGTTCCTTTATGTGTTCATTTAAAAATAATTAACTTCTTAACAAAAAAAGAGAGGGAAGGGAAATTCAATTCATGATGTGGGATATGCAAAGATGAAATAGGATATGTCCTCCGTAGGCCTCAAAGTACTTAAAAATTCAGTATACCAAAGTGTCAGTGACAAATTACAGTGCAATGAGAAATGGAGAAAAAAAAATATTCAAAATTACAATCAGATTAAGAAAAAATTATATTGAACTTTTGACCAAATAGTTTAATCAATAACAAAACTTCTTCCTACCATTCCATCAATTGTAATTATTTCTGTGTTCAATTTATGCAAACTAGAAATTTAATGTCAAAGAAATGGTTTTCTACAGTGTGAGATTATTTTACAAGCTTTTATTTAAACAAAGCAAAAGTAAAAACAATAAAATACCGTAAGGCATAGCCATTTTTTTAGTCTATGTTTCTACTCACATTATATCTTAACAACTCCATTTATGCTCATATACTTTTTTTTAATACATGCCATGCATTCAGCAGTACAGAGAATGTAAATAGATTACTCATACAAATAAAGTAATATACAGTCTATAGCTACTCAAGCAAAGCATGAAATTCAATTCTAAAAGTGAGGGAAATTTAAGAAAATACCATATTTTTATGGCCATAGTTTTCTCTTTCAACATCATAGAGATACGTCTCATTGTTTCAGAGTTATTCACATCCCCTAAATAGTACATGTACGTCCTACATCTTGAAGATGTACAGTACTATATTATTATTACAGCCCAACACAGCATATGACAATGCATTACTCACTCAAATATGAGTGCTAATATGGAGATTATTCAAATTACTAGATGATCCTCAGAGCATGTCTGAATCCTTCTTATCCTTTAGTCTCAGCCTGGATGTCCCCCACTCAGAGAAGGTGTCCCTGATGACCCCAGCTAAATTAGCTCTGCCTTGATCACTATCACATTACCCTGTTGTTTCCCAATTTTCATAGCACTTAACCACTATCTGAAATTATCGTTTATTTTCTTTTTGTCTGTCTTCCTCCACGAAAATATAAGTGCTGTAAGTACATGTACCTTTTCACACTTGATCACGGAATCCCCATTACACAGAATAGTATCAGCAGACAGCAGGCATTTAATAAAAGTATTGAATAAAGGAATTCGGGTAATAAGCTCAAACAATAATGTAAGCCAGAAGAAAAAAAGAAGGTGGACTATACATTAAAGCTAGAAAGGAAGAATCGAATTTAGAGAATGGAAATTTCACTACGGCCCTATTCCGAAAAACTGATACCTCTTAAACTGCAAAGGTAACCATTTAAGAAGTGAGCAGTCCATATCCCATGATTAAGCAAGAGGACACTATGCCTTTCACAGTACAATTACCACTGTCAGCAAGGTTTTATTTTAAGGGAGCCTTAAACTACAAGGCTACCCCAGCCACAAATCTACTGCCCCATACCTTACCATCACGCATTACTGGTCCACTTCCAGTAATAATTTGTCAGCTGTAGCAGGTTCAGACATGCCCTGTCTTCTCCATTTATACCATAGAGAACCACTGTCCAAATAAGTCTCTTTGCAAACCCCATGGACTCATGGTCCTATCTGCTCCTGATCTGTGCTCTGCCACACATGTCACTGAAAGGAGTGGTAAAAGTAGCATAGAACAGATCCTGCCTTTTTTGCAGAACCTAGTGTGTGTGTTTTTTTTTTTTTTTTTTTTTTGCTCATTAGTTCCCCCAAAGACGCAAACTTCTTGTAAAAGTGGTAAAGGGAAAGTTTTCTTCGTTAGATGAATTCTAGCTGCAAGTTCTTGGCAAGCTAGTTGTCAACCCCACACCTGTTTCCTCCACTGTAAAACAGGGATGATCACGGTATCCATCTCAAAGGGATCTTGTCAGAATTAAATGAGCTAATGCAAGTAGGGCAATTAGCATAGTGCAGAACACGCAGAAAGCATCAAATAATGGGGCTTGCTTTTCTTATTAAGAGGATAATGATGATAATTTTTAGCAATAGACTATGAATTCCTGGAGGGCAACGACAGTTCTTGGTTCCCGGTAGGATTCAAATGAAACTTAAAAATATAGGAAAGGGGACAACGGCTTCCTCATTTCCCTGTCTCTAAACCTCTCCCAGTCAAATCAGTCTCGAGATGGCTGCCATTTGCCCAAGCTGGGGGTAGGGAGCTTGGATCATAACCAGAATAGAATCAAAGGGTGGGAACCATCTAGCAGCTTCAGGGGCAATCAATTACTTTAGTATCTTGAAGCTTATGCCCCAGAGTGGCTAAGGCGTAGTAAGCAGCGCTCCTAGGACCTTAGCTGTGGTATCTGGAGCTCATAAATGGCCAATGCATACCCCGGGGACGCCTCCCTCTCCGGCACCCATCGTGGTGATCGAATTGGGGCGTTTTTCTTCTCTTCTTTCTGGGAAAGAGAAGAAACACACCTCAATTCGATCACCGCGATGGGGTTCTCCCGCTGTGGCCCGAGTCTTATTCACCAGGGACGATCCCCTGCCTTCTCCACAGCGCCTCATGGTCCTCAGAAAGGCTCCACACCGAGGGCTCTCCAGGTGGGGCCGGCATAAGAGCATCACCTCCGTACCCGGTGCTGTCGGCCCCTGGGCTCCCACCTCCCTACAGCCAGCGCCCTTTCAGGGGGTTCAAGGCCCGGGAGCCCAGCACAGAGCCCGCCCTCAGCTCCTCAGGGCGCCAATTTCGCCTCGCCAGGCCACCTCTCAGCTCGGACCCGCCGAGGCTCGAGCCCCCTCCTCATGCACACACCTGATCCCCCAAAGCCCCTTCAGCTCCTCTCTCCTCGTCACGGGCCTTGTCAGGAAGCGAATGGCTCAAATGGTACTGACAGAGCGCAGCACGGTCCGCCGCCGCCTTCTCCTCCTCCTCCCCGCCATATTACGGACCTCAGGCGGCAACGCGGGCTCCTGGCAACCGTCGCCGCTGCTACCAGGACTCCGCCTCTCAGGGCCGGCACTTCCGGTGGTTGATTACCGGGCAGTTGAAACGGTTGGGCCACCAGAAAACTACAATCCCCGATGTGCATTGCGCGCCCCCGATAGCGGACGTAATGCTTACGGCCAGCATGCTGCACGCTGGGAAACGTAGTCTTCATTGCAAGCTAGAGCCTCTAGAATCTATTAATAAATTTACTTATTTATTATAATAGGACCACTCCTCAGAGTCTGAAGTCCCCTGAAGTGTTCCTTGAAGTTGACATTTTTTTCTTATCTGTATAAGGAAAACCCCTTTCTATGCAGCTGTTAAAAAACACATAACATGCACCAAAATATTGTAGCTAAAACCTTGCTGAACACACCGGGCATGGTGGCTGAAGCCTATAATCCCAACATTTTGGAAGCAGAGGTGGGAGGATCGCTTGAGCCTAGGAGCTCGAGATCAGCCTAGGCAACAAAGGGAAACGCCATCTCTACAAAAATTTTAAAAATTAGCCAAGTAGGGTGGTCCCACTAATTTTAAAAATTAGCCAAGCCTGTGGTCCCAGCTACTCGGGAGGCTAAGGTGAGAAAATCATTTGAGCCCAGGAGGTCGACAGTGAGCCGTAATTGCACCACTGCACTCCAACCTGGGTGAGAGAGTGAGATTGTCTCAAAAAGAAAACAAAAACAAAAACAAAAACAAACAAACACACACACACACACACACACACACACACACACACACACAAAACTCAAAACAAAACAAAAAACCGCGAAATCCTAGATGCCAACTGGACATCTATGCCCTTTTGCAAATCAGTGGGAAAATACACTAAAAGCAAGAAGTAACAGAAAAATCCCTGAATCTTTACGCAAAGTTCTCTACATAAAAATGCTACCAGCTTTCCAAAACATGACTAGGAGCCCTCTTTCATTCCCTAAGTCGGCTTTACCATCTATCTCTCTTACCCTCCTTCCAGTGCTTATTTTTGCATATGTAAAATGGGGGTTTTAAAAGTGACTATCACAAGGGTGGTTGTGAGACACAGTTGAGATAACTATTGCACAGGGCCTAGTACAAAAGCCCTTAGCAGAAATAAGATTAGGAGGAGGAGGAGCGAAAATGTCACAAGTCACTGGTGAGGCCTTTATGTCAGTCCCCACCCTGCCATTAACTACTTAATTCACCTATCTTCAGTTTTCTCATCTATAAAATGAGGGAATCCTTAAAACCCCTTCCAGTTTTATAATCTAACTGTGCCTTTTTTGCTAGGCTCTTCCAGTCCCCCAGGATCAGGAAAATCAAATCGGTTGACATCAGCCTCCTGAGATAATAACCACCTAGTGAGGCTGCTGTGAGAATGAGATAAGCATATAAAGTGTTTGCTCGCAAAGTACCTGGGACATGGTAAGTGCTCTGTACACGTTAGGTGTACTTGCTAACACTTTTACCACGAGAATGTGAGACCCATAAGAGCAAGAACCCTGTGTAGGTCCTGTTCAACTCATGTCTGGAGCCTATCTTGAACTGAACCGAACTGAATCGATAATCTAAGCATCCTGCCTCTCTCCAAGTTCCCTGGACTTCAGTTTCCTCAAAGGCAGATAAAGGAGCCACTAGAATCCCTTCCAGTACTACAGCTTTAGGACGGTTCTTATCCCTCCTTTTCTCGCCTAGGAGTTAAACATCCAGGTCGAAGTTCACACCCCAGAAAACCGTAAACCACTTCGGGTTTGGAACTTGAGCCTGGGGCCTGGGCCCGCCCCCTTTGCGGCTCCGCCCCCTAGCGCTGCAAATCCTGGGCCCTGATTGGCTGGCCAGCTGACTACCTCTCAGGAGGTGTCCTCTGCCGCCATTGTGCGGCGCTGGTCCCCTCGGCGGGCACCCGCTGCGGCCAGTGTTTTGGGCCCTCCCCGTCGCTTCTCGCTCTCCTGCCCGGGGAGCCCGGCAGGTCCGGGACTCCCGTCCGTGCCGGTGCGGGCGCCGGCATGTGGCTGTGGGAGGACCAGGGGGGCCTCTTGGGCCCCTTCTCCTTCCTGCTGGTGGTGCTGCTGTTGGTGACGCGGAGCCCCGTCAATGCCTGCCTCCTCACCGGCAGCCTCTTCGTCCTGCTGCGCGTCTTCAGCTTTGAGCCGGTGCCCTCCTGCAGGGCTCTGCAGGTGCTCAAGCCCCGGGACCGCATTTCCGCCATCGCCCACCGCGGCGGCAGCCACGACGCGCCCGAGAACACGCTGGCGGCCATTCGGCAGGTGAGCCCCCCACGCCTCGCGCCCCTTGGTTCTCCCGAGAGCTCGGACTTACGCTTTAACTTCCCAGGGTTCCCCGATCTTCTCCTGACGGCCTTCCCGCTTCCTCATTCGTCCACAAGTCACACTCCTGGCCTCTGATCCCTCCCAATGTCTAGAGAGCTCCCAACTTCAGAGTTTTTTGTTTTTTGTGTTTTGTTTTTTTGAGACGGAGTTTCGCGCTTGTTACCCAGGCTGGAGTGCAATGGCGCGATCTCGGCTCACCGCAACCTCTGCCTCCTGGGTTCAGGCAATTCTCCTGCCTCAGCCTCCCGAGCAGCGGGGACTACAGGCACGCGCCACCATGCCCAGCTAATTTTTTGTATTTTTAGTAGAGACGGGGTTTCACCTTGTTGACCAGGATGGTCTCGATCTATTGACCTCGTGATCCACCCGCCTCGGCCTCCCAAAGTGCTGGGATTACAGGCGTGAGCCACCGCGCCTGGCCCTCTACTTCAGGTTTTATATTTACAGACGACAGCAGATATGTATAAAGTTTCTGTGCGCTTGGCGCTGAGGTTACAGCCAGGAACAAGGTCAGATGGGTCCCTGGTTTACAGAGTGTACATTGGAGTCGGGGAGGCAAGCCTTAAACCAGTACAATAAACCATAAATGAGATAACTTTAAGAGAGTGAAAAGTGCAATGAAGACATCGGATAATGAGATAAAGAATGACTGGAGGAACTCGAGGGGAAGAGTTTTGCTATTTTATTTAGATGGAGTAGTCAAGAGAAATCATCTCTGAAGAAGCGACGTTTGAACAGAAAGGAATTATAAGAAGCCAGGCAGGTACAGAAGGTCGTGAGATGGGAATGATACTGCAGCATTCAGGTAACAGAAAAGGCAGTGTGTGGCCTGACTTCAAAGACTGGTGTGTGAATGAAGCAGGAAATGGGTCGGGTCAAATAGGGTCTTGGTTAGTAATTAAGGTTAGTCTAAATAGATCACCCTTCACAGGACATATCTTTGCTTGTTGTCTAAATTACTTGAGTCATTCCCTTATCACCTTTCCCTCAAACATACACACTCACACTTGCACAACCCTTGCAGCTGGACTAATATCAGTTTTTGACCCCTCCTTAACACAAGGCACTCCGGTAACTTTTGATAACTCTCAGCGCTTAGCATTCTCCTGGCTTCGTAATAATGACACCATACAGAGTGAGAGGGTTTTTTCAGTGGATTAGGCAATTTTGCATCTGTGTAAATATATCTGATTCTTTCTTCCCTTTCCCACCTCCAACTTTTTTTTTTTTTTTTTTTTTTTTGGATAGTGTCTTACTCTTTTACCCAGGCTGGAGTGTTGTCGTGCCTCAGCCTCCTGAGTAGCTGGGATTACAGATGTCCACCACTACACCCAGCTAATTTTTTATTTTTGGTAGAGATGGGGTTTCACTATGTTGGCCAGGCTGGTCCTGTACTCCTGGCCTCAAAGTGACCCACCCACCTTAGCCTCCCAAGGTGCTAGGATTACAGGCGTGAGCCACCACACCTGGCCTCCCTCATGTCCTATTTATTTGAGATGGAGTTTCGCTCTTGTTGCCCAGGCTGGAATGCAATGGTGCGATCTTGGCTCACCACAACCTCTGCCTCCTGGGTTCAAGCAATTCTCCTGCCTCAGCCTCCCAGGTAGCTGGGATTACAGGCCTGTGCCACCACTCCCAGCTAATTTTGCATTTTCAGTAGAGATGGGATTTCTCCTTTTTGATCAGGCAGGTCTCAAACTCCCAACCTCAAGTGGTCCACCTGCCTTGGCCTCCCAAAGTGCTGAGATTACAGGCATAAGCCACTGTGCCCAGCCTATTTTTCAATTTTTAATTTTAATTTTTTTTTTTTTTTTAGAGGGATTCTTACTGTTACCCATGCTGGAGTGCAGTGGTGCAGCCTTGGCTCACTGCAACCTCTGTATCCCAGGTTCAAGTGATTCTCCTGCCTCAGCCTCCTGAGTAGCTGGGATTACCGGTGCCCACCACCACGCCTGGCTAATTTTTATATTTTTAGTAGGGTTTCACTATGTTAGCCAGGCTGGTCTCGAACTCCTGACCTCCAGTGATCCACCTTGGCCTCCCAAAGTGCTGGGATTACAGGCATGAGTCATTATGCCTGACCCCTGATTTATACTTTTATTATTATTATTATTTTATTTATTTATTTTGAGACGGAGTTTCACTCTTGTTGGCCGGGCTGGAATGTAATGACACAATCTTGGCTCACCGCAACCTCAGCCTCCCTGGTTCAAGTGATTCTCCTGCCTCAGCCTCCTAGGTAGTTGGGATTACAGGCATGAACCACCATGCACAGCCAAGATTTTATTATCTACCAGAAATTCCACCAGCATCAGAAATGTATGTATGTATGTATATATACATTCGACTTTATCAATACTTTTATTTTATTTTTGAGACAGGATTTCTCTGTTACCCAGGTTTGAGTGCAGTGGTGTGATCTCAGCTCACTGCAACTTCTTCCTAGGTTGAATCAATTCTTGTGCCTCAGGCTCCTGAGTAGCTAAGATTACAGATGTGCTTCTCCATGTCTGGCGAATTTTTTTTGGTGGTGGGGGTTAGTAGTGATGGCGTTTTGCTATGTTGAGAAGGCTGGTCTTGAACTCATGGCCTCAACTGATCTGCCTGCCTCAGCCTCCCAGAGTGCTGGGATTACAGGCATGAGCCACCGCCTGGCCAACTTTAGCAGTAATTCTGTGTTATTCTAGTAATTGAGACAAAAAGATGAACCCCTGGTTCCCATTCACATTAGTATTTACAGGAGATATTGCAAGTTCAGTTCCACACCTGAGTAAATAATCAATAAAGCAAATATTGTAATAAAGGGAGTCAGAAATGTTTTGGTTTCCCAGTGCATATAAAAGTTATGTTTACACTATATTGTCATCTATTAAGGATGTATGTATATATGTACGCACATATACACACATATATATATAGGTTTTCATCAGTGGTTCCTGGGTCATAACTCTCATAGCCCTTGCTACAGTCTTTTGTTAGGTGTCCTAGGCCTTAGGAGCAGGTCTCAGGAAACAGAATCTCTCCAACCTTCTCCTGCTCTCTTTTCACCTGCCCCAAGGCAGAACTGGAATCTTTCCCTGTCTTTCAAATTGTAAGTCTTAAGACCCTCCTCAGACCCCCACCCTATACCCTAGGGGAAGGAATGCTGACAGCCTGAAGCTTCCATAAAAACCTAAGAGGAATTAAAAAAAAAGATAAAAATAAAAATAAACAACAAAGAAAACCTAAGAGAACCTGAAGCCAATTGGTCAGAAGTTCCAGAGGCCCCAGCTTGCTATTTGTGTCTGGAGGAGGGTGGAGTGCAGTCTTGGGGACCAAGCCCTCAACCTGTGATCTGATGCTATCTCCAGGTAGATAGTGTCAGAATTGAGTCAGAGGATACTCAGCTGGTGTCCACTACTTGTTCCTGAGGAAAAAACCCCACATTTTTGGTTACAAAGTCGGGGTTGATTGCTACGATGTGAGAGCAGAGGAAAAACATGATGTGTTTTTCCAAAATAGTTGTACATCTATATTACATGGGAAAAGAGAAAGATTTGAATAAGGCAGAAAAATCTCCACCCATAAAGGACATTATTGGTAAATTTGACTATATTACCTTTAAAGATCTGTTTAAAAGGGCGGGGTGCAGTGACTCACACCTGTAGTCCCAGCACTTTGGGAGGAGACATAATAAGTAACAATGGCTAACATTTATTGAAATCTTAACTATTCACTAGCACTAGTGCTCTGTGTTGTTTATGGGTACTTAAATAAAAACCCGTAAGGGGGTGACATGGGAATGATATACACCAACTTTAAGATGATAATTACATCTGGAGAGGAGAGGAGGAGAATGAAAGAGAGTTTTCAGCTGTATCTGTGTGTTGATAGTAAAATCAACACTGCAATCAAAAGCAGATAAGAGTATATCCCAGCTTGTGCAGCCCTGGGCAAGTTTCTTACTCCTTCTTTGTCTCAGTTTTCTCATCTGTTAAATGAGAATATTAATAGTACCTGCTTCAGGGTTTTGAGGATCAAATGAGTTAATACATTTAAAGCACTTCTAAGAGTGCCTGGCAAATAGAAAAGGCTCAATAAATAATAGTTTTGTTTGTTTTTTAGGGCAGAAAGAGATTGAGGAAAATAGGTTGAAACATTCACATATTAAATCTTTTTTACTCTATGTTTGCAATAGATCATACTTAAAATTTTAAAAATTAGGATGGGCACTGTGGCTCACACCTGTAATCCCATCTCTTTGGGAGGCTGAGGGGTGTAGATCACAAGGTCAGGAGTTTGAGACCAGCCTGGCCAATATGGTGAAGCCCCGTCTCTACTAAAAATACAAAAATTGGCCGGGCGCAGTTGCTCAAGCCTGTAATTCCAGCACTTTGGGAGGCCAAGGTGGGTGGATCACGAGGTCAAGAGATCAAGAGGATCCTGGTCAACATGGTGAAACCCCGTCTCTACTAAAAAATACAAAAAAATTAGCTGGGCATGGTGGTACGTGCCTGTAATCCCAGTTACTCGGGAGGCTGAGGCAGGAGAATTGCCTGAACCCAGGAGGCGGAGGTTGCGGTGAGCCGAGATCGCACCATTGCACTCCAGCCTGGGTAACAAGAGCAAAACTCCATCTTAAAAAAAAAAAAAAAAAATACAAAAATTCAAAAATTAGCCAGGCGTGGTGGTGGGTACCTGTGGTCCCAGCTACTCGGGAGGCTGTTAGAGGAGAATTGCTTGAACCCGGGAGGCAGAGGTTGCAGTGAGCCAAGATCGCACCACTGCATTCCAGCCTGGATGACAGAAAGACTCTGTCTCAAAAAAAAAAAAAATTAAAATTAAAAATCTTGGCTGGGCACAGTAGCTTACACCTGTAATCCCATAGTTGAGGCAGGAGGATTGCTTGATTTCAGGAGTTCAAGACCAGCCTGGGCAACATGGTGAAACCTCATCTCTGCAAAAATATAAAAATTAGCTGGCCTTCGGGGCACTTGCCTGTAGTCCCAGCTACTTGGGAGGCTGAGGTGGGAGGATGGCTTGTACTCAGGGAGCAGAGGTTGCAGTGAGCTGAGATCATGCTACTGAACTCTAGCCTGGGCAACAGAGACAGATCCTGTATAAAAAAAAATAAAAAGAAATGTTGATCATAATGAGCATTTCACATCTTTATTGTGATAAGGAAGCCAAGGAAGCAAACATTAGATAGTGTGTCTCCAGAGAAGCATGGCTTGTATAATTTAAGGTTCAAATTCCCTTTTTAGATAAATTCTAATCAAGCTTACCAACTTATTGGCCAACAGCCAATGCTGCTTACATAAAATGTGGTCTGTCCTAGAAGCAGGTGTGATGTCTTGGTGGTAGAGGGTAGAATTGAACCACCAAAAACCTGACTCATTCATGCCAAAGTAGTGAAATATCTGACTACTCAACAAACATAGGGTAATCATCAGAACTGCCATACCAACGAAGAGTGTAGGTAAACAGGCGAATTGTCTAAGTATTTGTAAGCCATTGATGACCCATATAGTTAAAGCATCCAGAGAAAACATAAGTTTCTGAAGTCTCCCAGTCTTCACTGTGAAAGTGAGAAGAGTGAGGAAATTAAAGTTTTTAAGGAATCCATCAGCTAGGAGTTGAATACACAAGAAACAGAAACAGGTCAGGATTGCTGTTTGGTGGGGGAAGCAGAAGGAAAAGGAATCAATAAAGACAGCTGTCTTAGCCAGCCCTGCTGGTCTTTTGGGGTAATTAGATGTAAAATGATGTTTGTGGCCACTTGACAGTAATATTGTTGATTTTTTTTAAGGCAGCTAAGAATGGAGCAACGGGCGTGGAGCTGGACATTGAGTTTACTTCTGACGGGATTCCTGTCTTAATGCACGATAACACAGTAGATAGGACGACAGATGGGACTGGTCGATTGTGTGATTTGACATTTGAACAAATCAGGAAGCTGAATCCTGCAGCAAACCACAGACTCAGGTAAGTAGTTTACTGTCACTTAAATATGTATTTTAGCTTTTATTGGAAATGACAGATGGACACTGGTGCCTTCTAATTACATCTGCCCCAGGAGAGTTGTCTTGTTTTGTTTTGAACTGTACATAGGTCTCCTAAGTAATGAGCAAGTGCCAGGAACAACAGAAATATGGAATTATATTTTTCAGTCTTTCCAAATTTGGCTTCAAAATTATTCTCAAGATAATACTCTGTCTTGTCACTATAGAATCATGAGGCTGAAAGCCATTGCTTGGCAATCTTCTTGCCTTCAGGTGAACCAAGAAGCAAATTATACATTACATATATATATATATATAAAGCTTCAAGTAATAGTATAATATCACATTTTAACTTAACCCATTCTTCTGATCCTCATAACAAACTTCTAAGGAATCACAGAATTGTAGGAATAGAAAGCATCCTAGAAATCATCTAGAATAGCACTTTGCAGTAGAACTGTAGGCAAAAAAGAATATAGGTACACTTGAGAATTACGAGTCCAGGATGCTGGAATTGCTCTTGACCATCATCAGATATTTTATTATTCTGCTTATCCAAGGGAAAGGCTGGTTTAAATATTATAATGACATTGCAGCTAATAACATGTCAGGTTCAAAGTTAATACTTAAAGCAAAAAATGCTTAGGCTCCTCATTACCCTTAAAAATCCTTTAAGGTGGCACTGAGTCCATTTCTCTGGAATTTGTGTATCCTAGGGAAAAAAAATTGTAATTTTCAAAAAATCCCTTAAGACGCCATAGCAAAGGCGTCTACTATTGGAACAGAGTGTGTTTTCTATGATTGAACACTAAATGAAGTAATTGGCTTGTGTTTACAGATCATGTTGTGGGAAAAAATAGATATTTTCTCTAGAATTATGCTCAATATGATGAGATGCTTGTCCTGAGGGTAAGGAGGAAACTAAGATCAGCCAAACGAACAACAAATTAAGGTGTCCCATCTTTCACTCTTAGGGAATAGAAATTGATTAGAATAGCTGGGAGAATTGTCTATAATGTTTAAATTATCCTTTTTCTTTGAGATGGAGTTTCACTCTTGTTGCCCAGGCTGGAGTGCAATGGTGCGATCTCGGCTCACTGCAACCTCTACCTTCTGGGTTCAAGCAATTCTCTCACTTTAGCCTCCCGAGCAGCTGGGACTATAGGCATGCGCCACCACACCTGGCTAATTTTTGAATTTTTTGTAGAGATGGGGTTTCGCCATGTTGGCCAGGCTGATCTTGACTTCCTGACTTCAGGTGATCTACCCACCTCGGCATCCTAATGTGCGGAGATTACAGGCTTGAGCCCACCATGCCTGGCTTATCCTTACCTGTTTTTTAAAGTATGATCTGGCCGGGCGTGGTGGCTCGAGCCTGTAATCCCAGCACTTTGGGAGGCCGAGGCGGGTGGATCACGAGGTCAAGAGATCAAGACCATCCTGGTCAACATGGTGAAACCCCGTCTCTACTAAAGGTGCAAAAAATTAGCTGGGCATGGTGGCGCGTGCCTGTAATCCCAGCTACTCCGGAGGCTGAGGCAGGAGAATTGCCTGAACCCAGGAGGCGGAGGTCGCGGTGAGCCGAGATCGCGCCATTGCACTCCAGCCTGGGTAACAAGAGCGAAACTCCGTCTCAAAAAAAAAATAAAATAAAAATAAAAATAAAGTATGATCTTACAGTTGAAATAATGCAGTTGAATTAGCATAAGTTAAATAATAATTTTATTATGAGAGAAAAGCTGATTTCTTTTGTATCAAACACTTAGCCTTCATTTTCTATATCAGAAAATTATGTATTCAAAAATTATTTATTTTAAACTGTTGCACTTAAATAAATGCACAATATAGTTAACAGATTTATGTATTCCTAGGAATTTCCCCTGCATAGGGTTCTATTAGAGAAATTATAATCTGAAAATTAAGTCTCTGAGTTTTCCAAAGGTGGCATATATTCTGCCTTTTGGGGAATAGGGCTATTAATAATGTTATTAATTCAGTGGAAATTCAGTGATTTATTAAAAAGTTAAATGATTTTTGTTGTTGTTGCTGGTCTTTGGTCAAGAATATCTGTATTTGAACACATGGAGGTTTCTGAATGATAGAGCACCCAGAAAGGGCATAGAAGCTCTCCACCCCTTTCCCCTACCTCACCCTATGCATCTCTTCATCTGGATCCTGTGTAACATCCTTTATAATAACCTGTAAATATGTTTATTTGAGTTCCACAAGCCACTCTAACAAATTAATTGAACCCAAGGAGGAGGAGATGGGAACCCCAGTGTACAGCTAGTGTCAGAAACACAAAATCACCAGAAAAGGAAAGCAAATCAAAACAAAACAAACAGAAAAATACTATCCATTATACAATGTAAGAATCTAAAGACCATCAATCTCTAATCTCTGTGCCCAGGTATCTGTGTGCTTCAGTTTTACTCATCTGTGAGTCTTGTGTTTTCAGTGTTCACCTATCACCAGAATATGAATTAAAAATGTCTTGGGCCAGGCTTGGTGGCTCAAGCCTGTAATCCCAGCACTTTGGGAGGCCGAGGCGGGTGGATCACGAGGTCAAGCAATCGAGACCATCCTGGTCAACATGGTGAAACCCCGTCTCTACTAAAAATACAAAAAAAATTAGCTGGGCATGGTGGCACATGCCTGTAATCCCAGCTACTCAGGAGACTGAGGCAGGAGAATTGCCTGAACCCAGGAGGCGGAGGTTGTGGTGAGCTGAGATCACGCCATTGCACTCCAGCCTGGGTAACAAGAGCGAAACTCCCTCTCAAAAAAAAAAAAAAAAAAAAAAAAATGTCTTGGGCACCACCATGTGGTCCAGTTGTCTTAACCTTTATAAAAGTGCTGGTGCAAGCCATTTACTTGTTGCTTCTTACACAATTGCAGCCTAACCTACTTGTGGTTAAAAGCAGCCATAGCATATTTGAAGGTCTCATGCAATAAAAGGGAAGTTTATGCAACCGTAGTGAATTTGAAGGTCTCATGCAATAAAAGGGAAGTTTATGTCTGCATTTAGTCTGTACTTACTGGATACTTTTAGTTTTGTCAGTCCCAAGTACAGCAAACTCTGGATAATATGATTAAATACTACCTCCATGATTCTTTCGACCTTCATATCAGCTTTGCTAAATATGGAATGGTTGACTAGCCAGAGCAATCATGAAAGAGAAAGAAATAAAAGGCATCCAAAGTGGAAAAAGAGGAAGTCAGATTGTCCCTCTTGGCAGACAACATGATTTTGTATATAGAAAAACCTAAAGACTTCACCAGAAAACTGTTAGAACTGATAAACAAATTTAGTAAAGTTGCAGGATATAAAATCAGTAGCATATCTATACACAAATAATGAACTAGCTGTAAAATTAAGAAAGCAATCCCATTTACATAGCTACCAAAAAAAAAAAAACCCACAATAAAATACCTAAGAGTAAATATAACCAAAGAGGTAAAAGAACTGTACAAGGAAAACTACAAAACACTGATGAGAAAAATTAAAGAAGACACAAACAAATGGAAAGACATTCCATGGTTGGGGTCAGACGAATTAATATTCTTAAAATGACCATTCTACTCAAAATAATCTGCAATTCAGTGCAGTCCCTATCAAAATATCAAAAACATTCTTCAGAGAACTAGAAAAACAACAATCCTAAACATATTTCATATGGAACCATATAGAAGCCCAAATCACTAAAGCAATACTGAGAAAAAAGGACAAAGCTGGATGTATCATACTACCTCACTTCGAGATATACTACAAAGCCACAGTAACCAAAACAGCATGGTATTGGTATAAAAACAGACACGCAAAATAGACACATAGACCAATGGAATACAATAGAGAACCAAGAAATAAATCCACATATTTACAGCCAATTGGTTTTCCATGAAGGCACCAAGGACATACAGTAGGGGAAAGGACACTCTGTTTAATAAGTGGTACTGGGAAAACTGGATATCCATATGCAGGAGAATGAAACTAGACCACTATCTCACCATAAAGTCAGCACAAAATGGATTGGAAGTTTAAATTTAAGACCAGAAACTATAAACCTACTAGAAGAAAATACAGGGGAAAGGCTGTAGGATATTGGTCTAGGTAAAGATTTTATGGCTAAGATCTTAAAAGCACAGGTAACAAAAACAGGCAAATGGGACTATATTAAACTAAAAAGTTTCTGCACAGCAAAGGAAACAACAGTAAAAAGACAACCTATTGAATAGGAAAAAAATATTTGCAAACTATTCCACTGACAAGTAATTAATATCCAGAATATACAAGGAACTCAACAGCAAAGACAATAATAATCCCATTAAAAACATCTGCCCAAATCCTAATTTGAATAGACATTTTTCAAAAGTGGATGCACAAATAGCCAACAGGCATATGAAAAAATTCTTAACGTCACAAATTATTAGGGAAATACAAATCAAAATCACAATGAAATATTCAGTTAGAATGGCCATTATTAAAAAGATTTTTAAAATAACAGATGCTGGCGAGGATATAGAGCAGAGGGAACTCTTATATTCTGAATGTAAATTAGTGTGGAAAACAGTATGGAGGTTTCTCAAAAAACCAAAAATAAAGAACTACCATACAATCCCATAATCTCACTAGTTGGTATCTATCCAAAGGAAAGGAAACTAGTGTATCAAAGGCATACTTGCATCCCCATGTTTATTGCAGCACTATTCACAATAGCCTAGATATGGAATCAACTTGTGTTCATCAGTGGATAAATGGATAAAGAAACTGTGATACATATACTCAGTGGAATACTATGTAGCCATAACAAAGAATGATATCCTGTCATTTGTAGCAACATGAATGAAACTGAAGGTATTATGTTAAATGAAATAAGCCAAGCACAGAACAGGAAATATTACATGTTGTCACTCATATATGGGAGCTAAAAAAGTTGATCCCATGGAGGTAGAGAGGAGAATGATAGCTACCAGAGGCTGGGAAGGGTATGGGGTAGGGAGAAGGGGAGGATGAAGAGAGTTTAGTTAAGAGTACAAACATATTAGAAGGCATAAATTCTAGTGTTCAATAATACAGTAGGGTGATTATAGTTAACAATCTGTTGTATATTTCAAAATAACTAGGAGATTTGGATGTTCCTAACACAAAAAAATGATAAATATTTGGGGTGATGGACATCCTAAAATACCCTGATTTTATCATTATATATTGTATGTGTGTACCGATATATCACATAAATACGTATAAGTCTATAGCAATAAAAAAGTGGAAAAATGTAATTTGGTTCAAATTCTTACAATGGGACAGGCACAGTGGGTCATACTATAATCCTAGCACTTTGGGAGGCCAAGGCAGGTAGATCACTTGAGGTCAGAAGTTTGAGACCAGCCTGGCCAACACGGTGAAACCCCGTCTCTACTAAAAACACAAAAATTAGCTGGATGTGGTGGTGCCCACCTATAGTCCCAGCTACTCAGGAGGCTAGGGTGGGAAAATCGCCTGAACCCAGGAGTTGGTATTTACAGGGAGCTGAGATTGTACCACTGCACTCCAGCCTGGGCAACAGAGCGAGACTCTGTCTCAAAAAACGAACAACTCATTCATCCTGGGTGACAACAGCAAAACTCCGTCTCAAAAAAAAAAAAAAAAAAATGTTTTTTTTGGCCAGGTGCAGTGGCTCATGCCTGTATTCCCAGCACTTTGGGAAACTGAAGTGGATGAATCACTTGAGGTCAGGAGTTCAAGACCAGCCTGGCCAATATGGTGAAACCCTGTCTCTACTAAAAATACAAAAAATTAGCCGGGTGTGGTGGCACACACCTGTAGTCCCAGCTATTCAGGAGGCTGAGGCAGGAGAATCACTTGAACCTGGGAGACAAAGGTTGCAGTGAGCTGAAATCATGCCACTGCACTCCAGTCTGGATGACAGAGCAAGACTCCATCTCAAAAAACAAAACAAAAACATCTTACAGTAAATGATCCTTGGACTTTGCTTTGGTGTAAGAAAAGAAGTTGGAGAAAACATTCTTTCCTTTTGATTGGGCGACATTTGCAAAATGTCTGTTATAATACAGTTTATCTCTTTCTCTTTTTTCCTACAATGTATTTTCTCCTCTCTTACAGGAATGATTTCCCTGATGAAAAGATCCCTACCTTAAGGGAAGCCGTTTCAGAGTGCCTAAACCATAACCTGACAATTTTCTTTGACGTCAAAGGCCATGCAAACAAGGTACAGTTTAAACCATGGACGTCACTTTGTTAAAAAGCCATCTTATTTCATTGATAGTCATTTCTGAAATTATATCTATTTTGTTATTTATTCTTTTTAAAAATTATTTTTATAAATATTTGTTTAATGGAAGTACACAATGCAGAAATCTATATTTAAGGAAACAGTAAATTATGGAACTTTTTTTTTTTTTTTTTTTTTTGAGACGGAGTTTCGCTCTTGTTACCCAGGCTGGAGTGCAATGGCGTGATCTTGGCTCACCGCAATTTCCACCTTCCTGGGTTCAGGCAATTCTCCTGCCTCAGCCTCTTGAGTACCTGGGATTACAGGCACGCACTACCATGTCCAGCTAATTTTTTGTATTTTTTTTTTTTTTTTTTTTGAGACAGAGTTTCGCTCTTGTTACCCAGGCTGGAGTGCAATGGCGCGATCTCGGCTCACCGCAACCTCCGCCTCCTGGGTTCAGGCAATTCTCCTGCCTCAGCCTCCTGAGTAGCTGGGATTACAGGCACGTGCCACCATGCCCAGCTAATTTTTTGTATTTTTAGTAGAGACGGGGTTTCACCATGTTGACCAGGATGGTCTCGATACCTTGACCTCGTAATCCACCCGCCTCGGCCTCCCAAAGTGCTGGGATTACAGGCTTGAGCCACCGCGCCCGGCCATAATAACCTTTTTTATAGAACCTTTACAAAACTTCTGATATTCAATAACCAGCACAAAATGGAAGAGTCAAGTTTCTATTATTTGCATAAAGCACATACAAAAGATATAAAGTAAACAGTAAAAAGGTACTTCTAGAAAAAACTGCTTAAGTAAGCTTATAAAAAGGAATTCAGGAGTTGTATACAAGACCAGTTTTATCTAGCCTAAAAGTTAAGGACCTTATATGATCAACTATGGACTGCATTTAAAGAGAATTTTATTAAAATTCTCTGATAGTTAACAGAACATATTAAAAGCTGTATTAAAAGTTTCTCATACTTAACAGAACATATACCTTTTACATAGATGTATCCCTTTGTATAATTTCTGTTATGTATAGTTTTATTATTCATTGATTTTAACAGACATATTTTTATCAGAAAATCCGTTTTCTTTAAATTTTAGGGTATGCACTTTTACTCATTAGAGCATATTATTACAGTGAAAATTGGTGGGAAAATATGATTCCAATTGCATTTATTCTCTTATAACCAGCTTTTTCAAGTACAAGTGCTCTTTTTCCCATTTGGGCAACCTGAGGATTTTTCCCCTAGCAATATTAATAATCGGTAACAGCCATCTACTGGTTAAGAATTCTGATAAAGCCAGTTTTTAAAAATTAATCCCATGCTATCACTGAAACCATTGTTAAAACCTGAAATGGGCCAGACATGGTGGCTCCTACCTGTAATCCCAGCACTTTGGGAGCCCAAGGCAGGTGGATCACCTGAGATCAGGAGTTTGAGACCAGCCTGGCCAACATGGCGAAACCCCATCTTTACTAAAAATACAAAAATTAGCTGGACTTGGTCGTGGGTGCCTGTAATCCCAGCCACTCAGAAGACTGAGGCAGGAGAATCACTTGAACTGGGGAAGCAGAGGTTGCAGTGAAGTGAGATCACGCCATTGTACTCCAGCTTGGACAACAGAGTGACACTCTGTCTCAAAAAAAAAAAAAAAAAAAAAAAAAACACCTGAAATGTGGCCTACGTATATACTCAAATTTTGTTATAGTTAACTCCCATTTTTGAAGAAATAAAAGAGCATGGTAACTAATTTGTTATTCTGGTAAACTGATAGTTGTATATATCTACATTTTCCAATCAGTCTGTGTTAGAATCACCTGGAATGTCTATGTTAAAATACAAATTCCTGGCCAATTTTCCCTAGGGAAGAGATTCTGAAAATGTCTAGGGTGGGCTCAAGGAACATGTATTTTTAATGAGCACCTCAGGTGCTCCTTGGTGATGTTGCAGCCCACATATGGGAACCCTGATAGGTCCTACATTTCACCCACAGTAAAATGAGTTTCATGCTTATCCTCTTAGAGTCTTTCTTTTTTTGAGACAGAGTCTCGCTCTGTCACCAAGGCTAGAGTGCATTGGTACAATCTTGACTCTGCAATCTCAGCATTGGTGCAACCTGTACCTCTGGGATTCAGGCAGTTCTCCTGCCTCAGCCTCCTAAGCAGCTGGGATTACAGGCGTACACCATCATACCTGGCAAGTCTTTGTATTTTTCGTAGAGATGGGGTTTTGCCATGTTGGCCAGGCTGGTCTCAAACTCCTGGGCTCAAGTGATCCTCCTGCCTTGGCCTCCCAAAGTGCTGGGATTATAGGCATGAGCCACCACACCTGGCTTCTCCTGAATAATTTTTAAAAAGAAGTAGAAATTTTTTAAAGCATCTAGCTATTTTTGTTTTCTGGATGGGTACTCATGGGTGTTCAGCCAAGACTGGGCAGAACATAGTGACCTAGTTCACCAAGATGGTGGTAGTGAGGGGCAAGTGTAGGCAACAAAGGGGAGCTAGTAGAGAGCACGGTGGCCGAGATCGTGGGCTTTGGAGTCCAACAGACCTTGACTGAGCTCTTATTACAGGGTAACCTTAACCTTGATGAGCTTCAGTTTCTTCATGGGTAAAATGGGGTTACTAAAATCAATACCACATAGGGTTGTTCTGAGAATTAATGTAAATGAGAAGAGTTTACAGTGCATGTCCTTGTTCAAACAGCAAAGAAAAAAAAACAGCATTAGTTTTATAGCTTGCCTTCAGTTGGATTAGTGAAGAGGAGGAATGACATGAATAATCTGTGTTCTTTTTTATTTTGGTGGGGAATGCATTTTGTTCATCATATTTGGTTAGGGGTACGTGTGACATTCCAAAAATTAGCAGTATTTCACAAATTATGCAGCAGCACCATTGCATCCCACATGGCTAGTGACTTTTTTCTTGTTAGCTGCTATTGATGTCACTTCACTAGGGGTTATAAAACAATGCTTAAATTCTATAATGTCTTCTTCATTTCTTAGCTAGACTACTATAAAAAGAAACTTCTGTTCACCTTGTGAAGAACTGGGAGCCTCTTAACTCTTCCCAGTCCCTCCTACCTCTGCTCCATTGCTTCTCCCTCCATATTGGTGATGGGTGATGTATCCCCTGGACTAAGAAATCTGCCCTGAGTAGTTCCCAGACTAGCTGGCTCAAGTTTCATTTGGAAAGGGCAGAGAGTGATAGATTTGTGGGTACAAAAGGAGTTTTCATAGTGGCTAGACTAGGGTATAGGCAAGGAAAATTTTGCCTCTGGCCTACGGCTTACCACACTTTTAAAAAATATGACAAAAGGGGTGAGGCCCTCAGTGGGATTAAAGCAGCAGTACCCCAGCTTCTTCCTTTTCTGCTGCTGGTGTGAGTTTAAAATGCATCCCAGTGGATAGTAGACTCTGCCAATACTTTCAGCATCTCTATTTCTAGTAAACTTCTGTTTTATTCCATAGGGTTGTATTTAATATATGATAGTTATTGGCCGGGGCTATCTATCACATTTTAATCAATTTTAAATATACGAATCTCTTTATTTTACAGGCTACTGAGGCTCTAAAGAACATGTATATGGAATTTCCTCAACTGTACAATAGTAGTGTTGTCTGTTCTTTCTTGCCAGAAGTTATCTATAAGGTAACATTTAGGATTTCTCTTGTATATAATATTAGGTGGACTGGTGGAGATAATAGCAATGGGCTGTGTAAGCATAGATAAATGCCTATTAATTTGAACGGAATCAAGGTCACAGTTGATAAGCTCCTTTTTTTTTTTTTTTTTTGAGACGGAGTTTCACTCTTGTTACCCAGGCTGGAGTGCAATGGCGCGATCTCGGCTCACCGCAACCTCCGCCTCCTGGGTTCAGGCAATTCTCCTGCCTCAGCCTCCTGAGTAGCTGGGATCACAGGCACGCGCCACCATGCCCAGCTAATGTTTTGTATTTTTAGTAGAGACGGGGTTTCACCATGTTGACCGGGATGGTCTCGATCTCTTGACCTCGTGATCCACCCGCCTCGGCCTCCCAAAGTGCTGGGATTACAGGCGTGAGCCACCGTGCCCGGCAATAAGCTCCTCTTTTAAACTAACAAGAGAAGTTCCAGAAGGGGAGTGTATTCATACCCCTTACAGAATGCCATGATTCCTCTTTTGCCCCTTTTGTTATGTTGCTCACAGGCTCACTCAGATTACTGTGGTAAAATTCTCAGAACAGAAAAGAATTATGTAGCCCCTATTTCTCACCAGCTAACAGCAGGACATACCTTTAATAAAATAAACTCTTCATTATGGAGAATCTAAACCATGCAAAAAATAGAACAGTACATTGTATCCTCCTTTAACTATGATCCAGGTCCTTTCACCCATAACTCCATTGTTCCTCCCCAGTGTTATTTTGAAGCAAAATTTATCATTCCATCTATGAAATTGCATTAAGAATATTTTAAAAAGTGAATGCCTTTTAATTTTTTAAAAGACAAGATCTCCTTCAGTTTCCCAGGCTGTAATGCAGTGGTGTGATCACAGCTCACTGCACTCTTGACCTCCTAGGCTCAAGTGATCCTCCTGCCTTAGCCTCCCAAGTAGCTGGGACCACAGGCACACGCCACCATGCCCAGCTATTTTTTTTTTTTTTTTTTGTGGAGACAGGGTCTCTCTGTATTACCCAAGCAGTTCTCCATCTCCTAAGCTCAAGCGATCCTCCCACCTTGGCCTCCCAAAGCGCTGGGATTACAGGCATGAGCCACCATGACCAGCCTAGAGATGCCTTTTTAAAAACATAACCACAGGCTGGGCGCGGTGGCTCACGCCTGTAATCCCAGCACTTTGGGAGGCCGAGGCGCGTGGATCACGAGGACAAGAGATTGAGACCATCCCAGTCAACATGGTGAAACCCCGTCTCTACTAAAAATACAAAAAATTAGCTGGGCATGGTGTTGCGTGCCTGTAATCCCAGCTACTCAGGAGGCTGAGGCAGGAGAATTGCCTAAACCCAGGAGGCGGAGGTTGCGGTGAGCCGAGATGGCACCATTGCACTCCAGCCTGGGTAACAAGAGCGAAACTCCCTCTTGGGGGGGCGGGGAAAAAAAACCATAACCACAATACCATTGTCCATCTAAAAATTAGCAATAAATTCTTCATATTATCAAATATCCAGTCAGTGTATAAATTTTGACTTGTCTCAGAAATGCCATAAATGGTTTTTTTCATAAATTGTTCATTTGAATAGGACCTGAATAAGATCTTCATGTCACAATTGTAAATCTTTTTTTTTTTTTTTTTTTTTTTAATTTGAGACGGAGTACCACTCTGTTGCCCAGGTTGGAGTACAGCGGTGTGATCTCGGCTCACTGTGACCTCAGGCTCCTGAGTTCAAGTGATTCTCTTGCCTCAGCCTCCCAAGTAGCTGGGATTACAGGCACATACCACCATGCCTGGCTAATTTTTGTATTTTTAGTAGAGACGGGATTTCGCTGTGTTGGCCAGGCTGGTCTCAAACTCCTGACCTCAGGTGATCTGCCAGCCTTGGCCTCCCAAAGTGCTGGGATTACAGGCGTGAGCCATGTACCCAGCTGACAATTGTAAATCTTTTTTTTTTTTTTTTTTGAGGAGGAGTTTCGCTCTTGTTACCCAGGCTGGAGTGCAATGGCACGATCTCGGCTCACCGCAACCTTCACCTCCTGGGTTCAGGCAAGTCTCCTGCCTCAGCCTCTTGAGTAGCTGGGATTACAGGCACACACCACCATGCCCAGCTAATTTTTTTGTATTTTTAGTAGAGATGGGGTTTCACCATGTTGACCAGGATGGTCTCGATCTCTTGACTTTGTGATCCACCCGCCTCAGCCTCCCAAAGTGCTGGGATTACAGGCTTGAGCCACCGCGCCCGGCCCGACAATTGTAAATCTTAAAACCTGTAGGTTCCATCTCTCTCTCTCTCTCTCTTTTTCTTTTTTTTTTTTTTTTTTGGGGGGGGGGTCCTTGTTTTGTATTTACTGAAGAAATCAGATTACTGTTTTGTAGAGTTTACCCAAGTCCAGATTTTGCTGATTATACCATGATATGGTTTAATATATTTTTCTCCTTATTTTCTATAAACTAATAGAGCTGGAAGCTTGCCTTGATGAGATTAGGGTTGGTTATTCTTGCCAAGATAACTCTAGAGATGAGTGTTTTTCTGTCAGGAGACACTTGACAACTGTTTGACTCCTGTTAGCTGCTGTGAATGCTCATTGCCCAGATCTGTCCATTTTCTAGGGAGTTACAAAATGTTGATATTTTAATTCTGTTACTTCTTGCACTAGCTGAAATAGATCTATAAAAAGAAACTTTTCCTCCTCTATTATTTAATTCCATAGCGTTCTTCACCAGTGACCAACAGAGCATACATTGAAAAATTTTACAGTGAGGATAGAGCCTATCCGTAGAAGCTATCATGGAGATGAATAGGGTCATGGGGCTTGCAAATATTTGGAACAGTTTTTCCCAAAATTCCTTGACCACTGAGTCCTTTAAAATATGTAAGACATTCCCCCAGAGGAGCACAAGAGCAGAGACTGAAGGAACTCCATCCACATCTCTCTATTTCTCCTTTGCTTTCTCCCATTTTCTCTTCACAATCCCTTCTCTCCCTTCCAACCTCACTTCCCTATTCCTCTCCCCAACCCTGCAACTCTTTCCAGCCATTTGCTCTGGAAAGGGTCAAAACTAACCAGCCCATCATCTTGAATTGACCTTGGTTCCATCCTCACTGAGTTTTAATTATCTCTGGCCAGGATTTAAGTCAGTATCCAATTAAAAGTTTATTCTTGTGACACTGTTAAAATTTGATCCTGAGGTTGTAATTTTCCCATTTTAAAGATAGAATTCAGTTTTTTAAGGATTGTGGAAAAAACATGTTCTCATGTTTATTGCATATTAATGCTTTATATTCACATTATTTTCTCAAAGGGTTTATGATAGAGAACTTATTTAGTAGATACTATGGCAGGGTACCAACTATGACCACCTCATCTGATTGAGCACAAATTGGCTAAATCTAAACTATTAAGTATTCGACTTTATATGTGATCATTCTTTTACTTCCCCCAAATTCCTTTTCAGATGAGACAAACAGATCGGAATGTAATAACAGCATTAACTCATAGACCTTGGAGCCTTAGCCACACAGGAGATGGGAAACCACGCTATGATACCCTCTGGAAGCATTTCATATTTGTGATCATGGACCTTTTGCTCGATTGGAGCATGCATAATATCTTGTGGTACCTGTGTGGAATTTCAGCTTTCCTCATGCAAAAGGATTTTATATCCCCGTAAGTTGGAAGGTTTTTAATTTTCCCCAGACACATGTCCTGAATGCTTTTCTTTGAAAGGAAGGATTAAGAGAGTAGACATCCTGAATTGGTTCTAACCTGCAAAGCTTACCATGCCTCTAAATTGGATTGTCAATTTAGCTTTTTAGGTGGGAAGAGTTCAGGCATATTTCACTGTTTTCAAACCAAGTTGGTCACATATTCTTGTTTTTTTTTTTAGTATATTTGGAAGAAAAAAAAATGAACCTAAAAAACTATGCTGAGAAAGGGATTTTATTTCTTGTGACTTTTTTTTTTGAAAGCCAACACAGGATCCTGGGTAGAACCACAGTGAAGACATCCTGTGGGTACTAACCTCATACCTACCATCTTACATTATAGGCATTGCCCCATCTCTTCCAATAACATTTGCATTTCCTAACCTGCTAGCAATCTCTAAATCATTTCTTTGGCAATTCTATATCTGTATATTTCAGCTGATTAGAGTTGTAAGTCGAGAATTATTTCAGACATGCATGATTCAGTTCAATAAATATTTGGTAAGTGCCTATACTATTGTAAGGTTCCATATTGAGAAGCTGAAGATGCAGTGGTGAAGAATCAAAGTCATGGTCTCTGCCCTCGTGATGTTTACAGCCAAGTAGGGGAGAGAGAGATGTTAATCAAATAAAAATCCAATCAATATAAAGTTAAAACTAAGATACAGGCTATGCCAGAGAAGACTGTACACAGACTGTAATCTGATCTGGTCTAGGTTGTCAGAAACAGCATCCCCAAGGAAGTGACAGGTAAGCTAAGATCTGAAGGGTGAGTGGGAATTGGGGGGAATCCAGATCCAAGAGAAAAATACATGTAATGTGCTGTGGCAGGAAGGAGCATGGTTCTTTCCAGGAATTGAAAGAAAATTAATATTCTTTCAATTAATTTAAATACCATCAGCACAGAAAAGAAAGGGGGGGGGTATGGTGTGAGATGAAGCCAAAGAGACAGGTCAGGGCCAGGTCAGGCACACCTTCAGTGGCTGTGCCAAGGACAGTTGTGGGTGGCAATCATTAGTGAGCTACTGAAATGTAAGGAGGTTCACGGCATCCTGGGTTTTGGAACAGTTCCTCTGATCACAGTGCAGAGGCCAGGTAGGAGGCAAGCTCCGGGCACTATTGGTGTGCAGTGAACACTATACTTAGTGGCCATTAGAGATTCCTGAGACAGCTGGTTACTATTCTAACAAGACTGGCTTTCCTCTTTCCCCAGGGCCTACTTGAAGAAGTGGTCAGCTAAAGGAATCCCGGTTGTTGCTTGGACTGTTAATACTTTTGATGAAAAGAGTTACTACGAATCCCATCTTGGTTCCAGCTACATCACTGACAGCATGGTGGAAGACTGTGAACCTCATTTCTAGACTTTTACCCTGGGAGAAAATGGGTTCAGAAACTGCCAGGGGCTTCTTACAGGGATATCAAAATACCCTTTGTGCTAGCCCAGAGCCTGGGGAATCAGGTGACTCACACAGATGCAATAGTTAGTCATTGCATTTTTACCTGAACCAAAGCAAAACCCAGTGTTGCCACCGTGCTCCACGGAATGCCAGAGTTCAGCACTGTTGCTCTTGAAAATCTGGGTCTGAAATAAGGCACAACAGCTCCTGCCCTGCCCCGCCCTGCCCTAGCTGAGGCACACAGGGAGACTTAGTGAAGATAAGCACAGATTGAGTTGTACGATTTGGGAATGCAGATGTAAATGCATGAGACATGCATGATAACTCAGAGTTGGCATTTTTAAACGCCACACTGACTTCAAGTATTTGTATTCAGCTATGTTAACATGTACTGTAGACATCAAACTTGTGGCCATACTAATAAAATCATTAAAAGGAACACTAAAGGAAAACTATGTGCCAAGCATCATATCCTAAGGCATACGGAATCTGGGGAAGCCACTGTGCAATCCAGTGAGGCTTCAATGTGCAGCAACCAAAATGGTAGGGAGGTCTTGAAGCCAATGAGGGATTTACAGCATCTTGAATGGAGAGCAGCAAACCACCAGGGGGCAGAGTTGCACTTTTCTAGGCTTATTAGGAACCTCTGCAACAGATGTGAATAGGCAATTAGAGCTGGAAGAAACTTCCAAGGACATCTAGGTTCGTCCTCATGTTACAATTGAGGAAGCTAAACTCTGGAAGGGAGGGGTTGCCTCAAAAGTCACAGTTAAGCTGGGCACAGTGGCTTACGCCTATAATCCCAGCAACTCAGAAAGCTGAGGCAGGAGGATTACTTGAGGCCAGACTGGACGACACAGCAAGACCCCCATCTCTAAAAAAAAATTGGCCAGGCATGGTGGTACATGCCTGTAGTCCCAGCTATTTGGGAGGCTGAGGTAGGAGGATCACTTGAGCCCAGAAGTTAAAGGCTGCAATGAGCCATGATTACTATGGCACTATAACCTTGGTGACACAGTGAGACCCTGACTCAAAAAGACAGAGAGAGCGAACTAGAACTTCTTGTTTACAGTTAGCCAGAAACTATACAAGTGGTTTAACATGCATTCTCTTAATCCATACAAAAGTCTTTTGGAGGTGTTAACACTCTTTCTGTTGATGAAGAAATGAGCCACTTACCCAAGGTGTCTTGAGTCTGGTACAATTGGCATTCAAATCCAGGTCAGTCTGCTTCCAGAGCCACTACCCTTACCCCTCACTGAATCTGCCTTTATATTGTTGAGCCCATGATCCCAACTCTGTGCTCTTCCCAATTCGAACTTCCAGGGATTTCACTGTGAACTAAGTAGCAATATTAAAATGAAGTTGAATTTTTAAAAACAGCAACGTTATCCGTCTCCTCTAGCTTACCCCCTCCCACCTTTCAACTCCATCTGTGGCCTTTGTCCAGGCCCACAGCTTCGCCGTGGCTTCCCTCCTGCATCCCTGCCGAGGGTTGCCAGCCTCACACTTGCAGCAGCCAGGAAGTGATTTTGGAAGGCCACGAGTCCACACAGCTATATGACAATGAGAAGCAAACTTTGTGCCAGATTGTGTTGGCACAGGCATGATGGGTGGGGCTTGGTACATTTTGATTCAGCATTTGCAAAACAATTGTCTTGAGTTTTAAAATGAACAAAGATTGTTCGCTGAGTGGGACAAATGTCTAAACTGCATGTACTTCAGTGCCATAGAAATTATGACTGGTGAAAGGGAGGAATTGTGACCAAAGAAGATCCATCAGGCTGGGCATGATGGCTCACACCTGTAATTCCAGCCCTTTGGGAGGCTGACACAAGTGGATCACTTGAGGCCAGGAGTTCAAGACCAGCCTGGCCATCATGGGGAAACCCTGTCTCTACTAGAAATATAAACATTAGCTGGGCATGGTGGCACATGCCTGCAATCCCAGCTACTCAGGATGCTGAAGCAAGAATTACTTGAGCCCAGAAGTCAGAGGTTGCAGTCAGCCAAGATTGTACCACTGCACTCTAGCCTAGGCCAGAGCGAGACCCTGTCACCAAAAAAAAAAAAGAGATACCTCTGTGACCTGAATTCAGCCCTGGGGTACCTCTGAGGGTACACAGCAACTGACAGGGAAGGATTTCTCTTGGGGGCAGTATGGAGTTAATAATATCCCTTGGCCTGGCATGGCGGCTCATGTCTGTAATCCTTTCACTTTGGGAGGCCAAGGTGGGAGGACTGCTTGAAGCCAGGAGTTCAACACTAGCCTGGGTAAACAGTGAGACTCCCATCTCTACAAAAAACTTTAAAAATTGAGGCTAAGGCGGAAGGATTACTGGAGCCCAGAAAGTTGAGGCTGCAGTGACCTAGAATCACACCACACACTCTAACCTGGATGACAGAGTTTGACTCCAATCTCTCAAAATATTCATTGTAATAATAATATCTTTTTATGTTGTGAAAAGATCTCTACAGAGCCAGGATATCTCTGTCTCTTGATCTTCATCCCAAATCCATTTTGCTTTTGATTCAGCCAGGCCAAATTAAGTATTTAGGTCCTGTGCTAAGATGGTCAGGCCCCCGAAAATGGAGAATTTGAATGATGAAATAAAGTATGAATAACTACTATTAAGCACTTCCTTGGAAGGCTCAGTATAGCGTTAAAACAGGATTTGGAAACAGAGAAAGCCAAGTCTCCATTCCTAACCAGCAACTTACCAGATGTATGACCTTGGCTAAATTAATTTACCTGTAAAATAGGGGTAATACACTTGAAGTGGTGGTGATTATATGAAAGAGTGCATGTAAAATCCTCGCAAATTAACATTTATTGACTGCCTACCATGTCCTAGACTATTTAAAATGCTGTGTTCAGTACTTTTTTTCCTTTATTTTTTGAGACAGTATCACTCTGTCACTCAGGCTGAAGTGCAGTGGCACAATCTTGGCTCACTGCAACCTCTGTTTCCCAGGTTGAAGCAATTCTCATGCCTCAGCCACTTGAGTAGCTGGGATTACGGGCACGCGCCACCACGCCTGGCTAATTTTTGTATTTTTAGTAGAGATGGGGGGTGGGTCTCACCGTGTCGGCCAGGCTGGTCTCGAACTGCTGACCTCAGGTGATCTGCCATCCTGGCCTCCAGAAATGCTGGGATTACAGGCATGAGCCACTGTCTACTGCACTTACACCTCCAGGAGAAGCAGGGCTGCACTGAAGTGGAGACAAGAGATAAAGGTGAAGGGAGAGAAGCATTCCAGATGGGAGCACTTAGCATCTGGCAAATGAGCAAAAGTGATGCTTTCAGAGGACATTCACATTTCACTGTAGAAGCCCAAGCAGCAGCTGGGCACAGTGGCTCATGCCTGTAATCCCAGCACTTTGGGAAGCTGAGGTGGGCAGATCACCTGAGGTCAGGAGTTAGAGACCAGCCTGGCCAACATGGCAAAAACTCATCTCTACTAAAAATACAAAAATCAGCCAGGTGTGGTGGCATATACCTGCAATCCCAGCTACTCAGGAGGCTGAGGCAGGAGACTTCCTTGAACCCAGGAGGCGGAGGTTGCAGTGAGCCAAGATCATGCCACTGTACTCCAGCCTCTCTAGCCTGAGAGACACAGGAAAACTCAATTAAAAAAAAAGGGGGGGGGGCCGCACAAACAGCACTAAGGTGTCTCCAAGGGAAAAAAAATCATTTCCAATATCACTTCCATGGGCTGCCTGCACTGACCCCACAGAGTCCCCCATAGTCCCTGTGCTTCTTCAGAGCACCTACTGCAACGAAAATTAGTTATTGCTTAAGTATTAAATCCACGTCTAAATCTGCTAGACAGGTAGCACCATGACTTGTTCACCAGTCTTCGGTCCGTATTTGTTGAATGAATGGATGGATGGATGCAACTGTTACCAAAGATGACACCAAAAGAAATTAATTCCTCTGATGAAGTGAATTAATGATAAAAATAGGTGAATGAAAAAGTGAGTTGTCAAGTGCAGTGGTGTGTGCCTGTAGTCCCCAGCTGCATGGGAGGCTGAAGTGGGAGGACTGCTTGACTTAGGAGTTTGAGTCAAACCTGGCAACATAGCTCTGACTTATCTCTTTAAAAATGAAAAAAAAAAAAAAAAAAAAAAGGTGGGTGGGGAATAAATGACTGAGCACTGGTTGGGTGCTTGTGTTTCAAATGTATCTTTTTTTATTTTTTGAAACAGTCTTGCTCTGTTGCCCAGGCCAGAGTGCAATAGTGAATCTCCAGTCAGCACAACCTCCGCCTCTTGGGTTCAAGCAATCCTCCTGCCTCAGCCTCCCAAGTGGCTGGAATTACAGGCGTGCACCACCAGGCCTGGCTAATTTTTTGTATTCTTATTAGAGACAGGGTTTCACCATATTGGTCAGGCTGGTCTTGAACTCCTGACCTCATGATCTGCCTGCTTTGGCCTCCCAAAGTCCTGGGATTACAGGTGTGAGCCACCAAGCACAGCCTCAAATATGTCTTAAATGCTTTCCAAATTCAGTTCCAATTAGGTTATATGACAGTGATTACTTAAGAGGCAACTCCTCTCCCCTCAGTAATTGCACCTTTCTGCTGGACCTTTCAGTATTAAGAACAGCCACATGGCTTGTGAATCATTCAGCAAAATCTGCCAAAAAATTATACACACACACATTCCTTACACATGCATGCACACACACACACATTCCACACAGTGCCACCGGTTTCATATTAGACTTTTTTTTTTTTTTTTTTGAGACAGAGTTTCACTCTTGTTACCCAGGCTGGAGTGCAATGGCGCGATCTCGGCTCATCGCAACCTCCGCCTCCTGGGTTCAGGCAATTCTCCTGCCTCAGCCTCCTGAGTAGCTGGGATTACAGGCACGCACCACCATGCCCAGCTAATTTTTTTATTTTTAGTAGAGACGGGGTTTCACCATGTTGACCAGGATGGTCTTGATCTCTTGACCTCGTGATCCACCCGCCTCGGCCTCCCAAAGTGCTGGGATTACATGCTTGAGCCACCGCGCCCGGCTCATATTAGACTTTTAATTTCCTTTCTATTTTTTTGAGACAGAGTTTCACTCTGTTGCCCAGGCTAGAGTGCAGTGGGGCAATCTTGGCTCACTGAAACTTCTGCCTCCCCAGTTCATGCAATTATCCTGCCTCAGCATCTCAAGTAGCTGGGATTACAGGTATGCACCTGTATTTTATATTTGTATTTTTAGTAGAGACAGGGTTTCACCATGTTGGCCAGGCTGGTCTTGAACTCCTAACATCAAGTGATCCACTTGCCTTAGCCTCTCAAAGTGCTGAGATTATAGGCATGAGCCACAGCAACCAGCTAGTTTTTTTTTTTCTTATTCAGTCTCCATAGAGAATGTCAAAAATTGCCAATGTTTATTATATTTTAAGTCATCACAGCAGGGTATTGGGAAAATTTTCAATTAGCAGTAATCGAGTGTAGGATAAACCTCATCAGCTACAATACTTGTGCTGTGCAAAGCTAGCTTGACATAAGACTTTAATGGTCATGCATAACTCCTCATGGGGACAGAAACTTCTCTATCCCCAATTCCAAAGACTCATGTAATCAATATGCAATAAAGTTCAGAGATGAGACCTCTGGTTGTATTCCAACTTTGGGACATATGAGGATGTTTTTAGTTCAAAGTCACAAATAAATGCAGGCTTCACGTCCCTGCTTAAGGATTACATGTTTATTCAGGCTGGACCACTATCCTTAACAACAGTTCCTAAACCTTTGCCAGGTCTGGGAAGTCTGGCAGGTGAGATTCCTAAGAACCAATCATTCATGCACACATTTCTTGAAGATAAAATAAATTATTCCCTAGTTATTTCTTTCTAGGTTTTTGTGGCCTTGTTTCAATATTACGACAGTCTATATTGGAAAACCCCAAGTATTTCGTCTTGAAAAATCAGCAATCTAGGTGTAAAAAATAGCATGGAATGCCCAATTTTACTTTGATATTTACATTATAGTCAGTTTCTGCTCCTGGCTCAAGGCTTGGATTTCCTTCTGGGCAATTCCTAAAGGCACAGGTGGCATGGAAGAAATTTTCATCTGCTCTCCTTATTTGATTGGTGTCTGGTTCCATTTTCATCTGCTCTCCTTATTTGATTGGTGTCTGGTTACCAAAACCATCATCAGGCCCTTGGATTACCTTCTTGAACTGATCTTCTAAGTCGCAAGTCTAGATTTGACACAGGAAAGAGAAGTTAACTCTGGCACACCCTGCCCCATCCCTACAAGGGAAAGACCAACTTGTCCTTCAAGATCCCATAGTTTTTCATGCCTTTCTTGCCTCCCGCTTTTAGTTTCTATAATCCTCCCCCTTGAACTCCCATCACTGAAAGTCAGTAGTAAATGCTATTCCCCCCCACCCCACAAAAAACTAATGGGTTTGCCTATTTGTTTCCTGCCTGGAATTCACTTTCCTTCTGGCATCAGCCCCAGATTTTCTTTGGGAAGTCACCCTTCCCTCCTCTCGGTCCCTATGGTCTTCATGGTTGCACCACCGATATCTATAGATGAATCATGTAACCAAAGGAACTGCCACCTTCTTGTAGCCACAACAATTGGTTCGTAGACAGGGACATCACCCAGTCAGATTGTATGAAACACCACGAGAATCCTGAGTGCCTCACTCTTTCCCACCAGACTGACTGTGAGAAGATATAATAAGTTGATAAAACTATCTTGCCATTATCAGGAAGAGTCTACTTGCAAAAGGAACCAACATAGATAAGAATGAAACGGGAAGAAACCAGGTTCTGGTGACATGGTGAGCTCCTATGTTAGGCTAGGTCTAAAGCAAGAATTATTCTTGAAATTTTGCTTAAGCAATTTGGATCCAGTTTGCAACTGAAAAAGTAATAAACACACAAGCAATTCTCACACTTATCTTAGATATTTCACGTGACATAAATTAGTGTCTTATTCTGTGCCAGTTCAGTTACTCACCAGGACTGCCATCATGTTCTCCCAAATGTAAAGAGCCTTGTTGCTGAAAAAGGAAAAAAGAGGCAGCCACGTCATGGAGGAAGAACGCAGATTCAGGGTCTTGTGGCATAGTTTGCACAATTTGTGAGCCTCTCCACCATTTTAAAATTAAGGGATGACAGATTAAGACCAAGCTTCTGCCATAGAAATATTGAACATGTTTTATTTTTTTAGGGAGAGTGATTCTATTCATTTATTCCACAGATATACTTCTGAGACAGAGCCTTGCTCTGTCTCCCAGGCTGGAGTAGAGTGGTATGATCTCAGCTTACTGCAACCTCCACCTCCTGGGTTTCAGCAATTCTCCTGCCTCAGCCTCCCGAGTAGCTGGGATTACAGGCACCTGCCACCACCCCCAGCCAATTTTTTCCCTCATTTTTAGTAGAGATGGGGTTTTACCATGTTGGCCAGGCTGGTCCTGAACTCCTGACTTCAAGTGATCTGCCCACCTCAGCCTCCCAAAGTGCTGTGATTACAGGCATGAGCCACTGCACCTAGCCATTCAACAGATGTTCACTGAGCATTTATATTATTCAAGGTAATAAATTAGGACCTGGGTGACAAGTGCACAGACTTGGTCTCCACCTTCAGAAGATCTACCTTTAGGCTCCTGATCCCTTCCCTAAACTGTGCTGACGGTATAAATTTGCACAGATGGTAAATTACATGGCAGTCTCTTCTGTCAAGATCACAGTTTCCAACATAAGTGGCATTGGCATTAAGGTAGATTTATGGCTGGGCGCAGTGGCTCACACCTGTAAACCCAGCACTTTGGGAGGCCGAGGTGGATGGATCATGAGGTAAGAAGTTCTAGACCAGCATGGCCAAGATAGTGAAACCGGGCATGGTGGCAGCTGCTTGTAATCCCAGCTACTCGGGAGGCTGAGACAGAAAATTGCTTGAACCCAGGAGGTAGAGGTTGCAATGAGCAGAGATCGAGCCACTGCAGTCCAGTATGGGTGTCAGAGCGAGACTGGCTAATTTTTTGTATTTTTAGTAGAAGCGGGGTTTCGCCATGTTGTCCAGGCTGGTCTTGAACTCCTGACTTCAGGTGATCTGCCCATCTCGGTCTCCCAAAGTGCTGGGATTACAGGCGTGAGTCACCGCACCTGGCCTCTGATGTGCTTTTTACATGGAGGCAAGTTTGTGTCCCAGGGGTCCCCAAGGCAGTCTCCAGCCTCACCTCCACCTCTCTCCTTTCCAGAACAAGGGAGCTGGAGTTTGCTTTCTTCTCCATATCCTGCAGCTTGATCAACTTTTCTATCAGGAACATTTTATCTTTGCCCTCCTGCCAAGAAGGTAAACAAAACCAGAAAGAAACAAAAACGTGAATGAATGATGGTATGGAATTGAGAAAGCAACTGATAACAAGAACCTCGATTTTCAGGCAGGTAGGGTCCTAGAAGTAGGATGGAGATTGATGCCATCTTTTGGTGAAAGAAAAGAAACATTTCACAGTAAAACCAAACTGTTCCCCAGAGCCTTCCTGCACTGTTATACTCTCCTCCAAAGCAATTCCCCTAACAGGCTTGAGCAAGTAGCCTTCTGAAGCTGGCTGCTAGAAGCAGCTTACATGCCAGATCTGAATGGCCAGGAAAAATGGTTTCCAGTATCCCCCATCGGCATGTGCCCCACCCCAGAAGCCTATCATGTGATCCTAGCAGTGCTGCCTGGGTCTGCCCTGTCCTCCCACAGAGAATTCCAAAGCTTAGAGGGCAGCCGCTAAGGACGTCAATTGTGTTTCGTTTGTCAGAGTTATCTGTGTTGATGGAGATCGTTAATTCCAAACTGGGAAAATGAACAAAGGAAGTGGGCATGCTTTCTCCCAGGAGGGTGTAATTACTTTCCTGTGAACCCCCATTGCAGATGAGAGTGGAACATTCCACCCATTGAGGGTGACAGCCTCACTGTGTTGCTAGGCTGGAGTGCAGTGGTGCAATCTCGGCTCACTGCAACCTCCCCCTCCTGGGTTCAAGTGATTCTCCTGTCTCAGCCTCCTGAGTAGCTGAGACTACATGTGCATGTCACCATGCCCCATTAATTTTTGTATTTTTAGTAGAGATGGGATTTCACCATGTTGGCGAGGCTGGTCTTGAACTTTTGACCTTAGAGAATCCACCTGCCTTGGACTCCCAAAGTGCTGGGATTACAGCTGTGAGCCACCATGCCTGGTAAAAATTCCTATTTTAATAGAAGGATTTCAGCTTACAAATACAGGAGGAATTATACAATTGGAGTATCTCTATGTTGCATTCCCTAATGAAATAAACAGATTTTCTAGGCGTTACTCATCGAAGTCCGTTCAGCTAAATCAATTCAGTGAAACACTATGACGGATCAGGCTAAGAAAGCTTGAACTCACTGATCATTGTTAACATCACAGAAAGGGACAATCAGACATTATCTGTCTCAAGACAATGCCATAGGAAAGAATAGCATCAGCTATAAAGTATTTTACCTAAGCTGAATCTGGATCTAGTCAAGTCTCTAGATCTCATCATCATTTACAGGAAACACAAAGAAAAAAACCAGAAACATACTAAACCTCACTGCAGAGTTGCAAATCAGATATATGCAGAACATTGCTGGGTGCAGTGGCTCACACCTGTAATCCCAGCACTTTGGGAAGCTGTGGCAGGTGGATCAGTTGAGGCCAGGAGTTTGAGACCAGCCTGGCCAACATGGCAAAATCCCATCTTTACTAAAAACACTAAAATTAGCTGGGCGTGATGGCACACACCTGTAATCCCAGCTACTTGGGAGGCTGAGGCACAAAAATCACTTGAACCCAGGAGGTGGAGGTTACAGTAAGCTGAGATTGTGCCACTGCACTCCAGCCTGGGCAACAAGACCGAAACTGTCTTAAAAAAAAAAATAAGAAGAAGAAAAAGAAGAAGAATTTAAATAAATAAGAAAATAAAAATAAGGGATTTGCTGGGAAGAGAAAGCATAGACGAAATAAGAATATAAAAACACTGGGCCGGGCACGGTGGCTCAAGCCTGTAATCCCAGCACTTTGGGAGGCCGAGGTGGGTGGATCACAAGGTCAAAAGATCGAGACCATCCTGGTCAACATGATGAAACCCCATCTCTACTAAAAATACAAAAAATTAGCTGGGCATGGTGGCACGTGCCTGTAATCCCAGCTACTCAGGAGGCTGATGCAGGAGAATCGCCTGAACCCGGGAGGCAAAGGTTGCAGTGAGCCGAGATCCCACTGTTGCACTCCAGCCTGGGTAACAAGAGCGAAACTGTCTCAAAAAAAAAAAAAAAAAAAAGAATATAAAAACACTGATGATTGTTAGGGCTGAGAGCAGGGATATGAGAGTTCATTGCAGTATTGTCTTTATTTCGTAGGATGTCTCAAAGTGTCTCTTATATAGAGTTTTAAAAGGGTGGGGGTGGACATCAGAGGGATCCAAGCGGACTTACATTAACGATCTGCTCATGGAGCAGCCTGATCATAATTTTCCTTCCCTCTGTGATCTGCCAGTAAAGATAGGTGATGATTCTGGAAGAGGAGAAAAGAAAGAATGACAGACACTCTTGCCAAAGTTTTGCAGGCTGCGAATTTCCACTGGATGCAAAGGAACTGGAATCTGTGGTTGCAGATGGATTTGGGCCCAAATGTGTTTCTGAAAAGTCATGTTGGGGTGAGTTATAGCTTAAATACATTGGAGCAATGGTTCTCAACTTGGCTGCTCATGGAATCATCTGGAAAGGGGAAACAAGCCCATGCCACAGCCCCTCTTCAGCCCAATTAATTGAGCATCTCTGGACATGTCATCTTTTTAACAGGGGACAAGCAGGTAGTCCTTTCTTAATAGAACAAGTTTAAAAAAAAAATCCCTAAGACAAGAAGATAATATATAACCTCCCAACCCCACCGCTCCTAGACGGGATCTTGCTCTTTCGCCCAGGCTGGAGTACAGTGGCATGATCAGAGCACACTGCAGCCTCAGACTCCTAGGCTCAAATAATACTCCCATCTCAGCTTCCCAAGAAGCTTGACTACAGGCACAAGCTACTGCACCAGGCTAAACAACTTTTTAAAAAAATTATCAATGCAAGGTTGGGCAAGGTGTAATCGTGTAATCCCAATACTTTGAGAGGCCGAGGCAGGAGGATAACATGAGGCCAGGAGTTGGAGAACAGCCTGGGCAACACAGGGAGACCCCCATCTCTCCAAAAATTAAAAAAATTAGCCAGGGCCGGGCACAGTGGCTCAAGCCTGTAATCCCAGCACTTTGGTAGGCCGAGGCGGGTGGATCACGAGATCCAGAGATCGAGACCATCCTGGTCAACACGGTGAAACCCCATCTCTACTAAAAATACAAAAAAATAGCTGGGCATGGTGGCACGTGCCTGTAATCCCAGCTACTCAGGAGGCTGAGGCAGGAGAATTGCCTGAACCCAGGAGGCGGAGGTTGCGGTGAGCTGAGATCGCGCCATTGCACTCCAGCCTGGGTAACAAGAGCGAAACTCCGTCTCAAAAAAAAAAAAAAAAAAAAAAATTAGCCAGGTATAGTGGTGCACACCTGCAATCCCAGCTACTTGGAGGCTGAGGTGGGAGGATTGCTTGAGCCCAAAAGGTTGAGGTTGCAGTGAGCCATGACCATCCCATTGCAGTCCAGCTTGGGCAATAGATTGTGACCCTGTCTGAACCAAAGAAAGAAGGGAAGGGAAGGGGAAGAGGAAGGGGAAGGGGGGAGAGAAGGAGGAATGGAAAAGAAAAAATGAAACAAGAAAGAGAGAAAGAAAGAAAGGGGAGGGAGGGAGGGAGGAAAAGAAAGGAAGGGAGAAAACTACCTATGCAAGGGTAGAGTCACCCAGAACACTGAGCTCTGCTATAGCCATTTGCTTTCCAACCAAAGATCCCTGCTGCTGCTTCCCCGGAGAGCTCTTGGCTTTTCCCGCTAGATCCCCAGGTGTCCCACTCACAGCACAATGAGGGTGAGGATGAAAAAGAAGTGCACACTTCCAATGAGGTTCCGATAGATCCAAACAACCCACAGGTAGCCAGGCCGTGTACTCAGGGTGTCGATCCAGCTGTAGATGGAGTGAATGAAGAAAGGCAGACCTCGAAAAGGGCCACAGTCAGCTGAAGGCTTCAATCTGGTAAAACAAAGGATGGAAGAACATCTCTAGCACAAGACTCAGGGATGGTTATTCTAGAATCAGGGTGTCCTTTCTGGACTCTGGGTCTGAAAACATCAAGTCTTGCCTGATGCACTTACACCCCTTCCCAAGGAAACTCTCTCACTCACAGCCTTGCTGGGGTGACCTGTGCTCCAAGCACTTGCTCTTGGATCACAGAGATCACCTGACCCAAGAGCAGCCAGTCCAAGGGCCAGGCAGTGACTTCTGCAGTAACTTGGCTCAATGATTGAATGGGGGCAGTCAGACTCTCTTTCTTAAGAACTTGAATTAGGCCAGGCACTATGGCTTATGCCACTAATCCCAACACTTTGGGATGCCAAGGGGGAAGAACTGCCTGAGCCCAGAAGTTCAAGACCAGTCTGGGCAACAGAGAAAGACTCTGTCTCTACAAAAAAAAAAAAAAATATATATATATATATATATAAAAATATATACATATACATATAAATATATATAAATATAATATATATAAATATAATATATATAATAAATATATATAAATAAAATATATAAATATATATAAATATTTTAAAAAAATATATATATATATATATATATGAGCTGTGATCATATCACTGTACTGCAGCCTGGGCAACAGAGCAAGACCCTGTCTAAAAAAAACAACTTGAATTAAGGCTGACTGTGGTGGCTTACCTACAATCCCAGCACTTTGGGAGATCAAGGCAGGAGGATCACTTGAGGCTAAGAGTTTGAGACCAGACTAGGCAACACAGCAAGACCCCTATTTCTACCAAAAAACAAAAAATTAGCCAGGCTTGGTGATGTGAACCTATAGTCCCAGCTACTCAGGAGGCTGAGGAGGGAGGATCACTTGAGTCCAGGAGTTTGAGGGTGAAGCGAGCTGTGATTGCACCACTGTCCTCCAGCCTGAGTGACACAGTGAGGCCCCGTCTCAAAGAAAGAACTTGAATTAAGATGCATAAAGAGGGAACCCTGTTAGCTATGGAGGAATGAGCAGAAACTATAGGGCAACAAGGAACTGGTGAGGAAGAGAAAGTGGATACACCAAGAGAAGCAAGCATGTTGTGAAGCAAGGAACTGAAGGTCCCAGTTCCACGTGTGTCCTAAAAATCATCTCCCTTGTTCATTCATTCATTCATTCAATTATTCATTCAACCATGGTTTATTCTGTTAAGTACTATTCTAGTCAGGCTCTGGGGACTCCATATTAAGCAAGGCAGATAGTTCCTGCCCTATCGGGCTTATGTTCTGGTGGGAAAAATGGACAATTGTTGAGTAACAATTAAACAAAGACTGGAACAGAGGCATTCCTGATTATGAATGATGGAATGAAGGAAGGCAACTCAGGCCTGAGAGCGAGAAGCAGTGGGGAACTGATGATGGCAGACAAGGCGGGCTCTGAAGGTCAGATCTTGGAGAGGGCCTTGGAGCTGAGAATTAGAGGGTGGAGAGGAGGCAGCCAAGCAAAGGGTGTGTGGAGAGGACTTCACTCAGAAGACTCTGCCCATCTTGGGAGGGGTTTGCTTGCTTCCAAGAATGAGGTGAGAGACGTGGGGCTGGGGTAAGCCAAAGGGAGGTGGGGTTGGAGGGGTGGGAGGAGCTGGATCAGTCCTGTTTTTCCGTTAACTTAGATTAAGTTCTGTTCCAGATGTGAAGAACTGCTGGGGGTGTCTCCCCATTCTGAGAAGCTTCAGTTTCTATGGGTAGTGATCAAACTAGGATGTATTCCCTCCCTGGCTTTTAGTGACTGTTGGTTAGCAAGGGAACTTACGTTAGACACTGTATTAAGCCTGTTTACTCTGATGTTTTAACATCTGGGGTCTTAATGATCCCAGCTCTCTGGGCTAGCTTGCAAAGCACACCTTTCAAATGCAAACCAAACAACCCAGATCCCACACACCAAATGCCCCCTTTATCAGGCTCTTACACTCTGGGCCACCACTCCCCTGCCCTAATCACACCAGGCCAGGTGCCAGATGACTCAGGACAGCCCCACATCCCACAGCCTACTCAAACCAGCCAATCCTAAACCTGCTTCCCCTGCCTTTCCCATTCCTTACCACAGAAAACCACAACAAAGGCTCTAGATCCCTTCACTCCCTCTGCCTCCTGACCTATCCCGACACTTCCCTGTGTGGTCCCTTGTGCTCCCTCTTCTCGGGAACTGTGAGTAATAAACTATCTTTTTACTGGTGGTCATTCCTGATCTGTTGGGTTTCACCACACCTAGATTATCTATCTATCTATCTATCTATCTATCTATCTATCTATCTAGACAGCATCTCGCTCTGTCACCCAGGCCAGAGTGCAGTGGTGCAATCTCAGCTCACTGCAACCTCCACTTCCCAGGTTCAAGTGATTCTCCTGCCTCAGCCTCCCGAGTAGCTGACATTACAGGCACACACCACCATGCCTGGCCAATTTTTGTATTTTTAGTAGAGACAGGGTTTCACCATGTTGGCCAGGCTGGTCTTGAACTCCTGGGCTCAAGTGATCCACACACTTTGGCTTCCCATAGTGCTGGGATTGCAGGTGTGAGCCACTGTACCTGGCCTCACCACATCTGAATTATAATAAAACCTACATTTTAAAACACATGCCCTTCCACCCAGTCTCTAAAACTTCGCCCACGGCCACCTTTTCCTACCTCCAGATGGTGATGGCCAGGGTGCACAAGACCCCGGTGAAGGAAGGGAAAAAGAGCAAGAAGATGAAGAAAGTCATCATCTGTGAGGCCCGCCAGGCTTTGCTTGGAGGCTGGAAATTCATCATCAGGCTGACCTGAAGAGAAAGAGGCAGCCCCTTCCCATCTGCAGCCAGAGCAGCAGCAGAGGGACCCCAGCCAGGCCCAGCTTCCTGAGACCTTCACAGAGCCCCCTTCCCCAGCTTTAAGCGCACCAGGTCACAGGCGTTTGAGCAAAACTGATTGATGGCAATGTTGGACCGACTCACATTTTTGGCGTAGAACATGATGAAAAGCATAATCATTTGGATAAAGGGCAGCAGGGGGCAGAAGAAGATTCCAATCCTGAGATGGAGAGAGGGTGAGTGTCAGAGGCTGGGAGGAGACACAAGGAGTGGGGGTGAATCTGGGTGGCTGGAGGGAAGAGAAAAAGGATGTTGTGGCCTGGCTTGTGTCTCCCCAAAAGTCCCTATGTTGAGGCCTTAACCCCCAATATCTCAGAATGTGATTGTATTTGGAGACAGGGCCTTTGAGAGGTGAATAAGGTAGAATGAGATCACTACGGCAGGCTGTAATCCAGTACAACTGGTGTCCCTAAAAGAAGAGATTAGGAGGCTGGGCGAGGTGGCACACGCCTGTAATCCCAGCACTTTGGGAGGCCCAGGCGGGTGAATCACCTGAGGTCAGGAGTTTGAGACCAGCCTGACCAACATGGCGAAACCCCATCTCAACTAACACAAAAATTAGCCAGGCATGATGGCACATGCTTGCAATCTCAGCTCCTTGAGAGGCTGAGGCAGGAGAAATCCTTGAACCCAGGAGGCGGAGGTTGAGGTAAACTGAGATTGTGCCATTGCACTCCAGCCTGGATGACACAGCGAGACTCCATCTCGAAAAACAAAAAACAAAAAACAAAAAAAAAGGAAGGAGAGGAGATTAGGACACAGACACACACAGATACGGAAGACCATGTAAAGACAGGGAGAAGATGGCCATCTAAAAGCCAATGAGAGAGGCCTGAGACAGATCCCTCCCTTCTGGCCCTCAGAAGAAACCAGCTCTACCCACACCTTGATCTTGGACTGCTCGCCTCCAGAACTGTGAGATAAGAAATTGCTGTTGTTTAAGCCAATTGCTGTTGTTTAAGTGTGTGGGACTTCGTTATGGCAGCCCCAGCAAACTAATACAGAGGGGGCCTGCTTCCATCCTGGCAAATTAGGCAGATTCCTCCCATACCAAGTATCCACAGCTACCTTCTTCCCAGCTCTGAAAAGGAGTTGTTTAAATTTGAGATGAAGTCTCATTCTGTCGCCTAGGCGGGAGTGCAGTGGCGCGATCTCACTATAACCTCTGCTCCCCAGGTTCAAGCAATTCTCCTGCCTCAGCCTCCCAAGTAGCTGGGACTACAGGTGCCTGCCACCACACCTGGCTAATTTTTTGTGTGTTTTTAGTAGAGACAGGGTTTCACCATCTTGGCCAGGCTGATCTTGAACTCCTGATCTCGAGATCCACCCTCCTTGGCCTTCCAAAGTGCTGGGATTACAGGCATGAGCCACTGTGCCTGGCTTGGAAAGATTTTAGAGAGAAACCACCCATCCACCTACCAACCCAACAGATGGTATTCAGCATGTCCTAACCTAGCAAGTCCCACATTTAAGGCATACTCTATGCCTTGCCCTCCTCCTTCTTGCTCCCCCATGGTATTCAAGAAGGTCTGAGGTCCTGCAGGGACAAGGCATTCAAAAGCATCGAGTTCCAAATGAGAAAGGCATTCCGTTTCCAACTCTCCTTCAGCATTCTTCAGCTACAAAAGGAGAAAAATCTCAGTGGGGTGCTAGAATGCCTTAACTCTTAGCATGTGGCAATCTCCCTTTTTTTTTTTTTTCTTTTTTAACAAAAAGGAGTAGGCCTTGTGCTGAGAGCCTTGGCAGACAGTATCATCTTGCTAGAATGTAATGACTGTTTGGCATGGGACTGCTTTTATTTTTCCAGTCATTTGTGATTTCTGTCAAATGGCACTGGTTTTTCCATTTATGATTGTAAATAAAGTTTCCTTTAAAAATGTATTTGAGAGGCCAGGCATGTGGCTCTTGCCTGTAATCCCATCACTTTTGGAGGCCGAGCTTGGCAGATCACCTGACATAAGGAGTTCACGACCAGCCTGGCCAACACGGCAAAACCCCATCTCTACTAAAAATACAAAAATTAGCCAGGCGTGGTGGCGCATGCCTGATGTTTTGCCATCTGGGGTCTTAATGACCTCAGGGAGACTGCTGATGTTGGGAAAAGCAGTCTGGCAGTTTACAAAGGCCTTTCTTCCACATTATTTCAAGTGGGATGCCATTGGGCAAGTTACTGAAAACCTCTCTAAATCTTAGTTTTCTAATCTTTAGATGGTAGACATACTAGTACCTACTCACAGGGTTTTGAGAGGATTAAATGGGCACAGTGGCTTACTCCTGTAATCCAAGCACTTTGGGAGTCTGATGAAAAGCAATTGTCATCTACCATGGCATTAAAAAAATGTATTTAAGAAAAGGCAAATAATAAAAAAATTAAGTAGGTAATAGTGCATGTGAAAGGTCACTATACCAAAAAATAGGCAGGCTGGTGTACAATAGACAAACTTGGGAAACATGTTCGTCACCTCACCTCTACCACTGTCCCTAACATATAGCCTTTTCTGTCATTATATTATCTTCTTGTAAAACTCATCATCAAAGGCAATATTCTCCTAAAACCACAAAGGTTAGAACTGTAATAACCATGGAGAAAAAAAAATACGTGTTTTTGATTGTGCTTATTCATAATTTATCGACAAAAATCTCAAAGGCCCAGAAGTCATAATGGTAATTTCTTTTTTTTTTTTTTCTTTTTGTGACAGAGTGTTGCTCTGTCTCCCAGGCTAGAGTACAATGGCATGATCCTGGTTCACTGCAACCTCCGCCTCCCTGGTTCAAGCTATTCTCCTGCCTCAGCTTCCCAAGTAGCTGAGATTACAGGCACATGCTACCATACCCAGCTAATTTGTATTTTTAGTAGAGTTAGGGTTTCACCAAGTTGATCAGGTTGGTCTTGAACTCCTGATCTCCAGTGATCTGACCGCCTCAGCCTTTCAAAGAGCTGGGGTTACAGGCATGAGCCACCATGCCTATTTAATCCTCTCGAAAGCCCTGTGAGTAGGTATCTCTACCATTTAAAGATTAGAAAACTAAAGTTTAAAAAGTGTTTATGTAACTTGTCCAATGACATCCTAGTTGAAATAATGTGGAAGAAAGGCCTTTGTAAACTGCCAAATTGCCAGGTGACATAGCAGCATGCAAATATGTCACCTAAACTACCAAAGAAAGGTCCTCACTGTCTCTAAAAAAATAAACTCATTGGGCCGGGTGCAGTGGCTCACGCCTGTAATCCCAGCACTTTGGGAGGATGGATCACTTTGAGGCGGGTGGATCATGAGGTCAAGAGATCGAGACCATCCTGGTCAACATGGTGAAACCCTGTCTCTACTAAAAATACAAAACATTAGCTGGGCATGGTGGTGCATGCCCAGCTACTCAGGAGGCTGAGGCAGGAGAATTGCCTGAACCCAGGAGGTGGAGGTTGTGGTGAGCCGAGATGGCGCCATTGCACTCCAGCCTGGGTAACAAGAGCAAAACTCCATCTCAATAAATAAATAAATAAATAAATAAATAAATAAATAAATAAATAAAATAAACTCATTAACCTTGAGTGATTTGCAGACAGCGAAGTCACCCAGGGCAGCTTTAAAGAGTCAGAAAATAAAACACTCTTCCATTGTATGACATACTGGCATTTGCAAAGCAATTTTCTTCCCCCGCCACCCACTTTTTTTTTTTTTTTTTTTTTTTGAGATGGAGTTTTGCTCTTGTTGCCTAGGCTGGAGAGCCACGGTACAATCATCTCGGCTCATTGTAACCTTCCCCTCCCAGATTCAAACAATTCTCCTGCCTCAGCCTCCCAAGTAGTTGGGATTACAGGCAGGCGCCACCACACCTGGCTAATTTTTTGTATTTTTAGTAGCGATGGGGTTTCTCCATGTTGGCCAGGCTGGTCTCAAACTCCCGACCTCAGGTGATCTGCCCACCTCAGCCTCCCAAAGTGCTGGGATTACAGGCATGAGCCACCGTGCCTGGCCTGCAAAGCAGTTTTCATCTACCATGGCATTTAATCCTCAACATGATTCAAAGGCAGCTATTATATTCATTTACAGATGAGACTGAGGCTCAGACAAGCACAATGATCTCTGTGAGTGGCAGAGCCAGCCTCAGAATTCAGTTTATGCAATTCCAAATCCAATGCTTTCAAATTAGCAACACCCTATCAGATGGAACCTGGGAACGTGATTCACCATACAGAATTCTGGTGTTAATTGAATCATGTTAAAATAAATAAGGAAAAGTAAGGCAGGAAGATTGCATGAGCTCAGGAGGTTGCAACTGCAGTAAGCCATGATCACGCCACTGCACTCCAGCCTGATCAAGAGAGTGAGACCCTGTCTCAAAAATAAATAGGCTGAGCATGGTGGCTCACACCAATAATCCCAGAATTTTGGGAGGCTGAGGTCGGTGGGTCACTTGAGGCCAGGGGCTCAAAACCAGTATGGCCAAAATTGTGAAACCCTGTCTCTACTAATACAAAAATTAGCCAGGTGTGGTGGTTCATGCTTGTAGTCCCAGCTACTTGGGAGGCTGAGGCAGGAGAATTGATTGAACCTGGGAGGTGGAGGTTGCACCACTATACTTCAGCCTCACCAGCAGAGCAAGACTCTGCCTCAAAAAAAAAAAAAAAAAAAAAAGAAAGAAAGAAAGAAAGAAAGGAAAAACAAATAAATAAGGAAAGACAGCCACTGACTATTGGTTTGCAGTTTCCAGGTGAGTGTGTAAAAATATTTGCTGCAACCAGTTAGCTATTCTCAATGGCCAAAAACTATAGAGAACCCACCAAATGGTACATCAGATATAAGAAACACACAGCCCTCTCTGCCTCTGTTTATTGTCCCATTGCTGTGGAGACATGGATGCAAGGTGAAGTTTGCATCCAAACTAACAGCCTAAAGGTAATGAAAAATGGCAAATCAATGCTAGGAGACAACAGTTAAAGGTGGAGACTGTGGCAATCTGGAGAAGCTCGGTTTGCCACAGATCTTTCTGGAGAGAAGCCAGAAATTTAAGTGTTATGTGAACTCTCCTGAAGTTTAAATATGGGTGGTTGTCTTAGTCCATTCAGGCTGCTATAACAAAACATCATAAACTGGGTGGCTTATAAACACCAGAGGCCGGGCGTGGTGGCTCATGACTGTAATCCCAGCACTTTGGGAGGCCGAGGTGAGTGGATCACCTGAAGTCAGCAGTTCGAGACCACCCTGGCTAACATGGTGAAACCTGTCTCTACTAAAAATACAAAAAATTGGCTGGCATGGTGGCACATGCCTGTAGTCCCAGCTACTGGGGAGACTGAGGCAGGAGAATCACTTGAACCTGGGAGGCGGAGGTTGCAGTGAGTCGAGATCACGCCACTGTCACTCCAGCCTGGGTGACAGAGCAAGGCTCCATCTAAAAAATAAATAAATAAAACAGCAGAAATTTATTTCTTATGGTTCTGGGGGTTGGGAAGTCCAAGTTCAAGGTGCAGCAGATTTGGTGTCTGGTGAGGCCCTGCTTAGTGATTCCTAGATATTGCCTTCTCTCCACGTCCTCACATGGTGGAAGGGGCAAGGGGTCTCTCGGACCTTGTTTATAAGAGCACAATCCCATTCCTAAGAGCCATGTCAAAGATCAGATCACCTCCCAAAGACCCTACCTCCATCACGTAGGAAATTAAGTTTCAACATGTGAATTTGCGGGGAGACCCAAACATGGAGACTATAGCAGTGGTTAATTCAAATTTTTAGGAGCAAACAAAACACACCTGCAGGGCTGGACACGACCTGTGGGCCTCCAGGTTGAGATCCCTGCTCTATGCTGATTCTTGTCTGAAGTCCTTAAGCTCTCATAAAGGAAAATAATAGTCTCAATGCTGAATTCATGGTTCTCAGACTGACCAGATGGGGCATCACCCATGCAGCTTTAAAAACAACAGATTCTGGGGCTTTGCCACCAAAACGCCAACCCAACAGTCACATAGGAACCACTGGGCATTTTGCTGTGTCACAAAACTTACCACACCAGAGTTTGTGCGTAGATCAGTTCTAGAACGTTCCTGGCAATGTCAAACTCCTGGACTCCAAGACTTCTGATCAGTCGCATCCCAATGATTCTGTGAAGACATACTGAATTTAGTACCCAAACCATAACTCCCACTTTCAAAAGATCCCCCACAGACTAGGACAAACAGCAGAAGAGACCCTCACCAGCTTGAAATAAAGTCATAAGTTCCCCTGCAAATTTTTCAAAATTTCTAAATCTATAAACATGTTTTTGAACAAGTAATCGAAGGGATTGAGGGAAAACTAGTTTAATAAAATGCAGTGAAGTGGGGATTTAAAAAATTCTAGAGAACATTTGTTACCCTGAACATTTAAATTATCCCACTATTATGTTATACCCCTCTTTGGTAATTAAACATTTTTTTTTCATGAACCAGATGAACTCAGCACCTTTCAAATAAACATTTGAAAGATATTTAATTGAGAACTCAACTCAAACTTTTTTTTTTTTTTTTTTTTTTTTAAGACGGAGTTTCGCTCTTGTTACCCAGGCTGGAGTGCAATGGCGCAATCTCGGCTCACCGCAACCTCCGCCTCCTGGGTTCAGGCAATTCTCCTGCCTCAGCCTCCTGAGTAACTGGGATTACAGGCACGCACCACCATGCCCAACTAATTTTTTGTATTTTTAGTAGAGACGGGGTTTCACCATGTTGACCAGGATGGTCTCGATCTCTTGACCTCATGATCCACCCGCCTTGGCCTCCCAAAGTGCTGGGATTACAGGTGTGAGCCACTGCGCCCGGCCAACTCAAACATTTTTAAATGTCTAGTTGCTGCTATCAAATTAATTATTTTTTCCTGTATTCTAAATCCACAAGAAGGAAACCAAGTTTCCACTTACTCCGTGGAAACTTTATTCCATATTAATTTATTAATAAAAAGTTGTCAATTAAAAAAAAGTTCTGTCAAAAAACAAAAAACCCTTTTTTTTTTTTTTTTTTTTTTTTTTTTTTTTTTTTTTGAGATGCAGTCTTGCTGTGTCACCCAGGCTGAAGTGCAATGGCATAATCTCGGGTCACTGGAACCTCTGCCTCCTGGGTTCAAACAATTCTCCTGCCTCAGCCTCCCAAGTAGCTGGGATGACAGGCGTGCACCACCACTCTTGGCTAATTTTTGTATTTTTAGTAGAGACAGGCTTTCACTACATTGCCAGGCTGCTCTTGAACTCCTGACCTCAGGTGATTCACCCACCTCGGCCTCCCAAAGTGCTGGGATTACAGGCATGAGCCATTGCACCCAGCCAAACCTTTTCACCTTTATGTCCAGACCCTCAACAGAGGGTAGAATAAAAGCACATTTTGGCATAAATTAATGAGAAAATTTGGCATTGAATCTACTCACTAGCAAGTAATCATCATCACACCATCTTATCTGATAGTCAGACCATCTTATTACTAGAGCAGCTTACAGAAATACATAAATGTCTATAAGAAATAAGAGGTTCATCATATTATTTTTAAAAATTACTAAATTTTAAAAACCAGACATGACAATGACAATGCCTCAATTCTGTATATATTCTATTTAATATAAAATTGGCACATTAATTCAATTAAAACAATGAGATAAACCTACATGTACTGACATGGAAAGATGTCAAGACATAGTGGTAGATTAATTAAAGCATATTCTACAATATGATGCAGTGTGACTCCATTTTTGCTTTTGAAAATTATATAGTATTGTAAAAAAAAACACACACACAGAGCAACGTGTGTGTAGAAAAATCTGGAGGAATATATACTATAGTATTAAAATTATCCATAGTGGATAAGATTTCTTTCTTTTTTTTTTTTTAATTTTTTTCTTTAGAGACTGTCTTGCTATGTTGCCCAGGCTAGTCTTGAACTCCTGGCCCAAGTGATCCTCCCACCTCAGTTCCCCAAAGTGCTAGGATTACAGGCATGAGCCACTGCACCCAGCTGGATAAAATTTCAAATGGCTCAGTTTCTGTCTTTTATTTCTAAAATTTGTTTTCAAAAGAAGGTTGTAAAGGGTCAACTGAACCAAGTGAGCTATGACAACAGAATTGTCACGTTAAGGGGAAATTTTAGCTAATGTAGGAGAGAACAGTATCCCTAAGGACAACAGGTAGAGTTGGAACAATGCATGCTTTGAGTATGTAAGGAATCTGTACATCCCTCTCAGCCAGAAACCAGGTTCTGGTTACAGCATCAGGTACTAATTACTTAAGAATGACAAATAATTACCTCCTCAAAAACTCTCCCAGGAAGGAATCAGCTAAAGAGAACACAAAATCCATCAGAAGGAGCCGGTAGATTTCCTGGCCAATTAGAGTTTCCCAACACTGAAAGGCAAACAACAGTCGGAATGTGGGAAGGGGCTGTGGCCTCAGTTCAGTTCTCCTCTATTCCTAGCTCTATGTACCCATTAGGACATGGCTAATGATTTGGTTTGCCCAAGTCTCTGTGTACCCAAAAAACTAGACCCACTCTAAAAATGCAGCCGAGTTTGTTTTCAGCGGTGTTATTCCCTTTTTGGTTTCCTTCTTTTCCCCCTTAAAGCTTGCCTTGCACATATCATATACCCAAACTTTCCCTGCTCATGTTCTCTCCCCTTAGAACTTTTCATCTCTGCCCTATCCCCTCTGGATCTCATTTCTCAGCCAGGAGCAATCAGTTTCTTCAAGAGACCAAGAAGTGTCAATGGCTAAGAATGCCTTCACTCTTTTTGCTTATTGGCCTTACAACAAAATCAATTAATATCTGCTTGATTAAGAAAGTGGCCTAGAGGTTTAGCAGGCTAGTGTAAACTGGAAGCTCAAATTAGTTAGTCTATAAAACTAGTAGCTAGGAACCTCTGCAGGAAGTCAGTGCTATCAGCTGATAGACTGGGAGCTTTTAGATTTGGCTGAAGGAGGAGAGAAAACTTTTGGGTGCACAGGCCAAGGATGAATGGATGTATGGATGGGTAAATGGATGGATGATGGATGTATGGATGGGTAAATGGAGGGATGATGGATGTATGGACGGGTAAATGGAGGGATGATGGATGAATGGATAGATGGATACATAAATGGATGGATGAATACATGGATTGATAGATAAATGGATGGATGCATGCATGAATGGATACATGGATGAATAAAGGGATGGATGGTTGGATAAATGAATGGATAGATGAATACATGAATGGATGGATAAATATATGTATGGATAGATGGATAAATGGATAGATGAATGGATGCATACATAGATGGATAAAAGGATAAGTAGATGGATGTATGAATGGATGGATAGATGGATACATAAATGGACAGATGAATACATGGATGGATGAATATATGCATAGATGAACAAAAAGATGATGGAGGGATAGATGGATAGATGGATGCATGAATTGATAAATGCATGGAAGAATAACATGGTATCTGCTCTAACCATCCTAACTTGGAGGGCTGATTTTGAATCTCTTTGACAATTAGGGAAAGAAGTTGAGGGTGCCATGTTCATGTAAGATGGTTTGAGTCCAGACACAGCAGAGCTATTTTGGGGCCCAGGAATAATGGGTAACAGCGAAACAGAGGCAGGCTCCTAATTCCTTGACTCTGCTGCTGGCCGCAGGGCATCCTGGGTATCTGAGGGCTCACGATGACCATCCTCTAAGGATTATTGTGTGATGTGAAGGCACATTCTCATGGGGGATGCAATAGCAGGGGCAGAGGTATCCCAATGAGAAGGCCAGAGAGGCTGGTTTGTTCCTGAATCCACATAGGACACCATCCTCAGAATAAGGGCATCAGGCACCCATTCTCTGAGGTTAGGGAAGATTAAAAACTATAGGTAAGTGAAGGAGGGTCAGGAACAGTCAGCATTAGGACATAATTGTTACTTCCAGTATTTATGAGCTTATCGATCAGTAAAGCCCAGGGTATCTAGGTTACAGGAAAAACAGAACATCAAGGATCTAAAAGGATTTTGTTCAACCCTAAGGCTGTTAAAATAGACTAGCACTAAAATTACTACCATCCATTGCATATGCTGGGCACTGTACTTATACTACATATGGTATTGCTTAATCCCAATTTTACAGATGAGAAAACTGAGGCTAAAAGAGATTAAGTGATTCAGCAGATGACACAGCACAGCTGGCCTTCAAATCAGATCCTCCTGACTTCAGAACCTGAGCTCTTTTGTTGAGACCCATTTTGCCTTATGTTGCTTCCCAGATTAGTTTCCATTCTCTTCCCACAAGGAATTAATACCAAATACGGAGTGTGATGGCTCTCAAGAAACCCATGTCCTCCCTGTTGGTCAAATGCTAAGAAATCAAACTTAAGGCAGAGAAGCATAGAATCTTACCTCTTCACCAGACAGGGCCACAGTGTTGAGCCAATAGTAACAAAGAATGCCAATGATTGATATTTTCAGAAAGATGTTTCTAAACAGAAGAAACAACATTTATGATTATCTTCAATGACAGTCTTTCATGCTGTCTGCCAATAGTTCCTTTTGGGCACATGGTAAGGTAGAAATTCCTGGCCCCTATAGTTGGAGGGGGGCAAATGGCTAGTTCCAGTGAATGAATTGTGAGCAGAAGCAATGTGTGTCACTTCTAAGCTGGAGCACTTAATGCGCCTGTGAGACTCTCCAGAACTCCCCATCTTCTCTTTGGAATGGTGACCAGTGATATTCAAGATGGCTGCTGCTCTCTCAGCCTGGATCCCTCAGTGACTAACATGAGAAGGCCCCTTTTGACAATCCACACTGTGTATGTAACATGAGCAAGAAATAAACCTTTGTGTTCCAAGCCCCTGAGATTTGGGGGCTTGTTACTGCAGCATAACCTAATTTATTCTGAATGATACCTTCTCTTTTGTTGAATTTCCAAATGATTTAATTTCACTTCCTGTTATATTAATAGTAAATGTACAAAATGTTTATTGGGTGCTGACCCAAAATACACTGCCAAACTCGTTACTGAATCATCCCCGTCAGTCTTTACAACTCTATCATCTGGTAGATGGTATTTTATGTCCATCATACTCAATATGCAAGGTTAAGGGGTGAGAGTGAGACCTAACATTTTCCCTTCTATACATACTTAAAGAAGTGGCATCATGGATCAGTGGGTGGGATGTGGGGAATAATGAGGGTATAGGAATATAGTCAGAATTAACTTTCTTTCTTTCTCTCTTTTTTTCCCTTCCTCCCTCCCTTCCTCTCGTCCTCCTGTCCTCCCATCCTCCCTTCCTCCCTCTTTTTTCAGACAGGATCTCATTTTGTTACCCAGACTGGAGTACACGAGTGTGGCCATGGCTCACTGCAGCCTCGACCTCCCGGGCTCAAGCACTTCTCCTACCTCAGCCACTTGTGTAGCTGGGACTACAGGAGCAATCCACCATGCCCAACTAATTTTTAAATTTGTTGTAGAGACAGAGTCTCACCACGTTACCCAGGCTGGTCTTGAACTCCTGGGCTCAGGCAATCCTCCCACTTTGGCCTCCCAAAGTGCTAGGATTACAGGCAGGAGCCTCTGCACCTGGCTGGAATTTTCATAATATCAATTGGATATAATTGACTGACTGATTTGCTCATTCATTCATCAATCATTCTTGAGCACCTATGATAGCTCAGGCACTGTGAACAAGGCAAAGATTTCCCTGTAAACTGTGGGGGAGGAAGGTAAATAAACACAAATATGTTAGGAAGTGATAAAAAAAATTATATGGTAGAAGACAAAGGGTGGGAGGGAGCTGTTATTTTTAATGAAGTGTGCAAGGAAGAGCGCGACATGAGGGTGATGTTTGAAGAACGCAAAAGGCAGTCAGTAAGCAAGCCTTGGGTGTGGGTGGGAAGAATATTCCAGGCCCATGCAAAGGTCCAGAGGTGGGAAAATAGCTTGGCATGTTCGTGAACAGTTAGGAGGTCAGTGACAGGGACAGGCGATGAGCAGCAAGGAAAGGGAGAAAAAATGAGGCTTGAGAGTGCTGGCCAGGAGTCAGATCTCACAGACCATGGTAAGGCAAGGGCTCTGGAACTGATCAGCAGAGAAACTCAGTCCGCGTTATACAGACCTATACTTTTTTCTTTTCCTTTTTTCTCTCTCTTTTTTTTTTTTTTGAGATGGAATCTTGCTCTGTTGCCCAGGCTGGAGTGCAGTGGCCGGGTCTTGGCTCACTGCAAACTCCACTTCTTGGGTTCAAGTGATTCTCCTGCCTCAGCCTCCCAAATAGCTGGGATTACATATGTACACGACCACATCCAGCTAATTTTTATATTTTTAGTAGAGACAGGGTTTCACCACGTTGGGCAGACTGGTCTCGAACTCCTGACCTCAGGCGATCCACCCACCTTGGCCTCCCAAAATGCTGGGATTACAGGCGTGAGCCGCCGTGCCTGGCCTACAGCCCTGTACTTATGAACCCCACCATAACCAGGAACAAGTCAGGAAAGAAACCAGAAGGACAAAATTTGGGTAACTTCAGGCTTTGTTTATCAAAACTCCAGGATTACTTCTAGCACATATGATGCCTTTGTGGGAATCACAAAAAGGCACCCTGTGGGTGCCAGTGAGTTGCCCAAAGCATTCCTCCCACCTTTGTTTGGGTGGTGGAATTACAAAAATGCACCTCTTTCTCCCTCCTGAGGCCATGGACACCAGGACTCACAGCTTGACTAAGGGGAACACTGGATGATTTCAGTCTCCTCCTCACTCAGGAGCCTTTGTGCAGTGCACTGCCTGCCCATCTGTACCTCCCGTACTTGAGAACTACATCAATCCGCCACTGGTAGCAATCAAGAAAGCAATCAAGCCATGACTTTGAGCAAAAGCCCACACCATACAAACACACTTCATTCTTTTTTTGTTGTTTAAGACAGGGTCTTGCTCTGTCACACAGGCTGGAGTGCAGTAGTGCCATCATAGGTAACCTCAAACTCCTGGGATCAAATGATCCTCGCACCTCAGCCTCCTGAGTAGCTAGCACTAACAGGTGCATGCCACTGTATCCAGCTGATTTTCTGTAGAGGCAGCATCTGGCTATGTTGCCCAGGCTGTTCTCAAACTCCTGGTCTCAAGTGATCCTCCTGCCTCAGCCTCCCACAGTGCTGGGATTACTGGCATGAGCCACCATGCCCAGCCACACTTTATTTTTGAAATTCTGTCTTTCTGGAGAACAAAACTTTGATACTAAAGCATAATCCTTTCTAGCTCCCATCCCACTTCTCTTCATGGAAATAGAAGCTGGTGCTGGGTGCGACAGATGACCTACCGGATCAGGAGAACGTAGACTTCGTGCCGCGGCATCTCGTACCTCTCCACGAGCCTGAACATGGAGTAGATACGTGGCACGGCTAGATTAATGCAGGACACAATGAAAGGCAGTAACAGCACTGCCCCGGGGTTCTTGTGTGTCTTCAGGAACTGCAGGGCATAGAGGAGAGAATGGAGAGCTGGCTTGTACACTGTACCCCTTTCAGCCTCACTCAGAAGTCTCCGTGATGGAAAACCCCAGAAGTAGCTCCTCTGGGGTTAACTATTTATTTATTATTTTAAAAAATATTTTTGAGATGGAGTCTCGCTCTGTTGCCCAGGCTGGAGTGCAGTGGCATGATCTCAGTTCACTGCAACTCCGCCTCCTGGCTTCAAGCGATTCTCCTGCCTCAGCCTCCTGAGTAGCTAAGATTACAGGCCCCCCCCACCACACCCGGCTAATTTTTTAATTTTTAGTAGAGACAGGGTTTCCCCATGTTGGCTGGTTGGTTTCAAACTCCTGACTTCAGGTGATCCATCCACTTTGGCCTCCCAAGGTGCTGGAATTCCACTGCACCAGGCCAGGTTAGCTATTTATTAAGCTCCCATTAATTCGTGTACCCCGTGCCAAACAAACCAAGGCTCAGGGAGGGGAAGACACCTGTCCGGGGTTGCCCAGCAAAGAAGTGGCAGATCGGAGCCTAGGTGCGTCTGACTCAGGAGCCTGAGCTCGAACAGTCATTCTGTGGCTTTCCCTTTTTTTTTTTTTTTTTTTTTTTACAAGATACCAGGGGCATGAGGACATGCTCCCTCCTGTTGAGCAAAGCTGAGTCTCCTGAAGCTACAGCCCAAGGGTAACAATCACCACAAAATTTCTCCTTCCCTCTCCTGTGCGGCCTTGTTCCCTTTTACCAGGCTTCACCTGTCTCTGAGTTCTGAATTAAGGGGTTGGGGTGCCTTTGCTAGCCTGTGCTGCACATTTTTTTTTTTTGAGCCAGAGTCTCACTCTGTTACCCAGGCTGGAGTACAGTGGTGCAATCTCTGCTCACTGCAACCTCTGCCTCCCAGTTTCAAGTGATTCTCCTGACTCAGTCTCCCGAGTAGCTGGGATTACAGGTGCGCACCACCACAGCCAGCTAATTTTATGTTTTTAGTAGAGACAGGATTTCGCCATATTGGTCAGGCTGGTCTTGAACTCCTGATCTCAAGTGATCTGCCTGCCTCGGCCTCCCAAAGTGCTGGCATTACAGGCATGAGCCACCGCACCCGGTCCCATTCTGCACTTTTGTGTGATGCTGGGAGAGGCACTGGGCCTCCAGGAGGAGGCAGCACTCTGGCATTTTGCTGGGAGTGGAGCCGGGGCTACGCCTCTGCCAGGCATCCTTCCATGGGTCTTGAAGTCAGGGATTCCAATGGATTTATCTGATGTCTCACCTTCCCACCTCTTCCCTGCATGTTCTCACCCTATTTCCGTCTACCTATGGATGGTTCAAAGGCACCACTTGCATTTTTGGTGGTATCTTTGGAGCCAGGGAGCCAGGGTAACCTGGGTTCCAATGCGGTTCCCTCCCCACACATAAGCTGCAAAGTCTGGGGCCGGAGCCTTAGCTTCTCTGAGCCCCTTTTCTCTATCTGTACAATGGAGAGATGATCACATAATCCACAGAGATGCTGCAAAAATTAACCGAGATCAAACAAGGCAAGGTCTGGCCCCAGGGCTATGAAGCGACGCAGTTGAGCTGAGCTACCATTCGCATGACACTGTAGTCACCAATGAATGGCTACCACTGTAGCTGGGACTAAAAGAGCACGCCACCATGCCAGGCTAAGTTTTAAAATTTTTGTAGAGATGGAGTCTCCATGTTGCCCAGGCTGGTCTCGAACTCCTGGGTTCAGGTGATCCTCCCGCCTCAGCCTCCCAGAGTGTTGGCATTACAGGTGTGAGCCACTGTGCCTCAGCCCTGTGTGTCTGACAAGATCCTAGGTTGAGCCGTGGGCTGCACGCCACCCCTCCCTTCCAGCATTTCACCCCTTCACCTGGTTCTCTCTGCCCTGAGCCCTGGTGTTGGTTACCTCTAAGTTGTACTCAGCCAGGTAATAAACGGCTGCACAGCAGGCGATGGCCACTCCTGTAGAGACAACCCAGGCCACCACGTAGGCAGAGAAGCGGGTCAGCTGCTGATTGAATGTCAACTTGGCCTTCTCCTGACAGAGCTCTGACAGGTTCTCCTAGAAACGTAACAAATCAAGTTTACGGCTGGACGCGGTGGCTCACACCTATAATCCCAGCACTTTGGGAGGCTAAAGCAGTCATGAGTTTGAGACCAGCCTGGCCAACATGGTGAAATCCCATCTCTACTAAAAATACAAAAATGAGCCAGGTGTGGTGGTGCATGTCTGCCATCCCAGCTACTTGGCTGGCTGAGGCAGGAGAATCGCTTGAAACCGGGAGGTGGAGATTGCACTGAGCAGAAATCGTACCACTGCACACCAGCCTGGGCGACAGTGAGACTCTGTCTCAAACAATAAACAAACAAACAAATAAATGAAAGTCAAGTTTATTCTGAGATCCCTCTCCACTGCTAGCAAAGATCCCCAGGGAACTCTTGTCATACCCAGAGACATAAATCCAGCCCAAATCCACAGTTGAGAGAGAGGGGGAACATTCACAATGAGCATGGATTATGGGAGACCCATGGCGGACTCTGAAAAGGGTCAAGAATCCCCAAACACTGCTTCCTTCTTAGAGAAACAGATGAAGTTAATAGATCGGGACCATGTTCTTGAGAAAAGCACACTGAGGTCACGAAACTCTTTCTTGAAGCATAGGTTGGGTATCCACACTGAGGGAGACACTCACATCTGCAACCCCTCTTGTCAAGGCTTCTTTATTTGGCTGGGTTTTGTGGCTCACACTTGAAATCCCAGCACGTCGGGGAGGCCAAGGTGAGAGGATCACTTGAGCCCAGGGATTCAAGACCAATCTGGGCAACATAGTGAGGCTCTCTACAAAAGATGTAAAAATTAGTTGGGCATGGTGGTGTGTACCATGGTCCCAAACTACTCAGGAGGCTAAGGTGGGAGGATAAGTTGAGCCCAGGAGGTCAAGGGTGCAGTGAGTTATGACTGCACCACTGCACTCCAGCCTGGGCGACAAAGCAAGACCTTATCTCAAAAATAATTTAAAAAATTTTTTTAAGTCCCTTTATTTATAAAATCATTTGCTCTTTCTTCCTAATAAGTTTGTGTCTATAAACCATGAGTTCCCAACCTCTGCACTACTGACACTGTGGGCTGCAGAATTCTCTGTTGAGGGGGATGTTCTATGCATTGTTTAGCAGCATCACTGGCGTCTACCCACTAGATACCAAGAGCACCCTTTTCCCAAGCCAAAAAAGTCTCCAGAAGTTGTCAAATGTACTCCAGAGGGGCAAGATTTCTCTGGGTTGAAAATCATTGCCCTGGCAGGCTCACAACAGTAATCCCAGTACTTGGGAGGCTGAGATGGGAAGATCATTTGAAGTTAGGAGTTCGAGACCAGCATGGTCAACATAGTGAAACATCATCTTTACTTTAAAAAAATCCAAAAATCAGCCAGGTGTGGTGGCAGGTGCCTGTAACCTCAGCTACCTGGGAGGCTGATGCAGGAGAATCACCTGAACCCAGGAGGCAGAGGTTGCAGTGAGCCGAGATCATGCCACTGCCCTCCAGCCTGGGTAACAGAGTGAGATTCCATTAAAAAAAAAAAAAGAAAACCATTGCCCAAAAGCAAATTTCTCCCTTCCCCTCCCCTCCCTCCTCCTCTCCCTTCCTCCCCTCCCTCCCTCCCTTCCTTCCTTCCTTCTTTCCTTTTTCTTTCTTTTCCTTCCTTCCTTCCTTCTTTCTCTTTCTTTCTTTCTTTTGAGACAAGTTCTCACTGTGCTTTCCAAGTTAGTCTTGAACTTCTGAGCCGAGGCCATCTGCTTGCTTTGGCCTCTCAAAGTGCCGGGATTACACAGGCATGAGCCACCCAGAAAAAAGTGCCTGGCCTAGCGACAAATTTAAATCTGGAACTGTGAGGTCAAGAAACAGGTACATTGGCCAGGTGCAGTGGCTCACACCTGTAATCCCAGCACTTTGAGAAGCCAGGATAGGAGGATCCCTTGAGCCCAGGAGTTCGGGACCAGTCTGGGCAACATAAGGAGACCTTGTCATCACAAAAAATAAAAATTAAACAATTAGCTAGGTGTGATGGCTCACGCCTGTAATCCCAGCTACTCGAGGGGCTGAGGAAGGAGGATCACTTGAACCCAGGAGTTCGAGGCTTACAGTGAACTATAATTGAGCCATTGCACTCTAGTCTGGGCAAAGTACATTTAACAGTGATATAAATTGCTAAACTGACCTCCAGTAAGATTATACTGGAGGGCCGTGGTGTGATCTTGTCTCACCACAACCTCCACCTCCTGGGTTCAAATAATTCTCCTGTTTCTGTCTCCTAAGTAACTGGGATTACAGGCACCCATTGCTACACCCAGCTAATTTTTGTATTTTTAGTAGAGGCAGGATTTTACTCTATTGGCCAGGCTGGTCTCGAACTCCTGACCTCAGGTGATCCACTCAGTTCCCTGTTGCTGCTGTAGCAAATGACCACCAACTTAGCAGCTGAAAATAACACAAATTTGTTCTCTTACTCTTCTGGAGATCAGAAGTTAGAAAATGTTTTTTGCGTTTTGTTTTCATGGGAAAATGCTCATTTCTCCACACTATACCCCGCTCTTGGCATTATGAATATTTTAATTTTTTTTTTTCCAGTCTCATGGGCAATAAAACAGTAGTTCATTATTACTTTAAGAAAAGTTACTGGCATACTGGAGAAGGGGAGACCTGACCACAGCAAACGAGTCAAGTGAGCTCGCCTTACCCTTATCTCAGTGCTAAGGTTCTTCTGTTTTAGCTTCACAGCTTTTTCATGAGTGACAGTGAAGTCCCAGCAAAAGATCAGCTTAGTGATCCCTCCGGAGTAAATGTGGGGGTTAATGAAGTTGTTCCGGAAATACCTGGCCATGCTAGAGAAGGCAGAAACCAAAATATCCCAAGGTTATTTCAACAGTCATTGGGAATGCAGGGCTTCAACAGACAGCCCCATTACTGATGGGGAAAGGCAGCGTGAAGACAGCCCCAGGCTGTTGGCCTGGAGCCATGTGGTCACAGCACAGCGGTGAAACGGGCACTGGCTTTGGGACTGCACAGGCCTGGCTTGCGGCTCTGGATCTTTGTCCACTGAGCAACCTTTGTCCTGTGAATTGTTCTGATTCTGAGCTTCAGTTTCCACATTTGTAGAGAAGGAATAACAATAGTACTCACCTCACAGAGTTGTGTTTTCGTTTTTTTGGTTTTTTTTTTTTTTTTTTTTTTTTTTGAGACAGAGTTTTGCTTTTATCTCCCAGGCTGGAGTGCTGTGGCGTGATCTTGGCTTGCTGCAACCTCCACCTCCTCCCGGGTTCAAGCGATTTTCCTGCCTCAGTCTCCCAAGTAACTGGGATTATAGGTGCCCATTGCCACACCCAGCTAATTTTTATATTTTTAATAGAGGCAGGGTTTCACCATGTTGACCAGGTTAGTTTCAAACTCCTGACCTCAGGCGGTCCACCCAGTTCCCTGTTGCTGCTGTAACAATTGGCAACCAACTTAGCAGCTGAAAACAACACAGATTTGTTCTCGTACCCTTTTAGAGATCAGAAGTCAGAAAATGCTTTTCCTTGGTGTTTGTTTAGAGACGAGGTCTTACTGGCTGTGTGGCCCAGGCTGGGGTGCAGTGGTGCAGTCATAGCTCACTACAGCCTTGACTTTCTGGGCTCAGGCGATCCTCCCGCTACAGCCTCCAGAGTAGCTGGAACTACAGGCACATGCCACCATGCCCAGCTAATCAGAAAATGAGTCTCACAGGGCTAAAATGAAGGTGTTGGCAGGCTGTGTTCCTTCTGGAAGCTCTAGGAGAGAATCCATTTCCTTGTCTTTTCCAGCTTCTAGATGCTGTCCTCTTTCCTTGGCTTGTGGCCATCTCCATCTTCAAAGCCAGCAGGGTAGCATCTTCCCATCCCCCCACTTCTCTCTGACCTCCTGCCTCCCTCTTATAAAAACCCTTGTGATCCATTGGGTCCACCCAGATAATCCAGGATAATCTCCCCATTTAAAAATCCTCAATCACATTTTCAAAGTCCCTTTTGTTATGTGAAGTCACATATCCACCAGTTCGGGGGATTAGCATGTAGACATCTCTGGGGGTGGGGGCAGATGATTCAGCTTTCCAAAGAGTCCATGCAGTGCTTGAGCATCAAGCACTTGATGAAGTCACTGTTATTGTCATGGGATATCTTAGGCCCAGGAAGCCCTCAGCACACACACAAAAATGCTGCATAAAACGGATACTGCTGTTCTGAAATTTGCCATTACTCAACAGCAACTTAAGAATCTCAGCTGACTGCAGCCTTGACCTAATGGGCTCAGGTGATTCTCTCACGTCAGTCTCCCAAGTAGCTGTGACTACAGGCGTGTGCCACCAAGCCAGGCTAATTTTTTATATTTTTAGTAGAGATGGGATTTCGCCATGTTGCCCAGGCCAGTCTTGAACTCCTAGATTCAAGTGATTTGCCCACCCCAGCCTCCCAGAGTGCTAAGATTACAGGCGTGAGCCACCGTGGCCAGCCTACACATATTTTCACTGTGTATTTTCCATCTGTACCTCCTCTCTGATAGTTATCTATTCTGTTCTTCTGTCCATATCATTGCTAGGGTAATTGCATCTTTATTATCAGGCTGACCAATTTCTTTTTTTTTTTTAATTGCATTTTAGGTTTTGGGGTACATGTGATGAACATGCAAGATTGTTGCATAGGTACACACATGGCAGTGTGCTTTGCTGCCTTCCGTCCCCTCACCTGTATCTGTCATTTCTCCCCATGCTATCTCTTCCCACCTCCCCACCCCCCCCGCCCCTCCCCCATTTCCCTCCAACGGACCCCAGTGTGTAGTGCTCCCCTCCCTGTGTCCATGTGTTCTCATTGTTCAACACCCGCCTATGAGTGAGAATATACGGTGTTTGATTTTCTGCTCTTGTGCAGGCTGACCAATTTCTTTAAAAGCACAGAAAATCCTCTCTTCTGTCGAAGCTCTTATTTTACAGGGCAGGACAAGGAATGATAGGACAGCAATACAAAGTCAAAACTGCAGTCCGGGCACAGTGGCTCACGCCTGCGATCCCAGCACTTTGGGAGGCTGAGGCGGGTGGATCACCAGAGGTCAAGAGTTTGAGATCAGCCTGGCCCACATGGTGAAACCCCGTCTCTACCAAAAATTACAAAAATTAGCTGGGCATGGTGGCGCACACCTGTAATCCCAACTACTTGGGAGGCTGAGAAGGGAGAATCGCTTGAACCCAGGAGGCAGAGGTTGCAGTGAGCCAAGATTGTGCCATTGAACTCCAGCCTGGGTGACAGAGCGAGACTCTGTCTCAAAAAAAAAAAAAAAAGTCAAAACTGCAGAGAAACTGTTACCTGGGTAATTTTTGAATTTTTGCCTAAGTCTAACATGACCTTCAAAATCAGGAAATGCAGACGCTTCCATACCTGAACAGCAAACTGAAGAAGCAGGTGGTCAAGCACGCTCCGATCGTGAAGATGTAGGCCAACTGCATGTTGTAGGATGCCCCACTGTTCCCGTGCTGGATGGTGGAATTGGTGTAAAAGCCATAGTACATGACCGTGTCCCTAAAATAACCCTGAAAGGGACAATAAACCCTAGGTCAGGTGGATCTCCTGAAAAAAAAGGTAAATGAGTATGGTCATCAGAGTTGACCTCTTCTGAATACAAGAAGCTTGGGCCAGTTGGTTTAGACATCTTGTTGTCCAGGAAAGGGCCACCGAAAATTTGGACATTGTGTCACTGGGCTCTCAGACTTGAAAAGAAATCCAACATCAGTTTATAATGGAGACATTGAGCTGTTACCACCTGGACCCAGTGACCAAGTGAAACACCAGCAAGAACAAGACAGCTAGGCCTGTCGTGTCACCAGTATTATGTGCCTCTGTCACCAGTGTTATGAATAAACATGTTTGGCCGGGTGTGGTGGCTCATGCCTGTAATCTCAGCACTTTGGGAGGCTGAGGCAGGCAGATCATGAGGTTAGGAAATCGAGACATCCTAGCCAACGTGGAGAAACCCTGTCTCTACTAAAATACAAAAAATTAGCCAGGCATGGTGATGCATGTCTGTAGCTACTTGGGAGGCTGAGGCAGGGAAATTACTTGAACCTGGGAGGCGGGGATTGCAGTGAGCCGAGATCATGCCACTGCACTCCAGCCTGAGCAACAGAGCAAGACTCCATCTCAAAACAAACAAACAAATGCTTAATGGGAAACAAATCAAGACTTTAGACCTACATTTCAGTGCACAGGAAATAAGAAGCCAGAGAAACAAATTCTAGAGATCACTAGAAAATAACCAGACAATTCCAGAAGGTAGGACGTTGGAATCTACACAGCAGTTGGCTTAATTTCTACAATAAGCCAATGTTAAGAAAAAAGGGGCTGGGCTGGGGAGATTATTTTAGATTAATAGAGATTTAAGGGGGAAAAATCCATGGAATGTGAAATCTGGTTGTTGATGGAATCCTGGTCTGAATAAGCAAGTTATGAAAGACATTTTGGGATCCATGCATGATGACTCACACCTGTAATCCCAACACTTTGGAGGTCAAGGTGGATGGATCACTTGAGGTCAGGAGTTCAAAACCAGCCTGGCCAATACAGTGAAACCCTGCTTCTCCTAAAAATACCAAAAAGTGGCCAGATGTGGTGGCGCATGCCTGTAATCCCAGCTACTCTGAAAGCTGAGGCATGAGAATTGCTTTAACCTTGGAGGTGGAGGTTGCAGTGAGCCGAGATTGTGCCATTGCACTCCAGCCTGGGTAACAAGAGCAAAACTCTGTCTCAAAAAAAAAAGAAAAAAGAAAGAGAGGAAGAAAGGAAGGAAGGGAGGGGGGGAGGGATGGAAGGAAGGAAGGAAAGAGTAAGGGAGAAAGAAAGAGAGAAAGGAAGGAAGGAAGGGCAAAGAAAGGAAGAAGAAAGGAAGGAAGGAAAAGAAAAGAGAAAGAGAAAGGAAGGAAAGAAGGAAGAGAAAGAAAGAGAGAGAAAGGAAGAAAGGAAGAGAGGGAGGGAGGGAGGAAGGAGAGAGAGAAAGAAAAGGTTTGTAGTGAAATCCTATCCTCTATTTATTTTTTAAAGCATAGTAATCTATGTGTCTGTCATCTGTTTATTTTATTTTTTAAATCAAGTATGTATCTATCAATGTTGGTACAGGAAGAAAAAAACAGTCTACAAAGATATATCTCAAACTGGGGAGTTGGACAAAGAAAAAAATATAAAATGAACTTTCTCTTAGTTCTCTTCTACAGTAGGAATTTTTCAAAAGGAACATTGTATTTTATAGCAATAAAAACAAAAAAGAAAGAAAATATAGATCTATAAACACCAACACAAGATGCCCATTGCATATTCCTAAGAAAAAGAAAGAAAGAAAAAAGCAAGTTGTAGATAACATACAACAGATAATTCATCTTTTGTAAGAACAGAAAAGGATGCCTCTGTACATGCACAGAAGTGTCCATATGCTTGCAAAGAAAGAGTGTGGATTAAAAAAAAAAAAACTGTGCAAGGTGGTTGCCTCTGGAGACAGAAATTCCACTATGATGTGTGTGTGTGTGTGTGTGTGTGTATGTGTGTGTGTGTGTGTTACTTTGCAGGAAAATACTTTATTGATTGATTGATTGATTGATTGATTGCCTCACTCTGTTGCCCAGGCTGGAGTGCGGTGGGGCAGTCTTGCCTCACTGCAACCTCTATCTCCTGGGCTCAAGCGATCCTCCCACTTTAGCCTCCCGGGTATGCACCACCTTGCCCTGCTAATTTTTGTATTTTTGTAGAGATGGAGTTTCGCTATGTTGCCCAGGCTGGTCTACAACTCCTGAGCTCAAGCAATTCACCTGCGTTGGCCTCCCAATGTGCTGGAATTACAGGCACGCATCACCATCCAGTTGCCCAGTCAGAAAATATTTTAAACATCCCCTTTCCCCGTCATTGACCCCCAGGCAAAATGGGAAGTGTGAGTGGTTGACCGGCAAGACATGTCCCTGGGTTTCCAAGGTGGCTGGTGCACTTGAGGTAGGGAAAATGGAGAACTTACCACCCCAGTGAAAAACTCCAACCCAGTGAACTGGAGGGTGTTCTTTTCGGCCACGGTAAACTGAGGGATTATGATGAAGCTGAAGTTCAAGACGAATGAGAAAATGTTGAATTTCAAAAGCCATCTCAGAAAGTTGAAATAGGAGAGAACGCTGGTTCCAAACTTGCCTCCGATGATTTTCAGCGTCTTCTGCCACAGGCTGATGGAATTGAGAATTTCTGACAGGCTGCTCTTGGATCTCCGATAAGCCTGGAGCCAGGATTCAAAACAGGTGGCTTGCTGTTCACTCGACAGATATTGACTGAGCAGGTGCCATAATAACAGAAACGGCCACCATGTCTGGAGTATTGTTAAGTGCAGGCAACATGCTAGGCATGTTTACAAATGTTATCTCAACCCTAAGGTGGAGCTATTTGGACTTCCCAGGTTTGCTGTTGAAGGTGCCACTCCCAATGGCTGAGATGGCCAATGAACTCAGCAACCTCTTAGTTCTTCCCCACGCCACCTTTTCCCACACTTTAACCAACCTGATGGCTTCAGGCAATGAAATAGCTCTGATTCTGGGTCTTCACCTTGAGTCCCCTTTCATCCTCATTCCCCTCCCTGTTTTCACCCTCTTGCTGTGCCCATTTTACTGACTTACCTGTGAAATGGAGTGCAGACACTGAACACAGCAATTAAGCTGAAGGATATGATGGGACTGTTTGCTTTTTTCTTTGTCAACTATTTTCCTGTAGGGAATAGCAAGAGAAAGTGAAAGATACAAATGTTGTAACTCATTCATTCAAAAAATAGTTACATGGTGGCTCATGCCTGTAATCCCAACACTTTGGAAGGCTGAGGCAACAGGATCACTGAGGCCAGGAGTTCAAGACCAGCCTGAATAACATAGTGGGACCTTGTCTCTATTTAAAAAAAAAACAAAAACCAAAAGCTGGGTGTGGTGGTGTCTGGCTATATAGTTCCAGCTACTCTAGAGGCTGTAGTGGGTGGATCACTTAGGCCCAAAAGTTTTGAGGCTGCAGTGAGCTATGATCACACCATTGTAGTCCAGCAGCCTGGGCAACAGAACAAGATCTTTTTTTTTTTTTTTTTTTTTGAGATGAAGTCTCACTCTATCACCCAGGGTGGAGTGCAGTGGCATAATCATGGCTCACTGCAGCCTCTGCCTCCCAGCTTCAAGCGATTCTCTGCCTCAGCCTCCTGAGTAGCTGGGATTATAATTGCACACAACCACACCTGGCAAACTTTTGTCTTTTTAGTAGAGACAGGATTTCACCATGTTGGCCAGTCTGGTCTTGAACTCCTGGCCTCAAGTGATCCATCTGCCTAAGCCTTCCAAAGTACTGGGAGAACAGGCATGAGCCACTGTGCCCAGCTGAGACCACATTTCTTAAAAAAAAAAAAAAAAAAAGTTATTGAGTTCCTATGATGTGTGGGGCACCATCCCAACTGTTAAGACAACAATTTCTTTGGTTTATGGAGCTGACATCCTAGTTGAAAGCGAAAGATAGTAAGCGATAAAAAAAAATAAGAAAGTGGATAAATGGTCTGATGGTTTTATAAAGGGCAGTTCCCCTGCACATGCTGTCTTGCCCACTGCCATGTAAGACATACCTCTGCTCTTCCTTCTTCTTCCGTCATTATCATGAGGCTTCCCCTGCTGTGTGGAACTGAGTCCATTAAACCTCTTTCCTTTATAAATTACTCAGTCTCAGGTATGTCATTATTAGGAGTGTGAGAACAGAATAATACAGGTTCTCAACCCAGGGCGATTTTGCCCCCACACAGTTGGCCATGTCTGGAAACTTTTTTGGTTGTGGAACTAAACTTTTTTGGTTATGGAACTTCACTAAAGAGTGGAGAAGGGGTGCTACTGACATCAACTACACAGAGATCAGAGACACTGCTGCACGCCCTACGATGAACAAAACAGCTCCCATGACAGAGACAGATCTAGCCCTACGATGTTACTTGTACTGAGACTGAGATATCCTACTATAAGGTCTTTGGAACGCTTATTCAGTGACAGAGGGAGCCATGCAGAGTTTGAAATGGAAGAGTGTTTTCAGAAAGACACTGTCACAATTGGTCCCCTTACCCTTCCATGAACTCACCACGTTTGCTCTGTTCTGGTTCTCTCCTGGCTTTCTGTGGTCCACCTCGAAGGCCCACCCCAATGTCACTGTCTACTGCCTTTCAATGCCCCGCTCAAACGCCCCCTCTGTCCATTTTTCCCCAGAAAAGTTAGGGAGGGCAGACCTTTCTGGTCCTCATGTTGTAATCTCTTTCTATTTTAACTCGGCCTGATCTGCTTTCTGTCATTTGTAATGTACTCGTTGACAATTCTATTCCCTGCTGCCAGGCTTTGAAATTTATCTTTGAAACCTCAGAAGATCCTGCATCCTTGAATCATTTACTGGTAATTACTGTTCCTTCCACTCTACTAGCTTCTGCCAACTAACTCAAATTGAAAAAAAAAAAAAGCAACAATTAATGTAAACTTTAAAGGCTAAAACAGCCCTTACATTTGGGTTTTGAGTTCCTGAGCTTATAAAACTCCTAAGGTCTTTATTTTTTTTTCTTTTATTTTTTTTGAGATGGAGTCTTGTTCTGTCACCCAGGCTGAAGTACAGTGGCACAATCTTGGCTCACTGAAACTTCTACCTCCCAGGTTCAAGCAATTCTCCTGTCTCAGCCTCCTGAGTAGCTGGGATTACAGGAGCATGCCACCATATCTAGGTAATTTTTGTATTTTTAGTAGAGACAGGGTTTCATGTTGGCCAGGCTGGTCTCGAACTCCTGACCTGTGATCCACCCACTTCAGCCTCCCAAAGTGCTGGGATTATAGGCGTGAGTCACTGCACCTGGTTGGTCTTTATTTTTTAAGTAAACTTTCTATATAGCGTAGTTTGAGATTTACAAAAGACAGTTTTTTTGTAAAGTTGCAAAGACAGTACAGAAAGTTTCCATATACCATTCACCAGGTTTCCCCTGTTAATATTTTACATTTCCATGTTAGGTTTGTCAAAACTAAGATACCAGTATTGATACATTACTATTACCTAAACTCCAAACTCTTCAAATTTTACTAGCTTTTACACCAGTGTCCATTTTCTATTTCAGGATCTCATCCAGGATGCCACATTGCATTTACTTGTCATGTCTCTCTTTTTTAATTTTCATTTTTTTAAAAGATGGGGTCTCACTGTGATGTCCAAGATGGTCTCGAACTCCTGGGCTCAACTAATCCCACCACCTTGGCCTCTCAAAGTGTTGGGATCACAGGCATGAGCCACCACGCTGGCCTGTCATGTCTCTTTTTTTTTTTTTTTTTTTTTTTTTGAGATGGCGTTTAACTCTTGTTACCTAGGCTGGAGTGCAATGGCGTGATCTCGGCTCACCACAACCTCCGCCTCCTGGGTTTAGGCAATTCTCCTGCCTCAGCCTCCTGAGTAGCTGGGATTACAGGCACACGCCACCATGCCCAGCTAATTTTTTGTATTTTTAGTAGGGATGGGGTTTCACCATGTTGACCAGGATGGTCTCGATCTCTTGACCTCGTGATCCACCCGCCTCGGCCTCCCAAAGTGCTGGGATTACAGGCTTGATCCACCACGCCCGGCCTGTCACGTCTCTTTGGAACTTTCTAGTCTATGACAGTTTCTCAGACTTGCCCTGTTTTTGATGATTTTGACAGTTTTTTCTTTTTATTTTGTTTTTGAGATGGAGTTGTGCTCTGCCGCCCAGGTTGGAGTGCAGTGGTGCAATCTCAGCTCATTGCAACCTCCACCTTCTGGGTTCAAGTGATTCTTCTCCTTCAGCCTTCTGAGTAGCTGGGACTACAGGCGCATGCCACCATGGCCAGCTAATTTTTTTTTGTATTTTCAGTAGAGACAGGGTTTCACTTAGCCAGAATGGTCTTGATCTCCTGACCTCATGATGCGCCTGCCTCAGCTTCCCAAAGTGCTGGGATTATAGGTGTGAGCCACTGCACCCAGCAACTTCGACAGTTTCAAGGGGTACTGGTCGAGCATTTTGTAGAATGTCCTTCAGTTGGGATTTCCCTAATGTTTTTTGTTGTTTAGACTGGGGTTGTGGGTTTTAGGACACAGCAGCACAGAGGAGACGTGTTTTTCCCATCACATGACCTATCTTTGGGTATGTTAACCTTGAGTCTTGGCCAAGGCAGTATTAGGCAGACTCTCCCCTGGAAAGTGACTCCACTTTCTTTCTTCCATGCCCTACTCTTTGGAAGTAGCTCACCAAGCAGAGCTCACACTCCAGCCCAGGAGCAGGAATTAAGCTGTAGCTCCCGGAGAAAGGAGTATCTACATAGAGTCTTTGAAATTTTTCTGTTAGGAGGATTTGTCTTTTCTATTGCACTTAATTATTTCTTATCTTTTTGAGATGGAGCAACAGTAGAAGATTGAGGTTCATGTGAAATCTGGGAAAGAAGAAAAGCCTTTGGTCCATACCTAAGGTTCCTTTTCTCTTCCATGGTCCTTGGCTGGTTCCTGATGGCTTTAATTCTGTCTCTGGATGTCATGGGTATGAGAGATGCAATTAACTTCTGTCCTATGGAAGAAATTAATGGAGTTTAATTTCTTTTTTCTTTGACAGAATCATAACACTAAAATGGGGTACTGAAGTCAGAGATGTTTTTATAAGAACACAAGGAAAGAAGAATATACGGACTTGGGGATCTCAAAGATCACAAAGGAAAACAACAAAAAGACACATAGATGTGTTAAAGCTCAAAGCCAGAGCAAATGAATAGTGACAGCACTCTATTCTAATTCAGTGTTTTTCTCTTTCCTGTAACAAAAATCATTTAGCAAAGTCAACAAGATCCTGCATATTTGGTCAGCCTATCTGTTTTGTTTTTTTTTTGTTTTTTTTTTTTTTTTTGAGACAGAGTCTTCCTGTGTCACCCAGACTAGAGTGCAGTGGCACAATCACAGCTCACTGCAATGCTGATCTCCTGGGCTTAACCAATCCTCCCACTTCAGCCTCCCAAAGTGTTGTGATTACAGGCATGCACCACCGTGTCTGGCTAATTTTTTTATTTTTGTGAAGTTGAGGTCTCACTACATTTTCCAGGCTGGTCTTGAACTCCTGGGCTCAAGCAATCCTCTCACCTCACCCTCCAGAGTAGCTGGGACTACATGTACATACCATGACAACCAGCTAATTTTTTTTTTTTTTGTCGAGATGGGGTCTTGCTATGTTGCCCAAGCTAGTTTCCAACTTCTGACCTCAAGAGATTCTCCCACCTCAGCCTCTCAAAGTGCTGGGATTACAGGTGTGAGCCACCATGCCTGGATCTCTTGCTTTAATATCCCACATCTCTTCCTTTTGCCTCTGATCCCAGATACAAGAGACTTCACATTCCTTGACTATTGTTGAATGCTCTTCCACCTCCCCAGAAGTACACCCTTCTTTTGTTCTGCTAACTCATATTCACATTTGCAGTCAATGTCGCAGACGCTATTGGTCATCCACCCCAAATTTATTTCCTTTTGTTAATGGAATCCCAATTGTGTTTAGGAATCTACCTGCCTCCCTTACATGGCCCTGAGCTTTCTCGAGGTGGAGCCCATCCCCAGGCCCAAAGAGCAAGTCTTAGTCTAAGTGAACCAATCCCCACGGCCCTGTCCCCTGCAGCAGAGGCATGTGACACAGCATTAACCAATGTCCTCTGAGAGGTGGTCTGCTGCTGAGAAATTTCTCAGAAAAGGTTTCTTCCTTCTAAACAAACAAAAACAAAACAAAACAAAACAGAAACAAGAAAAGAACAGATGTCTCTTCCTCTGATTATTGTGGTATCTGCATGTGATGCAAGAAATGTTGTTGCTATCCTGTGACAAACAAGCTAGCCAGTGGGGCAGTGACACCATGCTGAGGGTGGCTGAGGGACGGAGGGAGCAGACTGGCTCCGTGGTCACAGCATGGGGCTAGAACTGCCCACCAGGAAATACCATGGTCATTGTAATGACACAGTTGAGGTATAAGGGGAATCCCCAAAAGAGGACCACCAAATCTCTCTGCTGAAGATGAGCAATTTGTGCCTCTCCTGGGATGGAAGGGTGAGTAGACTGAGGGGAAGAAAGATGGAAGAGGGAAATATACAGGGCTGCAGGGAGCCGGCAGTGTGAGAGGTGATGCCCTATCTTCACTAAAGGGGCTAAACCCACTAAATGCTTTGTGTAAGAAAAAGGATGTTTTTCTTCTTCCTGAAATCATTGAAAGCCGCTAGGCTTTATGCCTGGAATACTGTGGGGGTAAAACAGAAGGAGCATCTCTGGGCCAGGCACGGTGGCTCACAACTGTAATCCCAGCACTTTGGGAGGCTGAGGTGGGTGTATCACCTGAGGTCGGGAGTTTGAAACCAGCCTGATCAACATGGAGAAACGCTGTCTCTACTAAAAATACAAAATTAGCTGGATGTGGTGGCTCATGTCTGTAATCCCAGCTACTCAGGAGGCTGAGGCAGGATAATTGCTTGAACCCGGGAGGCATAGGTTGCAGTGAGCCAAGATCGAGCCTTTGCACTCCAGCCTGGATGACAGATTGAAACTCCATCTAAAAAAAAACAAAAACAAAAGCAAAAAAAAGAATGCAGGCTTGAGGCCAGAGGCCAGGCGTGGTGGCTCACACCTTCTGTTATCCATCCCAGTACTTTGGGAAGCCAAGGTGGGCAGATCACCTGAGGCCAGGAGTTTGAGACAAGCTTGGCCAACACGGTAAAACCCCATCTTCACTAAAAATACAAAAATTAGCAGGGCATGGTGGCATGTGCCTATAATCTCAGCTACTCCACAGGCTGGGGGCATGAGAATCGCTTAAACCTGGGAAGCAGAGGTTGCAATGAGCCGAGATTGCGCCACTCACACTCCAGCGAAGTGACAGCAAGATTTTGTCTCAAAAAAAAAAAAAAAAAAAAAAAAAAAAGGAGTCGTCTTGGGAATTAGATAGACCTGTATTTGGGCCCCAGATCTTCCAGGTCACTAAATTTATCTGAGCTTCAGTTTTCTCATCAAGCACATGGAATCGCCTGCCTCCAAAGTGTGGAGTGCAGGGGAAACATAAAACCCAACTCGATAGGTAGCAAAAAGCAGGTGCTGTGCGGAGCACAAGTCATATGAAATAAGTTTGATCAAAGTAAGTGCTGTTAGGGATGTCTTAAAGTGATCCCTGCCTTTGTCCTTCGCATCCTTCGTTTACCCACAAACACTTTCACTCCTCCATATTACTTGTCTTTTTTTTTTTTTTTTTTTTTTATAAAGAGACAGGCTCTTACTCTGTCACCCAGGCTGGGTTTCAGTGGTGCCATCAGAGCTCACTGCAGCCTCCAACTCCTGGGCTCAAGCAATCCTCCCACCTCAGCCTCCTGAGTAGCTGGGACCACAGGTGAGCACCATCATGCCTGGTTATTATTTTTAAATTTTTTTTTATAGCAATGGAGTCTCCCTATGTTGCTTAGGCTAGTCTCAAACTCCTGGGCTCAAGTGATCTTCCTACCTTGGCGTCCCAAAGAAGTAGGATTACAGGTGTGAGCCACCACGCCTGGACCCACTTGATATCTTAAAAGTAAAATATGCTGTGGACATGTGGAAGCCCTCTTTCCTACTGCTCTAACTCCTCTTCCCCAACATTTCACTACCTTGAAGAGTTTCATGTGAAGAACCTGGAGTGTCTATGCCCATGCATTCTAGGCTATGAAGGGTCTGAGACCTCGATTCATTCAAAGGTGTTGAAAACCGCAGCACCCGGTTGCCCTTTCGGTCATTCCTTTTGCTGACTGTCTGGGAGTCTGTCACATCGATGTCAGATATTGATGAAACCATGTTGATGCTTGTATCTAGCAGCACCTTTTCCTGAAAAACCTGATTTAAGGATGGGTGGCTTTGGACCCCAGCGGAAACATTCTCAACCTCTATGACGATTTCATTCACGTGGTCATCGGACAGCATCTCCTGCCTCCCGCAAGCCTTCTTCTCCACTGGGGTGGGCTTCCTGAGACTTCATCCAGCAGTCACACCGGCATTGACTGGGACTCGCAGGGAAAAAGTGATGATGACCACAAAGGGATACAACATTCACATTTTTTAAAATGCCAGGATGAGCTCACCAAAGCCAGCCCTGCATAAATCACAACATAACTCCCTGCATCTACGCCCAGAGGCGTTTTCTCAAGAGGAGGAGTGTTTTCCTGCAGAGAATTCTGTCTTGGTAGCTAGGCAAGAAATCTAAAACAGAATCTTTCATTTGAGACAACGGGATTCTAGAAACAGAAGGGAGATATTTTTCTAAACGACTCATAGTCAAAAGGGCAAGATTTTTTTTTTTTTTAAATTTAGTGCCTCTGGCTTAGAACTTATATTTTATAATTTTATATGCCTGTAGAAATCCACATAGGTTTACAGAGATGCAATTATTATCTCCTGATGCCTTAGGTGGTGGACTCTGCTATTTGTCTGCCTCTCAGTGTACATTTTCCTTTTTTCTCATAACCAGCAAAAGCTCATTTCCCATGCAGATGCAGTGCTCAAAGTCTCCCAGCATTCTCTGCGGCTGAGGGAGGACCTGTGACCCAGTTTTAGCCAACGAGACTGTGGCTTCCAGGAATGCTCTTTCAAAGGGGACAGTTTGCCTGGGTTCACAATTTGCCCGTCACCAGTCCTCCTCCAGACATTTAGAAAACAAGAGAACAAACGTTCACTTGCTAAGGATGGTAAAGTAAAAGGCTGCAGAAGGCTCTTCAGTCCTGGAGGGCATCATGCATGGAGCTGCTGTACAAACTGTGCACTTCCTTCATCCACGCTTTTTTTTTTTTTAATTTTCATTTATTTATTTAAAGACAGAGTCTTTCTCTATTGCCCAGGCTGGAGTGCAGTGGCATGATCTCAGCTCACTGTAGCCTCTGCCGCCTTGGTTCAGGCAATTTTCCTGCCTCAGCAAATTATTGTATTTTTTACAGAGATGACGTTTCACCATATTGGCCAGGCTGGTCTCAAACTCCTGACCTGAAGTGATTCTCCTGCCTCAGCCTCCCAAAGTGCTGGGATTACAGGCATGAGCCACCTCACGTTAAAAAAAAAAAAAAAAAAAGTACAAAATTTTAAACTTTTTTTTTTTTTTTTTAAGAGATGAGGTCTTGCTCTGTCACCCTGTCACCCAGGCTGGAATGCAATGGCGTGATCATAACACACTGCAGCCTTGATCTCCTGAGTTCAAGCAATCCTCCTGCTTCAGCCTCCTGAATAGCTGGGACCACAGGGGAACCACCATGCCTCCTGGGTACAAGTGATTCTCAGCTGGGCCTCCCAAGTAGCTGGGGTTATAGGCATGTACCACCATCCCTGGCTAATTTTTGTATTTTTAGTAGAGAGAGAGTTTCGCCATGTTGGCCAGTCTGGTCTGAAACTCCTGACCTCAAATGATCTGCCCAGCTAGGCCTCCCAAAGTGCTGGGATTATAGGCATAAGCCATCATGCTCAGCCAATTTTTCTATTTTTCATAGAGATGGGGTTTCATCACGTTGCTCAGCCTGGTCTCAAACCTCTGAACTCAAGTGATCTGCCCACCTCAGCCTCCAAAAGTCCTGGAATTACAGGTGTGAGCCACCGCGCCCAGCCTGGGCTATGATTTAGTTGTATGTGGTTTGTGAATCAGATTCAACACAAAGAAAAAATGATGAAGACAGCCAGGTTCATCTTTTGGTCCTCTATTTCTTTACTACTCTCTGCCTTTTGGGGACTCTTCTTCTACTAGGGTTCCTGTGATATTATTATTATTATTATAGATAGGTGTATATATATGTATATATTTTATTTTTTTCCCACCCATGGTTTCTGGCTCATAACTCCCAAAGCCCTTGTCATAATGTTAGGATTTTAAGCCTCAGAAAACACAATTTTTCTCCCTGACCTCTTGCCTCTTTTCACTTGCTCTTTTTTCTCCCCAAGGCAGGACCCCAGCCTTCCCCTACCTTCCTGTCTTGGAGTTGGCCATAAAGAAATTTTCCCTCATTTCAGAAGGGGTCCTGCCCCAAACCCTGGAGCGGGGAATGCTACACAGAGAACCCAAGAAGGATCTGAACAGACAGGCCTTGTTGGCTTTCCCCAGTAATCTATTAGTATGAGATCATACACTTTTTGTCCAATCACATTTTTTTTTTAAATGTAGTCTTGCTCTGTCGCCCAGGCTGGAGTGTAGTGGCATGATCTTGGCTCACTACAACCTCTACCCCGAGTTCAAGCGATTCTCCTGCCTCAGCCTCCCAAATAGCTGGGACTATAGGCACTTGCCACCATGTCCAGCTAACATTTGTATTTTTAGTAGAGATGGGGTTTCAACATGTTGGCCAGGCTGGTCTTGAACTCCTGATCTCAGGTGATCCGACTGCCTTGGTCTCCTAAAGTGCTGGGATTACAGGTGTGAGCCCCCGCTCCGGGCTGTTTAATCACATTTCTGCACGGTTGTCAACCATGCCTATGTAACAAAGTCTCTCCACAAAAGGCCCAAGAGGACTGGGTTCAGGGAGTTTTCTGATAGCTGAACATGGGGAGGTTCCTGGAGGGTGGCTCAAAAAAATAATAGGGCATGAAAGCTCTGTGCCCTTTCCCATTTACTTCACCCTATGCATCTCTTCATCTGTGTCCCTTATAATATTCTTTGTAATAAATCAGTAAACATAAGTGTTTCCCAGAGTTTTGTGAACTGCTCCAGCAAATTAACCAAACCCAAGGAGGAGGGCATGGGAAGCCAACTTGAAGCTGGTTGGTCAGAAGTTCTGGGGCCGGGCATGGTGGCTCAGGCCTATAGTCCCAGCACTTTGGAAAGCCAAGGTGGGCAAGTCACTTGAGGTCAAAAGTTTGAGATCAGCCTGGCCAACATGGTGAAACCCCATCTCTACTAAAAAATACAAAAATTAGCGGGGCATGTCGGTGCATGCCTGTAATCCTAGCTACACAGGAGGCTGAGGCACAAGAATCGATTGAACCTGGGATGCAGAGGTTGCAGTGAGCTGAGATGGTGCTGCTGTGCTCCAGCATGGGTAACCAAGTGAGACTCTGTCTCAAAAATATTAATCATCATAAGAGGAAGAAATTCTAGCGGCCTGGACTTGTGGCTGGTATCTGAAGGTAGTATAGTCTTGGGAACTGCACCTTTGTCGTGTGGGATCTGACACTATCTCCAGGTAGACAGTGTCAGAATTAAATTGGAGGACAGCCAGCAATGTTTGCTGTAAAGCTGATTACTTTCTTTGTGTGTGGGAGAAACCTCCACCCATTTTTTCACAGAAGCCTTCTGTGTTGATGGTTGTGGAATGAGAGAACAGAAAACACACTTTGACTGTTTTTATCTGTACAGTCTTCTAACTTCATGCTGGCTAGACAGAGCAGTCATGAAGTTCAAAGGCATTTCTTCTCCCTGATAATTAAAGCCATTCTCAGGGACCAAATCTCTGCCCTGGTGGGGACCAAATAAAGAGTGTGATCATTTATATCTTGATGGTTTTCCCTTCCAAGTAGCGATATCTAACGGTCCCTGAAAAGGCATACATCTCTTGAAGGAGGAGGCTAATGATTATCTTATAGGCAATGGGGCTGAAAAGCGAGAGTTCTAAGTGGCTTCTCTCCGCATGCATCATTATGTAGATGACCTCATTAATTTATTCCTGTTGCTCACAGATCTGCCTTTTGGCTCCAGCATTCCCTAGTCTCTCTCCTCTGTTGCCTTTTTGTTTTTGTTGTTTGTTTTTGAGACAGGATCTTGCTCTGTCACCTAGGCTAGATCACAGCCCACTGCAGCCTCAGCCTCCCAGGCTCAAGCAATCCTCCCGCCTCAGTCTCCCAAAGTGTTGAGATTACAGGTATAACCACTATGCCTGGCTTATTGCTTCCTTTTCATTTGTTGGTCTCTGCCTCTGATCCAACCTTCATCACCACACACAGTGATCCTTAGACAGCTTCTTAACTGATTGCAGTGCCTTCCATCTTTCACCAGTCGGATTGCTTCCATGCTCCACCATAATAATTACGTGAATACTCAAAAAAATTTTGATCAATGCATCACCCCACCAACACAGACATTAGCCACAGGATAGACAGGTGACCCAGTCTTGTCCCCTATGGTAAAAATGATTGTTCCAAGTGTGGGCATGTGCTCCAGTTAGACTGGGCAGAGTCCTTTCCCTGCATTGGAGAAGGATCCAGGGAGGAAGTAAGACTTCCTAATGAGGTGGCTAAGCAGAGGGCTCATATGGGCCTGCTATTGGCTATGTTCTCTGGCCTGTGGACCAGGCCTGACTCTGATGGAGATGAATGAGGTCTAACCTAAAGAGGAGCTGAGGACCAGGAGTTGAGGACCCAGGACACACCTATACATATAGAACTGAAAAGCAAGTTTTACAAAGATGAAAAATGGATGGAAAACCAGAGTCCCAGTGACACTGAGTTTCCTGAGTTCCCTGATAAAAAATCAGGATTGAGGTTCTGATTTCTGTACTCATTCAACAAGTTAATCTAACAAATATCCCTAAAATACCTACTATGTTCCAGGTACTGTAATAGGTGCTGGAAGGTATTAATATTTCTACTTTCAATTCTTTAAGTTTCCCCCATATGCTTTTACCACATGAGCCAATTAATTCCCCTTGGGCTAATGCCTGTTTGAGTTGGGTTTCTGTCACTTGCAAACAGAAGATGCCTAATAAAGATACCCCAATCCTCAGAAGACAACAAACTATATGTCTAAAAGAAAACTCCATTATGATACGTTAAACAGGTTCTGCATTAGTAACCACAGCGGAGGCCAAGAGGAAGTGGCAATGGCTGGATTGTCTTGGACAACGATCCTTCTCCAGGGTTGACTTTTTGGTCACTGTCCTTTAAGCCTTACTGTATTAGTCTGTTTTCACACTGCTACAAAAATACTGCTTGAGACTGGCTAATTTATAGACAACAGAGGTTTAATTGACTCACAGTTCCTCATGGCTGGAGGGGTTCTAAGGAAACTTACAGACATGGTGGAAGGTAAAGGGGAAAGGTACGTCTCACGTGGCAGCAGGAGAGGGCGAGCGCAGGGGAAGCTGCCACTTTTAAACCAACAGATCTCGAGGGAACTCCCTTACTATCATGAGAACAGCATGGGAGAAACCACCTCCATGATCTAATAATCCCCCACCAGGTCTCTCCTTCAGCCCGTGGGGATTACAATTCGAAATGAGATTTGGGTGAGACACAGAGCCAAACCATAGCACTTACCTTGGGGTGACTTGTGCCAGTCACATTCAGACAATGGTGGGTTTCCATAAGCACGGACAGGACCACTTTCATCTACATAAGCAGGGTTCACTGAAGGGGAGAGGAAGGAGATATTGCCAATCAGTCTCATCGCACTAGACATTACTGGCATGTGATAGCTATGATGCGCTAATAATGGTTAGCCACTGTTAATAAGACCAAGACCTGGTCTTTGAGGTTCTAACAGACTGCTGATTAAGAACCTGGGTGGCAAATAGGACAAAAATACAAAGACAATGCTGTAAAACATAATCAGCCTATATCAATGGTTTTCATTTGACTGAGCCATATTTAAGAATAATTGTTGGCAAGACGAAGTAGCTCACGCCTGTAATCCCAGTGCTTTGGGGAGCCAAGGTAGGAGGATTACTAGAGCCCAAAAGTTTGAGACCGGCCTGGGCAACATAATGAGACCCTGTTTCTATTAAAAAAAAAATTATATATATATACACACACACATATATGTATATATATTTATATATATGTGTATATAAATATATATGTATCTTATTTATATTATCATATATACATATATACATATATATGTATATGATATAAAATATATACTATATATAATAAATATATATATTATATATGTATATATGATATAAAATAAAAAATATATTTTCTATCCTATATTTTATACATTTTTTGTATTTTAATATATTTATATTGTTACATATAATATAAAAATACATATATTAAAATATAAAATATAACATAATTGTATCTTTATTTATATATAAAATATATAATATAAAAATAAAACTACATTAAATATGTATATAAATATATATTTTAAGACAGGTTCTCACTCTGTAACCTAGGCTGGAGTGCAGTGGTGTGACTTCAATTCACTGCAGCTTTGACCTCCCCGGCTCAAGCAATCCTCCCACCTCAGCCTCCTGAGTAGCTGGGACTACAACCATCCATCACCATACCCGGCTAATATTTTGTGTTTTTTGTAGAGATGGGGTTTCACTATGTTGCCCAGGATGGTCTTGAAGTTCTGGGCTCAAACAATCTACCAGCCTTGGTCTCTCAAAGTGTTGGGATTACAGGCGTGAGCCACGGAGCCCAGCAAAAAAAAAAAAAGTGTGTGTATATAAATAATGGTGCACTGAGATCCAGGACACACCTATATATACAGAACTGAAAAGTAAGTTTTACAAAATTATACTTTGACTACATAAACTGTACTCTAACATAGCCTTACTCTAGTCTACTCTTTTTTCTTTTTTTCTGAGACTTGCTGTGTCACCCAGGCTGGAGTGCAGTGGCACAATCTCAGCTCACTGCAACCCCTGCCTCCCAGGTTCAAGTGATTCTCCAGCCTCAGCCTCCCAAGTAGTTGGACTGCAGGCATGTGCCACCATGTCTGGCTAATTTTTGTATTTTTAGTAGAGACAGGGTTTTACCATGTTGGCCAGGTTGGTCCTGAACTGCTGACCTCAGGTAATCTGCCTGCCTCAGACTCCCAAAGTGCTGGGATTACAGGCATGAACCACCACACCCGGCCTAGTCCACTCTTTTCTATTTCATTTTTAAAAATCCATTTCACTATTTGTAATAAGTTATAACTGAGAATCCGAAAAATACTTGTCTGTGTGTACAAAGTTTCCTTCCAGCTCTAGCATTTTATGACACATGAATAAATTTGAAATAGGGCGTGATTTCCTTAGGGACGGAGTTCATCCTAGCATCTGAAGGCTGCAGTGAGCTGAGATTGCACCACTGCACTCCAGCCTGGGTGACAGAGTGGGAGGTTTGTCTCGAAAATAAATAAATAATAGGACCTTCACATAGGCTTATTGGGGGAGTTGAATCAGTGAATACATGTAAAGTAATTAAATAATCCTAGACCAAGTAAACTCTAGTATCTATTAACTGTCATAGATTGTTATTCAGCAAATATTACACTCCCGCTACCTTCTCCACCTTCATCGATATTGGGCTTAATTATGTGACTTGATTTTAACAATGGAATGCAGCAGAAGTAACAGCGTGCCAGTTCCAAGCCAAGGCTTTTAAACTGTGTGTTTCTGCTTGCCACTTTGATCACTTTTAGCTTATGCCATGGGAAGATGTTGGCCTAGGTTGCTCACTGATCCAAGAAGAAGGATGCTAGAACTAAATAGAACCCATGACCTAGAGTCAAGCACAACAACCTCAGCCTAGTTCAGCCACACCCCAATCCCAACCTTGCAGATGCATAAGAAATAAATGCTTGTTTATTGTACAATTCTAGGTTTTTGGAGTTGTTTGTTATGCAGCATTCCTGTGGCAATAGCTAGCTGATACAATTGTTGTTGTTGTTGCTATTAAGTTAGTTAGCATTTTTCAAACACCTACTGTGGGCCAGGCACTGTGACACTAGAAAGAGCACCTGGAGCCTTGGAGGGTGCACAGATGAATACAGGTTCTCCTTAAGGAGTGAACATTTTATCAGGATGGGGTGACACTGGACAAGTGATTGCCAAGGGCTGCAAACTTTGTCCTACAAAGGATCCCAGAGAAGGAAGCTACACTGATCTTTTTTTTTTTTTTTTTTAAGCATTTTAACTTCCAACGTTCTATAAAGCTTGGTGGTCAGGAATCTGTTTGTGCTTGCCCTGATTCAACCCATCAGTAATGCAGGGTAAATAAGACGTCAGGCTCTGGGTAGAGAGAAGGGATTCGATCCTGGCTCTGTCAATTTAGTAAGTGAGTGACTTTGTGCCTGTTTCTTTCTGAGCCTTAGTTTTCCCATCTGTTAAAACAGGAAGAGTGGCAGTCCCTGCTTGAAAGGTTGTACAGATTAAACGAGATAGTAAAAGTCAAGTGCTGGACAGAGACTCCAGGGCATAAGAAACACTCAAGACTTGCTTGCAATTATAGTTCCACTTAACTGGAGTTAGGGCAGTGTATCTTAATCTTGTTTCATTATCAGCCCCCTAAGCAGGGGAGACATTTTTTCCTTATTGCCGACCTCTAAGAAGTTTTAATACCAAAGATACACTGTATATCTGTTTGCATACTATATGTATATCTGTGCTTTATATATCGAAAGAGTGAGATTGTTTTTCTGGCCTTTCAAGAGCAAACTTTCCCGCCTTGGGATTTCTATTGCCCCTAGGGAGGAATGCATAGAATAAAGGTTTGGAATAGCCCTGAGCTGAACAAGTGATATCTCTGCTCTCAAAGGACTATTTCTTTGCTTTCTTCTTCTTCTTTTTTTTTTTTTTTCTTCAAGACAGAGTCTTGTTCTGTCACCCAGGCTGGAGGGCAGTGGCACGATCTTGGCTCACTGCAACCTCTGCCTCCTGAGTTCTTGCGATTCTCCTGCCTCAGACTTCCAAGTAGCTGGGATAACAGGCACCTGCCACCATGCCTGGCTACTTTTTGTATTTTTAGTAAAGATGGGGTTTCACTATATTGGCCAGGCTGGTCTCAAACTCCCGACCTCGTGATCTGCCTGCCTAGGCCTCCCAAAGCCCTGGGATTACAGATGTGAGCCACCATGCCCTACCTTCCCTTCCCTTCCCTCTTTTCTTTCCTTCCTTCCTTCCTTCCTCCCTCCCTCCCTCCTTCTTTTTCTTTCTTCTTTTCTTTTTTCTTTCTTTCTTTTTTTTTTTTTTTTGAGACAGGTCTCACTTTGTCACTGAGGCTGGAGTGCAGTGGTACAAGCATGGCTCGCTGCAGCCTCAACCTCCCAGACTCAAGCGATCCTCCTCTGTCAGTCTCCCAACTAGCTGGGACCCCAGGTGTGCCACCATGCCCAGCTAATTTTTAAAATTAGACCCAGATTGAAAATGTTCTACATGTTAACAGTCAGTGTTTTCATTAGCACAGGGCTATGCGTCCTGTCCCCTCCTCTCTGCCTTCTTCCAAACCTTCCCCACCTCCTCCTAAAGGCTTATCAATCCTCCGTCGGCACCTCCCAGCACTTGGGTCTCTTGTTCTCTTCTTACTAGCTGAACACTTCCTCCCTTTTCTGACCTCCTCAGGCTCCAAATTCCTTTAATATTGCCTGGATTTTTTTCTCTTATGCCATTAAATGGCTTCCTGGAACAAGTCTTTTTTAACTCCTGAAAGTAAGAACTGTTCAGAATTTGCCCAGGCTCAAGCCTGTAATCCCGGCACTTTGGGAGGCCAGTGCTGGAGGATTGCTTAAAGCCAGGAGTTCAAGACAAGCCTGGGCAACATAGCAAGACCCCATCTTTGTCAGGCATAAAAAAAATGTGCCAGGCATGATGGCATGCATCTGCAGTCCCAGCTACTGGGGAGGCGGAGGTGGGAGGATTTCTTGAGCCTAGGAGTTTGAGGCTGCAGTGAGCTGTGATCAGCCTGGGTGACACAGCAAGATCCTGTCTCAAAAAAACAAACAAACAAACAAACAAAAAAACTGATCAGAAGTTCCTTTGCTTCCTGGAGCTAAGCATCTTACCTATACACACAACAAATGATGAGGACAACATGATTTTTCAAATATTAATAGTTTGATTGATAATTTTGTTTAGTCTCTTTTTTTTTTTTTTTTTTTTGAAACAGAGTCTCACTCTTGCCCAGCCTGGAGTGCAGTGGTGTGATCTTGGCTCACCGCAATCTCTGCCTCTTGGATTCAAGTGATTCTTCTGCCTCAGCCTCCCGGGTAGCTGAGATTACAGGTACCTGCCACTGTGCCTGGCTAATTTTTTGTATTTTTAGTAGATACAGGGATTCATCATGTTGACCAGGCTGGTCTACTCCTGACCTCAGGTGATCCACCTGCTTCAGCCTCCCAAAGTGCTGAGATTACAGGTGTGAGCCACCACACCCGGCCTTTTCTTTCTTAATGTGCCACTTTCATTGACCTATTTAGGCTTTAAATAACATTAACTCCCTTTTCCCCCCCGGTAGGTTTTGAACATGTAAGTGCTGATTGTTTCAATGCCTATAGGATATGCTAAACTATAGGTGGCCACTGGCAGCTCACAAAAAAAATGTGATTTCGTTTGCCCACCTCAGTGTTTTTACTTTTAAAAATGATTTTGGAATACATCAACATCAGGTTTCACATAAAACCCCAAATATATGGCTTCTGCTGAAAAATATGAGGATCTTGCCACACTGATCCCACCTTGCCACATAACCACTGTGGACTGAACTTCACCACCTCCGGGAGGCACAGGGTGCACGGGTTCCCATTTCCCACAACACTTACCTGACTTTTATAATTGAAGACAATTAGCTTGGTGTCTCTAAACACTGAATTCTCAACTCTTGTATGTAAAAAACAAAAAAACCAAATGGTCTATGAGATTGGAAGGATACATCAATTCTATTGCCAAGCCTTCTTAATGACTACACCCCTCAATCCACTGATTTTATTTTCTTCCAAGGATATAATCCTGGCTTAATAAATGCTTACCATAGCCATCTCCAGGAACACCTGGCAGAGAGTGCCTATATGAGTTTGCTAGGTCCATGGATGCCATTTCAATCCTTTCAGGGTAATCTTCATTCTCTCCCCAAAGGTTGCCATCACTCCTGTGATGAAATGAGGGCTGGATTGAAGATGTTCTGCTGAGCACCCTAAAATCCCAAAATGATGGATCACTATCCAACCAGGAGTATAGTAAGGATTGTCATGCATGTATCCATCCATCCAGCCATCTATTTATCCATGTATCCATCCATTTGATCATGTATTCATCCATCCATTTATCCATCCATCCATCCATCCATTCTTCCATTTACCCATTCATCCACGCATTGATTCATCCATTTATCCATCTATCCATCCACTCATCCATCCAACCATACATACATTTATCCATCCATCCATCTATCCATGTATCTATCCATTCATTAATGTATCCATTCATCTATCCATCTATTCCATTCCATTCCATTTCACAAATGCAGACTAAGCGCCAATGCTGAGTTAGGGATGGGCCAGGAAGTGAGGATACCAAGAGGAAAACATGGGGTATCTGCCCTCAAGAAGCTCCCAGTACAAGTTGGTACTGCTTCTTAGAAACAGCTATGAGCAATTATACTACAAGTAGAAACTGGTGAGTATCCAAAGACAGGCCCAAGGAGTTGAGAGGAAAGAGTTGACCTATTTAGGCCAACTAAAGAGAGTTTTGGGAGAAATCTACATGGAAAGCTACAAGTGAATAGAGATTGAAAGGATACATAGCGGGAGGGCATTCCAAGGATGAAGAACAGTATAAAAAAAGGTGTGAGGCCAGAAAGCTCCGAATATATAAAGGAAATGCTATGAAAATCAATTAATAATTAATGATTCTTAATTTAATACATATACCAATTCCCAAGCTTCATCCCAGACAATTAAGTCAGAAGCTCTGAAGGTTGGGCCCAGGCATCTGTATTATTTTTAAAGTTCCTCAGATAACTGGGTAACTCTAAGGACCAGCCAAAGTCAAGAACCACTGACCTAGAGTACAGGGTCAAGGCGGGGGACAGACAGGAGACATAAGAGGAGATGAGTCAGGCTGGTCTTTGGCTGGCATCTTACATTAACATGATGTATCCTTATTCATAAATGTTCTGTAAGTGAAGTTGGGAGACCTTTCTCCCAAAGGCTATGGGGACCCATGGAAGATCAAAAGCAAAATAGTGACAGGATCAAAGGTAGGCTTTGGAATGATGAATCAGGCATTGGATAATAAGAACAAGATGGACATTTTCACCTAGTCCTGTTAACCCTACTATTTGGGTTCTAAAGACATCGTGACTGCTGCACACTCAAATCCTATATCCTTGTTCCTAAAGATAAATACGAGCCACCAGTTTTTTAAAATTAAATTTATAAATATTACTAGTAGAAACAGTAAATGCAAAATCAGACTCATATTGGTTAAAACTTCACATGGTAAACATTGTTATTGATAAAACCACAAACTGACTTTAAAAGATCACATCCTAGACTGGGCACAGTGGCTCATGTCTGTAATCCCCAGCACTTTGGGAGGCCAAGGCAGGTAGATGATTTGAGGTCAGGAGTTCAAGATCAGCCTGGCCAACATAGTGAAACCCTGTCTCTACTAAAAATACAAACACTAGCTGGGCATGGTGTTGCATGCCTGTAATCCCAGCTACTTGGGAGGCTGAGGCAGAAGAATCACTTTGAACCCGAGACATGGAAGTTGTAGTGAGCCAAGATTGTGCCACTGCACTCCAGCCTGGGCTACAGAGCAAGACTCTGTCTCAAAATAAAATAAAATAAAATAAAATAACATTTTTCTAGCAACATGAACATGAAAAAATGTAACCCAGGAAAAATTAGATTTGGTAGAATTAAGTCACCCAAACTAATGCTGTCAGCGGTAAAATTTGTCAAGGAACAAAATTTGACAGAAGATCAAAATCTTTTAGACAAAATTTAGATCTACAGACTCTAAACCTGGAAAAACTGGACTTGCTATTTAAAAACAGCCTTAAAGGAATACTGAAAATGATGAAAACTATAAATGATAAAATTTGATTAAAATAGTGCAGATAATTGGTGAATCAAATCTGCAGTAAATTTTTGGTGAAAAATCGTCAATTCTGACAATTTCAGTGAAATAGAAATAAAAGTATAAAAATCAAAGTGATAAAAACATGGCTGGGCATGGTAGCTCATGACTGTAATCCTAGCAGTTCGGAGCTCAGGAGTTTAAGACCAGCCTGGGCAACATGGCAAAACACCGTCTCTACAAAAAACGCAAAATTAGCTGGGCATAATAGGTGCACACCTGTAGTCCCAGCTACTTGGGTGGCTGAGGTGGGAGGATCAATTGAGCCCAGGAGGTTGAGGCTGCCGTGAGCAATGATTGTGCCACTGCACTCCAGCCTGGGTGACACAGCAAGATCCTGTCTCAAAAAAAATTAAATAATAAACAAACAATAACAAAGAAACCCAAAGAAGTGGCACAATATCTTATAAAAAAACTAATTAACTTAATGGAATTAGATCTCCAAAAGATTTTCTGGATAATAATTCATTACTGTTGATGTAATTCTGATTAAAGTGTTTGGATTTATGAGTGTCAAGCCTTAACCCTAACCCTTTTGGCAATGTAGCAGGGTCAAAACAGCGTGGATCCAGATGTCTTACAGGGATCAAATTAGGAAGAGGTGGGATAATGGGAAGGTGATCCAAGCAAGAAGTGGTGGAAGATTAAGTTCAGGTAAGGGCTTGAAGCCTCAAATTGCGAGTCCATGAGTCAGGTGAGGTCTACAGGTAGATATGCGAGTTTCACCACAACTTCAGGTCATGGAACCCATCATATATAACCATAATCTAAACCACACACTAAATTCCATTGACTTGATGATCCAGCACTCAGCCTCCATTCCCAATGAAGGGATATATACCAGAACTTACCCCCTGGTCATCTTTGGGGTCTCAGAAGAGCCATAATCATAACCATTCTCATCATCTGAATAATCAGGTTCTCCCCAAGAGCTTGATGAGTTCTGATTGTCCTCAGTTCTGGGATAATCTGGCTCCCCCAAAAAGGGTGGAGAGTTAGGTTGAATCTCAGCGCCCGGATAATCAGGCTCTCCCAGAGAATCTGTATACGGATTGATTCTGAAACCTGTATGTTTTAGATTCCTTCTGGATCCTGGATGGTTCAAGTTGGCTCTGGGTCCAGGATGATCAGAGTTGCTTTGAGCTCCAGGGTAGTCCGGTTCTCCTAAGGAGCCAAAATAATCTGGATGTGTTCTGGAGCCTGCATAGTTTCCACTGCTGCTGGAGCCTACAAAATCAGGATTTCGTTGAGATCCAGGGTAGTCTGGCTGTCTGGATGATGGTTGGTGGTCCGGATGACTCTGAAATTCACTATAATCTGGCTCTGGTAGAGAGAGAGGATTATCTGGGCTTGTTCTAGAGGCTGAAGGGTATGCATCACTTCTGGTATCAGAATAGTCTGGATTACTCAGAGATCCAGGATAATTTGGTTCCGCCAGAGACCCAGCATAATCTGGACGTGCTCTGGAGTCTACAGAGTATGGATTGTTCCTGGTGCCGGGGTTGTGTGGATTGTTCGGAGGACCCAGAGTTTTCAAATACCCTTGTGTACGGTTCGGAGACCTTGAATAGTCCAGGTAATCTGGGTCTTCCTCAAACCCGTTATTCCTGTAGTAGGCAGACATGTTGGTACGGACTCTTCACCCTGGAGTGGTAAACTGTCCCAGCATTTGCAATTACTCAGGGATCTTTTTTTTTTTCACCTGAAAAACAAGAAGAAAAGGAAAAGTTAGATGTTTTTTCCCTTTCTTCCCTGCAGAGATGGCTGGTTACCTTCCAGTATCTGCTCTCCTTTCATTCAGAGTGGAGTATACAACTGCCTAGAATAAAAGTTATGTTTCTAGCTTCTCTTGCACCAAGGTATGAACGTGAGGGTGGTCAATGGGATGAGAACAGCAGTGATACATACAACTTCCAGGCTGAGCTGTTAGAGGGAAGAAGTTATTCCCCACTTTCTCCGTCTTGCTTCCTGTGGGCTGGAATGTGGAAATGACGGTGCACCATCATGGGTCATGCACACGAAGCCGAGACCTGCATTCGGAATAAACACTCAGCAGAGGGAAGGTTGCTGGGTTGCTGATAGCTTACTTCACAGAGCACAGCTATTGTATCGGCTCAGACTGTTATGGGAGAGAGAAATAAAATTATCTTGTTTAAACCACTGTTTTTGCAGTCTTTAAAGACCACATGGAACTAAGCTTACCTCTTGAACAATACATTCCTTTGGTTGTGGGGGAAGAGAACAGTGAACCAAAGGATTCAAAGATACAAAGACTTTTTGCGCTTTTTGATTACACTTGAGGTTCTAGGGGTCAAAGTCTAAATTCATATGAATGCATAAAAGAAGAATGGTTAATGGAAACTAGAGGACTAGGTAAGTAGACGATTGCTACGACCCCTTCCAATTTGAAAGTAAGATTTTATGAGCTCCATAAGCTCTGATCTACAGACCAGAGCATGCTTTTGTTAAATTTAGCCCAAAGCTACCTCCTAACATGTTTTAAGTTTGGCCTAAAGATTTCTCTGTACATAATGAACTGCGACCTAACTGGAGATGTCAACAGACTGTAGCCTACTCTGTACCAGTCACTGAATTTCAGCCAGTCTCAGGCAGCTAATTGTTCAAACTGTGTTCAAATAAGGCAAATGCTGAGGCTCACTGGGAAAGAGGTGCTCTTATTTCACTGGGGTGGCTAAGGGGATAGAATAGGTAAGTAAGTCTGGAGCTTCCGGCATTGTGCCAGAGGGAATAGAGTAAAAAAGTAATCAGTAGGGGAGAAAACTTAAAGAAAGGATCAATAGGATTTGTTGGCTGATCCATTAGGGGAAGGGTGAGAAGGAAAATAAAAGACAAACATCTCTACAGTTTCAAGCCAGCACGATGAGAGGAGTGCTGATGTTTTTGAAAGGAAGTAGAACATTTTTAAAGCTCAGCCAACTTTCACAAGTTTATCTCTATGTAAATGACAAGTGATAGACTTGAGTAATCAGAGCTAAGACAATATTAACTTTCTGCCAACACCTGTGGTCTCAGAATGTTCGTGTGCTCACCCACGCCCATATTTCTCAGCATAGTTGACATCTCAGCATGTGTTTCATTATCGTATCCTGCCCAGCATCCATTTCTCTCTTTTGTAGTTAACGCTTTTCCTTGGGTAACGTCTCTCCCACACTGTCAGTCCCTGTGGGCCAGGGGCGGGATATTGTGACACAGTAAAAGCCCCATAAAACTGCATACCTCAACCATACCTCGACTTTCTGTTGAAACTGCTCTCTGTAACCCTGATGTGACAGGCAAGCAGCCCAAACCCACACCGTCTTGGCCCCTGTGACTTGTAACAAGTAACTAAGGTCTGTAATTCCCACCACTACCCAGACAATGTGTAAACTAACGCTTATCTTGACTTCTGTGAACCATTTCAGTAACAATCGAAATATCCAAAGTCCCCTGGCCCTCAGAATGTCTGGAGCCCCTCACCCTCATCTCCGCCCAGGAGGTGATTTACCGAATCCACTGGCCCTCAGAATGTCTGAAGCCCCTCACCCCGCCCCCCGCCCCTCACCCTCACCCCTGAGGTGGTTTACAGGCATAAAAGGTATTGACACCCTCCTTTTGGGGCCATGGGTTGGAGAGACATGAGTCCCTTGTGGCCACCGGCAATAAGGACCCTGCAATTTGGCATACTTTTGTCTCGGTGTTGATTTTTTATGCTCGCTCCAGTACAACAATATGACCCATCAGAATTATTTTCTTCCTGGTGACAGTGATTCTGTCAGAACATACAACCTGGTTAAAGTCACTGAGATTCAATTCTGGGAGTTTTATCAGAACTGTAAGGAAGAGAGTTGTCTTCTGCTGGCCTTGGAGTTAGGACATTTTAGTTTTTGAGACAGAGCCTCACTCTGCTATCCAGGCTGGAGTGCAGTAGCATGATCACAGCTCAGTGCAACCTCGACCTCCCAGGCTTAGGTGATCCTCCTTACTCAGCCTTCTGAGTAGCTGGGACTACAGGTGTGCACCACCATGCCCACTTAACTTTTGTATTTTTGTAGAGACAGGGTTTCACTATGATGCCCAGGCTGTTTTCAAACTCCTGGGCTCAAGCGATCTGTCTACTTCAGCCTCCCAAAGGGTTAGGATTACAGGCGTTAGCCACTGCACTAGCCAGAGTTAGGAAACTTTAAACCAGAAGCTGTGGAGAAGGGCCTAAGAGTGATGCCAACAGGGAGTAGAACAGAACCAAGAGACAAACAGAAAGAGGACCCAGATGTTGATGACATTATTTAAACACCTGAATTCAGCCCTACCTGAAGGCAGCTGGATACTCGTTTGAACTAAAGTTGGTTTGAGTTGGGTTTCTGTCATTTGCAAATGAAAAAGAAGAATTCTGACAAATATGCCAAGTTTTGCAAACAGGAACACCTTTACAAACTGTCTGTAGTGCTAAGAAGACTAAATGCTGTGCTTTATTGCAAATTACTTTCCCTAACATGAAAAATTATCCTATTTGTTTCCTTGTATTCTAAGACTAGAAAGTTATATTTATGCTCCAGAAACTTCCACAGCCTAACAAATCTCAAAGCTATTACATCTAACCAGCTAAATGATGCCTAGTAAATTCAAGAAATTGAAAACAGATACAGCTGTATTGGCCCAAGAGAAATGAATATTTCTACCAAAAGACAGGAAAAATGTTCACAGAAACTGTCCTTCCTTCCCTCCTTCCTTCCATCCATCCTCCCTCCCTCCTTTCACTCTTTCCTTCCTTCTCTCCCTCACTCTTTCTTTCCTTCCTTCCTGCCTCCTTCCTTTCTCTCTCTCTTTCCTCCCTCCCTCCCTTTCATTCATTCATTCATTCTTTCTTTTACCCACAAAGTTCAAAAGCAGGCAAACTAATACATGGTGCCAGAAGTCAAAATAGTGGCTACCTTGGGGAAGGAAAGAGGTGAATGCTGACTAGGAATTGCATGAGGGAATCTCTGGGGTGCTGGCTGGTGATCTTGGGGTGGTTAAAGGGAGGCATATATATGAGTGTGTGTGTAAAACTCCATCAAGTTGCACACTTAAGAGCTGTGCCATAGCCGGGCGCGGTGGCTCAAGCCTGTAATCCCAGCACTTTGGGAGGCTGAGGCGGGTGGATCACGAGGTCTAGAGATCGAGACCATCCTGGTCAACATGGTGAAACCCCGTCTCTACTAAAGATACAAAAAAATTAGCTGGGCATGGTGGCACGTGCCTGTAATCCCAGCTACTCAGGAGGCTGAGGCAGGAGAATTGCTTGAACCCAGGGGGCGGAGGTTGCGGTGAGCCGAGATCGCGCCATTGCACTCCAGCCTGGGTAACAAGAGCGAAACTCCGTCTCAAAAAAAAAAAAAAAAAAAAAAAAAAAGAGCTGTGCCCTTCTCTGTAAATATATACTCCTAAATTTTAAAAAGAAAATGAGAAACCGGAAGTTGTAACATAAAACCTTCCATTTCTCCCAGGAGCCATTATACCAGTTGAAAAAAGTGGTAGTGTTTTGGCTCACAAGTATTTCCAGTTTTCTTCTACCTAAATCAAAGAAAATCGGCACTAATGAAAACAAAACCTAGACAAAGATAGGTCTTCTAGGTGAATATACATTACCTGAATGGAATCATCTGTCTATGTGATGCTATGAAATGAAAGTGGTTAGGAGCCTAGCCTTTCGTATCAGATAGAACTGGGCTTAGTTTCCATTTGCTGGCTGTATGGACTTGGGTAAGTCACTTAATCCCTCTGAGTCTGTTTCCTCAACCATACAATACTGACAGTAATATCTCATAGGATTGTTGTAAGGAATGGTGACAGAATAAGGCATAGAAGGCAGCCAGGATCAAGCAAGCAGTCATTGAATGGAAGCTATTATTTGCCATTATTTTTATTTACGTGCAGTGTAAACCCTGGCAACTTCCAAAAGAGATAGGAGTCAGTACACAATAAAAGTCATGCACTCAACCAGGACATGATTAAAGAAATAGAAAATGGACCAGGCATGATGGCTCACATCTGTAACCCCAGCACTTTGGGAGACCAAGGCAGGAGGATTCCTTGAGGCTAGGAGTTTGAGACCAGCCTGGGCAATATAGCAAGACCCCTATCTCCACCAAAAAAAAACAAAAACAAAAACAAAACAAACAAACAAAAAAAACTAGCCAGGCTTGGTGGTACATACCTGTAATCCCAGCTACTCAGTAGCCTAGGTGGGAGGATCGCTTGAGCCCAGAAGGTTGACTATGCAGTGAGACCCTGTCTCCAAAAAAAAAAAAAAAAAAAAAAAAAAAGAAAGAAAGAAAGAAAAAGGAAATGTCTTATAATCAGGTAGAGGAGGAATGAGCAATCCTATAAAATTCCCAGGCTGACACAGTGACTGCAACTGAGAACTAAATTTTGCCCTGAGCTTCTAATCAAGCCAAGACTAAAAGGGAATCATGACAAGTTATCTAATACTTACTATATGTGAGGAAAGAAAGGCAATATACCAATTTTTCAAGAGGACCACACTTCCTCCCAATATCAATTTCTGAAAAGAATTTATCATGGGAACTCTTTCAAAGGGATCGAATAAAAATGTAATGAAGCCAGGACTCAGGGTCACCAGCAAACAAAGCACTCAGAAGGGGGCTGCAGGAGTAGAGTTGGGAAGACACTCTGGAGTTCCCTCCAGGTCATTGTGATGAAGGAAAACAATCGCATACGGCTATCTCTGGCCAATGGGCTGTGAGCATAAGTGACTGTGTCACTTCCAAGTGAAAGCATTCAAAAGCCAAAATGAGACCCTCTAGTTCCCCTTCCGCTGCCATGGCAACCAGTGATATTCCCATAGGGGACCCAGTCACCAGCTTGGGTTCTTGCATGACTGCATGGATCACAGTCCACCTGCACCAACCCACCGTAGAGTTTCATGAGCAAGAAACAAACTTTTATGTTTTAAGACATTTAGATTTTAAGGTAGTTTATTTTGAGCACCAGAGCTTAGACTAACCTAACTGATACAAATCATTTTTGTCTTTGTTTTGAATCTTTGACAAATATATATGTATGTTTATATGCAAAACTTCATATATGTATATTATGTGTATATTATATGTATATATCACACACAGACATATGCATACAATTTATGTATATATTTATTCACATATACATATATAATAGATCTACATATAATATACATTATATATACACATTCAAATAACACACACACAAAAACACACAGAGATTAGATAAATAGATAGGTGGGTAGATAAATGATTGACAGATAGATGTTATATGTTACCGGCCAACAATTAGGTTCAAGTCTGTTGCTGCAGTTCCCTCCTCCATTGTCATTTGACAAGAGCTTATGTATTGCACGTCTGTGTCACAGTTGGGAACAAATGCTCTAACCGCTATCACCTGTACTTCAACAAATACCTAAACAAACAGCTAAACCGACAGAAAAGGATTGGGAAAGAGAAAGGAGGAAATGACCACAAGGAAATAGTCTCTTGTACTGATGTGAAATGAAGCGGGTGTTGCCTTCTGAAAACCTGACCCTTAGCTTCCTGTTAACTATTAGAGGAGTAAATGAGATATCCTGAAGGTTCAAAGGCACGGTAATGCTTCCTGCTGCCTTGGAAAAAGCACAAAGAGGGTATTATCCTACTTTCTTTCTCCCTAGTTTTTGCTTCTCTAGCACCTCGTCTATAAGGGCTATTCATCCATCTATTTCAAGTCCTCCTTTCCATGTCCTATTTAGGGTTTCACACTTCAGTTTGAATGGTTTTCAATCACATGACCAAGTGATGCCATGTCTTCTAGGGCTGTTAACCGAGGACTCCTTATTTGATGTTGTAACGCTTCCTGATTTGAATGGATCATCAAACTATCTTGTCTTTGTCATTCAGCTAATTCAGAAATCTTCAAGGGATCAATTACATCTTAGAATACGGATGAGGTCACATTCAAGCTATTCAACTGGTTCTCTGCTGCCTCCTACTTCTCCCAGCCTCAAGCTAGCAGAATGCGAGACCACCCACTCACGAGTTCTAATCTGCACCACCAAAATGATCTCACAAAACCCAGATACTCAGCCAGAATTGCTAAGGGTTGCCAGGGCAAGCTTTGCGTATAATGACAAAAAACTGGGAGCAATTCAAACATTCACCAATAGGAGATGAGCTGAACCAGTCACAGGACATTTGCACAGTGGAATATCATGGAACTGTCACAAAGAATGTTTTAGCTCTACAGGTGCCAGCAGAACACAGCCAGCTATGATTCTGGTCTTTAATCTCCTTTCCCCATCTCCTGTCCCAAGCTTGGCTAGAATATGTGACCATGCAGCCTGTGAATTGTCCAAAAGTTAATTTTCTAATTGAGGCCATTTGTTACCTGAAAGACAGGAAAGAGATACCAGGGCCTCACAAAACAGCAAATTGATCAGCACCAAGAGCAGGAAGTTGCCATGAGATAGGCAAAATGAGGCCTCAATGTCCAATTTGAGCCATACGCTTCATCTTCGAATGGAGTGAACTTTGTCACGAATACACGATTAACCTTTCAACCTAAATGAAATCAACATTCTGTTCCAGCGACGATCTTGTAAATGATAACAAGATCCCTACATACTTAAGACACACATTTAAAATTGGAAAAATGATTCTACAGAAACTCTTAACTAGTTCCAATGAATCACCATTTATTTGACTCAAAACAGACCAACCAACTTTTAAAAAATTGTTTTTGTAGCAGAGAATGGAGAGAAGGAAAGAAACTAGTCCCACTAAAATTCTGTTTTGCCATCTAAATACATGAAAAGCAATGACAGCTATCACAAAGGACTATAACCATTATCGCATAAAACATTTTATGGACATTACAAAAAGGAGAGGGCAGGCCGGGTGCAGTGGCTCATGCCTATAATCCCAGCACTTTGGGAGGCCGAGGCAGGTGGATCACGGGGTCTGGAGTTCGAGACCAGCCTGGCCAGCATGGTAAAACCCCGTGTCTACTAAAAATACAAAAATTAGCTGGGCATGGTGGCAGGTTCCTGTAATCCCAGGATTCTTAAAGAAAAAAAGAGTGAGACCCCATTTAGAAGGAAGGGTAGTTCATGTAACTGAATAAATTCAGCTGTATGGAAACTTACTTTTTTACCCCTTATTGTTCTTGCTTTGTCCCAAATAGATGCAAATGTTGCATAAACCAACTTGATCTTAAGATGTTGTTGGGAACACCAAAGTCACATGTCCGTGGGTGTTTCAGTCTGGCATTTGATAGGAATTGGGCTGTGGGTGATTTCTGGAGGGTTATAATCTGCAATGCTGGTTTGAAGTCTGAATATTCCAAGTTGCTGACTGTAGGCAGAGCCTCACATCCTGAAAATCAGAAGACAGAGGATTTAACTTCCATACAAGATGGGCTCATGCTGTCCAACATCTGAAAACTCTTCCCCCTCATTATGACATATTTATGGCATGGGAGCTGATGTTTCAGGAAAAGATCCTAAAGGAATTTTTGAAATATGCTTTATTGCTCCTTCAATCTCTTTAGCAATCACTCCTCCCCCGGCACAATGACAAAACCAGAATTTCTGTAGTGAAAGTAAAATACCTAAGACAGACCGTAGCTATTGAAACAGGATACCAAGATGCAAATGTCTGGTTAGAATAAATATTCCATCTGCACTTTAAATAAGCAAGTGTTAGCTTGTGCACACTGTAGACCTGAGGCCCAGATCGTTTCCTTTCCACTTAGATGGTCCTCGAAACAAGCAGACATGGAATGCATGGTAGCTTTTCTTCAAGATTCCACCACCTGGAATAATGAATTGTGCCAAGCTCTTTCTCTGCTATTTCCTGAAGTTCAACACCTTGCGGGTCAGCCCCCGAGGGCCATACAGCCTCCATCTCCCAAGGCAAAGCTCGCCTCGTGTCTCTCATGACAGGGGGATAACTTAGTGTTCCTTGGAAACTTAACGGGATGCAGTGAAGTCAGGCACTTCCAAAAGCCGACCCATCAGTCCACCCTTACTCATCCCCGAGCAGACGCATGGTGGTATTGTGGAGGGCCTTTACGGGACACTCTGCCAAACAGCTGGAATGGTAGTTGTGCTCTAGTTCACTTGGCTAACCCTTTTACCCTGGCATTTCATCAACCAGAAAGAGAGAAAAATACAACACAGGCAGATAAGAGATGGCTCAAAGGAAGCAGCCCCTTATGGGTCTTTTGATTCCCGTATCTATTTAGATGCCATCAGAGTTCCTTATGGGGTACCAGAAAAGTTTAAAGCCAGGAACCAAATAGCTACAGGGTTTGAGTCAATGTTGTTTTGGTGGGTAACAAATAACAAAAATGTAGGTTGGATAAAGTACATTTATTACAACCAGCAGCTTTTTGTTAACTCTCCCAAAGATGCTGTTAAGGGAATAGCTAAACAATTAAGATCCACTAGTCAAATGGCCTGGGAGAACAGGATAGCTTTAGATATGATATTAGCTGAAAAAGGTGATGTTTGTGTTATGATCAAAACTCAGTGTTGCACCTTTATCCCAAACAACAGTGCTTCCAATGGAAACATTACCCAAGCCCTCCAAGGGCTTACTGCCTTATCAAATGAGTTAGCAAAAAAAATTCCGACATTTACATACAACCTTATTTCAAACTGGCTCGAGAGATGGTTTGGTCCATGGAAAGAGATCATAGCCTCAGTTCTTACTTCCTTAGCAACTGTAATAAGTATACCCCCTCTTCGTGGGTGCTGTATTATACCATGCATCTGAGGGCGAGTACAAAGACTAGTAAACACAGCACTTACTGAAATCTCCTCGAACCCTCCCCAACCTTATTCAGAAAAGTTACTTCTCGTAGAAAGTCAAACAGAGCAGTTGAGTCAAGATATGCTAAACAAGTTTGAGGAGGAACCATAAAGTAAGAGAGGAAGAAAATTGTGGTAAGTAGGAAAGTTTCTCTTCAAAGTTCCTTTCTTAGGAAGAATTCACAAGTGTTAGAAGTAATAGTTTGTTTTAAACACTTTCTTCAAAAGCCTTCTTGCGTTTTTGCTAGAAGCCCTATCCTATGTAGCTGTTAGACATACTTACAGGCATCTAGTACATTCTATCTCCTTGTATTTTAACCAAGATATCTGTGCTGAATGTGCTCCCGGGCATGTCCCGGCTTGCAGCCTATGTCCCTTCCTTATTTGTACTTCCTTTTTTTTCTTGCCCTTCATTGCTTTCATCTCTTTAGAAAAGTTTCAAGTTATTAGCCAATCAGGTTTTAGTTTAGATTGTGATGTCTGGCTCCAGCCAATGGAGATCGGACACAGCAGTAAGGACAATCCCAAATACATAAGAAATAAATGTCTGCTTTCCTTTACTCATTGTACCCTCGTGGCAAGATTGCTGGTGGGAGTACCCTTTGTGTAGGAAGTAAGAAGAATTGCTTTGCTGAGAGATTCTCTGTCCCAGTACTAATTTTTCTTTGTGGCAACAAATGAAAAATTTTGTACATAACATTCTCCTTCCATCTTCACATGATCTTCACAAGCGAGAGATGCTTCATGCTTCCATTTTACAGATGAGGCCACTGAGGCTCAGAAGGACTCCATAACTTTTCTGAGTTCTTACAGATGGTAAGTGGGCATAAAAATTTAAACGTAAATTGAATGAGTTCTTAACTGCTACAGTGACCAATTTCCATGAAGGCTGACTGAGTTGCTTTTTTATTACATATTTAATAATGTATTTTGAAAAATCGATGAAGATTGCTTAATCAGAAACAGACACAGAGGGGGTTGGGTGAGGTGGCTCATGCCTATAATCCCAGCATTTTGGGAGGCTGAGGTGAGTGGATCACTTGAGCTCAGAAGTCTAAGACCAGTCTGTGCAACATGGTGAAACTCCATCTCTATGAAAAAAATTTTAAAATAATTAGCTGGGCATGGGGGTGAATGCTGAGTTCCAGCTTTTGTTTTGCTTTAAAAATCAACTTAATCATATTAAAAGCATTTTTTATTGCCATTTTTTTTTTTTTTTTTTTTTTTTTTTTTTTTTTTTTTGAGATGGAGTCTTGTTCTGTTGCCCAGGCTGGAGTGCTTAAATTCCACTTCTGGGTATACATCCAAAATAATTGAAAGCAGGATCTGGAAGAGATATTTACACACTCATGTTCATAGCAGCCTTATTTGCAAGAGTTAAAAGGTAGAAGCCACCCAGGTGTTCATGGACAAAAGAATGGATAAACAGACTGTGGTCTCTACATACAGTGGGCTACTGTTCAGCCTTAAAAAGGAAATGCTACAGCATGGATGAGCATTGAGGACATTAAGCTATATGAAATAAGTCAGTCACAAAAAGACAAATACTGTCTGATTCCACTTACATGAGGTATCTGACACTCACAGAAAGTAGAATAGTAGTTGCCAGGGGCTGGAAGGATGGGGAAAGAAGGAATTATCTGATGGGTATAGTGTTTCAGTTTTACAAGATGAAAAGGTTCTAAAGATTGATTGTACAACAATGTAAAATATTCATTACACATTTTTTACTACAATTTTTAAAAAGAGTTTTTATAGTTTAACAACAGTTACAATATTTCCACTTATAAAACATTTCTGGCCAGGTACAGTGGTTCACACCTGTAACTTTGGGAGGCCAAGAAGGATGGATCACCTGAGGTCAGGAGTTTAAGACCAGCTGAGGATAGTGGTGTGTGCCTGTAATCCCAGCTGACTGGGAGGCTGAGGCTGAAGAATTTCGTGAACTTGTGAGGCGGAGGTTGCAGTAAGCCATTGCACTGCAGCCTGGGTGACAGTGCAAGACTCTGTCTCAAAAAGAAAAAAGAAATTGCCACTCTGTTGGTCTTACACACTTCTGATATTCACTGAGGCAGCCTCTCACCTTGCTGTGCTGTCTACTTGGGAAAAAATCCAAATATTAGTCAGGTGTGGTGGTGGGGGGTGGTGCCTGTAATCCCAGCTATTTGGGAGGTTGAGGCAGGAGAATCGCTTGATCCCGGGAGTGGGAGGTTGCAGTGAGCGAAGATTGCACCATTGCACCTCAGCCTGGGCAACAGAACGAGACTCTGTCTCAAAAAATAAAATAAAATTGTGCCATATACTTAAAGCCTCAAAGCAAGCACAATAAAATTGTTATTGAGACGTTGAACATATATTCATCACAGCAATAAAAGGAAAAGTAAAAACTGTAAAAACCCACATCCCTGAACACATTGCCCTCCTGCCTCCACCAAAGATGGCTGACAAATGTGACACTTTCATACCCACCTCTCCTCCCAGTGTGCAAGGAACAGAGGGGAGGCAAACCCAGGGGTTTTAAAGTGAGCAAAGGTGGCCAGGTGCAGCACTTTGGGAGGCTGAGTTGGGAGGATTGCTTGAGACCAAGAGTTCAAGACCAGCCTCCTCTTGAGCCTGGGAGGTGGAGGTTGCAGTGAACTGAGATCATGCTACTGCACACCAGCCTGAGAGACAGAGTGAGAGTCAATAGACTGACAGATCAGCGAGTGAGGAGCAGGGAGAAAGGCAGGAGGGAAAAAATTGGATTTTTTACCATCACATAGAAGATGAGTATTTTAAAAAGCGAAGTGCCAGGCATGATGGCTCATGCCTGTAATCCCACCACTTTGGGAGGCTCAGGTAGGAGGATCACCAGAGGTCAGGAGTCCGAGACCAGCGTGGCCAATATGGTGAAACCTCGTCTCTACTAAAAATACAAAAATTGGCCGGGCGCGGTGGCTCAAGCCTGTAATCCCAGCACTTTGGGAGGCCGAGGTGGGTGGATCATGAGATCATGAAATTGAGACCATCCTAGTCAACATGGTGAAACCCCGTCTCTACTAAAAATACGAAAAGTTAGCTGGGCATGGTGGTGTGTGCCTGTAATCCCAGCTACTCAGGAGGCTGAGGCAGGAGAATTGCCTGAACCCAGGAGGCGGAGGTTGCAGTGAGCCGAGATCGCGCCATTGCACTCCAGCCTGGGTAACAAGAGCGAAACTCCATCTCAAAAAAAAAAAAAAAAAATACAAATGTTAGCCAGGCATGGTTGCTTATGCCTGTAGTCCCAGCTACTCAGGAGGCTGATGTGGGAGGATTGCTTGGACCCAAGATGTGGAGGTTGCAGTGAGCAGAGATTGTGCCACTTCACTCCAGCCTGGGCAACAGAACAAGACTCCATATTAAAAAAAAAAAAAAAAGCAATAAAAATATTTTTAAGATGATTAAATTGATTTTTAAAGAAAAACAAAAGCAGGAACTAGGTATGCACCACCATGCCCAGCTAAGTTTTTAAAAAATATTTTTTGTAGAGATGAGGTTTCACCATGCTGCCCAGGCTAGGGAAACTGAACCCTCTTCTCATCGAAGGTTGAAGCTGCATTCATAAGACAAATTTAAGATTTGATAAGGGCTTGAATTTTGTTTAGAAAAAAATATAGGCATAGTTAAAAAATGACCTGTCATTGCTTAGCTTGTTTTCATCTAAGTTGTTTAATGCCCCAGAGTCACATAACTGAGGGTCGCAAGATTTATGTGTTTTTGTTTTTGTTTAATTTTGAGACAGGGTCTTGCTCTGTTGCCCAGATTGGAGTGCAGAGATGCGATCACAGCTCACTGCATCCTGGACCTCCCAGGCTCAAGCTATCCTCCCACCTCAGCCTCAGCATCCCAGAGTGCTGAGATTACAAGTGTGAGCCACTGCTCCTGGATGGCTACAAGATTTATAACTTCCCCAACTACCCCTATAGATAACACCACTATTGTGGTCTTTGGGCCAGGTGTGGTGCCTCATGCTTGTAATCCCAGCACTTTGAGATGCTGAGGTGAGAGAATGGCTTGAGCCCAGGAGTTTATGACTAGCCTGGGCAATATAGCAAGACCCTCATTTCTTAACAAACAAACAAACAAAAAGAACTGGTCTTCGAGATATTTTTCAGACTTAGCACTTCAGCAGACCAGCAAACAAAGCTGTCCCCCGGATGGGAATAGACTCAGCTGCGTGAAGACAGTTTTAAACACCCCCATGATTTCATCAATTGTTTCAGTTTCTCAGACCCTCAGCCTGCCAAAGTACTCTTAACCTTAGCCTCTGAATTCTCAGGGAAAGATGAGTTTGAGACTTTTCTCCCTGTTCTTGTTTGGCTGGCCCTGTGACTTATAAACTCTTCCTTTGGTGCAAAACTGCTGTTCTCAGAGCATTTGTCTTTCTGGACATTGGGCAAGATGAACCTGTTAGACTGTTATAACAATAGTGAAATAAGTTACTTTTTTAATTTTTTTGAGGAGTCTTGCTCTGTCATCCAGGCTGGAGTGCAGTGGCATGATCTTGGCTCACTGCAACTTCCACCTCCTGGGTTCCAGTAATTCTCCTGCCTCTGACTCAGAGTAACTGGGATTACAGGTGCTTGGCACCATGCCCAGCTAAATTTTATATTTTTAGTAGAGATGGGGTTTCACCATGTTGGCCAGGCTGGTCTTGTACACCTGGACTCAAGTGATCCACTGGCCTCAGCCTCCCAGAGGGCTGGGATTACAGGCATGAGCTACTGTACACGGCTAATAAGCTGCCTTTTAAAATAAATCTATTAGGTAAAAAGAATGAATGAAGAACAGTATACATGGGAAACAGAGGAGCACTGTGATGGGAATCAGAGATTGCAATTAAAAAAAAGAGGAGGAGCAAAAATAATGAAGGTGTAATGCAAATGACTACAGTTTGGAAAACAATGGATGTTAATAATGCAATTACACACTCCCTTCATCCCTTACACACACACACACAGAGACACACATACACACACGCAGAGACACACACAGAGACACACACACACACACACACACACACACACACACAGAGACAGTAAGAGAGAAAAAGACAGGATACTAGCCTATAATTCTAAGAATACTTTTTTTTTTTTTTAAATGGACTTTCACTCTTGTCGTCCAGGGTGGAGTGCAGTGGTGCGATCTTGGCTCACTGCAACCACTGCCTCCTGGGTTCAAGCGATTCTCCTGCCTCAGCCTCCCAAGTAGCTGTGACTACAGGTGCATGCCACCACTTCCGGATAATTTTAGTATTTTTAGTAGATACAGGGTTTTGCCATGTCTCCTGACCTCAAGTGATGGACCTCCCTCAGCTTCCCAAAGTGCTAGGATTACAGGCATGAGCCACTGCAGCTGGTTAATTCTAAGAATTCTTGAAAGGCAATGAAAAAGAATTTAAAAAGAAATTGCTCATTCCCAGGAATCTCATTTTAACCAAAGTTTTACATTAGCAGTTCTGGAAGCTCCCATTCCTTCTGCAGGCACCTGATCTTGGGCAGACAATGCTAATACAAGGATGATGGCCCCCACACGTGGGTGAGCGGTTGCCAGAGCATCAGGTCATGGGACGCTCACACACAGGTATGTTTCAGCAGAGATGTTGATTTCATTTGCTTGCCCGCACTTCATTGCTCTTGCTGGGTTTGGTGTAATGATTACTTTGGCTGTCAGCCTTGATGCCATAACAAACAAATGCCTAGGAACTCCTTTATCTGCAATGTGTAATGTTTAGGACCAGGAAATGGAAATAAACGTAATGTCAATAGTCTCCAAATAGCATGTGAAAGCAATAGCTTCCATTACTCAATTAGCAAAGCCTTCCGGTAACTAAACATTTGTTAGTGTGAGATCTGTGTTGGCATTTCAGAGTGTCACGCACATTCACAGCCATATGCTTAGACTCCTTAGAGCCTAAGAAAATAAGTTCTTTGCTTAGAAAATAAGGTCTATGGTTTCAAGACAGCAAGATCAAACCTATGAATAGGAAAACATAAACACACACCAGGCACGGTGGCTCACACCTGTAATCACAGCACTTCGGGAGGCTGAGGCCAGGTGATCGCTTGAGGCCAGGAATTTGAGACCAACCTGGCTAACACAGCGAAACCTGGTCTCTACTAAAAATAAGAAAATGAGCCAGGCACGGTAGGTTGCACCTGTAATCCCAACTACTTGGGAGGCTGAGGCATAGGAATCGCTTGAACCCAGAAGGCAGAGGTTACAGTGAACTGAGATCATGCCATGGCACTCCAGCCTGGGTGACAGAGGGAGACTCTGTCTCACAGAAACAAAACAAAACAATAACAGAACAGGAAAATATAAATACAGCAAAATAGTCACATCCTCTTGTTCTTTCTGTTTCCTTTCCCTTCTGTAAGGAATTTACTAAGATTTCAAGATATTTATTCCATTCCCAAAAAAAGGGAATGTAAAGAGAATGTAAGATTTTAGCTCGTTAAATGAGTAAGAAAGAGTCAAAAGCTAGAAAATGAAAAATGAATTTAAATTGCTTGAAAGGCGTCACCTAAACATGGCAAAAATAATCCATCAAGAAAATGGTCTAATGTATTGTATTTACCCCTGAAGCAATACATGCTTCTTATAACACCGAATTAAGATGAGTTCTAATATAGTTTTTAAATGAGAATTGAGGCCAAGCAAGGAGGTTTAAGCTTGTAATCGCTAGTACTTTTAGAGGCTGAGCCAGGGCAATCATTTGAGGCTGGGAGTTCGAGGCTGCAGTGAGCTATGATCTTGCCACTGTCCTCCAATCTGGGGAACAGAACAAGATGCTATCTCAAAAAAAAAAAAAAAAAAGGAATTGAGAAATTTGGGACGAGTTGGCAAATGTCACCAATTAATCTCCACAAGTACAGTTTGTTTTTAAAAAAGCTAGAATGAGAAGATTCTTTTCTTTTACATGTATGTTTTGAAGCCTATCACATCTCATTCCACCGGCTGATTCCTCCTCTTTTACGGTAATCCTTTCTTGGAAGGAAGTTCATGAGTCAGTCGCATCCACTGTCTTAGGGGAAAGGAAGCCTTGTTACAAAGTAGCATTAATCAAGTGGGCTTAGGGTTATAGTTTGGGTGGCTGAAAGGAAGCCCACTTGACTAACGCTACTTTGTAACAAGACTTTCTTTCTCCCAAGACTGTCCCTAAGGTGGGTGAGGCTCACAGGCCTTAGATGTGAAGGTGGTGGATGCAACTGAATTGCAGTACGACGTTTGCTGTTGTTCTGATTGAAGCACGCAGTGTGTGCCTGGCTTTCATTCTATTTTAGAAAGAGAGTGGCAGAAAGAATGGCTCTAGAGCAGTGGTTCTCAAGTGGGGGCGATTTTGCGTCTGAGAGCACATTTGGCAATGTGCAGAGATGTTTTTGGTTGTCACAACTGTAGCAGAGGCTGCGATATTGGCATCAAGTAGGTAGCTGCTAAACATCCTAAAAGGTACAAGATTGCCCTCCTCCCCACAACAAATAATTATTTGGCCCCACACGCCAAGAGTGCCAAGGTTGACAAACCTTCACCTAGGGCAACGCTGTCCACTTTCTATGCTGATGGAATGGTTCCCTACCTGCATGTCCAATATGGCAGCCACTAGCCACATGTAGCTATGGAACACTTCAAATATGGCTGGCCCAGGAACCAAATTGAGAAACTAAATTGTTTATTTATGTTTCTTCTTTCTGAGACAGGGTCTTGTTTTGTCACGCAGGGTGGTGTGCAGTGGCATGATTATAGCTCACTGCAGCCTCGCACTGCTGGACTCAAGTGATTTCTGCCTCTCAGCCTCTTGAGTAGCTGGGATTATAGGTGTGAGCCACTGTGTCCAGCTATTAAATTTAATTTTAATTAACTTTAATTTAGTTCACCATGTTGCCCAGGCTGGTCTTGAACTCCTGGCCTCAAGTGATCCGCTGGCCTTGGCCTCCCAAAGTGCTGGGACTGCAGGCGTGAGCCATGGCGCCCAGCCAAAACTCCAACATTTAAGACATTACTGATGAGGATGCATCTGACAGCATCAAGCTTGGGTGCCCATGAGAGTCACTTGGAAGCCTGCTGGAGAACGAGGCACATGGACCATCATCAGGTGACCCACTTGTCCTAGTTTGCCCACGACTTCCCTAGTTTTAGCACTAGAAGTTCTGTGCTAAAACCCCATCAGTCCCAGGAAGACCAGCCCAGCCCAGGACCATTCCCAGAAGTTTTAATTCACTAAGTCTTGAGTGGGACCTGGAAATTTTGCCTTTTCCCAGGTTTCCCAAGTGATTCCTCTATGCACCAGAGCTTGACAATCACTGCAGATCAGCCAGCAAGGAGCAGGGAGAGAAACAAAAGGAAAAAAGATTTGTTACCATCATATAGAAAGTGAGCACTTAAAAAGAGAAGCAATTAAAAACAATGCTTTAAGGTGATTAAATTGATTTTTAAAGCAAAACAAAACAAGAAGTGGGTTTGTGGGTTGCTTGTGCTTCAGCAGATTGGCCCCTTCTTGCTTGGCTGGATGGCTCCACCCTACCTGGAAGAATGAGGACCCCCCTCTCTGGGACAGCTGGAGACAAGTCAAGGTGCATGTCCCAGCTCTTGCACCCACTGAGATCTGCCAGAAGTGGGCTCCTCTACTATCCGACAAGAAAGGATGCTGCTTGCTGGAGACCTGTAGGCTACAGAAACCTGACCTCTTCCCTTCCCCACTGTCAGTATGCTCAGAATTCTGCCAGGAACCATGAAAAATGATACAGTTTAATGCTCCCTTTGGCTAGGGATTCTCCCTGTCTCTACCACCAGGTCTGGGAAAGGTGGCAGGAGGCAATGAAGCTAGGGTGACTTTTATGCACATCCTGCATGTCTAGGTCTGCATCAAGTCTTCCTCTTTTAGAGGAAAAATAACTTTCTTCTGGATCCACCTCAGAGGTCAGAAGCATAGCTCTTTATGAGACCAATTTGGACTCATATAGTCCTATAATGCTTAAACAAGTATTATACAACACAATCCAAATATTATAGCTCCGGATTTGCAAAGAAAAAAAACCACAAAACAGAATCCAATGATAACAAAACAAGTTATATATCTGTGCCAGGCACTGTTATAAGAACCAGATAGGAATTAACTCATTTAAATCTTACCATAGCCTTAAAAATAGGTGTATTGGCCAGTGTGGTGGCTCACGCCTGTGATCCCAGCACATTGGGAAGCCAAGGCAGGTGGATCCCCTGAGGTCAGGAGTTTGAAACCAGCCTGGCCAACATGGTGAAACCCTGTCAGTACTAAAAATATGAAAATGAGCTCAGCGTGATGGACATGCCTATAATCCCAGCTACTTGGGAGGCTGAGGTGGGAAAATCACTTGAACCTGGGAGGCAGAGGTTGCAGTTAGTGAGATCATGCCAATGCATTCCAGCCTGGATAAGAGTGAGACTTCATCTCAATCAATCGCTTGAGAAAAAGATAAAGCAAGACAAAAAGGTATTTGAGAGAAAGGGAGAAATGATATTCAAGAGGCAATGGAAAGAAATCCCAGGATAACAGCTGTGCCCCAGCTCCAGAAAGCAGTCGGTCCAAATTATACCACACGACAAAGAGAATGAGTAAGAACTGGGGTGACCTCAGAGATACAGTAAAGCTGTGTATATTTTCTCTGTCAAGAAGAAATAAATCAAAGACAAACAGAAACTCCAAAACAAGCAATCCTCTAAAAGCTGTAAATAAAGTTGGAATCAGATATGAATAAACTAAATTCTGGCCTGTCTGTGAGCAGTCAAGGGTGCACAGGAAAAACAAAAAAACAAAAAACGAACAAAAAAACCTCAGTTCACCTGGATCTTCATCTCAGCTTCTTTCAATGGCTCAGATTAAGTGACATAGAATTAGCTGTCCCTTTCTAGGAGCTCAACTTCTCTAATGCACACATAATCACAGCTTTGAAGCCAGGTAGTTTTCACCTTTCATAATCTACCTGTGATATTGTGATTTGGGATAAGAAATATATCTTTGGTCTTTATTACAGGTTTCCGGCACAGGCTCCTAAAACCTTGGAATTTCCTAGGTGATGGGAGCATCTTTTGTTCTAATATTTGGTCTTTGGTTCCCGTTCCTAAAACAGAGCTCCTAATCCCTTGGAAATTCCTGGGTGATGGGAATGTCTTTTGTACTAATGAGGCAGCCCTTAACAAGGGCTCCTGGATGGAGGCTGGTCACCAGAAAGACCAAGCCAGAGTTAGAAGTTTGCAACTTTCAGCCTCACCCCTCATCCTTCAGAATGAGAGTTACTGGAGATTGAATTAATAATCAGCAGAGCCTCCATAAAAACCCTCAGTGAAGGTGTCAGAGATCTTCCAGGTTGAACACATCCACATTCCTGGAGAACGGCACACCCCAACTCACTGGGACAGAAACTTCTGAACTTGGGACTCTTCTGGAATTCACCCTGTGTACCTCATCACCTGGGTATTCCCCTGGATCCTTTATCATATTCTTTTTTTTTTTTTTTTTTTTGAGACAGTTTCACTTTTGTTGCCCAGGCTAGAGGGCAATGGTGCCATCTTGGCTCACTGTAATCTCTGCCTCCTAGGCTTAAGCAATTCTCCCACCACAGCCTCCCGAGTAGCTGAGATTACAGGGGTCCACCACTATGCCTGGCTAATTTTTGTATTTTTTGTAGACAGGGTTTCACCATGTTGGCAGAATGGTCTTGAACTCCTGACCTCAGGTCATCCAACCACCTTGGCCTCCCAAAGTTCTGGAATTACAGGCCTAAGCCACCACCCCCGGCCTGTGATATTCTTTCTGATACACAGGTAAACCTAAGTAAAGGTTTCCCTGAGTTGTGTGAGCCATTCTAGAAAATAATCGAACCTGTGGAAGAGTTACAGAAGCTTCTACTTTACAGCCAGTTGGTCAGAAGTTCCCAAGGTCAGGACTTGAAATTGGTAGCTAAAGTTGGGAGGCAGTCTTGTGGGACTGAGCCCTTATGTGGGTTCTGATACTAACTCCAGTCAGATTATGTTAGAATTTAGTTAAATTGTTTTGGCAGGTGTGGTCGCTAACACTTTAATCCTAGCGCTTTGGAAGGTTGGAGTGGGCAGACCACCTGATGTCAGGAGTTTGAGACCAGCCTGGCCAACATGGCAAAATGCTATCTCTACTAAAAATACAAACAAAAAACAAAAAACTAGCTGGGCATGGTGGCACATGCCTGTAGTCCCAGCTACTCAGGAGGTTGAGGCAGGAGAATCACTTGAACCCAGGAGGCGGAGATTGCAGTGAGCCAAGATGGAGCCACTGCCCTCCGGCCTGGGTAACACAGTGAGACTCTGTCTCAAAATAATAATAATAATAAAATTGTCAGACACACAGCTGGTGTTGGAGACTGGGTCAGTGTGGACCCTTCAAGCCCCACCAATATCTGATCACAGAAGTGTTCTTTGTTTAAAGTAAGGTTGGAGAAAATTTTTTTCCTACTATTCCAACCTACAATGCAATAAACATATAATGTAGTTTATAAAACACAAAACACATGTTTATAAACCACAATATGCAAAAAATAATTTTAGAAGTGGAGAAATGCAGAAGGAAGAACTTTATGAGGAAAATGTCAAGGTGCTAAATTCCTTCTCGCATGAAGTGGAGTCAGCAACGCTGTCCAAGTTTAAGGAACTGTAAGTACCTCATCATTAGCAGAGGTTCTCAGCTGGGAGTGATTTTGACCCCAAGGGACATGGAGCAAAGTCTGGCAAACTTTCTGTTGTCACAACTGCAGTGAGTGTGCTGTTGGTATCTAGTGGGTGGAGGCCAGAGATGCTGTTAAATATTTTCTAATGCACAGGACAGCTCCCACAGCCACCAATGATCTGGTCCCACGTGTCAATCACACAAAAGTTGATATACCCTGATTTATTGCTACAAAGAAAACAACAAAATATAAAGAATGAAACCAAATTAGTAGAGAACAAAATGGGAGAAGGAAGAGAAAAGAAAAGGGAGAAGTGTAGTGGTGCAGCCGCAGTTCACCGGACCCTCTAACTCCGGGGCTCAAGCGATCCTCCCCCCTCAGCCTCAACACAGCCACACACAACCATGCCTGGCTAAATTTTTATTTTTTAAATTAATCAATTAATTTTGAGGTGGAGTCTCGCTCTGTTGCCCAGGTTGGAGGGCAATGGTGTGATCTCAGCTCACTGCAACCTCCGCCTTCCAGGTTCAAGCAATTCTCCAGCCTCAGCCTCCTGAGTAGCTGAGATTACAGGCACCTGCCACCATGCCCAGCTACTTTTTGTGTTTTTAGTAGAGACAGGGTTTCACCATGTTGGCCAGGCTGGTCTCAAACTCCTGACCTCATGATCTACCCACCTCGGCCTCCCAAAGTGCTGGGATTACAGGTGTGAGCCACTGCCCCTGGCCTATTTTTTAATTTTTTTGGTAGAGACAGAGTTGCACCCAGGCTGATTTCTTATGCCTGGGGTCAAGAGATCCTTCTACCTTGGCCTCCCGAAGTGCTTGGACTACAACAGATGTGAACCACCATGCCCAGTTGCTTACAACTTTTGAAAATAAAGCATGTGGTTTCCAAATAAAAAAGATAAATTAAGTAAATACTTGAGAATGCAAACATATGACTATGGAAGTTTCCGAGCAATCCAGGTCCCTAAGTAAATGGAGACACCTGGAAGGTGGTTTGGAAGCAGGGCATTGGAGTTCCCTTTGGAATACAGTATCCTAAATGTCCCTCTTTTCACTCCACTCAGGGAAGCAGAAAAGCAAATTCTTTCTCTCTCCCCTCACCTTTAAATATCCTTGTGTCATAGCAAATTCTCTTCTCTTCTCTTCTCTTCTTTCTCTCTCTCTCTCTCATTAAAGAGATGGAGTTTTACTCTATTATCCAGGCTGGAGTGCAGTGATGTGATCATAGCTCACTGCAGCCTTAACCTCCTGGGCTCAAGCCATTCTTCAACCTCAACCTCCGGAGTAGTTGGGACTACAGGTGTGTGCCAACCACACCTGGCTCGAATTTTATTTTTTCAACTCTGATTTGTTCCACATTCACCTCTTGAATTCTGCTACCTTTTCTTCCATATTGGGTAAGTATAAAGTCAAGCTTGGGAAGTTTCTAGATTCAATGCTGTTGGCAGTGGGGCCAGGACTAGGGGGAGGGAATAAGATAAGTGCTGAACTGGGATGCAAATTTAAAGGGGGCCAAAAATCCCGGAAATCAAGTGGATTCGCCCATTTTCAGACCTGAGACTGGGTAATTAATAAAGGAAAAAAGATTTAAGGGACTTACAGTTCCAAATGGCTGGAGAGGCCTCACAATCGTGGGGGAAGGTGAAGGAAAAACAAAGACCCATCCTACATGGCAGCAGGCAAGCGTGCCTGTGCAGGGGACCTGCCCTTTATAAAACCACCAGATCTCGTGAGATTTATTCACTATCACGAGAACAGCATGGGGAAAACCCGCCCCCATGATTCAATTACCTCCCACCTGGTCCCTCCCATGACGTGGGGATTATAGGAGCTACAATTCAAGATGAGATTTGGATGGGGACACACCATATCATCAAAATAAATAATATCTTAACATGGTATTTTTTATTTTTATTTTATTTTATTTTATTTTATATTATTATTTTTTTTTTTTTGAGACGGAGTTTCGCTCTTGTTGCCCAGGCTGGAGTGCAATGGCGCGATCTCGGCTCACCGCAACCTCCGCCTCCTGGGCTCAGGCAATTCTCCTGCCTCAGCCTCCTAAGTAGCTGGGATTACAGGCACGCGCCACCACGCCCAGCTAGTTTTTTGTATTTTTAGTAGAGACGGGGTTTCACCATGTTGACCAGAATGGTCTTGATCTCTCGACCTCATGATCCACGCGCCTCGGCCTCCCAAAGTGCTGGGATTACAGGCTTGAGCCACCGCGCCCGGCCAACATGGTATTTTTTAAAATAAAAATAAATGCAAAAGAACCCATGAAAAAAAAAATCAGCATGTTCAAAACAGACAGGATCAGAATGACTGCTTTGTGCTTTTGGCTCCGGCTCTGATCTCAGCACCACACTGACTGACAGGCAGAACCTTGTGATCCGGGTGTCCATGAGTCTCGCGCTGCCAGGTCCTGTTATCTCACCTTAGGAGTGATAATTCTTTGAGTGACCTAAACCATTTTCTTGGAGACCTCCACTCACATCTTCTCATTTTAAGTCCTTTCCTCTGATCGTGTAATTTATAACTCAAGTCTCTGACACAGGAGGAAATTCCATTTCTCCTTTGGAAGGCCACTATTTTGCATTGGATGTGGGTGCTAACACAGCAGAGGCTGGGAATTGTAACTATGAGCTTCCAATTCTTCTCATGAATTCTAGACACAGGACTTTTTTTTTCCTTTTAAATGATACCCATGTTCAGCCAGGTGAGATGGCTCACTCATGTAATCCCAGGGTTTTGGGAGGCTGAGGCAGGAGGATTGCTTGAAACTAGGAGTTGGAGACCAGCTTAGGTGACACAGCAAGATGCTGGCTTTGCAAAACATTTTTAAAAATTAGCTGAGCACAGTGGCATGTAGCTGTTAGTCCCAGCTACTCAGGAGGCTGAGGCTGGATGATCACCTGAATCCAGGAAGTTGAGTCTGCGGTGAGCTATGATCATGCCACTGCACTCCAGCCTGGGGGACAGAGTAAAACTCTGTCTCTATAGAAATTTTAAAATTCGTTGATTTTTAATTGTTCATGGTGGTGCACGCCTGCAGTCCCAGCTACTCAGGATGCTAAGGCAAGAGGATCACTCAAGCCCAGGAGTTCAAGGCTGCAATGAGCTATGATCATGCCACTACACTCCCTATAAATATTCCTTTCCCTATGAATGCCTTTGCAGAAATTACTGTATCTGATGATTAACATTCTAGCAGCTATAATTTATCTCCAAGAACGATGAATATTAGGTGACTGGAAATAACCTGAGCCATAATAGTGTATCATCTCCTGCCATGCCATCCTGAAAAACCTTGGCAAATATGATTCACCGTGTTATTCATTAACGTTAATGAAGATGTTCTATAACCTGAACTTGACCCTGTCGTCTGGTGACAGGACCTATCCTGGCAAAATATGACAATAAACTCTACTTTTGACATTAATTTCCACTGAGCTTCTCTTCCCTTCTCCTGTGTAAAAAGAATCTAGTCAAACAATAACAATAATAATAAGTTAACGACAACAACAAGCATGAAAACAGCACTATTTATCAGTGGTAGTGTTCGTTGTTGGCTGTGCATGGTGGCTCATGCCTGTAATGCCAGCACTTTGGGTGGTTGAGGCAGGAAGATCACTTGAGCTCAGAAGTTTTGAGACCATCCTAGGTAATATAGTGAGAGCTCGTCTCTACTAAAAATCATAAAAGGTAGGGGGGCAGGTGTCGTGCGCCTGTAGTCCCAGCTACCCAGGAGGCTGAAACAGGATTGCTTGAACCCAGGAGATCAAGGCTAGAGTGGGCTATGATTTCACCACTGCACTCTGGGCAACAGAGTGAGAGCCTGTCAAAAAAAAAAAAAAGCAATGCAAAAATCACTTATCAGAGGAAGAAAAGGATGAGAAAAAAGAAGGGTGAGAGAAATGAGGAGAGGTTATTATTTCTTGAACACCATAAAGAAGTACATAGATTTGGGTTTTTGGTTTGTTTTTTTTTAACCCCAGAGAGTGAAGTAGGGTTGGGAGAGAATATCTGAATTCACTCATTCAACTAAGCATTCTTCTAGAACGCGATGCTCCAGTAGACACCCCAGGACATAGAGGTCACATCTATTGAGTGTTTGTGGTCCACCATATTTTCTTATTAGCTCTGGCACCCACCTGTGTAAGTGGGCGCTTTTGGCATACTACCCATTCTACAGACAAGGAAACCAAGGCCAGAAAGGTACAATATCTCACCCAGAATCCCACAGTTAGACCTGGGGAAGCCCAGATTCCAGCTCAGGCAGATAACCAACCCTAGGGCTCGTTCTCATAATCAACACACTCTCTTGCCGCCCATTTCCCTATGGTCATTCTTTCCACTAACAAATGTCTGTTGTGCCTCAATTCTGTACCCTCGTCCAGCAATAAGCAATAGGACAGCCTCAGTTTCTGTTCTCCTTCCCTGACACGTTCCCAAGCATTCCCCATTATTCCCATAACTTCCCACCCCTCCTTCAGAGCAGTCTTACCTGCCCTCAGTCCTGCAGGAAAATCCAGATAAACTTCCTCTTCATTTTGTGGTTCAAAGCCAGAGGGACAGGCAGCAGGTCCTCTTTTTCTTATTAACTAACCGGTAAGGGCCATGTTTTTCGCCTGTGTGCTGTGTCTCCTTAAAGACAGCGCTCCTTCCTGTATTGGTCACACAGCTGGGCAGGATGCCACCGAGATCATGGGGAGGGTGCGTTTACTGAGCTCATTGCAGTTTTACACCACTCTGGCTATCATCTCTTTCTTCCCCAACCAATGAATAACCAGGTCTTACCTGGTTAAAATGCAAATCAGTCTTCCACCTCTAATATCACAGCTGCACCTGTGGCCTCTGTCCACTGAGTGTGCAACGATGAAGCCCTAACTCAGGTTCCAAACTGTGCAATTCCTTCTTCCTAAACCCTAACTCCTCCTTCTTACTAATGTTCTTTTGACATCAGCTCAATAAAAAGGTCGAAGTCCTTTACAGAGGTTATTTCATTTCTTGGACACCAAAAGGAAGTAAGTAGATTTGTTTTATGTGTGTTTTTTAACTCCAAGGAGTGAAGTGGTGTGGGAAGAGATTACCTGAATTCATTAATCCAAGAAAGAACGGAATGCAATACCCCACTAGACACCCCCAGGCACTGGCTGCTTTCTTTTTTCTGAGACAGGGTTGCCCTCTGTCGCCTAGGCTGGAGTTCAGTGTCACTCACTGCAACCTCCACCTCCCGGGCTCAAGGGAGCCTCCTGCCTCAGCCTCCCAAGTTAGCTGGAACTAAAGGTGCAAGCCACCATCCCTATTTTTTTTTGTATTTTTTGAAGAGATAGTGTTTTGTCATGTTGCCCAGGCTGGTCTTGAACTCCTAAGCTCAAGTGATCCACCCCCTCAGCCTCCAAAACACTGATGGGATTATTATTACAGTGGCATAAGCCACTGTACCTGACCTGGCCACGTTTTTCTATAGATACATCCCCTTCAGCAACATGTGGACCATACAGATTTAACTCTGTAATTATAATTACCAATGGCATGCCACTTCTGGAAATAAAGGACAGGCAGTATTAAACCAGCCCACGTTCCAAGACAGTTGACTTGAATTCAAATCCTGACTCTGGCACTCTACGACTGTAATGTCTCAACCCCTCTGAGCCTCAATTTCCTTCCCATTAATCTACAAAGTGGGAACTATATACGCTCCCTCCTCCTAGTGTTGATAAGGGTTACATCAGTTAACATTTGAGAAAATTTGGACTAAGATTATTTCTAGCCACCTAAGACTCAGATTCCCAGGGATAAACCCCAGCAGATGGGATGCTAATTCATCACAAAGGGTTTTCTCTGAGAAGGAGATTTCATATTCATACAGAAAGAAAGAAGGTAGTAGATAATCCAGGGCTGGATCAAATTTCTGTATTTTTACAAATGCCAGAACAAATAAGATCTGTTTCCTACGACACTTATATCTGGGGGAGTATCATTTCAAAGGAAAAAGAATGTCTTATTTCTATAATTCACAAAAAGAATTGGGGCCTACAGTTACTGTTCCCCCCCCCTTTTTTTTTAAGACAAGCTCTTGCTTTGTCAACTGAGGCTGAAATGCAGTGGTGCAATCAGAGGTCACTGCAGCCTCTGTCTTTTGGGCTCAAGCAATCCTCTTGCCTCACTCAGCCTCCCAAGTAGCTGAGACTACAGATGTGTACCACCACATTCGGCTAACATTTTTATTTTTTGTAGATATGGGGTCTCACTATGTTGCTCAGGCTTGTCTTGAACTCCTGGGCTCAAGTGATCATCCCACCTTGGCTTCCCAAGGCATTGGGATTACAGGCATGAGCCACTGCACCCAGCCCCATTATTTGATGTATTAGCACTAAATGCGAAATAGTGGCTTTCCAATGGAGAAATGGAATTTTCTCCTGTGGAAGAGACTTGAGTTACAAATTGTATGATCAGAGGAAATGAGAGGAGGAGAGTGGTGGTTTCCAAGAGATGGTTTGCTTTGTCACAAGGCCTGTCATTACTGGGGTGAAAGGACAGTACCTGGCAGCACGTGATTCTAGGAGCATCTGGATCGTGGGATTCTGTCTGCCAATCATCATGGGGCTGAGCCAAAGGAGCTCCAGGAAAGAAGTCAAAGCAGTAATTTTGATCCTTTTGTAGCTATCAGTCAGGATTTCCCAACCTCAGCAGTACTGTCATTTGGGGCCAGACAACTCCCTGTTGTGGGGAGCTGGGGGGGCTGTTCTGTGCATTGTAGGGTGTTGAGCAATATGCCCAGCTACTATCTATTAGATACCAGGAGGACACCCAACCCCACGCCATCTGCAAGCTATGACAACCAAAAATGTCTTCAGGAATGGTCAAATATCCCCTGGGAGGCAAAACTGCCTCCAGCTGAGAACCACTGCTGTGAATGTTACCAAGTTCCGTGGACTTTGAACAGGGTCTTCTCACTCTTCATTGAGGGAGAGTTCACGAGACAAGGAAATCAGCAGCTCAACATTTTCTTTAATGAAGTTTTCTCTCCTCTGTGTCTCCTCTTCTAGAAACGATACCATATTTTTACATATTTCAGTTTAAGACACATACATGCCCTATAAACTGTAATTATACATTTCTTGACTGCAGGTAGACTGTAAATTGGCAATAGTGGCTGCTTCCAGAGTGAGAAACTGGGTGGCTGGAGACAATACGGAGGGAGATACTTTCCAATATTTGCTTAGACATCTTTTGGATTTTTTCCATTTTTCTTTTTTAGAGACAGAGCCTTGCTTTGTTGCCCAAGCTGGGCTCAAGCAATCCTCTTGCCTCAGCCTCCTGAGCAGCTGGGACTACAGACACTCACCACTATGCTCACTTAATTTCTCTTTATTTGCCGAGATGGGCTCTCCCTATGTTGCCCAGGCCTGTGAGGGTCTCCCTATGTTGCCTGGGTCTCAAACTGCTGGCCTCAAGTGATCCTCCTGCCTCAGCCTCCCAAGGCTCTGGGATTACAAGCCAGTGTGCCTGACCTCTCTGGAGTTTTATACCATATGGCAGTGTTACTTTTTCAAAAAATAAGTTAAATCTTGAAAATTGTCTCCTGTGAATTGCACATAGTATGAATAGCATGGTCCCATCTTTTTAAAAGATAAGCAAAAATAATCTCTATTATTACACCCAGGAGGAGAGGGAGAAATCTGGAGTATCATACATGAAACTCCAAACAGCAGTTACGACCAGGAGGTGAATTAACAGAGTTTTTCACTTTCTATGCAAATATTTTTATAAATAAAAATTTAAAATAACTTGCATGCGTCTTGTGTTAGTAATTGGAGAAAACAATAGGAAACGTAAAAGAAAAAAGATCTATTTCCTAGAAATTCCATTTGACCCACCAATCCCATTACTGGGCATATACCCAACGAACTATAAATCATTCTACTATAAAGACACATGCACACGTATGTTCATTGCAGCCCTGTGTACAACAGCAAAGTCCTGGAACCAACCCAAATGCCTGTCAATGATAGACTGGAGAAAGAAAATGTGGTACATATACACCATGGAATACTACGCAGTCATAAAAGACAACGAGTTCATGCCCTTTGTAGGGACTTGGATGAATCTGGAAACCATCATTCTCAGCAAACTGACACAAGAACAGAAAGCCAGACACCATATGTTCTCACTCATAGGTGGGTGTTGAACAACAAGAACACATGGACTCAGGGAGAGGAGTATCACACACTGGGGGCGGTTGCGGGGGTAGGGGAGAGACGGTGGGTAGCGATAACATGGGGTGAAATGCCAGATGCAGTATGCACCTAAAGTAAAATAAAGAAATTAAAAAAAAAAAAGAAAGAAAGAAAAGAAAAAGATCTATTTCCAAGGTCACTGGGGAGCTCCTCAAGTTTGGGAAGTGAGGAAGAGGGAGAACCTTCTGGCATCAGCAGATGCTGGGAACCCCAGACACAGGAAGCAGGGATCCTAGATAGAGGCTGATGATTGAATTAAGGGGTGTAGTGGGGGCATGAATTAAGAGAGAAATGAAAATAAATGAGCAGATGCTGGAATAGAAAAGATAGCTCTGTGGCATTGGGCAGGTTATGAATTTCCCTGAGCCTGCCTCAGTTTCCTTAGCTGTCAAATGGAAGTCATGATAATACACAGTGGCCAACATTTATCATTACATTGTTCTTACCACCATCTATGTGTGGGTTGTATTTAATCCTCATGGCAGCCCTATGAATTAGGTACTATTAGAATCAGCCCAGTTTACAGATGAGGCATTTGAAGCACAGAGAGGTTAAGTAACTTGGCCCATGGTCACACAGCAAGGAAGTGACAGAGGCAGGATTTTAACCCAAGTGGTCTGGCTCTGGAGCCTGAGTTCTATAGATGACTTGAATTGGGACTTAGCACGATACCAGGCACATGGGAAGCAGAACAGACATTAAATACTATGATTATGTTAAAAGGCTAGGATTCCTCATCCACTAAGTACCATATTAAAGGTTGTAATGCCTTCCCCTAAGAGGAAAATACAATGTCCCTCCCATCCCATGCCAAACTTACTGTCCCCAGAAACTGCCCTGGCCACCCCCCACCATTTTTTTTTAGACAGAGTTTCTCAATGTCACCCAGGCTGGAGTGCAGTGGCACAATCTTGGCTCACTGCAACCTCCGCCTCCCAGGCTCAAGCAATTCTCATGCCTCAGCCTCCCGAGTAGCTGGAACCACAGGCATGTACCACCATGCCCTGTTAATTTTTGTAATTTTAGTAGAGAAAAGGTCTTGCCGTGTTCCCCGGGCTGGTCTTGAACTCCTGAACTCAAGTGATCTGGCCGCCTTGGCCTCCCAAAGTGCTGGGAATATAGGCTTGAGCAACTGTGTCCAGTCTGCCCTGGCACATTTAAAGGCAGCATTTGCCCTACCAGAATGCAAAACTCTTCAAAAATTTGACAGATGGAGATCCCTGGAAGGAGACTGTCTGGATGAGAAGTGGGTGGTAGGGTGCACCTGAAGTCCTAGCTACTTGGGAGGCTGAGGCAGGAAGATCATTTGAGGCCAGGAGTTTGAGACCAGCCTGGGCAACATAATGAGACCTCGTCCCTACAAAAAATTTAAAAATTAGCTGGATGTAGGTGGTGAGCACCTGTAGTCCTAGATACTCGGGAGGCTGAGGTGGGAGGATCGCCTGAGCCAGGACTTTAAGACCGCAGGGGGCTACAGCCTTAAATCGTGCCACTGCACTCCAACTTGGGCAACAGAAAAGACGCTGTCTCTAAAAATAAAAATAAAAAAATAAATAGATGGGAAGGGGGTTTAAGGAAAAGGTGCTTTATTTAATCCTCCTTGGAGAGTTTGACCCACACAGCCACAGATCCTAAAGCCAGGAACGGAAAGGAACATCAGGCATCAAATAATATGGACACATAGAGCTGTCATTAATTATGTGCCAGACATTCTGCCTAGCGCTCTCTGGACATGAATGCAGATCATTCCTCCAACAGCCCTAGGAGGACCTACGATTCTCTCCATTCTATAGGTGAGGAAACTGAGGCTCCAAAGACGACTTGCCAAAATCCCAGAGCTGGGAATTACTCCAAGATGACAGGTGAACCCAGGTCTAGCTAGAATAACCACACCTGAAATCCTCCTCCCAAAGCTTCATCAGCTGCAAGCAGGAGAAGAAGACAGAACACTACGCTCTCTTTAACAAAAGAATGGCAGGTCCTCGAGACAGCCTCTTGGTGCCCCCAGGTGAAGAGCAGGGATGTGGGTGGCACCCTTCCTCTTCAGGGCCTGGTTCTGTGGGCTACTCAGAAGGCAGGGAAGCTCCGTCATCACCTCTGCCCCATGACATCCCGCTTTTCCCTCTGCCTCCTCTAAATGGACACAACCACTGTGCCATTCCCCACTTTTGTAGAGGGCGGTCACAGCATTTACTGTAGCTGATGTTGACTGAGCACCTACGAAGTGCCAGGCACTGCTCTGTTTCATCTTTATTTAATCCCCACAGAAGGTCGGGCTCGGTGGCTCATGCCTGTAATCCCAGCACTTTAGGAGGCTGAGGCAGGAGGATCTTTTGAGCCCAGAAGTTCAAGACCAGGCTGGGCAACATAGTGAGAACCCCATCTCTACAAAAAATTTGAAAATTTAGTCAGGAATCGTGGTGCATGCCTATAGTCCCAGCTACTCAGGAGGCTGAGGCAGGAGGATTGCTTGAGCCTGGGAGGTTGAAGATATGTGAACAATCACAGAACTGCACTCCAGCCTGGGCAACAGAGTGAGACAGCAACTTAAAAAAAAAAAAATCCACAAAAACCCTCTAGGATAGGTGCCATGATTGTCCTCATTTTACAGATAAGGACACTGAGCCCCAGAGGAATCAGATAATTGCCATATTCACCCTGCTAAGAGGTGATGGAACCTGGATTGCTTGTCAAGATCACGCAGACTCCTCTACATATTACCCAGGTAACATGGGGTGACTTATTCAACCTCCCTGAATCTTTGTCTTCTCATCAGTAGTCTGGGACTAGCAGGAGTTATTGGAAGGATAAAAGGTAGCATGTGCTCCTTATTTATTCAACAAGTATTTATAGGGCATCCACTGTGTGCCAGCACTGGGAATGTATTTGCAAGCAAAACAGAAAAAAATCTTACCCTCCCGGCACGCACACATCAGTAGGGGGACGCGTGTGTGGATTAGTTCAGTAGCTCTTCACGACCCCATCGGCAAACTACTATTATTGCGCCTGTTTCACAGTTAGGGCAAAGGGTCTCAGAAGTAGCAAACCCAAGTTCACCCTGCTGAGAAACAGTGGGACCTAGATTAGATAAGATCCAGTCTCTGGAGTTTGACTTCCTGAGTTCAATTCCCACAGTTTTTATTTAATTGCTGTGGCAAGTTACTTAACTGTCTGAAACGATCTCCCGTGGGTGAAAAGGGGACCAGAGACCCTATTTCAGAGATTACCCCAGGAGAAATAACAGCATCTAACCTTTAGGAATCAAACAAGGCTCATGGAATCTCTGTGAGGGAGGTCCAATTTTAACCTTTTTTTTTTTTTTTTTTTTTTTAAACAGATGTGGAAAATGGAGCCCAGACAGAGAGAATAAGTAACTTGTCCAGAGACGCACAGCACACAAACAGTGAGCTGCTTCCAAAGCCCCTGCTCCCTCTCACCCAGGCCGCTGCTCAGATAAAAAAAACTCACCGGATCGGGCAGGGTCGGGTAAGCACCTGAGAGACAGGTTCTTCCTGCACTTGCAGGGTAGGCTGCATGGAGGCGGCGGCGGGGACTTGTGCATTACCCGAAAGCTTTCTTTTTTTTTTTTTAAATTGCATTTTATGTTTTGGGGTACATGTGAAGAACATGTAAAATTGTTGCATAGGTACACACATGGCAGTGTGGTTTGCTGCCTTCCGTCCCCTCACCTGTATCTGTCATTTCTCCCCATGCTCTCTCTTCCCACCTCCCCACCCCCCCGTCCCTCCCCCATTTCCCCCCAACGGACCCCAGTGTGTAGTGCTCCCCTCCCTGTGTCCATGTGTTCTCACTGTTCAACACCCGCCTATGAGTGAGAACATGCGGTGTTTGATCTTCATGCAAAGGGTCGGAGCGCGGCGGTCTGGGGCTGGAGCCACCGCCGCCTCCACGTGCTCCCAGATTCCCGCGCCTGGTGTTTCTCCCTGCACCGTGGCGCCGCACCCGGTTCGCTCCCCGGCCCCGGCCCCTGCTGACACGCCTGGCCGCCCCGCCTGGCCACCCCGCTGTTGCCCGCGTTGGGGACCCCGCAGCCGGTTCTTCCCATCGAACCTCTCTGGGAGCCCGTGAGAGGGCTCCGCCAAGACGCCCCTGGCGAACCGGCCTCACCTCCTGGCGCTCCCGTCCTCCGATCGACCCGCCCTGGACAGCAGCCCAGCCCGCAGGCGGCGCACCCTGCACCAGAGCTGGCCTTCCTGCCTGGGTGGCCGACCGCTTTCCTCTGGGAATCGAGCCAGTTCCTGCCAGCGCTGGGTCAGGACGCCTGCTGGTATCCGAGACCTCTGTTCACCGCCCGTAGTCTGCATTCATTCCTTCTTTCCATCGAGCCAGCCTTAGCCGGCGCCCACCAGATGCCGCGCAGGCCTGCGTGATGCGGTGCTGGGAGGACCCAGCAGGCTCACGGGTCAGGGCTGCGCTCTCCAAAACTGTCGGCGAGCCACATCATCTAATCCTAAGAGAAATGCAAGTCCCCTCATGATTATCACTAATCACGAGATAAATGCAAATCAAAACCACAATGAGCTATCGTCTCACATCTATGAGGCTGGCCGCCATCAAAAAACAAAAACAGCAAACAAAAAAAATAAGTGTTGATGAGGATGTGGATAAATTGTGCACTGCCAGTGGGAATGCAACGGTACGGTGCCACTGTAAAAACCAGTACAGCGGTTCTTCGAAAAACCAAAAACAGCAACACGGTATGATGCAACAATCCCATTTCTGGGTATATGGCCGAAAAAAGCCAAAGCAGGATCTCAGAATGATATGCTGGGCAATGGCTCAGGCCTGTAGCCTCAGCACTTTGAGAGGCTGAGGCAGGTAGTTCACTTGAGTCCAGGAGTTTGAGACCAGCCTGTGCAACATGGTGAAACCCAGTCTACAAAAAAATACAAAAATTAGCCAGGTATGGTGGCACATGCCTGTTGTTCCAGCTACTCGGGAGGCTGAGGTAGGAGGATGACTTGATCCTGGGAGGTGGAGGCTGCAGTGAACTGTAATTGTGCCACCGTGCTCTAGCCCAGGCAACAAAGGAAGACTCTGCCTCAAAAAAAAAAAAAAAAATTTGCACATCCATGTTTCTTGCAGCATTATTCACAATAGTCAAGTGTTAGAAGCAAACTAAATGTCCATCAGCAGATGAATGGGTAAAGACAATGTGGTTATATACATACAAGGGAATATTATGCAGTCTTAAAAAAGAAGGAAATCCTGTCACATGCTACAACATGGATGAACCTCAAGAATATCATGCTAAGCGAAATAAACCAGGCACAGAAGGGCAAATACTGTATGATTCCAATCTAAAGTATCTAAAGCAATCTAAATCATAGAAACAGAAAAGAGAAAGGTGGTTACCAATGGCTTAGAGGAAGGAAGAGGGAGAGAATTCGTGTTCAACGAACATAGAACTTCAGTTTTTCAAGATGAAAACATTCTACAGATCTGTTACACAATGTGAATACCTCCTATACTTCACAGTGCTGAACTATACAGTTAAAAATAATTAAGACTGGTAAATTTAATGAGGTGTGTTTTTACCACAATATTGAAAATGTCATTATGTCCTTACAATGACATAAATGTAACTGTGATTATTGCAACCAAGAAGAGGTATGTAATGTTGCAAGAATTTATAATTAGGGACATTTCTTCAGTGTCAGGGAAAGTTTCCCTAAAGAAATGATGCTTCGGTGAGCATCTGAGCCAAAGTTAAAGGGGGAGGTCACATGGCAAGTCTAATTTCTTATATATAATACAGGTATCTGTCCATTTGAACCTGATTTGTGAATAGAATCAAGGACAATGGGGGCATGATGGCCGAGGCCTGTAGTCTGCAGCTACTTAGGAGGCTGAGGCAGGAGGACTGCTTGAACCCAGGAGTTTGAGACTACTGTGAGCTATGACTGTACCACTGCACCCCAGCCTGAGCAACAGAGTAAGACCTTGCCTTAAAAGAAAATTTTTTTAATGTTAAAAACTGGAAAGAAAAAAAAAAAAAAGATGACAGTAACAACCAATATGTACTGAGAAATATTTCAAGTAGTTAACTACTTAATGAACATAATAGTTACGTGTAGGTATTCTGAAGCCATACTATTTGACTTTGAATTCCAGTTCTGCTATATCCTTACTAGCTTCATAATCTTGGGCAAATTACTTAATCTCTGTGCCTCAGTTTCTTCATCTGTAAAATGAGGCAATAATAGTGAGACAGCCAAATGGGAGGGGCTCCCTGGAGAATCTCCAGCCTCTCCAACTGGCCTGCACACTCGGGGTAGCCACACAAGTTTGTACTGTTTGCAGCACGGAGGAGCCTGGCCCCTTCTCTTCCTGTGTGGAATCTGGGATTCTATCAGCTGGGCAGGAAGTGCTCTAACAGGGACTCTGGTCTAGTGAGAATTCCCTGATTCCCCCTTTTCTTCCTTTTTCACCCAATAAAACTCCATCTTACTCACCATTCAAATTGTCTCTGAGCCTGACTTTTCTTTTTTTTCAAAGATGGCGTTTCACCATATTGGTCAGGCTGGTCTCGAACTCCTGACCTCAGGTGATCCACCCACCTCAGCCTCCCAAATTGCTGGGATTACAGGTGTGAGCCACTGCTACCGGCAGCCTGAATTTTCATGGCCATGGGACAAAAACCCTATCTTTAGCTGAACTAAGGAAAAGTCCTGCAACATTTTTGGCACCCAACGTGAGGCTCAAGAAGCAGTGAGTGAGATGCAAACCAAGAATTCTTTTTCTCTCTCCCTTCTGAGTCTTTTTTAAAAATTTATTTATATATTTTTTAAATTGTAAATAGAGATGGGGTTTCATTATGTTGGCCACGATGGTCTTGATCTCTTGACCTCATGATCCGCCTGCCTCAGCCTCCCAAATTGCTGGGATTACAGGCGTGAGCCACCGTGCCCAGCCCCTTCTGAGCCTTTTCATCCTCGTGGCCTTTTCCTTCCTCTTTTGGGATGGACCGGCAAGAAGCAACTCCCCGCTGCTCCCTATTCACTGATGGGGCTGGGACACGTGGCCCAAGGGTCCTGCACAGTTGGCTGGCTGGTTCCCAGCCATACTCTGCCACCACTGCCGCCTTCCCTTTGCACAGCCAAGGAGTTTAACTCTACCAACAGTAATTAAGCTTAAACATGTCCCCCTGGTGGAGGAACCACTTGCATAAGAATAATACCCAGGCATTTTTAAACTTTTTCTTTTTTTCCCCTATTCTCCACCCCATCAGCACTTAACTTTTAAAGGAAAAAAAAACAGTCTTAAAGATTTATTGGTAAAAGGCAAATGTTATTAAAATGTGAATAGGTAGACTAAATAATGCAGATCAAATGCAAGGTTTGCTAAGTGTTTTGAGGTTACAAACTACTTTTTGGGTTTTGAGAACTATTTGACTTGCTGACTTCCCAATCAGTAAAGCCTGGGAACCTATTGAACTAATCACACCCTTAATTATAATGGAGTCAAACTTTGGCTATACTTAGCACACAATTAAAACAACTTACCAGGTTTTAAATTAAAGTTAAAAATTGCTAAGAGTTACCATTATAACATGTAATTGGAACTACTGGAAATAGATTTACATGCAAGGTGTGTAAGTACGATTTGTGTGTGTGTGTGTAAAAGGTTATAAGAAGGCATGGAAATATAAATTTTTGCCTAAGCTTAAAGATTGTTTTAAATTAGATAGGAAAAAGCTGAAAGTTCAAAGAAGAGGTAGAAGAATTGTGGAAATTAATCTTGCAGAAAAGGTTCTCTATGTGAACATACTAACTAAATTCAAAAAGGTATTATGTATTATATGATTTTTCCATAAATTGAGAATTGAAATAAAAACACAACAAGGTATTCTTAAAATGCTAATCTGCTATTTGGCAAAATTCATAAAGGGTTATAAGAGGTTTTTGTTTATTTTAAATTTCGGAGTCATTACTTGGGCAAAATAAATAACTACGGTAATCTGGAATTCTATTTCATAATATCAAATGCTTTAAACATATTTAAAAGGTGTCTTGAAATCAAATTTAAGTTTCAAAATTGTCTTTCCTGACACCTGGCTTTTTGGATATTTCAGAGGACTCGTAAGTGTCCAGACAAGAGAGGCAACAGGATTGTTTGACATGTTTAGGTACATGGGATTGCCAAAATGATGTTCAATCTTCTTTAGGTTATATTTTTGGTAAATAATGCTAATATATGTTCCAAAATTGTGTGGAATTTCTAAAATTCTAGTGTCCAAGCATATGCTATCAATCATAATTAAGGTTTTTTATGTTAAGTTATTGTAAACCACAGAGGTAACCCAACTTCTTTGTCAGTCACGTTTCTAACTGTAACTACACTGGAGATTTTTCTATTCACAGACAATTGTTGTCTTGTTTTAATCCTTTTCAAAGGTGGTTTATAATGAGCTAAAGAACTTTAACAGATGCTCTCAAACACAAGCTTTCGGCAACTTTAGAGATCATAACATTGGAATAAAGGAAACTGTATACGACTCATAAAGAGCTGAAAAGTTCACAAGCAAAAAAAGAGTTAACTAAATGGACTGAACTCAGAAAGCTGAAGCAACCTCTCTGACTTTTGCTTGGAACATTGCTAATCCTTGTTTTGTTTTTCAGAGTCAAGGAAACTTATTTTGAACTATTTATGACCGTTATTAATTGAGCAAGGTATACTCATGGAAACAACATTTGGAGCATGTTTGTTTCGCTCTGCCTGGTTCCTCTAGAATTAGGAAACCATCTGTGAGTATTCTTAAATTACGGCAATATGGTTGTTTGCATAAGTCCAATAAGAATCCATTTTTTCTTTTGCAACAGGACACAATTGGAGAACGTGGCTATTTTATCAAGGCTTCCCTTTAAGGAGTCAGTTTTGGCTTGCAGAACCAATTAAAGCCCAGGGGGAAAACTGGCCTCATATCCTTGTCTACGCAGTCCCTGTGTAGGGTTCCTGGCCTGTGGTCAGTAAAGAATGGCACTTTCTAACAGGTCCAGGATCTCCAATACTCCAGCCTGGGAAACAGAGCAAGACTCCATCTCAATAAATAAATAAATAACCGGAAGAGTCCATTTCCATTTTTTTTTAAAAGCCTATCTATGGGTCTATTAGGTTAGTTTCGTAAGCATGTCACACTGTGTTCATGCAAGTATTTTTTGGGTGGCCCTTGATTCTGTCCAGATTTCTTCAGCTAACTGGGTAGAGAAGCACTGGAAGTACGACATCATCTACTTTAAAGCTGGTAAAAACTAAAGTTCCTGGTCAAAAAACGGATTTCACTCAGTGCATTTGGGAACACAGGGACTGAAAATTCCATAGCAACCTGAAGCCAGACTCCCCAGACGGAGAACAGAGCTGGGGCCATCCCCTGGAGCACTCACAACTGAGACCATTTTATTGTGCCATCTCCTGAGAGGATGGTGTTTGCACACAGCAGAGATGGTTGCAATGAAGACAAAGGTGGCCCCTGAGCCTCTACCCGCAGGGACTGCTCTGCTTCTAGGCTGCAATTCCTTTGTACCTGTGCCCCCTTGTGGGAAGGCTCACAGTCTTTCCAGAAGCGGAGTGCAGAAAAAGGGGTTAACCTAGACCAGAGAAAAGGTGCTAACCAAAACTAAGAAAAGGGAGCTATCCTGAACCAAGGGAAGGGAGCTATCCTGAACCAAGGGAAGGAAGCCAACCTGGACCAAGGGAAGGGAGCTAACCTGGACCAAGGGAAGCGAGCTAACCTGGACCAAGGGAGGGGAGCTAACCTGGACCAAGGGAAGGGAGCTATCCTGGACCAAGCACCACAGGCTGAGTCCACTTCACATCCGACATCATGCATGACATCATTTAACATCTCCATGAGGAGGCTTTGCAAGTATGAAAACTGAGAGATACAGATATGCAAACAAAGAAAAACTTGTGTAAACTCACCTCATCAGGAAGCATCAGAACCAACATTCAAATCCAGATCGGTCTCCACTTCAGAGGCCACACCCTTTCTCCAATATTGGACTGTAGATGTGAAGTCAACCAACCTATTTGGAGATCCAACTGCATCACAATCCCATTATTCCATCCTACATAATATCACAAAATATGAAAATCTAAAAAAAAAAATTCACAATGGTCATGCCAGCAGGAGTGAGGTGGGGCTTGGGGCTCTCATCTAAATGCCTGGATATAGCATGCACGATTTCTGAGATAAACTGTTCAACCAAGTCTTAAATCACTGATTCATAGAAACACAATAATCCCATGCATTTAATACCAGTACAGGATGTCTGTTAAGACAAAGTGGTCGGAAGAATATAAACTTAAAAGTGGTTACCTCTGGGAAGAGAAGCACAAGAGAGACAAGAAGGATGTTACTTTTTATTCTGCTTGTTTCTGTGTTACTGAAAACAAGCATATGTTATATATATGTCTTTTGTTCTCTCTTCTTTCTTTTTCTCTTTCTTTTTCTTTCTTTCTCTCTTTCTTTTTTTCTTTCTCTCTTTCTCTCTCTCTTTCTTTCTTTTTCTTTCTTCCTTTCTTCTTTCTTTCTTCTTTTTTTTTTGTGATGGAATCTTTCTTTGTTGCCCAGGCTGGAATGCAGTGACACGATCTCAGCTCACTGTAACCTTCACTTCCCATGTTCAAGCAATTCTCCTGCCTCAGCCTCCCAAATAGCTGGGATTGCAGGCACACACCATCACGCCTGGCTAATTTTTGTATTTTTAGTAGAGATGAGTTTTTGCCATGTTTCCCAGTTGGATCTTGAACTACTGACCTCAAGTGATCCCAAAGTGCTGGGATTACAAGCATGAGCTACTGTGCCTGGCTGTGTTATGCATATTTCTGTTAAGTTTTTTTTCTTTTTTTGAGATGGAGTTTGCTCTTATTTCCCAGGCTGGAGTGCAATGGCGCGATCTCGGCTCACCGCAACCTCCGCCTCCTGGGTTCAGGCAATTCTCCTGCCTCAGCCTCCTGAGTAGCTAGGACTGCAGGCACGCGCCACCATGTCCAGCTAACTTTTGTACTTTCAGTAGAGACGGGGTTTCACTGTGTTGACCAGGACGGTCTCGATCTCTCGACCTCATGATCCACCCACCTCAGCCTCCCAAAGTGCTGGGATTACAGGCTTGAGCCACCACGCCCGGCTCTGTTAAGTTTTTGAACAAGCGTTGTTATTTTCGTAAGTTCAAAAACCATTTACAGTTGTTTTAAAATACAATATGCAACTGAAAAATCCATAGGTGATTTTGAGATTGAACATAGACAAAGAAAAAGAAACACAAAGAAAAAGAAAATTGCGGATTTTAATTTGTAATCAGATAAAAACAAACAAATAAGATGGAAAGGTTATTACCTTAAAAACAACAGTATCTGTAGTGAAATTGCTACCCTGAGGGCCCATAATAACAAAAACTCACAGGTAAAAGCATTTACTGTATATGAGTATTGGTCTAGGATTCTTTCCATATACTAATGCATTTAATCCCCAAGGCAACACTTTGGGTTGGGTACTGGTGGTAGTCAGCCTTCAAAATGGCCCTCAGTGATCCTCCCCTCCTGGTATTCACCTTCTTGTGTATTCCCCGTGAACAGGGCCAATCCATGCAACCAATAAGACATTGTAGGAATAATTGTATGTCAGCCTGAGCAATATGGTAAGATTCCACCTCTACAAAAAATTAAAAATTAACTGGGCATGGGAACAAACAGACATTATTAATACAAGAGTGTGACATGATCATGTTGGCATTTTATTTTATTTTATTTTATTTTTGAGACAGGGTCTTGCCCTGTCACCCAGGCTGGAGTACAGTGACACGATCACAGCTCACTGTAGCCTCAAACTCCTGGGCTCAAGTGATCCTCCCATCTCAACTTCCTGAGTAGCTGGAACTACAGGTGTGCATCACCATGCCAAGCTAACTTTTTTTTGAAACATAGTCTTGCTCTGTTGCCCAGGCTGAAATGCCGTGGCACAATCATGGCTCACTGCAGTTTTGACCTCACCAGGCTCAAGCGATCCTCCCACTTCAGCCTCCCAAGTAGCTGACACTACAGGTATGTGCCACCATGCCCAGCTAAGCTGATTTTTGTATTTTGTTTTTGGTAGCGATGTGGTTTCACCATATTGCCCAGGCTGGCCTTGAACTCCTGGCCTCAAGTGATCCGCCTGCCTTGGCCTCCCAAAGTGCTGGAATGATAAGCATGAGTCACTGTGCCCAGCCTCGTGTACTCATTCAGAGGGAGACATTACAGAATTTGGTGATGGAATAAAGAAGGAGGAGGAGGGAAAGGAAAATATTACTGATGACAGTGAGGTTTCTAACTTGTTATGATTTCAGAAGACACCGTCACCCGGCGGGGTGGTGGTGGTGGGGGCGCTTGAATATATCACCTGACTGTGTTACTGTTACGTGCCCGTCCTTCCCCAGCAAATGTGAAAGCCTTGATTTTCTGTTCCTCTTTGCTACTCTGCTCATTCAGGCTGCTCTCCAACCCCAAATGTACTGCCAGCTGCTGTTTACTTAGGAAATGAAAACTAATTTTAGTGTTAGCTTTAGCAAACCCTAATCTCGAAGCAAATCAGCTGAAAGGGCAAGGGGCTTCAGAGGCAAGCAGAAATACCCTTACCTGCTGGACAAAGTTATCTCAATACACCCCAGCACCACGCTACTATGAAGCTAAAAGTTATGATTTTCCCTGTTGAATTTGGAAAATATCATGTTCATTGTATTTGCTTTATCTTCCACCTGGGATGCTCTTCCCTCAGTTCTCTGCTCAAATGTCATCTTATCAGTGACAGATGGTGAACTCCTTATGTAAACGAGCACCCCACTCCCCACTGCTTGTGTGGAAAATCAACCACTTTGATTTTCTTCATAGCATTGATTGCCATCTGACAAATGACATATTTACTGGGCAAGCAGTTTATGGTATCTCTGCACCCCTTTCACAGATTACGAGCCCCATAAGGGCAGTGACTTGTGTATTTTGGTCACTGCTGTATTTCCAGAGGCCCCTAGAACAGTGGAATACATCAATGTCTATTTGCATAATATCAGCAGGGATAGCCAAGGTGGAAAGCCTGGGAAATGAAACCTTTAAACAAACTGCTGGTGGCAATGTTGTTTGAAATCGCTTTCTGAAAAATAATTTGACTTGATTCTTTAAAAAAATTTTAAGGCCAGGTGCAGTGGCTCATACCTGTAACCCTAGCACTTTGTGAGACCGAGGCAGGAGGATCACTTGACCTCAGGAGTTCAAGACCACCCTGGGCAACATAGTGGGACCCTGTCTCCACAAAAAAAAATTTTAAAAATCAGCCTGATGTGCTGGCGTTTGCCTGTGATCCCAGCTACTCAGAAAGCTGAGGCAGGCAGATCATTTGAACCCAGGAGGTTAAGGCTGCAGTAAGCCATGTTTGCACCATTGTACTCCAGCCTGGATGACAGAGAAAGACCCTGTCTCAATTTTAAAATTTTAATATTTTAAAACTTTTATTATCTTAAAATAATTATATAATTTATTTTGTGTGTGTGTGGAGACAGGGTCTCACTATGTTGCCCAGGCTGGTCTCAAACTCCTGGCCTCAAGTGATCCTCCCACCTTGGCCTCCCAAAGTGCTGGGATTACAGGCATGAGCCACTGCACCTGGTCTTATTTTTAAAATTTTAATTCATTTATTTATTTTTAGGAGATAGAGGTCTTTCTATGTTGCCTGGGCTGGATTTAGACTCCTGGGCTCAAGAGATCTTTCTGCCTCAGCCTCCAGGGTAGCTGGGACTACATACAGTGTGCACCGCTATACCTGGTTGGTTCTATTTTTTTTTTTTTTTTTTTGAGACAGGGTCTGGCTCTGTTGCCCAGGGTGGAGGATAGTGGCATAATCTGGACTCACTGCAACCTCCATTTCCCAGGTTCAAGCCATACTACCACCATGGCCTTCCAAGTAGCTGGGACTATAGGTGCATGCCACCAGGCTGGCTATTTTTTTTTTTTTTTTTTTTTTTTGTAGAAGTGGGGTTTAGCCATGTTTCTCAGGATCCCAGGCTCAAGCAATCTGCCTGCCTGGGCCTCCCAAAGTCCTGGGATTGCAGTTATGAGCCACCATGTCCTGCCTTGATTTTCTTTCTATATGTTTATCCTAAGGATGGACTCAGCATTGTAGATAAATATTTAGAACAGCAGTTGGCAAACTTTTCTGTAAATAGTCAGATTGTAAATATTTGAGGCCTTGTGGGACATAACGTTTCTGTTGCAACTACTCCACTTTGCCTTGAAAGCAACCATAGGCACTATGGGAATAAATGCACATGGCTGTGTGCCAACAAAACTTTATTTACCAAAACAGGCAGCGAAGTAGATCTGGCCCGCAAGCTGCAGTTTGCTGGCTCAGATTCAGAACAAAATGCCGATTATAATGGCAAATATTGTGAATGTCCTAATTATTCATCAGTTGGGAGTTACTTAAATTATACACCATCTATAAGATTAGAAACGTTATAGCCAAGAAATTGCAATGAACTGGTGATGTGCTCAGAGCGTAATTATGTCAATGAGAGTCAGTTTTGCAATTAATTAATACTCTGAACTCTGGAGTCAGAGAAATTGAAACTTCAAACTTGAGCACTTTCTGGCTGTTTGACCTTAAGCAAATTGTTTAACTTCTGGGAAACCTTTCCTCATTTAAAAAACGGAAACAGAAATATTATCTATCTTGTAAAGTTGTTGAAAGATAATGCATAGAGCATATTGCTTAGCATAGAATTACTGCTTAACAAATCATTGTTCTAAAGTGGGGAATTAAAAATGGATTTACTTTTGTAGGTTCATGGATGTCAAAGCTGGAAGGAAACCTTTTAACTCTCTCAAGATAGGTGCTCAGTAAATGTCTCCCAGTGTTTCTAAAAGGCAAGGGAAAGACTGTGATTGGTTCATTCGGCGTCACATGACCACACTCTGGACCCATTATTGTGTCTGCAAGTTGAAGTACTGTGGTTCCTCTGAGACTTGCTCTTTGGCTTGTGCCTGCAACAGGCAGGGCGGCAGTACAAATTGGCTGTGGAGCACAAGACTCCTTCCTGAGACACGGTTTTGCTCTGTTGCCCAGGTTGGAGTGTAGTGGTATAGATGACAACACACAGTAATCTGAAACTCCTGCATTCAAGGGATCCTCCCACCTCAGCCTCCTTAGTAGCTGAGATGACAGATGTGTGTCCCATGCCCTGCTCAATGTGTCTTTTCTATAAGCACCCATGTGCTTATAGACAATGGTGATGTTGGCAGGTGAGTCCCCGCCCTGGTGGAGCTTACAAGTTCCTGTCTGGTGGTCTTTTGGGAACTTTCCAGACTTTGGCATATAGCATGGTAAAGCATCTCCAAAATATCTATCCTTGAGCTCACTTCATATTACCCTTTATGCTCTGGGGTGCTGAGTGCCTGTTTTTTTCTTTTTCTCCCTTCCCTCCCTCCCTCCCTCCTTCCTTCCTTCCTTTTCCTTTCCTTTCTTCTTTCTTTCTCCGTCCTTCCTTCCCTCTCCCTCCCTCCCTCCCTCTCTCTCTTTCTTTTTCTTTCTTTCTTTCCTTCCTTCCTTGCTTCCTTCCTTCCTTCCTTCCTTCTTTTTCCTTTCTTTGAGAAAAGGTCTCACTTTGTTGCCCAGTCTGGAGTGCAGTGGAGTGATCTTGACTCGCTGCAACCTCTGCCTTTTAGGCTCAAATGATCCTCCCATGTCAGCCTCCTGAATAGCTGGGACTACTGGCACATGCCACCATGCCCAGCTAATTTTTAAGCACTTTTGGTAGAAATGGGGTCTCACTAACGCAAGACAAGCCCAGGCTTGTCTTGAACTCCTGAGCTCAAGAGATCCACCCACCTCAGCCTCTCAAAGTGCTGGGATTAAAGGCATGAGCCATCACACCTGGCCTCTCTTGCTTTTTTCCCCCCCTCCCTTCTCTTCCATAAAACCCAATCCCCTGCCTAATAATCAATCTCTCCCTGTTTACTTTTCTTTCTCCCTCTTCCCTCAACAACTTTCTCCAGTTCTAATTGCCTTGCCACCCTGGTGATTTCCACTCACCGATACTTGGTGCTCTGATACCTTTGCTTTATTTGTAATTTTGCTCTCAGTGCATTTAAAGTTTAATTCAACATTCAAAGTTCCCTGTACACCTAACCCTCCCCAAACCAATTTACTATATCTGCATTTATCTGTGCATCAACAGTCTTGCTGGGTGATGACAGAAAATACAGATTCCCTGGACCCAACAGCAGGCCTATGGATACAAATCTCTGGGAGTGGGGTTTTTGGTAAAAATTATTCTAACAAAATTATTACAGGGGAACTGATGAACAGACAAGCTGGGGATCACTTGTCACAGATGAATTTATTACACTTGTAAATTTACATTTATTATATGTGAATGGATATCTGTCTTCTCTACCAGATCCTGGGCTTTGTGGACATAAGACTGTGTCCAACACACATGATTTGTTCAATATGTATTTATAAAGGAAGGGAAAAATACCCCAAACAAGTTCATATGGTGATGAGGTTCCCAAAACCAACCAGCAGGTGGCAGAAGAGGCTAGGCCACAGTCAAAAACTAGACGTGTTCTCATTCCGCCCCCCAAGATTGAGAGTATGGGTGGGTTTACGTTTTTTAAAACATTGTTTTTAGTGAACAATCCCATAAGTTTATGGAATGATTTCTGTTTGCAGTACATTAAAAACCCTCTTGGAGATCCTTTTAAAAGTCATTAAAAGTGGAAACATCAAATGGATTTCCCTAGAAGAGGAATGACTTTCCTCCAACAAACCTTATCTATTAAGTATTTTCAAAGAATACTTGATGTTTTCCAAATAAATATATGGTGATACTCACTGCACCTTCCTGGGCCTTGGTTCTTCCTAGTTTCCAAAGTCTGCTTCCAGGTATGAGAGGGCTTTTCCCTTGGCCTCCCAAAACATTGAGATTACAGATGTGAACCACCATACCCGACTGTCAAACTCTATAAACAGAAAGCAAAACAGCGATTATCAGGAGGCACGGAGGAGAGGAAAACAGGGCTATGGATATAGCTTCAATTTTGCAAAATGAAAAAGTTATAGAGGTTCATTGCAGAACAATGTGACTGTAGTTAACACAACTGTTCTGTACCCTTAAAAATAGTTGATGGTATTTCTTTTCTTTTTTTCTTTTTTTTTTCTTTTTACCAGAATAAAAGAACTTTACAAATGTATTATCTTATATATCTATAGGTCAGAAGTCCAAAATTTGTCTCACTGGGCTAGAATCAAGGTGTGCAAAGGGTTGCATTTCTTTTCTGGATGTTACAAGGGAGATTCTCTTTCCTGCTTATTTGAGTTGTGGGCAGTATTCTGCCTTTTGCAGCTGTAGGGTTAGAGCCCCAGTTTTCTGCCCACCCATCAGCCAAGGACTGTTGTCAGCCTGTAGAAACTTCCACATACCTTGGTCCTCTTCTTCGTCTTCTGAGCCAGCAGTGGCTGAAGGAGTCTTTCCTTTATAGCAGCTCTCTGACATTTTCTGTCTCTTTCTTCCATTGATAAGGATTTATGTGATTAGATTGGGTCCAAAATCAGGATACTCTCCCACTTTGAGATCCATAATTTTTTTTTTTTTTTTTTTGAGACAGGGTCTTGCTCTGTCACCCAGGCTAGAGTGCAGTGGCACAATCTTGGCTCACCGCAATCTCTGACTCCTGGGTTCAAGCATTTCTTGTGCCTCAGTCTCCCTAGTAGCGAAGATTACAGGCCTGTGCCACCATGCCCTGCTAATTTTTTATTTTAGTAGAGATGGGGTCTCACCATGTTGGCCAGGCTGGTCTTAAACTCCCGGCCTCAAGTGATCTGTCCACCCTGGCCTCCCAAAGTGCTGGAATTACAGGTGTGAGCCACTGCACCTAGCCTGGGAACCATAACTTAATCAAATGGGCATAGTCTCTTTTGCCATGTAAGTAACATATTCTTACAAATTTGGGAAAATTAGAACATGCCCATTTTTGTGGTGTGTGTGTTTTACCACACCTCCTCCAGCCCTCACTTGATCATTTTCATTTAGCTCCACATGATGGCAGGAGAGAGAATTCTAATGTGGCAACAGCTGTTAATATTGATTTTCATATGAATGTAAGGGTTCACACTTATTGAGTGTTTATTATGTGCCAGACACATTTTAAGCACATCACAGGCCTCATCTTGTATAATTCTCCTAGGAGTAAATGTTATTATTTTGTAACCAAGTGATATGGCTTGGCTGTGTCCCCACCCAAATCTCATCTTGAATTGTAACTCCCACAATTTCCCACATGTTGTGGGAAGAACCTGGTGGGTGATTATTGAATTACGGGGGTGGGTCTTTCCCATGCTATTCTCATGATAGTGATGGTTTTAAAAATGGGAGTTTTCCTGGACAAGTGTGCTCTTTTTGCCTGCTGCCATCCATGTAAGACGTGACTTGTTCCTCCTTGTCTCTCTCCATAATTGTGAGGGCTCCCTAGCCACGTGTAAAACTATAAGTCCATTAAATCCTTTGTCTTGTGTAAATTACCCAGTCTCAGGTATGTCTTTATTAGCAGTGTGAAAACAGACGAATACACCAAGGAAACTGAAGCTTAGAGTGGTTAATAAATCTCTTTAATATCACTCTGCAAATTTGGGATTTGTATTTATACATTCTCATCCTTAATTAGCTATGCTTTCTCATCAATAAATGCAATCATGTTGATGACAGAATGTTATTAGAAGGTTGCACTTGTACGTTAAAAATAACTCAGTAAGCAGTAATTTCAAGAAATTGGAGATAGCTGGGAACAATGGCTTGTGGCTGTGATTACCAGAACTTTGGGATGCCAGGGCCAGAGGATCCCTTGAGGCCAGGAGTTTGAGGCCGGTTCAAGCCACATAGCAAGATCTAGTCTCTATAGCAACAACAAAAGTTAGCTAGGTGTAGTAATGCATGCCTGTAGTCATAGCTAGCCATGAGGCTGAGGTAGCAGGATTGTTTGAGCCCAGGAAGTCAAGGCTGCAGCGAGTTGAGATCATTTCACTGCACTCCAGCCTGGGCAATAGAGTGAGACTCTGCCTCTAAAAAAATAAATTGGAGAATTAGACATATTGCCATATTTGTTTACAGTCAAGACATTGTAACTCAAAGGGTAAGTGGTGATATGTTGAAGGGCACACAACAATTTGATGTCCCAGATAGAAACTTAGTCTCTTCAGACCAGAAGGGTCTTGAGATGGTAATTTTTTTTCTCTCTTTGCATTTGGGCAGGACCTCATATAACCCAACCTAGTGGGAAAATCTGGCTTTGGGGAAAGTGATATGTGTTGGTGATAGGAACATAGTTTCAACTTGGATTTTTTTTTTTAGAATTATTTTTATTTTTTTTTTTGAAATAATGATGGGGTCTCACTATGCTGCCCAGGCTGCTCTTGAACTCCTGGGCTACAGGGATCCTCCTGCCTCAGCAGGATTAATGGTGGGAGCTTTGTCTCCTTCATCTTTGAATCCTCAGTACCTGGCTCTGGCTTGGCGCAGAGTAGGTACTCAATATGATTCTGAAATTTCTGTTTTCAATAATGACTATTAGTTTCAAATATATTTATTTCATTTTTTGAATGATCATACAATAAAAGTGACCTTTTGTGTTGTGCAGATTTTGTGAGGTTTTTTTTTTTTTTTTTTGAGTACAAGATCTCACTATGTCACCCAGGCTGGAGTGCAGTGGTATGATCACGACTCACTCCAGCCTCAACACAATTGGCTCAGAAGTTCCTCCCATGTCAGCCCCCCGAGTATCTGGGACCACAGGTGCGCACCATCACACCTGGCTAATTTTTTAATTTTTACTTTTATGGTGATGGGGGTGTCTCTCTATGTTGCCCAGGCTGGTCCTGAACTCCTGGACAGTTCTTGTATCTCAGCCTCCCAAAGTGTTGGGATTACAGGCATAAGCCACCATGCCCAGCCTGGTGTGCAGATCTATGAATTTTAAGACACATATAGATTTATGAAACCACCACCACTATCAGAATACAAAACAGTTGCACCATCCCCAAAACTCCATCATGCTTTCTATAATTACATTCCACCCCCCACTCCTCACCCCTGGCAAACACTCATAGACTCTGTGTCATGGCTTTGTCTTTTCAAGAGTGTCCTATAGATATGATCATGTGGCAGATGATCCTTTGAGAGTGACTTCTATTACTCTGTTAGTTTCTTTTCATTGATGAGGAGTATTCCTCAACATCTTTTTTTTTCCCCTTCACCTTTCATTTTAGGTTCAATGAGTACGTATGTGGGTTTGTTACATGGGTAAATTTTATGTCATGGCGATATGGTGTACAGATTATTTCACCGCCCAAGTGGTAGGCATTGTACCTGGCAGGTAGTTTTTCAATCTTCTCTCCACTTTCTACCCTTATTAGGTCCCAGTTCCCTTCTTTGTTTTCATGTGAACTTGGATGTTTAGCTCCCATTTATAAGTGAGAACATGTGGTATTTGGTTTTCTGTTCCTGTATTAATTTGCTTAGGATAGTGTCTTCCGGCTTCATCCACGTTGCTGCAAAGGATATGATCTCATTCCTTTTTATGGCTGCATAGTCCATGGTCCTCAACAACATTTTTTGATCACCTACAATGTGCCAGGTACTGTGCTTGGTATTGGGGATATAACAAAGGGCAGACGTGGTCTCTGTTGGCCTGGAGCTTTCAGACATTGATGGGAGATTCATAGCTCTTTGGGGTCCTACGGGAGTCTGGTTCTTCTCATCCTTAACTTCTCAACATATGAACTGTAGCCCAAGAGGGCTGACATTCCTTGAGAGCTTGTTAGAAATGCAGAATCTCAGGCCCTAAACCCAGACCTATTGAATCGTGGTCTGCACAAGATCCCTGTGCACTTTCAAGTTTGAGAAGAGTCAGTCTTATTATGCCCTACACAGAGTGTGGAACTTCCTATTTTCCTGTCCAGTGCTCATTCAGTCTTAATTTTTTTTTTTTTCAGTTGGAGTCTTGCTCTGTTGCCCAGGCTGGAGGGCAGTGGTGTGATCTCGGCTCACTGCAACTTCTGCCTCCTGGGCGCAACCAATTCTCCTGCTTCAGCCTCTTGAGTAGGTGGGATTACAGGTGTGTGCCACCACGTCTGGCTAATTTTTGTATTTTTAGTAGAGATGGGGTTTCACCATGGTGTCCAGGCTGGCCTTGAACTCCTGACTTTGTGTTCCACCTGCCTCGGCCTCACAAAATGCTGGGATTATAGGCGTGAGCCACTGGCCCTTTCCTTTTTTGAGACAGAGTTTTGCTCTGCCACCCAGACTGGAGTGCAGTAGCACAATCTCAGCTAATTGCAACCTCTGCCTCCTGGGCTCAAGTGATTCTTTCACCTCAGCCTCCTGAGTAGCTGGGACTACAGGTGTGCACCACCATGCCCAGCTAGTTTTTGTATTTTTTGTAGAGAAGGGATTTATGTTTTCCAGGCTGGTCTTGAACCCCTGGGCTCAAGCAATCTGCCAGCCTCAACCTCCCAAAGTCCTGGGATTACAGGTGTGAGCCACTGTGCCCAGTAAAGTCTTTAAAATTTTTTTATGAATTAATTTTGAGATAGGGTCTTGCTCTGTTGCCCAGGCTGGAATGTAGTGACGTGATCACTGCTCATTGCAGCCTCAAATTCCCAGACTGAAGCGATCCTCCTACTTCAGCCTCCTGAGTAGCTGGGACCACAGGTATGCACCACCACTGTTGTTTAATTTTTAGATTTTTTTCTTTCCACAGAGACAGGGTTTCACTGTGTTGCCCAGCCTGATCCATTCAGTCTTTGGAAGAATACCTTCGGTGATAGAGGTCTCATTCTTGGCAGCCAACTCTTTCCAGCGATGGTAAGCTCTAATTGTTTGTAGTTTTTCTTAACCTAAATGAAAATTTGCTTTTGTATAAATTCCACACTACAACTCTAGTTTTGACTTTCGGGTCAATCCAATATACACCTACTTCTTCTTTGACCTAATATTTCTCTGGTTGTTTACAGACTTGCTGCCCTTTTCTCCAGGCTGCACATTCCCCTCACTGACACTGCTGCTGTAATCATTTTTTATATTCATTTATTCACCCACTGTGTGTGTGTGTGTGTGTGTGTGTGTGTATGTATATACATGTGTGTGTGTGTCTGTATATATATATATATATATATACACATATATATGTGTGTCTGTATATATATACAGACACACACACACACACACACACACATATTTTTTTTGAGACAAAATATCACTCTGTCGCCCAGGCTGGAGTGCAGTGGCATGACACCGGCTCACTGAAACCTCCACCTGCTGGATTCAAGCAATTCTGCTTCAGCTTGTGAAGTAGCTGGTATTACAGGCATCCACCACCAGGCCTAGCTAATTTTTTTTTTTTTTTTTTTTTGATTTTTAGTAGAGATGGGGTTTCACCATGTTGGCCAGGCTGGTCTCAAACTCCTGACCTCAAGTGACTCATCTTGCCTTGGCTTCCCAAACTGCTGGGATTACAGGCATGAGCCAAAGCACCCAGCCCCATTTAGTATATTTTTATTGGAACCTACTACATCCAGACACCAAACTTGACCAACATCAAAAAAAAAAAAAAAAAAAAAAATTAACATACAGTTAAAATGGTTTAATTGGATGTTATACTTCTGAGTATTTCCGATAAGATATTGAAAGCCCCAGAGGGGCTGGAGGCCACCCCAAGGCAGTACACATGAATGCAGACAGAAGCTAAGATCTCATTCATAATCAGCTTGGAGCCCTGTAGTGATTTGATTCCTGGAAATTGTATGAGGGATAGCATGGCAGATACCACTGCTTAGCTGGTGGTTATTTTCTCTTTTTTACTCATCAACCAAATTCTGGTTTCCTTCAGACATTCAGTGGCCATGAGCTTTAAGGAACTCTAGCCCTTTCCCAGGTCCACGAGGCGGGAGCGTGGATCTTGAATATTTCAAGCCAATCACGGTAAGTCCTCTTCTTTTGCCAGCGATTGGTTCAGAGACAGGCATATGACACAATTCTGGCCAATGAAGAAAAGCCTGGGGGGTGTGGCTCTGTGAAAATTTTCTCATTTTATAAATGAACCCAAGGAGGAAACATGTGTTCTTTTCTTGCTCGGGGATTTGGATGTTACTTCTTGAAGATGTGATATTCAGAGCTGTGGCAGTCATCTTGCAACCATTAGGAACAACGCTATGTTTGGCCATATGCAAAGCTCAATAGAACTTAGGCCTTGGATGATACCATTGACCCATTGTGACCCTCCCCAGCTCTTCCACCCTCAGGCATTTTATTATATAATTATTTTGTATACTGACCCTGTATTCCACAACCTTGTTAACTTCATTTATAAGTTCCAGTGGATGGTTGCTTTGTAGATTCCTAAACCTTTTCTATGTAAAGAATCAGGTCACCTGCAAATAGAGAGAGGTTTTTTTCTTCTTTTCTAATCTTTATGCTTTTATTTATTTTTTCTTGCCTTATTGCAAGGGCTAGAAGTGCCAGCACAATGCTGAATAGAAGTGGCGAGAATATGCATTCTTGCCTTATTCATGATTTCATCTTTTTTTATTAGATTATACATTTACCATTGCTTAAGTCAGTTGAATTGGGTTTTCTGCAAACTTCAATGCTTCAGCCTAAAGCACTCCATCAGACACCATTAATGAAGAAAAGATTGATCTTAGAAGACTTGGTTATATCTAGGTTGGTATTATCAGTGTTACAGTTAAAATAGTAACATCTTAGGCCAGGTGCAGTGGCTCATGCCTGTAATCCAACACTTGGAGGGGTGGGGGACTAAGGCAGGAGGACTGCTTGAGACCAGGAGTTCATGACCAGCCTAGAAAACACAGTGAAACCTTGTCTAAAAAAAAAAAAAGAAAGAAAGAAAATTAGCCAGGCATGGCTATGTGTGCTTGTAGTCCCAGCTACTCAGGAGGCTGAGGTGAGAGGATTGCTTGAGGCCAGGAGTTTGAGGTTACAGTGAGCATGATTGTGCCACAGCACTCCAGCCTGGGCTACAGAGCAAGACCTCGCTCAAAACGAACAGACAAAAAAACTAACATCTTGAATTACTTCTAACTGCTCATCTCTTAGATTCCACTTGAATCATAGCTTCTTTGCTCCTGGGAGACCCAGGCTATTCCCAGTGATGCTTCCAACTGGGATTCAAAGGGGTGGGGTGGTCTGGTGAGGCCTAAAATCTATGTCCCACGAGAACTGGCTGCATCCCTCGCAGAACCTGCCACATATTTCTGCAACTTCCAGGAGGAAGGCTGCAATTTACTGAGCTTACCGACGCCAATTATCCAAAGAGGATGTGATCCAGAAGCAAGATAAAGATCAAAAGGACTCAGCTGGGATTTGGCCTTCTCCAAGTGGAAGGGATAATATCTGCAATTGGCTCTCAAAATAAAAACCAAACAAAATCTCAGGCAATCATATACACGGATCTTTGCTATTTATGAGCTTTCTTTCTATTTTTTAACAAATGTTAAAAGATTTCTGTGTGGATCTCAGGTTCCAGCTTTCACACTGAAACTCAACATTGATGTCAGAGCACCTGCAAGATGTATGTGCTCCAGTGAGAGTTTGGGGAATGTTGGATGGTATTGGTGGGCACCCACAGTTGCCGCCTGCTACCACGTGACTGTCTCAGGCCTGATGGATTGCCAGTGCCCCTCTGAGCAGCCACTTGGAAGCTCTGCCAAAATTTAAAGATGTAACATGAACAGAGGGCGCTGGGTTTTTTAACTGCAGTGGCCACCTTTCAGATGCCCAAGGCTTTGGAATCCTCAGTTCCGAAAGCCACAGAGCAGCTCTTAATCTGGAGAAAAGAAGGCACGTGGGGCAAAGTCATGTTCTTCCAAAACCTTCACGTCAATCTTTTATGGATATTGGGTTTTAAAATGTTGGTGACTGTCATATCTTTTGCATCCTGACATTTTGCTGGAAGCGTGCCCAACTTTATTATTTAAAAACATTTCTAAATTTTAATTTAATGTAATTTAATTATGTCAAGAACACTTAACATGATATCTGCCCTCTTCATAAAATGTTAAGTATACATACAATATTGTTGACTATTAACTTTTTTTTTTTTTGAGACAGAGTCTCTGTTACTTAGGCTGGAGTGCAGTTGTGTGATCATAGCTCACTATAGGCTTGACCTCCCGGGCTGAAGCAATCCTCCCACCTCAGCCTCTCAAGTAGCTAGGACTATAGGTGCATGCCACCATGCCTGGCTTAATTTTTGATTTTTCATTTTTTATAGAGACAAGGTCTCTATAAAAGAGAAAAACTTTTCTTGCTCACGCTGTCTCAAACTCCTGGACTCAAGCAATCCTCCTGCCTTGGCCTCCCAAAGTGCTGGGATTACAGGCATGAGCCATTGTGCCCAGGCTATGGTTAACTTCATAAATGATTATTTGTTGTGAACCACAGAGAAATCATTTAAAATAATGGATCCAAGGGGTTTCTAAAGGGCAGCTTCCATGGCAGCCGACGCAAGCCTTCCATGGCGCTGGAATGGAGGCTATAATCAGCCTTGCCCTTCACCACTGGCTCTGGATCTGAGCAGAGCTGAGCTCTCACTGGCTGAGAATTCTTATGGTTACACTGTTGCACATTCACAATATTACAGGCTGTAGAAACTGCTCTCATAACAAAGGGAGCAGTTCTGATCTAGTGAATATCACTATGTGGCCAGCAATATTCTTTGAATAAAATAATAATAGTAAACGCCTAGATCACTCAGCATCTGTCCAAAATGGTCCAGACCTCTAGGATGAATAAGTGAATCAGTAGATTTTTTTTTTTTTACTTGTGGTAAAATGTACATAAAATTTAACATTTTGTACTGCAGTGTTACACTAAAGTGGCCACTAAGTGGTAGATTTATGCTAAAATATACTTTATACCAAAGGCCACAAAATGGTACACTTAATTTTTATTTATTTTTGAGACAGAGTCTTGCTCTGTGGTGCAGGCTGGAGTGCAGTGATGTGATCCCACGTCACTAACTTCTGCCTCCTGGGTTCAAGAGATTCTTGTGCCTCAGCCACCTGAATAGCTGGGATTACAGGTGTGTGCCACCACGCCTATCTAATTTTTGTATTTTTAGTAGAGATAGGGTTTTGCCATGATGGCCAGGCTGGTCTTGAACTCCTAGCTTCAAGTGATTCACTGCACCGCCTCAGCTTCTCAAAGTGTTGGAATTACAGGCGTGAGCCTGCCCACATTTTTAAATGGTTAATTTTGTCTTTTGCGGATTTTGCCTCAATAAAAAGAAACAGGACCTTAAATATTCACCATTTTAACCATTTGCAAGTGTACAATTCAGTGAGTACTAAGTCTATTCACAATGGTGTGCAACCATCACCTCTATGCAGTTCCAGATCATTTTCATTACCCCCTATGGAAATCCTGTGCCCACTAAGCAGTTACTGCCCTTTCCCTCCGGTCTCCGGTCCTTGGCAACCACAAATCTGCTTTCTGTCTCTATGGGTTTTCTTATTCTATATATTTTTTATAAATGGAATCACACAATATGTAGCCTTTTAAGTCCATCTTCTTTCCATCAGCATAATGTTTTCAGAGTTCATCCACCTCGTAGCATGTATCAGTATTTCATTCCTTTTTAATAAGAATTATTATTATTATTATTATTGAGACAGAGTCTCACTCTGTCACCCAGCCTGGAGTGCAGTGGCACTATCTCTGTTCACTGCAACCTCCGCCTCCCAGGTTCAAGTGATTCTCCTGCCTCAGCCTACTGAGTAGATGAGATTACAGGAGCCTGCTACCATGCCCGGCTAATTTTTGCATTTTTAGTAGTGACAGGGCTTTACCATGTAGGCCTGGCTGGTCTTGAACTCCTGATCTCAAGTGATCCACCCGTCTTGGCCTCCCAAAGTGCTGGGATTACAGGCATGAGCCACTGCATCCGGCCAAGAAGGGATATTATTGTATAATGATAAGAATGCATCTTGCATGACATGGGTATCCCTCATTTTTATTATCCATTCATCAGTTAATGGATATTTGGGTTGTTTTCACCTTTTGGCTGTGAATGTTTGTGATTAAGGTAAACCCCTGTTTTCAATTCTTTTGGCATATATGTAATTATATGTTTAAACTGATTGAGGAACTGCCACACAGTGACAGTTGCACAGTGCCTACCTGATTTTGCATTCCTACCAGCAGTATATGGGGGCTCCAATTTCCACACCTTTGTCAATACTAGTTCTTTTCCTTTAAAAAAAAATTATAGCCATCCTAGTGGGTGAGTCAAATACTTTCTGTTGGCCAGGTTCGATGGCTCATAATCCCAACACTTATGGGATGGCCGAAGCAGTCAGATTGCTTGAGTTCAGGAGTTCAAGACCAGCCTGGGCAACATGGTGAAAACTTGTCTCTATGAAAAATTAGCCAGGTGTGGTGGTGCATGCCTGTGGTCCCAGCTACTTGGGAGACTGAGGTAGGAGGATTGCTTGATCCCAGGAAGTTAAGGCTGCAGTGAGCTGTGATAGCACCATTGCACGCCAGCCTGATCAACCAGAGTGACACCCTGTCTCACAAAAACAAAAACCCTCAACTTTCTGTCTAAACTTCTTCTCCCCCACCTTTCTCCCAATTTCTCAAGGAACTAATATAATTTTGCACAATAATTTTTTAAGCTCCCTCTGGTTTAGTCTATCAGTTGTGATTCTTTTGGTTGCAAATAACAGAAAACCAACTCAAACCAGGTCAAACAATAAAAGCCAGTTTCAGAGACACTTCTGGTGTGGTTTGATCAAGATTCCAGCTCTGTTTCTCTGCAATTTTTCTGGCATTGTCTTCCCTGTAAGTTGGATTCGTCCACAAACTGTCTTTCTCCAGGGCTTTAAGCAGTTGTCAACAACACATAAGGTTACAAGCTTCCTTATTCACATCTAAGGAGGGCAAGTCACTGCCCTTAATTGATGAATGCAAATCCTAACTCCGCTAACTGGACCAGTCTTGAACCATTTCCACAACTTGTAAATCACTGGGCTGATTCACTTAGGCTAGGCCTGGGTTACTTAAACCAGCCAAGGGCAAGTTTGATGGAAATACCCTGATAAACTTGGACCCATCAAGTCTCACCTTTGGATTTGAGATTACATCAGTTCCATCCACCATGGCTTTTAGACAATAAGGGAAAAGGAAATAAATGTTGGGGAACAATTGTAATGTCCACTCTGCTACTATTTGCTTTGTTAGAGGATTTGGTGAAAAGAAGTCCATTTGGTAGAATCCTTTTTTTTTTTTTTTTTTTTTTTTTTTTTTTTTGAGACAGAGTTTCCCTCTTGTCACCCGGGCTGGAGTGCAGTGGTGAGATCTTGGCTCACTGCAGCCTCTGCCTCCTGGATTCAAGCGATTCTTCTGCCTCAGCCTCCCGAGTAGCTGGGATTACAGATGCCCACCACTACGCTCAGTTAATTTTTGTGTTTTTAGCAGAGACAGGGTTTCACCATGTTGGCCAGCCTGGTCTCGAACTCTTGACCTCAGATGATCCACCCGGCTCGGCCTCCTGAAATGCTGAGATTACAGGCATGAGCCACCGCACCTGACCCATTTGGTAGAATCTTGATGTCTATCTGCTAGAGTTATGGTCAAGTTGAAGTGGACTGGCAGCTTTTTGGTTATAATGATTCTAAATAACATTATGAATACTTAGTGTCCTAAACCTTTATATAACTTAAAACTAATTTATTTGTGGGTATGATTAGTATTCCCACTTTCCTGATGAGGTTTGTAAGGTTGACAAATCTGAAAGATTCTATCACCTTGAACCAAGACCAGATATATGTGTATCCTTTCTAGGCATATTCTGACAGCTCAGCAGAGTCAGCTAAGATGTGTGGGCACCTGGGCAAGCTGTTGAGGTATCCTGTTGCGTCTGGCGGTCAGGGTTAAAAACCTAGCCCCATCGCCTACCAGATGGTGACCTTGAACAAGTTACTAGCACTCTGTGCCTCAGTTTTCTCATCTGAGAAAAATGGCAATAACAAATAGTACCTATCTTGTGGAATTTTTTTTTTTTTTTTTTTTTTTTGAGACGGAGTTTCACTCTTGTTACCCAGGCTGGAGTGCAATGGCGCAATCTCGGCTCACCGCAACCTCCACCTCCTGGGTTCAGGCAATTCTCCTGCCTCAGCCTTCTGAGTAGCTGGGATTACAGGCACGCACCACCATGCCCAGCTAATTTTCTGTATTTTTAGTAGAGACCATGTTTCACCATGTTGACCAGGATGGTCTCGATCTCTTGACCTTGTGATCCACCCGCCTCGGTCTCCCAAAGTGCTGGGATTACAGGCTTGAGCCACTGCGCCCGGCAACTCCTTGTGGAATTGTTAACGAAGATGACATCGTTCATATACATGGTAAGAGCCCTATTAGTCTTTATAAAAAATAATGACTTTTTTTCTATCTGGTTACATTTCCAGGGATGTTTTATCAACATTCTTATGGTTTGGCACCTGCTGTTCCATCCCTTAATCCAGTTCAGTCTGCAGCCTGGACTTTTTCCAAGCCCCAGTCACTTTGCTAATCAATATCTTATCACATCACATCTCAGTCTGGGCTCTTCCAGACCAGGCAGGGAGCCCCTGGGTCCTGCCAGCCTGCTGCCACCGTCTGCATGGCTCTTAGCTGGAGAGACAGAAACCAAATCCTTCAGGAAGATGCTGGGAAATTAGTTTAGCACTGTCTGCCGGTGCACGGTGACTCAGAGGCAGCCAGCCCAGCGGGGCTCATGGGCTCTAGGGTTTGAACAAGATTAATGTTGTGGTGAATGCAAAGCAGGCTGAGAGAGCCAGTGGGGGCTGACAGGCATGGCAGGCAAGAGGCTTCTGTTTACTCCTAGCTCCCGTTCTAGGTGAGCTGAGGTTTTGGGCAGCAGGGCTGGCTCAGCTACTTACTATGATGATAGGAAAGTCGGGGGACTCTGAGGAGGGGCAGTGGGATGCAGGGAAAAGCCAGAGGTAATGTGAGTGGACATCTCATCCAGGTCACTTACTCTGTGACCTAGGATAAGCAGCTTAGCCTCTCTGAGCTCCCACCTTCTTGTCAATCAAATGGGCTTTGGGGTTGCTGAGGATGAGTGAGATGATGCATGTAAAGTGCTAATCTTAACCCAGCGCCTGCGAACATCATAAGCACTTAATAAACAGAAGCAATGAATAGTATTGAGCTTGGTCAGGTGCAGTGGCTCATGCTTATAATCCCAGCATTTCGGGAGGCCTAGGCAGGAGGATTACTTGAGGCCAGGAGTTTGAGACCAACCTGGCAAGATACCAAGAGCCTGCGTCTACAAAGAATAAAAAATAAAATTAGCAGGGCAGGAGGGTGTGCGCCTATAGTTCTAGCTACTTAGGAGGTTGGGAGGGGAGGATCACTGAAGCCCAGGAGGCTGAGGCTGCAGTGAGCTATGACTGTGCCACTGTGTTGTAGTGAGACACTGTCTCAAAAAAGAAGAAGAAGAAGGAAGAAGAAAAGGGTTGAGCTTTATAAACTCCCTCTCCTTTCATTTCCTCAAACATCCCCACCCCTCAACCTCCTCAAAATTACTGTCTAAAAGCAAACACTTACCAAAAGTTCAGGGGAGGAAGGGATTGGGAGGCAGGGGATGGAGAGTGTGAACGTGTGTACGTGTGTAAGAAAGCGAGACAGCAGGGAGAGGGAGACACACACACATGGAGAAAGAGAGACTTCCTAGACACACAGACATGCACATACACAGAGAGACATACATACAGAGACACACGGAGGGAGAGAGAGAGAGAGAAACAGGGAGGGTCAGATGGAGGTATCTGAACCTGGCTCAGCCACTCACCCCCTATATGGCCACAGTCACTTAATCTCTTTGTACTTGGCTTGCTCATCCATGCAATGGGGACAGCAGTACCTCCGCCTTCACAGACTTATGTGAAGATTAAATGAGTACATGTAAGTGCTGGTAGAGTGCCTGGTATTGTGGTAGGCAGATTTCTAAGAGGGTCCCCCAAGACTAGTGCCCCCTGGAGGACACAGCCTGCACAACCTTCTGCCTTGAGTGTGGGAACTGTGAATAAGATGAGACATCACTCTGCTGATTAGGTCACAACCTATGACAAAGGTGAAAGGATCTCACAGATGTAATGAAGGTCCCTAATCAGTTTATCTCAAGCTCATCAAAAGGGAGATTAATCCAGGTGGGCCTTAGTCACATGAACCCTTAAAATCTGGGTCTAGTGGTCAGAGACAGAGGGAGTCAAGAAATTCACAGCATCAGTGATGTCTTCTAGTTGGCCTTGAAGAAGCAAATTGCCATGTGTGGGGAGGGCCAGGTGGCAGGGACAGTGGGCAACCACCAGGAGCTGAGGGCCTCTGTTCTACAGATATACCAGGAACTGAACTCTGGGAACAAGCAATACAGCTTGGTAGGGGACACTGAGCTTTAAAGAAGACCACAGCTCCAGCTGACCCCTTGATTTCAGGCAGATGAGACCTTAAGCTGATGACTCAGCTGAGCTGTGCCTGGACTTCTGACCTGCAAAAATTGTGAGATGATAAATTTCTGCTGGTTTAAGTCACTGAATTCATGGTAATTTGTCAGGCAGCATAGAAAATTAATATATAAATATTGGCAATTATCATCCCAACAGCAGAAAAAGCAGAGCTAGAGCCACATCAAAATAAGCTCTTTGCAACCAATTACCAATAGCAGATGTATTGGGCATGATCTGCTGAGAAGGGCACTTCTCTATGGTATCCTTCTCCAAAATGCAGAGTCTTAGTCTAATCATTAAATATCATCAGCCAAAACCCATCAGGTGCAGTGCCTTAGCACTTAGGGAGGCAGAGGCAGGAGGATCACTTGATCTCAGGAGTTCCAGACCTGCCTGGGCAATATAGTGAGACCCCATTCTCCACAAAAAAGGGGGAAAAAAAGACAAAAAAACTGGGCCAGGCATAGTGGCTCATGCCTGTAATCCCAGCACTTTGGGAAGCCAAGGCTGGTGGATCACCTGATGTCAGGAGTTCGAGACCAGCCTGGCCAACATGGTGAAACCCCATCTCTACTAAAAACACAAAAATCAGCTGGGCATGGTGGTGAGCATTTGTAATCCCAGCTACTCAGGAGGCTCGAACCTGGGAGGTGGAGTTGGCAGTGAGCTGAGATAGTGCCACTGCACTCCAGCCTGGGTGACAAGAGTGAACTTCTGTCTCAAAACCAAACAAAAGATAAATTATCAGACCAAACCAAATTCAGTGACATCCTATAAAATAACCATTGTTTTAAAATGTAGGTGTTATTATTATTCTGGTACGAGAAGGCCAGCTCATCAGGAGATAACTGTCACTGAAATGACGGTTTGCTACTAACACTTCCCAGAGAAGGAGGACTCCATGCGAGGGGCACATGGGGGAAGAACCAGGGTTGGTCAGGAGGAAGAAGGAGCGAGGGGGAAATGTGGGCAAGGGTCTTTATTGTGGTTTCTGTGGGACAAGAAAGGGAAACAGGACAAATCAGTATAGAATTGTCTAATGTGAATGATTTCAGCAAACTGGGTGCAGTAGCTCACACCAGAATCCCAGCACTTTGGGAGGCGAAGGAGGGAGGATTGCTGGAGGCCAGGAGCTTAAGACTAGTCTGGGGAACATAACGAGACCCTGTCTCTACAAAAAAATAAATAAATAAATAAAAATTAGCCAAGCATGGTGGCATGTGCCTGTGGTCCCAGCTACTCTGGAGTCTGAGGCAGGAGAATCGCTTGAACCCAGGAGTTTGAAGCTGCAGTGAACTATGATCTCACCACTGCACTCCAGCCTGTGCAGTAGAGTAAGACTCTGTCTTTTAAAAAAAAAAAATTAATTAATGAATTTTGCATGCTCAGGGTATAGGACCTTTTCCTAATTGTTTAGCACCTGGCTCTGGGGTCACTAGGGGAGATGGACAATGGCCAAGAGTGTAAGAGCCTGAATATGCAGATGTTTGGGGCTCTGGATCGGTTAGTTTGCATATGAAGGCATGCTCACAGGCTCGCTATTTACTATATCTAGGAATTGGCTAGTCCTTGGAGGGGTGGGGTCAGCCAGGCCCCAGGTATCAAAGCATCAGCAATACAGAAATTAAAAAGGCATGATTAACACAAACCAGCACTTCTTAAAACTGTCACAGTCATGAAAAACAAGGAAAAACCAATAAACAGTCACAGACCAGAGGAGATTTAAGAAGATATGATGACTGTATATAATCTGGGACTCTGGATGGGATTCTGAAACAGGAAAAATACATTAATGGAAAAGCTGGTGGAATCCAAATAAAGTCTATAACTTTGTTAATAGCATTATACTAACATTAATTTCTTAGTTTTGACAATTACATTGTGGTTAAGTAAGACAGTGACTTCAGGGAAAACTGGGTGAAGGGGATACAGGAATTCTCTGTACTAATTTTGCAACTCTTCTATAGTCTGAAATTATTTCAAAAATTAAAAACTAAATAGCCCAGGTGTGGTGGCTCATGCCTGTAATCTCAGCACTTTGGGAGGCTGATGTGGGTGCATCTCTGGAGGCCAGGAGTTCAAGACCAACCTGGCCAACGTGACAAAACCCTGTCTCTACAAAAAATACAAAAATTAGCTCATTGTGGTGGCACACACCTGTAGTCCCAGGTACTTGGGAGGCTAAGCCAGGAAAATCACTAGAATCCAGGAGTCAGAGGTTGCAGTGAGCTGAGAATGTGCCACAGCACTCCAGCCTGAGTGACAGAGCAAGACTCTGTCTCAAACAAACAAATTAAAAACTAAAAAACAAACAGAACCATGGACTTCCATTTATTTACTGTGTGTTTTTGCTTGAACTATGCTAGGCATTTTACATTCCAATGAGGTAGGAACCAGGACTTGACTCCAGACGAGGGGCTCAGACACCGGACCAAATTGAGGACTAGCTAAAACAGGGCCAGGGTGGAAGCTGCTTTCTAAAGCAGCTATGAAACAAATTACTACAAACTTAGCAGCTTAAGACATCATCTGGAAATAAGCCAGTCACAAAAAGACAAATGCCATGTGATTCCACTTATGTGAGGTATCTAAAGCAGTCAAATTCATAGAAACAGAAAGTGGGGTTATCAGGGGCTTGCAGGAGGGGAAATAGGGAGATGTTTAATGGGTATACAATTTCACCTTTGCAAGATGCAACAGTTTTGAAGATCTGTTGCACAACAATGTGAATGTACTCATCACCGCTAAACTGTACACTTGAAAATGGTTGCGATGGTACAGTTAGTGTTTAATGTTTTCACTAAAATTCAAAAAACTACAATTCTCTAGCCAAAATGTCAGGTGTCTGAAATTCAATCCTGGCATGTGCAAATGAAGCTCAAAGTTTTCTCAAAGAAGTAGAAGTGGGAATATTTTTGAAATCTCAGGGATCCTGAAGTATTTGTGTATTACACACACACACACACACACACACACACACACACACACGTTGAAAACTTTTTGAGATAGAGTCTCTATTGGCCAGGCTGGAGTGCAGTGGTATGATCATGGCTCAATGCAGCCTCCATCTCACTTCCTGGGCTCAAGTAACTGGGACCATAGGCGTGCACCACCACGGCTGGCTAATTTTTTATTTTTTGTAGAGATGGCCCTTGGTGCAGTACAGGGCAAGAAATGGTTTGACAGGAAGCAAGGGGAGTGCCCCAGAGAAAGGCGAACAGCCTTCTCCCATCCCACCTCTGCCCTCTGTCTCTTTCTCTCTACAGGCCCTGTTTACACTGAAATTTCTTAGGCTAAATAATAATAATAATCCTCTCGAGCATTTAAGAATAGTCTAGGATTTTCAAATCCTTTCAACACATCTTGCCACTTTTAAATTTCATAACAATTGGACACTTGGCGTAGTACATGTACACATGGTGATAAATGATAGGATAAAATTTATGATAACTAATATAATTATATGATAATATTAAGAATAGCTAACGTTTGTTGATCATTGACAATATGTCATCACCATTTTAAGGAATTTTAGTGGGGGTAACCTATTTAATCCTCACAATAATCTGGAGAGGTAGATATAAAACTGTCACCAATTTATAGATGGGAACACTGAGGCACAGACAGGTCAAGCAACTGGCTTAAAGTTGCACAGCTAGTAGGTAGAGGAGCTGGGAATTGAACCCAGGTGGAAAGATTATTCTCTGCATCCCCACAGGTCATCTGCTCTGTTGTTCTATCTGGGTGTCTGCCTCTTAATACCTTCATCACCACCTGGGTGGGGGACTCCCAAACGAGCCGGTACTTGGTAAAATTATTTGCACCCAACCCTTGTCTCAGGGGTCTGCTTCAAGGAGATGCCAGCGAAGGTAGGGACCCTCTATGGTTTCCTTCTGTCCAACATCTTCACTTTCTTTGTGGTGGCTGTCTTCCCACACTTATCATCCTATGGCTTGAGTGGAATAGATCCCATTCCCAGATTCCAGGGGTAGGCAAGTCTCTTATATTATCCAAACAGAGGATCCCCTCTTTTTGGCTAGAGTGATTGGTTCAAGAATGGGCATGTCACTCAAAGCAGGCTGGTAGAAATCAAGTTTAGGATTATTGTTGGAAAGAGAAGTCATCCTTCCATGATTATTCAACTCCATGTAGATGTGCAGTTGGGTTGTCAGCAGACCTCTGCCACCTCACAGGAAAGGCTTGTCTGGGAATGAAGTCTGCACAGGGGACCATGGGGCTAGCAGGTGGAGAAAAACTGCTCCCTGATACCATTCCTGAGTGTCTGTTTTAATAGGTTTCATTATTATTTAGCTGTGGCAAAGCCAACCTATCTGGAGATGACTGCCATTGATACACTAGCTTGTGACACTCACAAGATCCCAAAAGAAGGAGTATATGTCACCCTCCCAGGAGGCCTCCTGAGGAAGCATCAGAGTCAGGCAGGAGGCCGAAAGGCAAGGGAGCTGTGGACAAGTCTTTATTGTGGTTTCTGCAGGAAGGAGCAGATGAGAGAGGGTAGCGAGTAGGTTCAGGATTGGCTAGTTTAAAATATTTCAATCCAGGCATGGTGGTTTACGCCTATAATCCCAGCACTTCAAGAGGCTGAGGTGCGTGAATTGCCTGAGCTGAGGAGTTCACAACCAGTCTGGACAACATGATGAAACCCCATTTCTACAAAAAATGCAAGAACTGGCCGAGTGTGGCGGTGTGCCCCTATAGTCCCAGCTAAGGTGAGAGGATGGCTTGAGTTCAGGAGGTGGAGGTTGCAGTGAGCTGAGATCATGCCACTGCACTCTTGTCTGGGTGACACAGTCAGATCCTATCTCAAAAGAAAGAAAGAAAAGGAAGAAGGGAGGGAGGGAGGGAGGGAAGGAAGGAAGGAAGGAAGGAAGAAAGGATAAGGGGAAGGGGAAGGGAAGGAGAAAGGGAAGGAAAGGAAAGGAAAGAAGGAAGGGAGGGAGGGAAGGAAGGAAGGAGAAGGGGAAGGAGAAAGGGAAGGAAAGGAAAGAAGGAAGGGAGGGAGGGAGGGAAGAAAGGAAGGAAGGAAGGAAGGAAGGAAGGAAGGAAGGAAGGAAGGAAATATTTCAGTGGACCCTGGGGTATAGGGGATGTTTCTGGCTGCCTGTCACTGGGCCCTGGGTGATTAGGGGCAAGGTAGGGAGGTGACAAGGAAGGCTGAGGCAAGTCCTGACTCAGGACTCAGGCCTCCCATCAGGTTGTCTAGAACAAACAATGCATGCTGAGAAGATGTTAAAGCTTCAAGTTTAGAGAAGCCAGAAACCCGGTTCATCCAGTCCATGGATCCAACCATACCTTGATTTTGGATGTTGTCAGTTATGTGAGCCAATAAATTCACTTCTCTTTTGCTAAATCCAATGTAAATATTGCCACTTGCAAACAAAAAAAAATGCCACAGCTAATTAAAGACAGATTTTGGAGTAAGAAACCCGGTATCTTAATATCTAGGTCAGTGTTTCTTCTGCTGCACCTCTGGAAGTGCTCAGCTGTGCCCCAAATCTATGCCTCATGTCCCCCGACTGCAAGAAACAGTGTGGATGACTCAGTGGACATCACAACGACATCTGGGTGATCAACCACAGCCTCCAGTTGCCACTTGGTGGGAGAACAAAGGAATTGTGGCATGCTCAGCTAGGGCTACAAGCCCTTCAAGTGAAGCCAGGCACCTACTCCATTCCATTCTCCTCAGGATAACAGATTAAAATTCCAGGAGTGTGTACCTGTTGTGTATTTGGGAGATTGTTTTTCTGCATAAAGAGACCACTTGAGACCCTGTAAGCAAAGACTAATGGGACTGAGTCAAAATCTGGGAATCTGATGAACTAACGTACTCAAATGAAAATGATTTGTGGGCAAATAGGATAGAATAAATGCCTTGGGATTTTAATGGCATTGCAGTTAGAAAGTGCTTTCCTATTCTTTAGGGTCTGCTACCAAAGCAAAGCTTTTCTAGAGGGTATTTTTAAGAGACTCCAAGTTCTCTGAATGCAGGTGAAAGAGGAAGACATCACCACATGGTCTTGGCACAGGGTTTGACTACAGAAAACAAGACTCATAATAATAATGGATTTAGCAAGACAGGAGTTTGTTTCTTTCTCACATGAGTTTTCCAGCTAGTGTGACAACTCATTCTGTGAAGTCATCGGGGTGCAGGTTTCTCTCACCTTGGTGCTCTGCCACCCCCAAGATGCTGCCCCCATCTGCAAGCACCAAGTTGGCACCTCACGGTGTCCACATTCTAGACATCATGATTAGGGAAGAATATACCTCTTTTTTTTTTTTTTTTGAGACTGAGTTTTGCTCTGCCACTCAGGCCAGACTGCAATGGCACGATCTCTGCTCACTGCAATCTCTACCGCCTGGGTTCAAGCAATTCTCCTGCCTCGGCCTCCTGAGTAGCTGGGACTACAGGAGCCTGCCACCACACCCAGCTAATTTTTTGTATTTTTGGTAGAAATGGGGTTTCACCATGTTGGCCAGGCTGATCTTGAACTCCTGACCTTGTGATCCACCTGCCTTGGCCTCCGAAAGTACTGGTATTACAGGCATGAGCCACCGCAGCCAGCCGAATATACCTCTTTTAGGGGCACAGTACAGATGTTGCTCACAACTCATTGGCCAATTTAGTCACCTGTCCACACAAACTCGTATATGGACTTTATTCAAGGCAGCCTTATGCCAGCTAAAAGTTGAGGCCCTGGCTCCTATTGAACATAATTTCTCAACCTCAGTACCACTGGGATTTTGAGCCAGATAATCCTTTGTTGTAGGGGGCTGCCCAGTTCATTGTAGTATGTTTAGCAGCATCTCTGGCCTTTGCCTACAAGATGCCATTAGCATCCCTCCATCAACCACTTTGCCAAATGTCCCTTTGGAGACAAAATTGTCTCTGATGGAGAGCCACTTCAATTTAAGAAGGGGAGAGTAGAGATTAGGGGACAGTTAGCCATCCCTGCCACATACAGGTTGATATGTTTTTATTTCTTTCCTCCTCATATATGGAGCAGGGTGGTCATTAGGAACACCACTTTAGAAGTATTACTGAACACTTAATGCACTCACTGCCTGACGCTCATAGAAGCCAATACCATGGCAATGGCTTTTGAGAAAAGAAACGCTTTTTTGGGGGACATACAATAGCAAAAACATGGAATCAACCAAAATGCCCACCAATGATAGACTGGATAAAGAAAATGTGATACATATAATACATGGAATATCATGCAGCCATAAAAAAGAATGAGATCATATCCTTTGCAGGGACATGGATGGAGCTGGAGGTCATTATCCTTAGCAAATCTAATGCAGGAACAGAAAACCAAATACCGCATGTTCTCTTATAAGTGGGAGCTAAATGATGAGAACCCATGGACACAGAGTGGAACAACATATATTGGGGCCTTTTGGAGGGTGGAGAGTGGGAGGAGGGAGAGGATTAGTAAAAATAACTGACAGGTACTAGGGCTTAATGCCTGGGCGATGGAATAATCTATATAACAAACCCTAATGACACAAGTTTACCTATGCAACAAACCTGCACATGTACCCGTGAACTCAAGATAAAAGTTAAAAATAAAGAAAGAATGAAAGAAAGAGGAAAACAAAATAAAGAGAAAGAAAAGGAAGAAAGGAGGGAAGGGAAAGAAAGAGAAAAAGAAAGAAAGAAAGAAAGAAAGAAAGAAAGAAAGAAGAAAGAAAGAAAAGAAAAGAAACAAGAAAGAGAAAGAAGAAAAAGAAAAAAGAAAGAAAAGAAAGAGAGAAAGAAACAAGAAAGAGAAAGAGAGAAAGAAGAAAAGAAAGAAAAGAAAAAAGAAAAAGAGAGAGAGAGAAGCTTTCTTGTAAGTTGACTGGCAAGGAGAGAGCAGGAAATGGTCAAATCTGTCATCCTGAGCTGGGCACTGGGTCAGGTTTTATAAGCATAGGGTAATGAGGTGCAATCTGATTGGATCTTGTAATGAGGTGATGCTGGGAGGCATGATCTGATTGGATCCTGCCATGGGGTGACACCAGGGTTCAATGTGATTGGATCCTAGATCCTGCCCTGTGGTGTGGTGTTCGTTTCTTAATTCAGTCCCCATTCCTTGGTCTGAGAACTTAAGTTCCATCTGTGGTTGTACACTTGGTTCACCTGGGCACGCTCAGTTTATGTAACTTTAACCTGTGTGTTGATAGCAACTGAAAAACAACTCACAACTTCGTTACATAAAAGTTGAACCAGATTGGTCTGGTGTGGTCTTACCATGCTTTCCAAAGTTGTGGGCTGCAAGGGATAGGGAGTCAGGAAACCCAGTTCTAATCCAGCTCTTCCTCTATGAAGCTGTGTACTCTTGAACAAGTGTCTTTTCCTCTCTGGGCTTCAGCTTTCTCATCTGTAACATAGAGAGGTAATACGGAATGATTTCTAACAATACAAAGGCATTTATTATCCCCCAATACCTGTTCTCCACTGTCTCTGTAATAATGGAGTCTCACTGGGCACAGATTTGTCAGCTTGAGGCTATATTTCCCAGTCTCTCCTGTAGTGACATGTGGCCATGGGAATAAGTTCTCAGTGATGGAATGTGAGCAGAAATGATGTCAGCAAGCACCTACATCACTTGCTTAAAAGGAACTTTCTTGCCTTGCTACTTTTCTTTCTCTTTCTCATAGGTGAGTGAGAGATAGGGTGGGGTCACATCTATTACATGAAACAAAATGGAAGGAAATTTCACCCCTGAATGACTGTGTAGCTGGGTTGCTTCAGTGGCCTGGACCGCTCACTTCTGGACTCTTACAAAAGAGAGAAATAGCCTAGGTAAGAGGATCACTTGAGGCCTGGGATTCAAGACCAGCCTGGGCAACATAGGAAGACCCCCATCTGAAAGAAAGAAAGAAAGAAGAAAGAAAGAAAGAAAGAAAGAAAGAAAGAAAGAAAGAAAGAAAGAAAGAAAGAAAGAAAGAAAGAAAGAAAATACATACATAAATACATAAAATTAGCTGGGTGTGGTGGTGTGTGCCTCTAGTCCCAGCTACTTGGGAGGCTGAGGGGGAGGTATTGCTTGAGCCCAGGAGTTCAAGGCTGCAGTGAGTCATGATTGTACCATTGCACTCCAGCCTGGGTGACAGAGTGAGTCTCTGTCTCTTAAAAAAACAAAACAAAACAAAAAAAACAAAAAAAAAAACAATTTCAGGGAACAACTTCAATGTGGTCCATGAAAGTAACAACAACAACAACAACAAAAAGACAAAAATAAAAGCAAGAAATCAGCTTTAAAAACCCTACAGCCACTCTATTTTGAGATCTCTTTGTTTCAACAGCTTAGCTTATACACTAATATAGAGCATGTGCTTTTTTTCCCTCTACTCCAAATCTTATGTTCCTTTCTGCTACTTGTACTCTTTCTCAACTTAGTCCAGGGCAAAAGGAACATGCATTTTGGGGTTCTTCCTAGCTAGTTTAAGCAAAAGTGACTTATCCAGCCCAGGAAGCTCCTCTAATGAGGGCTACCAATGTGACATCAGAAAAGAGTGGTGGTCCCATCCCATTGGCCAAGAGCTCATCACATCAGCCCCAGCTGATGAGAGTGGCTGCCTTCTTCACAATCACTCCTACAGTCAGTGGTGTAATGCTCTCATAGTAGCTACTGTGGGTAGCTGCACATTTTTTTTTTCCAATGATGCTGTCTGCATCATAATTTCTAGAATCCTCCTGGAATTCAGACATTTGTCATTAAGAGTAGTAATAGCAAACATTAATCAAGTGCTATCTGTATGACAAGAACATTACATGCATTTTGTTCCATCTTTTTTTTTTTTCGAGACAGGATCTAGCTCTGTTGTCCAAGCTAGAGTGCCATGGTGTGATCATGTCTCACTGAAGCCTTGAACTCTTGGGCTTGAGTGATGCTCCTACCTCAGCATCCTGAGTAGGTGGGATTACAGGCTCATGGCACAACATCCAACTAATTTTTTTTTTTTGAGACAGAGTTTCGCTCTTGTTGCCCAGGCTGGAGTGCAGTGGCATGATCTCAGCTCACCACAACCTCTGCTTCCCGGATTCAAGTGATTCTCCTGCCTCAGCCTCCTGAGTAGCTGGGATTACAGATATGTGCCACCATCCCTGGCTAACTTTGTATTTTTAGTAGAGATGGGATTTCTCCATGTTGGTCAGGCTGGTCTTGAACTCCTAACCTCAGGTGATCTGCCCGCCTTGGCCTCCGAAAGTGCTGGGATTACAGGCATGAGCCACCACACCCGGCCAATTATTTTATTTTTATTTTTTGTAGAGACAGGGTCTTGTTATGTTTCCCAGGCTGGCCTCAAACTCTTGCCCTCAAGGGATCCTCCCCTTGGCCCACCAAAGCACTGGGATTACAGGTGTGAACCACCACACTGGGCCACATTCCATCTTTATGGCATCATTATGTGGTAGGCACTGTCTTTATTACCATTTTACAGATGACAAACCTGAGGTCCTGACAACACAACTTATCCAAGATCACATAGCTAGAAAGTGGCAGTAGGGTGTAGTCTGTCTTTCTCTGTCTGAAAGAGTTTTGCTATTGAAAATGAGTCATTGCCTTATTTACTGAATCCCGACAATGTTCCCAGCCCATAGGAAACCCAAAAGAATAATCAGAACCCAAAGAACTACCAGGCTCTCTTTTACGTTTCTGAAGGAAGAATCATGGCAGTCTGCTGATGTTTTGGTTTCCTGTACCTTATTACGGAGCTGGCCATGGTTACTGGCCATTTGGGTTTTCTCTGAGCCACTTCTGAGCAGAGAGGGACACACAGCCCATATAACGATATTGGGGCCCCTGTTTCACATTTTCAAATCTCTCCATGCACCCAATGCCTATTTCAGGAAATGGAACAAGGTTGGTGCTCATTTGTATCTGTTGAAGGGCACTGAGTCTCTTTGCAGTCAGCAGTGGTCATGCCAAGCTGTTCCCTGCAGTTGGAAGCACTCCAGCTTTAGAAATCACACAAAACAAATTGCAAACAGCGAGTGGAATAAATATTTGAGCATTTCAGGGCCACGGTGGCTTTGATGGTTAAGCTGAGTGTCTTGCTGAGGGGCAACAATCTGAGACTGACAGATCACAGGCTATGGAGGCCTTTGGTGGGTTGGACCCACTGTGCTGTTTGGCAAACCTGCCCCCAAAGACTCATTTGGAAGCTGCAGAGCGAATAGTTCAAGGCTACTGTGGAAAGTGCTGCCTCATGGGGCGTGTCTTGGAAGTGACTTGCTGTGTGACTCATAGGCTTTCTGGCTGCAAAGAACTCAGAGCGGCAGCATCAGCTTACCATGACACCAGTCAGGCTGTATCAAATCATGCCCTCCATGACAGCTAAAGTGCCCACCATTCCCCCAGCCTGGCCCTGGAGACTGGTCCTGACCTGGCCTCTGCCCTACCTCCCAGCGCCATCTACTATCATTTCTGTTCCTGTGTATTGAGAACAATTGTTCCCACCTTTTTGGGTATGAGTGCGAAGTTTGAAATCAGAGACATTTGCATTCAAGTTCTGGCTTTGTTATGACCTTCTGAGTGCTGAGCATGGTGCCTGGTATATAGGAATTAGTCAGTAAATAGTTTTATTTTTATCTTCTTATTAAAAACATTTTTTTAAGGGATAAGGTCTCTTAAAAATGTTGTCCAGGCTTGACTCAAACTCCTGGGCTCAAGTGATCCTCCTGCTTCAGCTTCCTGACTAGCGGGGACTACAGGTGAGTGTCATTGCACCTGGGTTACAAAAACAAGTCTTAAAACACATGACTCCTAGTCACTCAAAATGTGGTCCCTAGACCAGCAGCCTAAGTATCACCTGGGAACCTCTTAGAAATGCATTATCTCAGGCCATGTTCCAGACCTGCTAAACAAGAATCTGCATTTTCACAAGATCCCCAGGTGGCTCATAGGCACATAAGAGTTTGAGGAACACTGGCCTAATTCACAGAATTGTTCTGAAAATCAATGACATCAGATGTGCAAGTGCCCGGCAAGGAGTTTGGTATATCATAGATACTCAAATGATGAGTCATTCCTTTCTCTGACCCTTCCACACTTCTGTCCTAGAATGCAAAATCTCTGAAGCCAGGGGACCTGTCTCATTTCTCTTGAGACCATCAGTCAGATTTTCCACCTGAGTCATAGTAGGTGCTCAGAAAATTTTTAATTTCTAACAGCTTGGCGTAGCTTAGTGCAATAATTTTTCAGGCTACAGGTTGTAAACTATTAGTGGGTTCAGAAACAAATTTAGTGGATTTGAAAACAATTAGGGGAGGATTCTGGAAAGATGGCAGAGCAGGGATCACCAGGAATCTGTCTCTTGACCTAAACAACAATTGCACTGGCAGGATCTATTTGATGTAACTAATTTTGCCCAAGTGCAATGGCTCACCCCTCCAATGCCAGCACTTCTGTAGGCCGAGATGGGCAGATCACTTGAGCTCAGTGATTTGAGACCAACTGGGGTAACATGCTGAAACCCTATCTCTGCAAAACATATAAAAATTAGCTGGGTGTGGTGGTGTGCCTGTAACCTCAGTACTCAGGAGACTAAGGCAGGAGAATCACTTGAGCCCAGGAGGAGGAGGTTGCAGTGAGCCAAGATTGCACCACTGCGCTCCAGCCTGGTCAGTGTGAATGAGATGCTGTTTAAATACATACATATATATATATATATATATATATATATATATATATATATATATACATACACACACACACACACATATGTATGTATTTGATCTCTCTCTCTCTTTCTTTCTCTTTCTCTCTCTCTCTCTCTCTCTCTCTCTCTCTCTCTATATATATATATATATATATATATATATATATGATGTAACTATTTTATAACACTGGCATCTATTTGAAGGATTTCAACTTCCAAGAGAAGGCTTGGATGGTAAATTTTGGTTAATTTCAGTCAATTTCAGCTGATACCAAGGTAACAGTTCCCTATCCCCAGCATAGGGGACGATGCACATGTTCCTATAGCAGCTTACAGGGTGCAAAGGAGCCAGGGTGAACAAAAAGAACTTTGTCTTAAAAAAAATTGGGAATCTGTGTTCTGATTGTGATTGCTGCTCCTGATTATGAAGATACAGACACACAGTGAGCAGCCACTTTTGCCCACCTCCCCACGCTACTGCAAGCTCCTCCCACTCTGGCTAAAGCAACTTCCAGGGTATTTAAAGGGCCATTTTCTTTCCTTTCCTTTTGTTCTCCTCGAACTGGGGATCCCACAAGAAAAGAGAGAGAAAGGGGCAGGGAGGCTTTTTTTTTTTTTTAAGAAAATAATGGCTGAAAATATTCCTAAATGATGAAAGACATAAATATAAACATCCAAGAAGTTCAATAAACTTCAACAGGATGAACTCAAAGAGACTCATATTAAAACACATTATAATAAAACGGTTCAAAAACAAAGACAAAGAAAAAATCTTGAAAATATCAAGAGAGAAGCAACTTGTCAGGGGTAAGGATCCTTAATAAGATTATCAGCAGATTTCTCATTAGAAACTTTGAGGGCAAGAAGGCAGTGGACTGATATAGTCAATATACTAAAAAACAACAACAACAACAACAACAACAACAAAAAACCTGTGAACCAAGAATTCTGTAACTGGCAGAACTGTTCTCCCAAAGTAAAAGAGACATACCCAAATAAACAAAAATGGACTGAGGAAGTTTATTACCACCAGACCTGCCCTGCAATAAATGCTAAAAGGAGTCCTGCAGGTTGACATGTAAGAAGACTAGACAGTAATTCAAAGCTGTATGAGGAAATAAAGATCTTAAAAAAATACATACATGAGTAATTATAAAAGCTTGTATTATCCTAACTTTAGTTTGTATTAGTGTAACTCCACATTTTGTTTTCTATGCTATTTAAAAGATTAATGCATAAGAAATTATTAGTTTTTGATTTTTGACACATAATGTATAAAGATGCAACTTTGCAACATCAATAAACAGGGGTGGGGACAGAGCTGATAGAAGGAGAGTTTTTGTATGTTATTGAAGTCATGCTGGTTTAAATTCAGATTGGAGTGGTATAACATTAGAATGTTAAATGTAAGGCCGGGCGCGGTGGCTCAAGCCTGTAATCCCAGCACTTTGGGAGGCCGAGGCGGGTGGATCACGAGGTCAAGAGATCGAGACCATCCTGGTCAACATGGTGAAACCCCGTCTCTACTAAAGATACAAAAAAATTAGCTGGGCATGGTGGCACGTGCCTGTAATCCCAGCTACTCAGGAGGCTGAGGCAGGAGAAATGCTTGAACCCAGGAGGCGGAGGTTGCGGTGAGCCGAGATCGCGCCATTGCACTCCAGCCTGGGTAACAAGAGCGAAACTCCGTCTCAAAAAAAAAAAAAAAAAAAAAAGAATGTTAAATGTAATCCCCATGGTAACCACAAGGAAAATAGCTGTGAAATATGCATTTATACACAAACGAAATGAGAAAGGAATTAAAACATGTCACTACAAAAAAGTCAACTAAACACAGAAGAAGACAGGATCACAGGAAATGAGGGACAAAAAAGCTTAAGACATATAGAAAGCAAATGGCAAAATGACAAAAACCGAGTCCCTCAGCAATTACTTTAAATTTAAATGGATTAAATTCTCCAGTCTAAACACAGAGATTGGCAGAATGAATTGATTAAGAAAACACCATCCAACTATATGCTGTCTACAAGATACTTTAGATCAACGAATACAAATAGGTTGAAAGTGAAAGGATGAAAAAGCTATTCGATGCAAACAGTAAGAAGTGGCTGTAAATGAGCCAGTTACAAAAAGACAAAGACTCTGTGATTCCGCTTACGTGAGGTACCCAGCGTAGTCGAATGCATAAAGATAGAGTAGAATGCTGGCTGGAGTGGGGAGAAGGTTGTGGGGGGAGGGAATAGAGAGTTATTGTTTAATGAACACAGAGCTTTAGTTTTGCAAGATGAAAAAATATCTGGAGGTTTAGTGTGGTGGCTCATGCCAGTAATTTGACATGAGAGAATTGCCTAAGGCCAGGAATTCAAGAGCAGCCTGGACAACACAGAAGGATTTCATATTTCTTTCTCTCTCTCTCTCTCTCTTTCTCTCTCCTCTCTCTAGATATATATTTGATGTAACTATTTTATAACAGAGAGAGAGAGAGAGAGAGAGAGAGATCTTGTCTGGAGAAAGATTATGATAATATTTGCAAAACAATATGAATGTCCTTAATACCATTGTAAACTTAAAAATGTGGCACATATACACCATGGAATACTATGCAGCCATAAAAAAGGATGAATTCATGTCCTTTGCAGGGACATGGATAAAGCTGGAAACCATCATTCTCAGCAAACTAACACAAGAACAAAAAACCAAACAGCACACGTTCTTACTCATTAGTAGGAGCTGAACAATGAGAACACATGGACGCAGGAAGGGAAACATCACACACCAGGGCCTGTTGAGGGGTGGGGAGCTAGGGGAGGGATAGCATTAGGAGAAATATCTAATGCAGAATGAATTGATTAAAAAAACACCATCCAACTGTATGCTGCCTGCATGATACTTTAGATCAACAAATACAAATAGGTTGACAGTGAAAGGATGAAAAAGCGATTCAATGCAAATAGTAAGAAGTAGCTGTAAATGAGCCAGTTACAAAAAGACAATAGTTGATGGATACAGTAAACCACATGGCATGTGTATACCTATGTAGCAAACCTACATATTCTGCACATCCCAGAACTTAAAGTATAATAAAAAATGGTTAAGATGATAAACTTTGTTGTATGCATTTCACCAATAACACATAAAAATGTGTAATTCAAAAAATAATAATTAGAATAGGTACAGTAAGTGTTGGTTCATGAAATTTTGTTTTTGTTGTGTGTGTGCATTTGTGCACATGTGGGTGTGTACTGGGTCACCAAGTAAAATGTATATCTCCCTGAGGGTCATTGTCTCAAAAGTGTGGTCATTGTCTAAAAGGCTTAGTGGTTCTGTGCATAGTTTCTGGAGTCAGAATTGGATCCAAATTCCAGCGCATCTGTTTACTGACTCTGTGCCCTTGGGCAAGTTACTTAACCTCGCCAAACCTCAGTCTCCACATCTGTAAATGTAGATAAGTGTAAGTCTCATTACATAGGATTGTTGTGAGGAGTAAATGCGAGGGTTAATGTAAACTGGGTGGCAGCTTGCCTGGCAGACTGTAAGAGTTTCATGAATGGCAATGGCACCATTAGAATTAGAATGTTCTGTCTAAATCTAGTAGGGAAATCAAGGAAACAATATGGCCAAATAGGAAGCGTATTTTGACTGCAGGAAATGGGGGAAATTTCTTCCAGACATTTGCAGATTCCAGGCGTGTGCAGTGAGAGAGACTTCCTGAAGAAGGCAAAACTGGGGCTATCGTTTGAAGACAGGTAAGATGTAGGTGGGTGGATGGGATTGTACAGTCCCTTTCTAGAAGTCAGAAGTGCTGCAAGCAAAGTGTGGAGGCTCAGAGGCTCATTCCTATTTCTGGCTTCCTGGAATTCATGGTTTAAGTATCACAATCAGTGGGGATCCCTCCCTATTTGGATGGGAAGAAACCTGCCTGGTTGAGAGGAAACCCTCTGGCAAGGCTATTTTTATTTGGTGAGAATGTTCTGTTGGGACCGGGGTAAAAATGGCCCTCCATCTGTCCAGTTGGGTTATTGGCACCTGCATGGAAGAGGCGGAGTTGGGAAATATAGCAGAGGCTCCCAGCAAATGGCTCTTTTTCCTCTGTGCAAATCCTCTGGATTTTGGCGCTGGAAGTTCTTTTAAATCAGACACCACAGGAGAGAACGGCGCTTTCCCAGGCACGTATTATACCCACTCATTTACTTATTTTTTAAATTGTGATCACATATGCACAACAAAATTTACCAATTTAGCTTTACCATCAACTTTAAGTTTACCATTAAACTTAAAAGTTATTATAAATTGATAATTTATAATTGCATAAATATATGGGGTACAAAGTGATGCTATGATTTATGAATATAATGTGCAATAATTAAATCAAGCTAGTTAACATATCTATCACCTCAAATACTTAACTTTTTTTGTGGTAAAAGCATTTGAAATGGACTCTCTTAGCAATTTTGAAATGTACAATACTCTATAATTATATTCACTTTGCTGTGCAATAGAACTCAAAAAAAGAAAACAACATATACTTCTCCTGTCTGAGATTTTGTACCCTTTGACAATCTTCTCTGCATTCCTCCAAGCTTAGTCATTTTTTTCCTTATTATTATTACATGTTTAAGAGGCCATGCTAATCTTCTCTATTAGCATTCCAATTTTAGTATATGTGCTGCTGAAGTGAGCACCTTAGCCATTTTTTAAGTGTACAATTCAGGGCATGAAGCACATTCAGAATGTTGTACAAGCATCACCACTATCCATTTCTAGAACTGTTTTTTTTGTTGTTGTTGTTGTTTGCTTTTGATATGGAGTCTCACTTTGTCACCCAGGCTGGAGTGCAGTGGCTCGATCTCAGCTCACTACAACCTCCACCTCCTGGTTCAAGCGATTCTCCTGCCTCAGCCTCCCAAGTAGCTGGGATCACAGGCATATGCCTGGCTAATTCTTGTATTTTTAGTAGAAACAGGGTTTTACCATGTTGGCCAGGTTGGTCTTGAGCTCTTGACCTTAGATGATCCTCCCACCTCTGCCTTCCAAAGTGCTGGGATTACAGGTGTGTGCCTCCATTCCCAGCTCATTTCCAGAACTCTTTCATCCATCTTAATAGAGACTCTTCACTGGTTAAACAATAGCTTCCCATTCCTGCCTACCCCTAGCCCTTCCAGTCTACTTTTGGTCTCTACAAATATGCCTATTGTGGGTACCTCTTCTCAGTAGAATCGTGCTATATTTGTTCTTTTGTGTTTGACATATTTCACTTAGCATGTTTTCAAGCTTCATCTGTGTTATAGCATGCATCAGAACTCCATTCCCTTTTATGGCTGAATAATATTCCCAAGTATTATTATTATTATTATTGTTATTTTGAGACAGGGTCTCACTCTGTTGTCCAGGCTGGAATGCAGTGGTGTGATCTCAGCTTACTGCAACTTCTGTCACTGGGATTCAGGTGATTCTCCTGCCTCAGCCTCCTGAGTAGCTGGGATTATAGGTGAACATCAACATGCCCAGCTAATTCTTAGATTTTTGAAGCCCTGAGTGATATGCAGATTCTCAGACATGTGAGCTCAATTAATGTGTATACTCTTGTCCAGATATAGGCAGAGGAGAGGCTGTTATCCCCGTTTTATTGAAGAATACACAGAGGTTTGAGTAATGAGCTCAACTCACGCAAATGGTAAGTGTTGGAATTCCTGCAAGAACGAAGGCTTTCTGATTCCTAGCCCTGCCCTCCTTCTGCTATGCTCTGAGGCTTTCTCATTCCAAACAGGGTTTTGCCATATTGGCCAGGCTGGTCTCAAACTCCTGACTTCAAGCAATCCACCAGGTCCAGCCTCGCAATTATTTTTAATAGAAGAAATGACGAAAGTGTAGGCCCTGGGTTTTCCAAAGCGCTTCAACAACTGCATGGGGGAAAAACATGTGTATAATTTCATGGTGGTAATATTATTACCTCTGCTCTACAGAGAGCTGTCCCTAACCAAGTGAATGGCAGACACATCTGACAGCAAAAACTCAAGCACACACTGAGAATGATCCTGTAGTTTAAGAAGCATGTGTGTTTTGAGTTCTGAGCTGAGGAATCCAGGAGTGGCCAATTTGGAGATTCATTTCTCATCCTTGAAGGGCATCTGAATTTCTGGCTTATCCCTTGGAATGCAGGCTGTCTAGGGGATGGAGGCCCTTTGTTTTGGGTTAAATGGAGATTGCTAGGTGGAGGTTGCTAAGTGAAAACTGCTATATAAACTGCATGCTTTTTTTTCCTTCTGGAAAACTATAGACGTTTATTAGCATCGGTTGCTTCATTGTACTGTAGTAATAACCCTCCTCCAAATCTTGATCCATTCAGCTTAATGAACTAAGAAAACACTGTGGAATGATGATGGGAATGGATTTACAAAATCCCTTTGGATTTGGATTTTGTAAATCCATTCCCATCATCATTCCATACTTCTAGTTTATTAGCGTAGGTTTAATTCCTTATCTGGACTCCCCTGTTTTGCATTTTCCACACATAGTGTTTTTTAATTGTTGACCTCCTCGTTGTGCTGAGATTTACATTTCATGGGCTATACACTCCCCTCTGGTCATCTTTCCCACTTCCCACACGCCCTGCCCACCCGAGTCTCTTTCTAGGGTATTGTTACATATTACTCCTTCCCTTGGAGACTGTTTACAATGTGGATTACAGGATGATCAAACTGGTAGTGGTCTTCTGGCCCAGCCTGCCACTGCTGGACTGCTCGGTATGTGAGTCCTCAATGAACCCTGTGTCTTATTCACTGGCTCTGGGTATCTCCCTTGGCCTGGTGGACGTGATGCCAAATCTCTTGGAGTCACTAGGAGTCCAGCTTGACACCAAGTTATTTCATGGCCCCAGTATGCTTCTGATTAAATGAACTCTGCTGGAAAGAAGCTTTTTGGATTTTTTTTCTCCCCTTTTACTGTGCTGGTAATTTGGATGTGACAAATCGTGATGGATCTGTATTGTGCCAACTTAGCGAAAATTGAACTGCATTTCTCAGAACTCAGTTCCTTGCAGAGTTCCAGGTTGACGTGAGCCACAGGGACATTTTGCATAAGATTCGGAAGGTAGACGTGGGGCATCAGCCATCTTGCTTTCTGTGCTGGGGAGGCTGGAGCCTGCAGCGGGTGGTGCAGCTCAGGCACTCTGTCCCTTATCTGCTGGTTCACCTCGTTGGTTGAGGAAGCAGCCAGTCCCACAGTTCCTGGATCTGCTTTCGGTTCTCTCCACTCCTGGCTCAGAGGCATGTTAAACTGCATAACAAAGAGCACCAGATACTCCTGCAGGATTCTCTCATCATCAATGCTGGAGACTTAGAGGCAGTGAGAGATCTACATGAGTTCTGGCCTGTTTTTGTGGTTCTAGCTCAGTCTCTCAGGTTCCCCTCTGTCCTTGCGATCCTCCGCTTCATGTCCATCATCCTTTCCTGCCTGTCTGTCCCATGGATGCCAGGTTCTAGCACAAGACACAGAAACAGCGGGCCTCATGTAGACTGTGCCCCCAGCTCCCACCACTGTGCAGGGTCAAATCACTATATAAATCCCTTCGGACATGTATCTCCTGGCGGTGTTGCTTCTCTTGACTGAAATGCAGCCCTGACTGATACGCAGATTCTCAGACCTATTAGCTCAATTAATGTGTACACTCTGGTCCAGGTATAGGCAGAGGATTTACTGTTATACCCATTTTATTGCAGAATAGACAGAGGCTTGAGTAATGGTCTCCACTTACAGAAATGGTAAGTGTTGGAACTCCTGCAAGAACCAGGCCTTTCTGATTCCTAGCCCTGCTTTCCCTTTGCTATGTTCTGAGGCTCTCTCTTTCCTTGATCAGTCAACAGCCCCAAAGATAAGGCTAAGGAATCCCAACGCATCCACTTCTTCCTGCAATTCTGTGTCCTATTTTGCAATGGCCATACAGGCTGTCATTTGGAGGACAACATTGAGAAAGACCCCTGGGTCCGTGATGCCCTTGCTAGGTGGGTGGAAGAATCTGAAGGGCAGTCCGAAGGGTCTTAGCACCCATGTTGGACCCTCTACAGCCCTCTCCTTTAAGGGGGGTTGGCGCTCTGCCTGACTCCTTGCTCGCCCCTTTCTAGTTCTCCTTCTCACAGATGAGCTGCTACCTTGAGTGGCCAGATAACAAGTCACTGATCAGGCCATGATGACTAACGGGCAGAGTCACTGCTCACCGAAAGGCATGTTAGTCAGGGTCCTCCAGAGCAACAGAACCAAGAGGATGTGCGTTAAATAAATGAATAAATAAATATTTAAACATTTTCATTTTAGGGAATTGGCACACATACAAGTATGGAGGCTGGCAAGTCCAAAATCTGCAGGGGAGGCAGACAGGAGACCCAGGAAAGAATTGATGCTGCAGGTCAAAGTCTGTTGGTGGAATTCCCTTTTGCTTGGGGGAGATCAGTCTCTTCCTTAAGGTTTTCAATGGATTGGATGAGGCCCACCCACATTATGAAGGTGTATTAGGGTTCTTCATAGAAACAAAACCAATACGATGTGAGATACACACACACACACACACACACACACACACACACAGAGAGAGAGAGAGAGAGAGAGAAGGAAATAAAGAAAGAGAAAGAAAGAAGAAAGAAAAGAAGAGAAAAGAAAAGAAAGAGCCCAGCATTTACTTCCTGTATCTTGGAATCTAGCCACCATGCTGTGAGAAGGTCCAAGCAGCCTGTGGAGATGCTCCCACACAGACAGCCCTGTACTTCGTCGCCATCTCCTCCAATGCCTACCTCACCAGCCCTAAGCTAGGTGAGTTTTTACATTTAACTGTGGGTTACTCAGGATCTTAGGTTTATTAATACATCACAGAGTCATTGCCCACCCAGGGAGTTTCACAGTTTGCTTCTAGCAGGCTGGACCCAAAGTCCAAGTGCTAATATTGGAATGCCATCCCATTGGAATATTTATGGCAGTTCATATTTCTCCTGTTTCTAGCCCCTGCCTCTCACCTCTGGCCCTAGATTCATGCTCTTCGCCACATATTTCTGAGATGGGGGCATGAGGGTGATATGATGCCATAACATACCCCACCTTTGCTTCCCTTCTTTCCTATATCTTATCAGTGCGGAAATGTCTAAGGGGCATGGGGATATTTAGTATCTATGAAATAGACATGTTAGGATTTGACATTTGGGAAACATAAACACGTGTTCATAGAGGGATGGAGAGTCATTATCACCTACTCAGAACCCCCAGACCAGCACTTAACCGGTACAATTTCCAGATATTCAGGAATTCCTGCTCTCTGAATTCACATTTCCTAAAAGACAAAGACTCGTGTGACTTATTGAGAGAGTGCTCACCGGAGAAATTTGTGTAGAAAGAAGAGAAGCAAGAAAGCCTGGGAATAAATTAAGTAAGAAAGGGAAATCTACCTTCAACCTGATGCCATGGAGAGATCTAGAGTCTAAATTGCACCCCAGAGTTTTTTGTGCTTTGAGGCAAGAGAACAGAGCTCTTGCACCTCCATACCAGTCAGCCACTGGCTCTAGCCACCTGATGAGGGTGACACCATGCATCTAGGCTCACAAATTTCAACCTTTAAGCCACCCTCTTTTCAAGGTCCCTCCTGTTTCCAATAGACCTGATTGTCCTCTGCTCTGTGAGAAGCCTCAACATTCTGAATTTCCTAAAAGGACTTTAGATCTTCAATTCAGAGACCTCGCGTGGAGGAAGTGACCTTCTAGATCATGAATTGTAGACCACTGAGTCTATATTACTTAAAGTGATCTTTTGGTTTCAAGTGTGAAGACCAGTTATCTGAAAGTTTGGAATTAAGTAAAAAGATAGCTGTGTCGCCTCAAAATTAAATTAGAAAACTGTCTGCCTAAGGGTTATCTGATTCTCTAGAGGATGTAATGTTAACTTTATTATTGATTAGGGCTCAGATTCTATAACATTGTAGAAAATTAAGGTTGCAAATGATTTTTGTCCTATAGGGGTGCAACTGATTTCTGTCCAGTAGAGAAGATAACCTCAAAGATTATTGACATATTATTATCCCAGAACGGAGACCAGCAAACTTTTTCAGTAAGAAGACAGATAATGTATATTTTAGGCTTTATGGGCCATACAGGCTCTGTTGCTGTCAACTCTGCCATTGCAATGTGAAAGCAGCCACAGAAAACACAGAAATGAATGAGTGTAGAGATATTCCAATAAGACTATTTATGAACATTGGAACTGATATTTCATATTACTTTTCTTTTTCTTTCTTTTTTGAGATAACAAAGTCTCACTTTGTCACCCAGACTGGAGTGCAGTGGCACAATCATAACTCACTGCAACTTCTATGTCCTTGTTGAATGCTCAAGCTATCCTCCCACCTCAGCCTCCAAGTAGCTGGAACTACAGGGCTACCCCACCATGCTGGCTAATTTTTGTTTTGTTTTTTGTAGAGACAAAACAGAAAGGTTTTTGGTATGTTACCCAGGCTGGTCTTGAACTCCTGGGCTCAAGTAATCCCCCTGTCTCGGCCTCCCCAAGTGCTGGGATTACAGGTATAACCACCACACCTGGCCTCATATTACTTCCCTGTGCTGCAAAAACATTGTTTTTTGTTAACTGTTCAAAAAAAATTCTTAGTTCATGGGCCATACAAAAACAGACAATGGATTAAATTTGACCAAGGGACCACAGTTGGCTGATTTCTGGCCTAAAGGTTTTATTGTTCTATAGATGACTAACTCGCTTTGTATTTAGCTTAGACATTTATTTCATCATTCTTGGTCCCACTAAATGTATGTGCATGGGTGTGTGTATAAATTTGGTGGGGTAGGTGCATTAGTTTTCCTATCTCTGAACCAGTTTACCCTTCTGCTGTTTCCTTCATTAATGAGTTCAATAAGCCTCTGATACATGTTCACCATGTATTTGTATGACAGTTATTTTTTAACCTTCTGACAACGATACTGAGATGCATGTCACAGAAATCTTTGTGAGCCAGCTTCTCCATTCACTTCTCTCCCAAATTCCAATTCATTTGGAAAATGCAGCTTGGTCACCTCTTTTGTTCCCCTGGCTCTTACCCGTGCACCAAGTGAGGTATCAGGACATTTTCCTAAGTAAAGGCAGTTCTGTCCCCAAGAGAAATTCTGGTGCCTACCATTTTTCTCCTACCACTCGATTATTACTGTAATACATTTAATAGATTCTTAGACAAGGCACAGTGGCTCACGCCTGTAATCCCAACACTTTGGAAGGCTGAGGCGGGTAAATCACTTGAAGTCAGGAGTTCAAGACCAGCCTGGCTAACATGGTGAAACCCTGTCTCTACTAAAAAAAAATACAAAAATTAGCCAGGTGTGGTGGTGGTCACCTATAATCCCAGCTGCTTTGGAGGCTGAGGCAGGAGAATCACTAGAACCCAGGAGGCAGAGGTTGCAGCAAGCTGAGATTGTGCCACTGCACTCCAGTCTGGACAAAATGGCAAGATTCTGTCTCAAAAAAAAAAAAAAAAAATCCTGGACTCCTAAAAAAATTTTTTTTTAGGACTAGGAGTGGTGGCTGATGCCTGTAATCCTGGCATACAGGATTTAAGAGGCAAAGGCAGGAGGATCACTTGAGACCAAGAGTTCCAGACCAGCCTGGGCAACACCAATACAGGAGACCCTGTCTCTACTAAAACAAACAAACAAACAACAATAAAAAAAGAAATGGATACGGTGGTGCAAGCCTATAGTCCCAGCTACTTAGGAGACTGAGGTTGGAGGACTGCTTGAGCCCAGGAGGTTGAGGTTGCAGTGAGCTATGATCACACCACTGCACTCCAGCCTGGGTGACAGAGTAAGATCCTGTCTCAACTAAAAGCAAACCAACAAAACCCCAAAACTTTTTTTTAGGAGTCCAAGAATCAGGAGAATGCTGGTACATCCCCTCCAAAGTAAAAGACAAATTATTATGTCTTGTGATCTTATTGGGATAAAGCGAAAAGTATAGCTGTATTCCAGTAAGACTTTATTTATAGACATTGAAAATGGCATACTATTTTCTTTTCTTTCTTTCCTTCTTTCTTTTCTTTCATTCCTTCTTTCTTTTTTGAGACAAAAACATCTCGCTTGTCACCCAGGCTGAAGTGCAGTGGCACCATCACAACTTATTGTGGCTTCCATCTTCTTGTCCAGGGCTCCAGATATCCTCCCACCTCAGTCTTCAAGTAGCTGGGACTACAGAGCCATGCCTCCATGCTCTGCTAATTTTCAGATAGATAGATAGATAGATAGATAGATAGATAGGGTTTGGGCAAAGAAAGACACACAATGACTGGCAGGTCTCTTCAGGTGCTGGAGGCAACAAATTCTACACCTAGGGATGCTGGTCCAGCACATCTTCCAGGAAGCATGAGGGGCTGTCACCTTCAAGCAGAGCCCAGAGCAGGAAAGGACTTTCCTAGCAGGACCAGGTTGTAGTGCAATCTTTTTTGTGAGGGCACAGGCCAATGGCCGGGGCTGGGAGTGGGCTGTCCCTCATGGATGAAAGGTAATGAGTTAATAACACTGGTGGTGGATGAGGCACACAAAGCTTGCCAAGGAGGTGCCAGCTCACATCAAGCTGCCAAGGCCTATGTGGAAGAGAGTGGGGCATATGGAGTCTCTGAGGGCTCCTGCAGGGCTTCTCCCAATCTCTTCCTGGCATCCATGCTTACGGCACAGCTGGGGACTCGCCCCCTGTGGATCTATCGTGTCATTAGTGCAGACCAATGCACCCCAGAAGGCTTGGTTTTGACAGGCCAGTGTGACTGGTGGATTCTTTCTATTGTAAAGCAAACAGCATTGACTCCAGTGGGTGTGGGGCAAAGTATAGGTTTCTGCGGAGGGGGAGTTCACTGAATGTCTGGTTGTTATGTGGTTCTAGAGGGGTGGGGCAGGTGTTAATTAAATGGTCCCTAGGCTGTGGGAGGTGGGCATTTCCCAGCCTTGGAGCAAGTAGGAAAACTGGCACCCTCCCCCTACCACTTCCAGAAAATGGCCAAGAACGTCATGGGAAAAAATGTTCATCCTCAGTAGCAATCAAAGAATCGTCAATTAAAACCAGAGCCAGCAATGAATGTTATTATTTTTGTCATCGTTGCCTAGATTACGGTGTACATTGGCATTGCATCTTGAGAGCGTTTAGCAATAATTATGCTAGACATGTCAGTGTTTTGTCCCAATGCACTACAGCTGGTTCTGGGTTTGTGGCCAACTCAAACCTAGCCCTAAAGGTTATAAGAGAGATTTGGGTTGAAATATGTTACATTTCAAAAATAGCTCTGTATTTTTATCTAAACAAATAATACGTGAATACATGATCATTGTAAAACAAAAACAAAAACAAAAACAAATCAAGCATTACAGACAAAACTAAGATTCTACCCTTGGGGCCATCTCCCCCAGTAACTGAAATCCTCTCTGTTATCAGTTTCATGTGTATCTTTCCAGGCCTTTTAATCTATATTAACAGATTTATATGTTTATAGAAATATAGGGTGTAATTCTGTGGGGAGTTTATTAAAATAAATGACATAATGTTCCCTAATATAGTAGGACTATGATACAAGTGTGATGCCCTGTGAAGGAAAGAGGGCAGAGTCGTCCTAGATCATCCTGCAGTCTAAGGCAAGTTCACAGGGGCCACTGGGGCCTCCTTCAGCCAAGTTCACCACCAAAGGATTCTGTGTCTGCCAGGAATATGCCTGCCTTAGTATTCCACGCCACTCAGTGATTACCTGGGAATGCAAACGAAGTGAAGCATTTCAAACACAAAAGCTGGAGCCCTCAGTCAATCATGCCCCTGGTGGTAGGAGGTCTGCAAGGCGCATTCTCATGTCCATCGCAATGTGCCTGGCCAGAAAACAGCCCACTACTGTGGTCAGTAGTGGTTAACTCTGGTTGGTGGGATTGTAGAAAACACACACACACACACACACACACACACACACACACACACAGCCCTCCCTTGTTTTGTAGTCCACGTGCATTTTTAAAAATCAGCTTTATTGAAGTATAATTTTATATTTTAAAAACTGCAAGCATTTAAGGTATACAATTTGATGAGTTTGGACACATACACACACCCGTGATGTCATTACCACAATCAAGGTGATAAACATATTCATCACCTCCAAAAGCCACCTGCATTATTTTTATAATAAAAAGTAATTCTATTTTTAAAATGTGCATACATTTTGAACTACCAATGCTACTTCTAGGAATATATCCCCAAGAATATAATTGAACATGTATACAGAGATGCCTATCACTGTGTTATTTGTAACTGAAAAATTAGATGCAACCTAAACAGCTAACAATACAAGAATAAATACTTTGTTGCATCCACACAATGTGGTCTTATGCTTTATTTACAATGATTGTAGAGGTGACATGTATCTATAGTCATGAGCATCTGCCTATTCATCTGTCTGTCTGTCTCTCTATCTTCCCTAAAGAAGAGACTATCTATTATCTATCTATATATGACTATCCACAGACTATCATATAGATATGATAGACAGACAGATGCAAGACTACCATATCATACAATTATCTACCTATCATCTATCTCTAACAATATCTGTCATCTTCATTTGTTCATCCATCATTTATCTATCATTTATTATTAATCCATCACCTATCATCTATTTTCTCTCTTCTCCCCTTCCTCCTCCCCCTCCTCCTTTCCCCTCTCCTCTATCTTCCTCCCCTCCTCTTCCCCCCACACCTCCTCCTACCTTTCCCTTCTACTCCTTCTCTTGTCCTTCCTCTCCCTTCTTCTTCCTCCTCCTCCTCCTCCTCCTCCTTCTCCTCCTCTTCTCCTCCCTCCCTCTCTCTCTCTCTCTCTCTCTCTCTCTCTCTCTCTCTCTCTGTCTGGGGTTGTTCTCAGGCTTGGTTGCCTGGCTTCCCTGCCCCCACCAGGGAAACGCTGTGAGTCCTGTGGGCTGTCAGAAACACATGATGCAAGTGTGATGCCCTGGGAAGGAGTAAGTGTGGAGATGTCCTAGATCAGAGACACACACAGCACCCAGATATGACAGAAGACAAAAATGCCTGACATAGATGCAGCATATATTACCCTGAATCAAGAAAACCTGAATCTTCTTGAGGATCTTCTGTTTAAGGAGGCAGGGAGGTGTGTAACATGGTTTAGAAAGACTTCTATCCAAAATGGAAAAATAGAGATACTTGCGATGCTCAAGGAATAAATTTTAGTTTTCTGGAAAAGTCACCTATGCAGAGCTCCCCATGTCTCAAAGCTGCCAGATAAATCACAGTCAGGGCAGGAAGGGACTATACCTCCATTTTGCAGAGGAAACCAAAACTCAGAGAGGTTAAGCCACTTCCATGAGCTCACACAGTAAGGGTCAGTGGTGGGATCTGAAACCATGTCTTTTTGATTCCGGACATGGTAACATGGAGATGTGCCACCCAGATCCCCCTTCAAGGATGGCGATGGTTTTTCCTATTCAGCTTGATGCTTCTAGACCACCTTGTATGTAAGTCCCAGTAAACGCTCTGCCTCCTTCACTGGCTCTGGCTCTGTTCTTTGGCCTTTTGAACATGGTGCCATTCCTGTTGGATTAAATAGGGGTCTGGCACGACACAAGCTCAGAACTCAGAGTGCTGAACGTCAAAGGCAGTTAGCCTTCCAACTGAGATGCTTTGTAACGCCAGGCCAAGACCCTGGCTGGCACCCCTGATACGTGGTGAAGAAGAGGCACTCTGGCTATCCTCAAGATTTGCAATGAGACTCGGAGCTGCCCAGCAGAGCCCAGCATAGGTCAGCCAAATCCCAGCTGAGCCACAGACGCATGTGTTACTATAAACATTGGTTGTTTTAAGCCACTGAGTTTTGGGATGGCTTGTTCCACGGCACTTTTGTATCATTTGCCAACCAATACAGTAAGAATAATACCTAACTTACATAGCTGTACGTGCAGGCATTGTTCAAAGCCTCCACATATATTATTTCATTGAATTCTGACCTCGGTAAGGTACATACTTACTGTCCTCATTTTACAGATGGGGCAGCTTAGGCACACAGCAGCAACTCTAAGCTCTGTGCTTCTTCTCGTGGAGCCAGGGGGAGCCACTAAAGTCCTTTCCTGAACCACCCAGGCCCATGTGTCCATCTTTTTCTTTCCAGGCTCACTTGCCACTGCCTTTTCACCCTCTCTGCTTTGGGAAATTACAAGAAGCTTCCTAACTTGGGGTCTCAGTAGGCATGATAGTCTGTTCATGGATGCCCCTAAAAGGGATCAGAATATGATATCCCAAAATATGCCACTTTGGCATCAGGATTGTTTTGAGTTAAAGACAATTAAGAAATGCCAGGCAATCCTCCCACCTCAGCCTCCAGGCGCAGTGACTCACACCTGCAATCCCAGCACTTTGGGAGGCCGAGGCAAGAGAATCGCTTGAGGCTGGAAGTTTGAGAACAACCTGAGTGGCATAGTGAGACTTTATCTCTACAAAAAACAAAAAGAAACAGAAAAATAGCAGACAAAAGAAGAGCTCTCTGTCCTCCCCTATTGCTGTCACAACGAGCATCTGCCTGTCCACCAGTTGTCAATGGTGATTGACAACTATCTGGGACCAGTGGTGCAGGGGTAAGAAGAATTTACCAAGACAGTTGTAGGTTAAAAAAAAAAAGGCAGATTTATTAGAGAAAACTATGAAAGTATGTTGCAAGGTTGCAACGGGCAGCACAGCAGAGAAGCGGCTGTCAGCAAGGAAACAAAGGGTTGCTGGGATGTTATGGAATGGTACTTATGCTGAAGAGTGCTGCATGCAGCACTGATAACGCCAAGGTTGCAGTGAGCTAACTTGCAGGGATCTGGTGGGTGCTGGGTACAGAAGGATTGTGAGCTTTTTGTGCAGGAGGGCTCTTGAGTCCTGGACCATGAAGAAAGGCAGACTTATAGCTAATCTGCTCTCTCTTTTTGCTTTCCCTTGGTCCTACCAGCCTGACTAGTTTTCCCTAATTAGGACCCCACATCTGCCTACACACAGAGCATAACTTTCTCTTTGTAAATGTAACATAAATTTCCATTTGTAAGCAAGATCCCCTCTCCTGTACTAGGAAGAAGTGAATGACCCTGGAGATCACTTGAGTCTACGTAACAAACCTTACTAAACAATCTTTATCTACCATCCATTTCCTAGTCACCTTCCCACAATTTTCCACCACTAGAAAGCCAACCCCCTTTTCCTTTTTCTAATCACTTCTCCACAATTTATCCCCCTTTGTTAAAATGGTAGATAAGCCCCCAAGTCTACCCACCTCTTTGGGTTATCAATTATTTTCTATGAAGTCCCTCTGCATGTAAAAACATCTACAAAACTTCTATGCCTTTTCTTCTGTTAATTTGTCTTTTGATAGTTTGATTCACAGGCCTCCAGAAAGGATAATAAAAGGATAGAGGAAAAGTTTTCCTCCTTACACTCCTAAATTCTCAGGATGCATAAAGCATTCTTTTGGTTTTTTGCTTGTTTGCTTGTTTTTTCAATGAGACAGGATCTCACTCTGTCACCCAGGCTAATGCAGCGGCATGATCGCAGCTCACTACAGCCTGGACCTCCGGGGCTAGAGGAATCCTCCCAGCCTCAGCCCCCGAGTAGCTGGGACTACCGGTGTATGCCACCACACCTGGCTATTACTATTATTATTATTATTATTATAGAGGTGGGGTCTCACTATGTTGCTTAGACTGATCTTGTACTCCTGGGCTTGAGTGATCCTCCTACGCTGGCCTCCCAAAGTGTTGGGATTACAGGCGTGAGCCACCGTGCCTGAGTGCATGAAGCGTTCTTGAGAAGTCTCTGATTCAGTTCCTCTCCAGTGTAGTACTGGGAAGGGCAGAATTTTTAAGAACATAGCCAGTATTCTGCTGCGGAGTGAAAAGCCAGTGTACCTTTCTTAAGGGCACTCCCATCTCTACAAGCAGTTTCTTAAAGTTCTGCTCATTTGATATTGGAGATGGAGAGAAAGCATCCCCTCCTACTTCCATAGAAAGAAAAGACAAAAACCCCTTTCACTGTGGATGCTATGTTCCCTACAAGGCCAAGGATCTCAGTCTTTGTCTTCCCCTACTCATGTGGTTGACTGGAGTAAGGCCAGGTCTGCAAACCATTATGTAAGCTCTAAGGGTAGCTGAATGGTCCCATGTGTTCATTGCTCTCTTCAGAACCAGAGGTAATTAGAACCTGTTGTTTTCAATTGGAGTCCCAAGGACCACTTCTGAAGCCATAGCAAAGTCCCATTTTAACATCCTTTTCAGAAGAATATTCCTGCAAAAATCTGAGAAACCGCACAATTTACCAAATGCCAATTTTTTTTTGGCATATTTTAATCTCTCTGTGTTTCCTTGTTGGTGCTGAAGGGCCTGATTTTTAGGTCCCCTCCCCCCAAACTCAATCCATACCAAAGCAGAAACAAGGCCCAGAGAATTGGAAATGGAACTGAGGTCTCCTGCCTCTCTGTTCAATGTTCTCTCTACTAATAAATATCTGTTGTTCTTCCTGCCTGGCATGCATTCTTTCTTCTGGTAACATTTAAAAAATTGAGATAAAATTCGTATAATGGGCCAGGCATAGTGGCTCATGCCTGTAGTCCTGGCACTTCGGGAGGCTGAGGCGGGCAGATTACTTGCGCTCAGGAGTTCGACACCAGCTTGGGCAACATGCAGAAACCCTGTGTCTACAAAAAAATAAAAAGGCAAAAACATAGCTGGGAGAAGTGGTACACTTTTGTAGCCCCAGCTACTCGGGAGGTAAGGCAGGAGGATCACTTCAGCTTGAGAGCTCAAGGCTGCAGTGAGAAGTGATTGCATCACTGCACCCTAGACCGGGCAACACAGTGAGACCCTGTCTCCAAAAAATAAAAATAAAAAATTCATATAATGTAAAATTTATTAACTACTATTGAAAAATGTACAATTGAGTGACTTCCTGTTCATTTATAATATTGTACAACCATTACCACTGTCTAAATGCAGAGCATTTTTGTCACCCCACAAAGAAATCCCATACCTATTAGCCCTCACTTTCTATTCCCCTTCCACATATCCTCTAGCAACCACTAATCCACTTTCTGTCTCTATAGATTTGCCTATTCTGGATACTTCCTATATATGGAATCATACAACATGTGGTCTTTTGTGATTGGTAGCATAAAGTTTTTCAGGTTCATTCAGGCTGCAGTATCTATCTTTACTTCACTCCTTTTCATGCTTGAATAATATTCCACCCTATGAATAGACCACATTTATTTAGTCATTCATCTGTTGGTGAACACTTGGGTTGTCTTCATTTTTTAAAAATCAATAATGTTGCTGTGATCTTTGGTTTTGTTTTTTGAGACAAGGTCTTTCTCTGTCACCCAGGCTGGAATGCAGTAGCACAATCATGGGTCATTGCAGCCTTGATATCCTGGGCTCAAGTGATCCTCCCATCTCAGCCTGCCAAACAGCTGGGACTACAGATGTATGTCACCATGCTTGGTTAATTTAAAACATTTTCTTATGGAGATGGAGTCTTACTATGCTGCCCAGGCTGATCTTCAACTCCTGGGCTCAACTGATCCTTCCTCCTTGGCTTCCCGAAGTGCTGGGATTACAGGCATGAACCACCATGCCCAACTGACCACTTATATTTGAATATCTGTTTCCAATTCTCTTGGGTCTAGATCTAGGAGTGGAATTGCTGGGTCAGATCTAACCCTATGTTTAACTTTTTGAGGAACTGCCAAACTTTTCCACAGCAGCTTCACTATTTTACATTCCCACCAGCAACTTATGAGTTTGGTAATATTTTTGTTTTCCTTTGAAGAACCAGCCTCATCTTAGAGTCCATGTGGTGGTGGGAACACTTAAGATATATTCTTGGCTGGGTGCAGTGGCTCACACTGTAATCCCAGCACTGTGGGCTGAGGTGGGTGGACCCTTTGAGCCCAGGAGTTCAAAACCAGCTTGGACAACATGATGAAACTTCATCTCTATTTAAAAAAAAAAAAAAAAAAGATACATGGCCAGGCAAGGTGGCTCACGTCTGTAATCCCAGCACTTTGGGAGGCCAAGGTGGGTACATCCCCTGAGGTCAGGAGTTCTAGACCAGCCTGGCCAACAAGCTGACACCCTGTCTCTCCTAAAAATATGAAAATTAGCTGGGTGTGGTGGCAAGTATCTGTAATCCCAGCTACTTGGGAGGCTGAGGCAGGAGAATCACTTGAAACTGGGAGGTGGAGGTTGCAATGAGGCAAGATCGTGCCACTTCACTCCAGCCTGAGCGACAAGAGTGGAACTCCATCAAAAAAAAAATGTTAGCCAGAGGTGGTGGCACATGCCTGTAGTGCCCTATAGTCCCAGCTACTCTGAGGACTGGAGGTGAGAGGATCACATGAGCCCAGGAGGTCGAGGCTGCAGTGAGCTCTGATTGAATCACTGCATTTCAGCCTAGACAAGAGAGTGAGATGATGTCTCAAAAAAAAAAAAAATACTGTCTTAGTAAATTTCAGGAACACAATACATTATTATTAACTATAGTTCATACTGTACATTAAGTCTCCTGAAGTTATTAATCTTATTCCTGAAAGTTTGTATCCTTTGACTAACATCCTCCCATTTTCCTCCACTCCCAGACCCTCCAATGATGTGACTCCCACCCCATTCTGTCCCAGAGATGTGCAGTTAAGCAGGGGCTAGCCACTTAGCTTATGCCAGAGTGATTGTTTCAGGGATGGGCATGTGACTTGAGCCAGCCCAGTGAGATGCAACTCTGAATCAGAACAACCCCTGGATTTCTGTTACTCGGGCCAATTAAAACAACAACAACAACAACAACAACAACACCTTTTTAAAAAAATTAATTAAGCCAATTTGAACTGGCCAAGTCACTACCCTGTATAATTTCCTGTCACTTGGCCAAGTCACCACCCTGTATAATTAAGATCTGCTTGTTTAAAATCTCTATCCAAGAGATTTATCTCCTATGTATGTTTTACATGTATTTAGTTTCAATTCTACACTGGGTACAGCTACAAGGTGATACTGGAGTTGAGCTCACACCAGTAGGACAAGACAGGATCAATGAATGGCCAGAGACGGGATTTTACAGACAAAGGGGAACTTTCGGCTGCAGGTGTTATCATTCCATGACCTCAGAGCTGTGATGAAAAGAAGCAGAGAATCTGGGTGAAAATCCATCCACCAAGATAAAAGTAACCCCACCACTCCCTTGAAGCAAAGCCCTCTCCAGTAGGCCTCGTGTCTGCACTGGCAGCTCTTTCTTGCTGATATGTGACAAGCCTGCTGTCCAGCCTTACTCTTGCATAAAGCTGATCCTGGCTTGTTGCCTTGGATGGGAGGACGAACTTCAACCAGAGGCTTGGCCCAATACTGGCTACCAGGCTCGAGGAGGGTTCCTGGTAGGGGATAATATCCTCCCACATAGAGGATAATAAGCTGTCCTCTACCTCCCTACCCTAATGAGGAAAAGAAAAGAGAGCAAAGAGGAAACGGCAATTAAGTGTCTGGGTCTGGAGTTCTGCAGATCTAGGTTTCAAACCCAGCTCCACTACTTAGCTTGCTGTATGACCTGGAACAAGTTGCTAAACTTCTCTGAGCCTCATTTTCCTCATCTGCAAAATGGGAATATTGTTTCAATTTCTTAAGATTGGTGTGAAAGTGATGATGTTCATGATGATGCTGGTGATTGCTAATACCGAATACTGAGCATGGCAGCTATTCTATGAACATGGTCTTCTTTTTTAATTCACATTAATCTGTGAGGTAAGTATCATTAGCCACATTTTGAAGACAAAGGATCTGAGGCACCAGAGGTTAAGGAATTATCTTTGGGCTGTACATTAAGGGTGAAGCAGGGGTTCACACAAGGGCAGTCAACTCCCAAGTCTATGCTTTTGCCACGTGCTATATCAACGTCACCTCCTTTAATCCTCACAGCAGTCCTGTAGGCAGGACAAATTATTAAGTCCATTTTATAGAAGAAGAAACACAGACTCAGAGAGGATAAGTAATTCTCTGCAAGGACACAGAGTTAGAAAGCAACAGGGCCAGAATTTGAATCCAGGTCTATACTCTTGTCACTACCTACACCCTCATGCCACCCCAGGTGTGGCTTGCTTCACATATTCAGGAGCATGAGCCTTGGGAAGGGGCTTGCACTTTGGTGTGTGGGTGAGCTGACACGGAAACACCAACCCTTGACTACTCTCTATATACATGTCTTTTTCCCCTTCATGCTTCTACTTATAATATCTTTTTATCTAAGCTGGAATCTACGTGCTAAAAAAGAAACCCAATTACTGTTGTTTAAAGCAAGTCCACTGTGGAGAATGGCCATGTTCCCAACACCCTAGCGACGTCAACCGCTCTCCAAGGTGCTGAACAATTTGCCAGTCTCAGGCTGTTCAGTGCTCCTCTTCAGCCAAGGCACTTCTCCGCCCTCCCCATCTGTGATGCCTCCCGGGTGTCCTTCAGAGAGCCTTGGTCTCAGGGGTACTCACCACTGCTAGGCCTGTACCACATCTGCACGCAGTCCTCTTCTTCTGGGTCCGCGTGGATGCCATCATCTGGCTGGCTGCCATCCCAATAGCTGTAGTCGTAGGATGAGCCGTCAGTCCATTCAAACTGCCCTTCCTGGGAGGGTTCCACCCAGGGAGATAAGGAAGCAAGCCAAGGAAAAGAAGATCAGGCATTTGAGACTTCTTTTTTTTTGAGATAGAGTTTTGCTCTTGTTGCCCAGGCTGGAGTGCAATGGCATGATCTCGGCTCACTATAACCTCCACCTCCTGGGTTCAAGTGATTCTCCTGCCTCAGCCTCCTGAGTAGATGGGATTACAGGTGCCCGCCACCATGCCGGGCTAATTTTTTGTATTTTTAGTAGAGATGGGGATTCACCATGTTGGTCAGGCTGGTCTTGAACTCCTGACCTCAGGTATCACCTCAATTTCTAACACCTCTGCACAGAAGTCCTCATTGAGGCTACTGCTTTCTGATACTACTGCTACCAATCTGATACTACTGCTATTATTACTACTCTTACTAGCTGCTATTTGTTGAGGGCTTATTATGTGCCAGGACAGGCACTTTACTCACTTTATCCTCACCATTCTGAAAAGCAGGCATCATCAGTCCCATTTTACAGATAAGAAAACTGAGACTCAGATTGGTCTACCCACATTCAGACAGCAAATAAAGCATGAGTGCTGGGAATCAAACCCAGGTCTTCCTGAGTCAACTACCCAAGACCCCTAACTACTACATTTTGCCAGTGGATGGAAGTCACGCTCCATCTCTTTTCTTTTTGTCTACATAGTCTGTTTTTCTTGCCTAAGGCAGAACTACTCTGTCCAATTGCAAGAAAAGTCCTCTTGGGAATTTGATTGGTGTTGCAGTAAATGTGTAAATTAACTGTGGAAAGAACTACATTTTGTAACTTGTCTAGGAACAAGAGCCATTTCTCTATTTATTTAAGTTTTTAAAAAAGATTCCCCCAAAGCACTGATGATTACAGAGCTCACGTCACATAATGGGAATAGCATGCTACTTCTGAGAGAGAGATGAGAGCTTGAGACCCCATGTCTGCCCACCGCCTAGCTCTGCAACCTGAACAAGTTACTTAACCTCTCTGAGCCCCAGTTTCCACATCTGTATGGTGGAGTTAATATGTCCCCTAGGGAACTGTTGTGAGGGCTGAAAAAAACTGAAGCATGTGAAGGACTTAATACGATGCCCGACCCACGGTGCCTAGCTCTGAAAAGAAGAAAAAAGGCATTTTCCTGTATTTATTATTATTATTATTATTATTATTATTATTGTCTTTTAATACAAGTTTCTTTAACTCTGATTTAGTGTAGTAATAATCCGATTCTAGAGTTGCTATTATAAATGGACATTTTAGTGTTTTCAAAATTGTAACTTCTGTATGTGTTCTTGCCAGAGTAAGTCTATTGATTTAAAAGATCACCAGGCATGGTGGCTCATGCGTATAATCCCAGCGCTTTGTAAGGCTGAGGTTGGAGGATCACCTGGAACCAGGAGTGGGAGAAAAGCCTGGGTAATATAGCGGGACCCTGTCTGTACCAGTAATTTTTAAAAAAACAATCCATGTGTGGTGGTCCCAGCCTGTAGTACTAGCTGCTATGGAGCCGAGGCTGGGAGCATAGCCTGAGCCCAGGAGTTCAAGGTTGTGGTGAGCTGTGATTGCACCACTGTACTCCAGCCTGAGCAACAGAGCAAGTCTCTGTCTCAATAGAAATAAATAAATAAATGTTGGGTGTGACCACACTGTTACTTCTGCTACTTTAACAGCAATTCTTATCATCCTTAAAGAGTTCTTATAGTATGCTAAGCACCACACTAAGCTCTTTACATCTATTAGCTCACTTACTTTTCTTTTCACAAGGCACTATTATTTTCATCCTCATTGTACAGACACGAAAACTGAGGCTCAGAGAGGTTTTTAAAATTTGCATAAAATCACCTACCAGCCAGTAAGTGGCAGAACAGGAGCTGGCACCAGAACCTTATTCCCTGTAGTACTCTGAACAGGGCAAGAAGCATACATGCAAAATAGAGACTCAGCATGCAGCTTGCCAAGGCAAAGTTTGAGGACAAAAATCCCCAGGTGGAGTTTGTTGTGACATTGCAGAGATCTGGTCCAAGGTACTATCTTCAGCTTTATTATACACCCACTCCTATCTCACTCTGTGCCCTAGACACAGTGGTCTTCCTTAATTAACTTCCTTGAATGTGCCATGACCTCCCCTTTCTCAGGACATTGACCCATGCTGTTTCCTCTACCTGGAATAGATTGTCTCTGGCTAATGTCTATTTATCCATTAGATACTAACTTAAGTAGCTCTTACCCAGGAAGGCTGTGGCAGTCACAGAAGTACATTGCACAGATCACCTTCAGGAGGACCAGCAGAAAGCAGAGTTGATGGACAGCTCCAGCTCTCCTGCCACCTTGGATTCACTGCCTTGTTTGTGCTAAGGGACATGCCTCTGCCTCTTTGGAGCTACCATTGCATTCACAATGAGACCATGCTTCCTCCAGGCTGTTTTCAGCCAGTGATTCAGCATGTCAGAGGTAATAGTGCTGGTGCATTCCTGCCCAGGGCAGGATTCCAGTCTTGGGCATTTTTGCTTGGGGACGCCCCATTGGGCTAGCCAAGGCTTTCTCAGCACTGTGCTGTGATGAGGCTCTCCCTACCCAGTCCTTCCTCTCCAATCTCCTTTCACATATCTTAGACCCAAGGTGTTGTTTGAAGTCCTTCCCTGCCTACTTATGCCTCCTTCCTCTTTTTCACATACAAATATTTCCCTTCCAACATCTCTTGCACATCTAATCATGTTTTAGTGTTTCTTTTTTTGACATGGAGTCTTGCTCTGTCACTCAGGCTGGAGTGCATGATGTCAGCTCACTGAAACCTCTTTGTCTCCCAGGTTTAGGCAATTCTCCAGCTCAGTCTCCTGAGTAGCTGGGATTACAGGCACGTGCCACCATGCCTGGCTAATTTTTGTATTTTTAGTAGAGACAGAATTTCACCATGCTGGCCAGGCTGGTCTCAAACTCCTGACCTCGTGATCCACCTGCCTCAGCCTCCCAAAGTGCTGAGATTATAGGTGTGAGCCACTACACCCAGCCTAGTGACTTTTTTTTTAAGAGAACCCAAGCCAAACAGGTTTTCTCTGACCATGCTATCTGTTTGCATCATCTAGTAGGACATCATTAAATGTCTTTCACAAATTGGTCATGCTGTAACTGTGGCATTTGGTGTCTGATTTCTCTGTTTGCTGTGTGCACAGCCGTGACCTGGCACAGATGTGAAAGGTTTATTAAATAAAAAAGAATCCTGGTTGGAGCTTCCAAAGGGTCCAATGGCCATCGCTTTCTCACCTGTCTGTGATCATGAAGGCCTGTCCAGACGTCAGCTGGGATACCAGGAACACAGCTGTTCACGAGATCATACACAAAGACATTCTCCTCCCAGCTGTGAATGTAAGAAACATAGTAGCTGATTCCTCACTGCCTCTTTTCATAGGATGGAGTCAAAAATTGAAAGCAATTCTTATTTACCTTCCTGGACCAAAGTAAATAGAGGACATGATCCTATTTGGCCTTCGTTTTTCATTAGGTCACCCATATGTGGCCGGTCCCACATGGGCATCTCTGGATTTGACCTATGCCAGTTCAGAGAAAGACTCAGCACTGCTATTCATCCCTAAAAACTTAAATCCATCTCAAAAACACTAGCAAATGAGGTGGATTATATTGAAGATACCATGAAAAGACAATGAAAGGAGTTTACATTGTGCTGCACACATCACATAAGTCAATGAACACTTCCACCAGTAATTTCTCCATCAAAGGCCCTCCTTACACTGGCAGTTTATAATATATCCCCCTCTCTCCTAGTCTTTTTTCACACACCATCTCCAGAATGTCTGTTTTCCTGGGAAACTCAGCTCTAGGCTTGAACTTGCATTGCCCACTTAGCAAAACTGAGCCCCTCAGTTAACAGCCCACCATCCTTAGACGTCATGGGTGTCTTGTGCGGGGATTCTTATCCTCTATTTCAAAGAGCTTATCAAATAATTCACCCAACAAAAGGAATCAGTGGAGGACCCTGCTGACAGTCCACTGCCAAAACCAACAAAGAAGTAGAGATGGATGGATAGATTGATGAACGAATGGATGGATGAGTGGATAGATAGACAAATGAATGAATAGGTTGATGGACAGGTGGATGGATGGGTGGATGAATGAATACATGGATGGATAGATGAACAGATAGACTGATAAACAGAAAGGTAGAGAAATCAACACAAAATTATTTGCATCCTATAATCAAAATGTTTCTTGAGCATTGACTTCACACCAGATACTACGCTAAGCGTTATATGTGCAGGAACTCATTTTATTCTCATAACAAACAGGCACTAGGGCAGATCCTACTGGTTGTCTATCCCATGGCCATTCCTAATCTCTAACCCCATTGCCTTCATTATGACCCAGAAAAGCCAAATTTCATTTTCCCAGCTCCCTTTGCAGCTGACATTGGCCATATGACCAAGCGTAGCCAGTTAGATTTAAGGCAACATTTATGGGGACATCTTGGGAACATTTTCCTCCATGAGGAAAGGAGGGAGGTATGTGGAGAAGGTCCAAGTTTCTAGTACTGCACTTTATCCTTAGGTTGTATCCACGTCTGGGCACAAAATACGGAGCTGCTGCAACTGAAGATGCTGAAGACCAGTGAGACAACTGCTCATCCAGGGCCCATATCAACAAGCCTGACAAAGGCAGTTTGTAAAGGTTAGAAGAATGGGCAAGGGTTGTGACAGCAAATGGACACCTGGTGGGCACACTTCACTGAAATCATTCACAGACCCAGATGACAGATCCCACTGAACAAATGATTCCCACTATTGGCTTTCACATGCCACTAAAAGGTGCACTTTAGTATGTCAATGAAGTCAACACAGAATGATAATAATCAGCCATAGACCTAATACTTCACTTCAAAACAGGGCCATGTTGGGGTACCCTTTATGTTGCAAGAAGGTGTATCTGTTCCCATCAGCTTGTTCCAAGTGACTACTCTCTGAAGGCTGCCACCTTATCTAAAATACCCACCACTGGAAGATTTCTTTTTTCTGGAGGCATCGGTAGTAAATCAAAGCACCCATGTTTATTCTCCTAAGTTTTGTGTTAGTGAAGTGGAATTGATTGGCAATCAATTCCAGATTAGAAGCACTTAAAGTTCTGGCACTCAGAATTCGTCTTAACACAGTGCTCCAGCCAGTCACATGCAGCGAGTTATTTAGCAAATACTCTTGGAGGAAAGGAAAGAGGAAGAGTGAGACAAGGCTTGCTCAGTCTCAGAAAGATGAACTGACACGGAATGTTAAAAAAAGAACTGGCCTCCTCAAGGCAGGATTGTAATTTATTGTAATTAATAAAGATAATAATAACTCCTACTGTTGGGCAGGGAGTTATCCAAGTGCTGTATAAGAACATTAGATGCATGATCACCTTTAATCCCTCACCACTTTAAAAGATCAGTGTGATTACTGCTCTTTCCAAGTTGAGAACTCTTTGGCTTAGAGTTTATGTGGTTTGGTTAAGATAGTGCAGGTAGGAAGTGATGGAGCTGGGGCTAGAGTCTTGAACTGCCTGATTCTAATGCCCTTAATCAATGCTCATACTGTCCTCCACAGCTTTCTTCATTTGGAACACCTGCTGCCCTCATCCCCTAAGCTTCCCCATCTTTCAAGATCCTGATCCAGGACCAGTATTTCCAGGAAACCTTCCACAAATATCTTCTATCCAATCCCTTGACCACTTGTAGCCCAAAGGTCCTGCTCCCCCAGGGGCTGGCTGGTTAGTTTGGTTCTCCACTTTCGAGGTCCTTCTGATGCCATTGGGGTTGCAAGTACAATGAAGGCTGTCTAGAGAAAAGCCTTGATTTGGAATCACTTTTGCATTCGCTTTTTATTACATATACCTCATTTTCCTCTATAGGCTGGGAATTCTTTGAGAATGTCCTCTGCCTTTACCAGTGCCAACCTTGTACCGTGCTGTGCTCTCACAGCAGATTTGATCCCTAAAGAATGTCTTTCCTAGGGCTCCATGTTAGCTGGCTTTCAGTTAACAGAGGGCACTTGTGAGTCATTGGCGGATGGGTAGGAGGGAGAAACCAGAGTATTTCTTTCACCCTCTGCTTGGGAGTCTCTGGCAGGGGCTGCCTCTCCTCCATGGCTCCAAATCCCATAGGACTGGACTCCCTCCAACTCAGGCATGGAATTGGCTTTCTGCTCTTATGTATCTCCAGTTTGTCTCACTACTCCTTTTTAAGTTCTGAGCTTCCATCGCTTGCCTATATTAAATTTTCTGTTTTAGATACCTGTCGTGGTTCCGGTTTTCCTGGCTGGAACCTGACTGTCTCAGTATATTTCTCAGCCCCACTGAAAATACACTGGTTATTCAACACATCTGTTGGAGGCAAAGATGAGTGTTTTTTTTTTTTTTTTTTTGAGATAGGATCTTGCTCTGTTACCCAGACTGGAGTGCAGTTAACTGAACATGGCTCACTGCAGCCTCAACCTTCCATGCTCAAATGATCCTCCCACCTTAGCCTACCGAGTAGCTAAGACTACAGTTGTGCATCACTTCATCAGGCTAATTTTGTGTTTTTTTTGTAGCAACGTGGTCTTGCTGTGTTACCTGGGCAGGTCTTAAACTCCTGGACTCAAGCAATCCTCCCATCTTAGCCTCCCAAAGTGTTGGGATTACAGGTATGAGACACTGCACCTAGCCCCTTATTTATTTATTTACTTTTTTATTTTTGAGACAGAGTCTCACTCTGTCACCCAGACTAGAGTGCAGTGGTGCGATCTTGGTTCACTGCAACCTCTGCCTCCTGGGTTCAAGCAATTCTCCTGCCTCAGCCTCCCGAGTAGCTGGGGTTACAGGCGTGCACCACCACACTCAGTTAATTTTTGTGTTTTTAGAAGAGACAGGGTTTCACCACATTGGCCAGGCTGTCTCAACTCCTCACCTCAAGTGACCCACCTGCCTCAGCCTCCCAAAGTGCTGGGATTACAGGCATGAGCCACCACGCCCGGTCCCCTTTCCCTATTCTTAACAAAAGTCAGTGGCTCTACACATAAAAAACCAACTCTCGATAGCACGATTGCATCAGGCAGAAACCATGGCAGTGACCAAGGAGCTCTTACAAATGGACCTGTACACGCTGCTAGGCATTGAGGAGAAGGCGGTGGACAAAGAGGTGAAGAAGGCATATAGGCAGAAGGCCCCTCTCCTGCCACCCAGACAAAAATCCAGATAATCCCAGAGCAGCTGAACGTTTCCACCAGCTTTCTCAGGCCCCTCTCCTGCCACCCAGACAAAAATCCAGATAATCCCAGAGCGGCTGAACGTTTCCACCAGCTTTCTCAGGCCCCTCTCCTGCCACCCAGACAAAAATCGAGATAATCCCAGAGCGGCTGAACGTTTCCACCAGCTTTCTCAGGCCCTTCTCCTGCCACCCAGACAAAAATCCAGATAATCCCAGAGCGGCTGAACTTTTCCACCAGCTTTCTCAGGCCCCTCTCCTGCCACCCAGACAAAAATCCAGATAATCCCAGAGCGGCTGAACTGCTCCACCAGCTTTCTCAGGCCTCGGAGGTGCTGACCCATGCTGCAGCCAGAGCTGCCTATGACAAGGTCAGGAAAGCCAAGAAGCAGGCAGCAGAGAGGGCCCAGAAACGATGAGAAAAGGAAGAACGTGAAGCTTGATCTGGAGGCCCGGGAACGGCAGGCCCAGGCCCAGGCGAGTGAGGAGGAGGAGGAGGAGAGCCGGAGCACCAGGACACTAGAGCAAGGGATCCAACGCCTGAGGGAAGAGGGTTCCCGGCAGCCGGAGGAACAGCAGAGGCTGATCCGGGAGCAGAAACGCCAGGAGCATGACCAGAAATTGAGAGGAAAGACAGAAAATACTGAAGGCCAAGGAACCCCCAGACTAAAGCTAAAATGGAAGTGCAAGAAGGAGGGTGAGGCAAAAGGTGGCTACTCCAAAGACGTCCTTCTACGGTTTTTGCAAAAGTAACTTGAGGTTCTCAACCTGGTCCATTCCGGTAAGAAGGCAGGCACTGCTGTGGTGGAGTTCGCGACGGTCAGGGCTGCGGAGCTGGCTGTCCAGAATGAAGTTGGCCTGGTGGATGACCCTCTGAAGATTTCCTGGTTGGAGGGACAGCCCCAGGACACCATGGGCCGCAGCCACCCAGGGCTGTCAGAGGGCTCAGTGCTGCGGGAGAGGGACCGCACGAGCCTCGAGCGTCATGATGCGCATGGGCAACAGCTGATCGCACGGATGGGGCGGGAAGACCAGGAGGGGCCGCCCACGTAGCCCCACCCACCCCCCAGCTACCTTTTCTTCAATGTCACCAATAAAAGGTTGTTGTTGTTGTTGTTGTTTTTAAAAACCAACTCTCTACAGTAGTCTCTTGAAGAACAGAGGTAAGATTGAGATTGACGGCTCAGGTGCCAATGGAACACATCACACCTGGCCTGAGAAAATTCACAAATCAGCGAAGAAGTCAGATGCAGGTAGCTCTGCTATGATAAAGGGAGTGTACCAGGAGAGCTGGATAATGAGTGTAATTAGGGTGTCAGAAGGGAATTCAGTGAAGAGGTGTTGTCAGAGATGTCTTGAAGGTTGAGGAGGTATTTACCTGGAGGAGAAGATAGGGAAGAAATTCCCAGGAGGGGGAATAGAGTGTCTAAGAGTATGGAGAAGTAAAAGAGCTGGACCAAATTGGAGAACTTTGAGATGGTCAGTGTGCCTGGGGCTTCAGACAGAGAGGAATGTGGAAGGAGGCCTTGCAGGGTAGGCTATGAATCTGACTCCACAGGTTCAAAACTAGGTTCTCCCACTTAAGAGCTGTGTAACGTTGAGCAAGTTACTTACCTTTTCAGAGCCTCGTGTTCCTAATCTGGAAAATGAAGATACCCATGTGATAGGGTTTAACAGAACTTTAATGTGATGATGTACATGAAACATGTAGCAAATAAGTGTGTTATGATTTCTCATATTCTTTACATTATACTCTTTACATGTGTAGTATATCAGCTGTATCACAGGATACAGAGCAGAGGGCAGCATAAGACTGGCACTTATAAAGGTGGATCTTCCAGCATACTATTTGCTACCTCTGCTGAATACTTGGCCTTCTATAGCCAAGGATGGTTTCAATGAGCAATTGAGTTGGATAAAAAGTAGTTTCAGTTGGCCAGTCACTGTGGCTGATGCCTATAATCCCAGTACTTTGGGAGGCTGAAGGGGGAGTCACTTGAGCTCAGGAGTTCAAGACGGGCCTGGGCAACATAGCAAGACTCCATCTCTATTTTTTTTTTTTCAAAGAGTTTCAATCACCAAAGAGAAATGCCAGTTGGAAATACCATTCTCCATCCCATTTCCCAAAGGGGTGCTTAGTTGAACTACAAGTGACTGGGATCCCACTTACCTGTGGATGGAGGCCAGCTTGGCGGATTTCCTGCCCACAGAGAACTCAGAACAGTAGAAGTCAGCCTCAGCCCAGGTCTTATTGAGAGGGAAGAATCGATAGCAGTGGCCTTTGAACTCCATCCAGAACAGGGGGCACAGGGAAGGCTGGGGCAGCTCTGGCAGGGCTGGGCGCAGAGAGGAAACAGACAGGAAGGAAGGTTGGCAGTGCGGACATTGTTTCCACAGCTTAGTACCTTTTTTCTTTTCCTTCCAATCTTTTAATTTTAATCTTTTTTTTTTAAGAGATAGGTTCTTGTTCTGTTGCCCAGGCTGAAGTGCACTGGTTCAATCATAGCTCATTGCAGCCTCCAACTCCCAGCCCAAATGATCCTTCCACCTGAGCCTCCTGAGTAGCTGGGACCACAGGTGTGTACCACCATGCCTGCCTAATTTCTTGATTTTTTTTTTTTTTTTTTTGTAGAGAGGAGGTCTTACTACGTTGACCAGGCTGGTCTCGAAGTTCAGCCTGATCCTCCCACTTCAGCCTCCCAAAGTGCTGGGATTGCAGTTGTGAGCCACTGTGCCTCCTTGTACATACTTTCAAGAATGAAAATAAAACATGTCCCCTTATCATCAATTCAATTCTATGCTTGAGATCCAAAAAACAACATATCTACATTTACTAAATTATAGAAATAATACGTGCACATCATAGAACACCTGGAAAATGTTAATGGTTTGATACAGTTTTTTCTCATGTCACATTTGTATGCAGTGATTTTTTAATGTGATTATATGGTACTCTATATACCAGTTGGTATTCTGATTTCTAAAAATTAAAGAGTATAAGCATTTCTCCCATGTCATTATACGTTTTTGTAAACGTCGTTTTAAATAGCTCTTGAGTTCTCTACTGAGTGGCTCTCCTAAAGTTTATTTAATCATTCTCTTATTTTTGGATAATTAGATAGCTTCTCTCTTTTTTAAACCATTACAAATAATTCTGAGATGAGCAGCTTTGTGCATAAAGCTTTTTTTGGCATTTCTGATGATTTTCTGAGGAGAGAGTTTTAAGGCTTTAATACAATTTGCTAAATTGCCTCCTGAAAGCAATTTATCCTCCCACGATAATGTCTGAGAGTGCCCATTTCACTCTGCCCTTGCCAGAGCTGAGTGTTATCACTTTCATGACAATCTTGGCAAATTTTATAAGCCAAAAAAAAAAGGGTATCTCGTTTCAATTTGCAATGCTGGGCTAACTGGCAAGAGTACACAGCTTCCCATGTGTTTATTGCCACGCTATAGCCAAGACTATTTATATCTTTTGCCCATCAAACCCCTGGAGTTCAGGATTTGTTCTTAATTCTGAAAAGAAAAAAAAATTTTTTTTTTTTAAATAACATGTTTAGACAGCAAAGTTCTCTCAAGTCTCAGCCCCTCTGAAAGCTTCTTAAGAGATACTTTTTTTGGAAACCACGACTCCGGATGACTGGCGGGGAGAGACAGGCAGGCTGAGAACCTTTCCCATACTAAGTTGGATGGCTTGTCCACAAAGACAGGCAGTGAGTGGGGGTGAAATCTATTAGATGGGGGTTGGGAAGCCTGGGTCCTACCCGCAGCTCTGTATCTGACTCGCTTCGAGACGCTGGTTCATTCTTTCCCAACTTGACCTTCAAACTAGATGATCTCTGGGGTGCCTTTTGCAGCCACCCACTCAAGGGGGGATGAAGGTCACTCTTTAATGGACTTTTTACCTGCAAGCCACTATAGTGGTTGGCTGAGCTCATGAAGTAATAAAGTAATGAACAATATTCATTGAGCATTTATTATAGTTTCCCTATATGCCGAACACATATATAGGGAAACTGAGGCTAAGGTTGAGTGACTTGCCCAAGATCATCCTGCAGGTAAGTGGCATAGTAAGGTTTTGAACCCAGGCTTCCCGACTCCGAAGTTTTTGCTCATGAAGTTGGCATGATGCTTCATTATGGGATATTAGCAGGTCTAAGAATAGTTCATGATCTTTATAGCATCTACTTCAGGGTTACTGGGTCAACTGACTGGGCCAAATAAATTCACCAAGTACTTGCAATATATGGATTGTGTAATGTATGGTTATTAATGATTAGCTCAGGGCTTTATAACCCAGATTGATGGGCTGCAGGGATCCAGTGAATTCCCCAGAATCAAATGCAAAATCAAAAGTGTGTGTGCACCTCTGTGCATTTCTCTGGGGAAAGAAAGGGACAGTTGCTTTCATCGAGATAGCTGTGCTAGGCAGGCAGGTTCCAGGCCATGCTTCTCAGGGCTGGTCAGTGCCACTGGGCTTTCCCCTTTGACCAGAACAGCCTCTCCCCGACCCCAGCAGCTGTGCTGGTCAGGGATACCTCCCCACCCATCCTGGTCAATCCTGGCCAACTCTCTTTCAATGCATGCCAGTCTCCAAACTGGAGCCTGTTGGTTCAGAATTTGCTCTCTTAATCCTCTTCTGCATGGCAAAAGGAAAGACCTCTGTTTGGGGAGGTAAATGGGCACAGCACCTTGGCCTGTCCCCACCCATTTCTGAGACTCAGGTTCCTTCTTTCTTGATGGAGAGCATTGGTCTAGGAGAATATCACCTCGATACCTTAAAGTGCCAGTGGCCAAGAGGGTTGATGGGCCCTTTGTAACGCTGGGTGTTGCTGAGCTCTTTGTGAGGACTTTCAGGCACTGCCCACAACACAAAAAGGCTCTACTGAATCACTGCGTATGGCTACTTTTTAATCAGTTTCTCCCTCAGCATGGACGAGAAGCAGCAAATCCTTTCTACCTTCTTTCCACTCAGTAACCAAGGACACTCATCGGTGAGAACTTGGCTAAGTTTGCCCAGGAGTGACTGGAATGACTCAGTATTTGCTGGTAATAAACCACTTTGCTCACTCCCACCCATCCTAAAATTACTTGACATCCTAAATAATCGTATTAGAGATGAGAGTAGGGTGGCCAAGCCATCCCAATGTGCCCAGGGCCATCCCAGTTTTAAAATCAAGAGTCCTGGCTGGGAGCGGTGGCTCATGCCTGTAATCCCAGCACTTTGGGAGGCCGAGGTGGGTGGATTTCTTGAATCCAGGAGTTCAGGCCTAGACTGGGCAACATGGTGAAATCCCGTCTCTATAAAAAATACAAAAATTGCCGGGTGCGGTGGCTCATGCCTGTAATCCCAGCACTTTGGAAGGCTGAGGCGGGTGGATCATGAGATCAGGAGATGGAGACCATCCTGGCTAACATGGTGAAACACTGTCTCTACTAAAAATACAAAAAAAAAACAAAAAACAAAAACAAAAAACAAAAAAACAATTAGCCTGGCATGGTGGCAAGTGCCTGTAGTCCCAGCTACTTGGGAGGCTGAGGCAGGAGAATTGCTTGAACTGGGGAGGCAGAGGTTGCAGTGAGCCAAGATCGCACGACTGCACTCCAACCTGGGCAACAGAAAAAGGCTCTGTCTCAAAAAATGAAAAAATAAAAATAAAAATACAAAAATTAGCTGGGAATGGTAGAGTGTGCCTGCAGTCCTCACTACTGTGAGGTGGGATGATTGATTGAGCACGGAAGGTCAAAACTGCAATGAGCCACGATCACACCACTGCACTCCATCCAGCCTGGGCTATAGAGCAAGATCCTGACTCAAAACAACAACAACAAAACCCTGAGGGTCCCACATCCTGGGCACCCCTACAGTTCCCAGCAAACAGAAATTGGTTGGTCACTCTCAAACAGTGAGGGGCGATTTTGCCCCCACCCCTTGCCAGGAGACATTGGACGATGCCTGGAGATATTTTTGGTTATCACCACTGGAAGTGATGGGGCTGCTGGCATCAAATGGGTAGAGGTCAGGAGTGCTGCTAAACGTTCTATAATGAACAAGTCCCCACAACAAAGAATGATTCGACCCAAAATGTCAGTAGTGCCAGGATTGAGAAACCCCACCCTAGATGGAAGGCAGGACTCCAGTAATGTAAAATAACCCCACAGTGCAGCAACACAAAACATCACAGTAAGCATTCACATTTCTTAGCCTGTTCATATTTTCTTCAACAAAAGTTAAGACACAGCCCCCGCAACTAATGAGAAGTATAGTGTCTGCTATTTCTCTAATTTTAGAGTTAAAATGTATTACTAATCTAAGCCCATGGCTTAAAAGCACTGACGGCATTGCTTTAACATTCTGTTTATATTTGACAACATGGACCTCACTAACGTAGACTGCAGAAGGGACGTCTAGCGCTTTCTTCCCTGAGTTTAGAATGAAGCAAACTTCTTGGTCATCTCTCTGTGACTGTAGGAGGATATTTTTCCCCCTGGTTCCCCTTCTGCTGAAGATGAAACTCTTCATGAGTTTCTGCTCTAAGGGTTCCAGTTTCAATTCCCTGCTTTAGATAGCTCTGACTTCACCTCCTACCCCGTGTGGGTGTTAAAACCTCAGTCCATGCATTATGGAGGCTGATGCCCTACCCAGGCCTCTGGAGCAATAGGCTTGCTTTGCTTTCTATCTCTATCTTGGTTTCTGTCCCCTGGGCACCCACCTCACTTCCTTGGAAGTCCAGTCTGACTTTAGCAGGGTGGTTATAGATGTCCCCATGGCCTTTCTGCACGGCAGCAGTGGGAAGAGCGTGTAGTCTCAAATTCACCGTATTGTGTCATCTGGATGTCTCCACCCTCTTTGTTTTCTACCTCTTTTTTAAATAAACTTTTTATTTTGGAATAAATTTAGAGTTACAGAAAAGTTGTCAGAGAGTACAGTGATGGTTACCAGAAGCTAGGAGGGATAGTTAGTGGGGAAGGCAGGGGGAAAAGTGGGGCTGGTTAATGGGTACAAAAACATGGTTAAGTAGAAAGAATAAGACCTAGTGTTTGATAGCACAACAGGGTGACTACAGTCAACAATAATTTATTACACATTTAACAAAAACAAAAAGAATATAATTAGAGTGTTTGTAACACAAAGAAATGATAAATGCTTGAGGTGATGGACACTTCATTTACCTTGATGTGATTATTACACACTATATGCCTGTAACAAAATATTTCATGTACCCCATAAATATATATACCTACTACGGCCCATAAAAATGAAAAATTAGGCTGGGCGCAGTGGCTTACACCTGTAATCTCAACATTTTGGGAGGCCAAGGATGGAAGATTGCTTGAGCCCAGGAGTTTTAGACCAGCCTGGGCAACATAGTGAGACCCTGTCTCTTACCAAAAATATAAAAATTAGCCAGGCATGGTGGCATGTGCCAGTAGTCCCAGCTACTTGGGACGCTGAGATGGGAGGATCGCTTGAAACCAAGAAGTCAAGACTTCAGTGAGCCGGGATTGCACCACTGCACTCCAGCCTGGGTGACAGAGCAAGAGCCTGTCTCAAAAAAAAAAAAAAAAAAAAAAAAAAAAAAAAAAAAAAAAATTTAAATTAAAAAAGTACCAAAGATTGTCTGTAGAGAGTTCCTGTACACTTTTCACCCAGTTTCCTCTGATGTTAACATCTTAAAAGACCAAGAAATGAACATGGGTACAACATGATTACCTAAACTCCAGACGTTACTCAGTGTTGACCTTTTCTGTTCTCAGATCCAACTTAGAATATCTGTTACATTTACTCTACCTGCACGTTTTATTTGACATAAACTACTCTGTCTAGGATTGGCTGAGATTAGACAAAATTGACAATAATTGGCTGGAATTGCTCAGAATTTCCTAGCATTGCTGGATAATTGGCCAAAAATCATCTTTTTTTCTCCTCCTTACAATCAATTTTTGAGTTGTGTCTATTCCAACTCCTAAACACGTCTCTAATTCAGTTCATTCTTTCTTCCCCTTCCGCATTCTTCTCGACCTTTTCCCATGAATACCTTCTCAATGTTTCTTAGCTGTTCTTCCAGCTGTGTCTCACCGCCAGGTCCAGAGGCATCCTTCCGCCTTTGAACAGCGTGTCCTCCTTTCCCTGAAACCCTCCAGGTGTTCCCTTCGGAACTGCTTTGGAACTCCCTTGGGAACTGCTTGCCATTAGCTTATTCTCCGTCACTCACCCACTCCTTACTCTGTACGCCAGGTTTGCCCACACATTTGCCATTTCTCAAAGATGTGTCCAGATCTTTGCAGATGCTTCCCTTGGCCTGACTTCAGCCAATTCTTTTTGTCCTTTGAGTCCCTGCTGCACAGTGACTTCTTCAAGCAAGATAAGGTAGGAGCCTCTGATAAATGCTCTTAGAGCCCCCTGCATCTCAACATTCACACGTTCCTCCCCTATCCTCATCAGCATCTATTGTGTTCATTCTTCTCCCCCTGGTGCCTTGGCACATAGTAGGTGCACAATGACTAGGCCTGAATGCACAAATACAGGTAGGGAATCAAACATCACTCTTCAGTGCAACCTCTCAGGAAAACGGTGGGAAGGCTGTGTGCACTGCCTATGCCTTTGAAACCAGGAGTCCTGATGCTGGGATGGCATTTCTGGAGTTTTCTAACCAAGCCCTGAAATCAGAGGTTGTCAGATCCTGGTTTTACAGATTGTTTAGAACAACAATTGCTGTGAAAGCCAACCTCAGCATCCCCTGGATGTTCAGACTCCAGAGCTCCACCCCAGGCCTTCCAAATTAGAGTTTGTATTTTAACAAGAACCCCAGGTGATTCTTGTGCATGTGAAAATCTGGGAAGCCCTGGTCTACAGTGTGCCAGGCTGAAAGATGGAGTCTGTAGAATTACTCATTCATTCATTTATTCATTCTCTCACTGAATATGACCTGGCAAAGAGGAATTAATAATTAATTAAATGAAAGAGGCTTAGTGGGGTGAGAGGGGGAAGGGTCCTTAGTCCTAAAGACTGTGGATATTTCAAAAAGAACCCCTGCCCCCAAACCCTGTCTGCTCCTTCCAGAGTTGAAAACAAGCTCCTTGAGCCATTTACACCCCGCCTCCCCATTCTGGTCCTTTATGTTTTCTCCACTGAGTACATGGTGGTTATGGATGCCAGAGGTGAAACATGCCAGAAAATGGGGCTGTGACAGGTCACTGCTCAATTACTCCCCTTTCCAACAGGGCAGGCAAAGGCCTTTAATTGGGAGGGCCTGGGAGGTGGAAAAGAGCACTGGCTTGCAACGGGATGATCATTAACTCCAACCTGCACCGTACTTCCCCCTCCTCCTTTACCTCTTGGGTTTAAGGAATTGGAAATAGAAGGCCTTTCATCAGCCTGACCCCAAACCAGCCTTTGCTAATCTGTCTCTTGTCAGGGGATTTCTGCAGCTTTATAGCTTGACAGGCAGTTAACCATGGCAACCCAACAACCAGCGCCAACTCTGACTCAGCATTGTCTGTGTGCCAGGCATTGTGTTAAATGCTTAATGCAGAAAAATGCATTCAATCTTCACACATCCTACCAGGTGGGTGCCACGATCACCCCCACTTCACAGATGAAGAGGCCAAAGCTCAGAGAGGTTGACTAACTTGCCCAAGATCTCACAGCTCCCAGCTGGGATTTGAAGCCAGCCTGTCTAGCCCCAAATCTAGAGATTCCTACTGCATTTAAGCTCATTTTCTTTTGCTCAATCTTGATGGTCTGTCCCTTTATTCATTCCTTTATTCATTCAACAAGTACTATTTGAGCACCTACTTGGTCTCAGGCAGTAGTCTGAAGACACTGTGTGGCATACCACACAGATGTGCCTTCTGACCTCACGCGTCTTACAGTCTATGAAGACCGAGATCAAGAAAAATAAGCACAGGCCAGGTGTAGTGGCTCACGCTTGTAATCCGAGCCCTTTGGGAGGCAAAAGCAGGAGGATCGTTTGAGGCCAAGAGTTTGAGACCAGCCTGAGCAATATAGCAAGACTCCACCTTCACAAAAAAAAAAAAAAAATTTTTTTAAATTAACCATGTGTAGCAGCACATGCCTGTAGTTCCAGCTACTCAAGAGACTGAAGAGGGAGCATCACTGGAGCCCAGGAGCTCCGGGCTGCAGCAGGCTCTGACCGTACCACTGTACTCCAGCCTGGGCAACAGAGCAACACCTTGTCTCTAAAATAACAAAAAAGAAAGAAAGAAAAAGAAGTGCAAAAATAAAGATGTAATTAATATAATTTGCGGATGTGTGTCATGCCAGGAAAACTTCAGGGAGCAGCCCTCTCGATTATTCTGGAAACTGCTTCTTTGCCCCTTTGTCTCCCTAGTTGAATTGGTGGCTGCCCTGTCCCCATCTTCAAGGAGCCCACAGGTGACTATGACAAGGCACCATGAGTTCCCTTCCTGGATGGGGGAAAAGGGGGTGTTGCCACAGGAACACCTAAAAGGGGAACATAACCCAGATCTGGAGATTTGGGAGGCTTCCTGGAAGAGGTGCTGTCTCAACTGAGACCTGGAGGATGAACAAGAGTCAGAGAAAGATTGTTCCAGGGGTAGGGCACTGTGTGTGCGGAGGTCTGGGAGTGTGAGAGAGAATGGAGCATTGGAGAATTAGAAATAGTTTAGCACGCTGGGGATTTGGGAGGGAGAGGAGGGAAGAGATGAGAATGGCATGAGGGAGGGGGAGTGGAGGGAGAGAGGCGGAGGGGAGGGGGCACACAAAGGGGCTGTTGCTCTGGAAACCAGGAAGCCAAACCACCTGGTCTTTTCCTTCAATTAGCAGCACCAGAGGCCCCAGGTCCCCCAGCTGGGGTGAGAGTCAAAGCCTTTGGGAACTCTGAGCTTGTTAGGGGGAAAAAAACACATCAGTGGAATTCAGGGCTCCCCTACCCCCACTCTTTTTAAAGGAATAAATTGTCACCTTCCTACTCAATCTGGCTGCTGGCTCCCCTGGCCACAATCCAGCCGCCCACGAATGCACTACCCTGCTGCCTCCTGCCCAGATCAGCCTTGGGACTCAGCCAGCAGGGGAGGTGGGGAGGTGTAGGGGCCACATTTGTTCACCCGGTCCCCATACTGGGCCCCAGACACTTCTGGTGTGTTGGGGGAGGAGACTGGGCGGTGGGGAAGAAAGTGTCTCACAGACTCCAGGAAGATGGCTGCTGCTTCCCGAGGAATCGGTCACCTTCACTCCCCTCCTGCTGTCCCGCGGGTTCTGCCGCTTCCTTCACAGTGAGCCCTGGCTCTGGGAAGTGGAACTGGTGGCCCTAGGGCTCTCCTGTCTAAGCTTTGCTGTCCCTTCTGTGAGCCACTCTTGAGGCCACATGAAACAGAGGAAAAAGCATTACATAATTTTTTACATTACTAATAATAGCAACCATTTATTGGGTGTTTAGTATGTGACTCCTTGAGATCAGCCTAGGAGGGAATTGGTATCATCCCCATTTTACAGATGAGGAGACTAAGGCTCAGAGAAGGTAAGTCACTTACTATCTTGGCTCAAAAGTGGCAGAGCCATGATTGAGACTTGATTGAGACTCGAGTCTGACAGATTTAGAAACTCCTGAACAGACTAGCGCCTCTAGAAGACATCTTCTTTCTGGTCTTGGTTTTCTCACTTGTGAAATAAATATATTAAACATCAAATTTAACAATTAAGCAAATAAGTTGATGTTTCCTGGGTGCCTATTTGGCTTGAGGTCTGTGCCCTTAGGTTGCTCACAGTCTGGGAGGAGGAAATCACACACTGGCAGAGTCATCGCATACTAAGTATTCCAGAAGTATGTACAGAGTGCTTTGCTCTGTGACCATAGAGGAGAAGTGGAAACTGGACTGAGTGTCCAAGGGACACTTTAGGATCCGGGCTGCTCTAGGAGGTAAGAACACCATTGCCTAGATCTCTGTGCTCCAACTTCAGAGCTTGGATTCTGGAATCAGATGGTCCTAGTGGGAAACTCAGCTCTTGGGGGCTCAGTTTTCTCAACAGTACAGTTGTCATGATCATAATGCCTTCTTCACAGAAAAGCCAGTTCCAGCTCATAGGCAGGCATTCTAGTATTAGATATTATTACAGTAGAAACAGCCTGGGTCCCAGAACCTTCACAGAGTTGAGAGTGCAACGCGAGGCTCTTGGATGGGTGAGGAAGAGGCTACAGAACTTGACTCATTCCCCATTTGCACTCCTGAAGCCCTGCAGAAGCAGGCCCTGAGCTGCAGAACACTTTGCTATAAATTTCCTTTGCTACAGAGAGTTCTTGGGGTCAGGTCAGGGAAAGTAAACTTTTTGATGGTTGAAGAAGAATAATACGTACATAGCTCTTACTGGGTGCCAGACACTGTTCTGAGGACTTCACATTCATTAATCCACTTAAACAATGAGATCAAAGGCAGGTTTAGAGAAGGGGTTTTGGAAAAAGGATTTGGTCTGGCTAAATCCTCCCAAGCCTCTTAAAGATGTCTGAAGAGTATTTTTTTTTTCTTCCAAAACATAGGGGGAGGCTGAGTTGTGCTATCTACATATATTTGCATACGCAAGGGATGAGTGATGAAAGTTCTGGAGTAGTGCCCTCTTATGCCTTGCACTAAAGGCTGGGGGTATCCAGAAGAAGAGGAAAAACCAAGCCCGTTCTCAATAAGGAGGGTCTTGGAGGTGCATGTATTCTCATGGTCTGCAGAGGCCCACAGAGACCCTTAAATCCTCCCTACAACATATCAACATGCATGCTTCTGCTCACAGGCACTCATAAACTCACACACATTCTCTCTGTGTTGAAATCACTTTCCTCTCAAGAATCTGTCTGCATAAGCTGAAACTGGGCTTTCTGCAGGTCTGGGAGCCTGGGGAGCAGTAGAACTACCACTTGGACAATGATGACCATGGTTGGCTCAACTGGCCTCTGTAGGCTCAGTTTCCATAGCCGTAATATGGAAAGGTTGGACTGAGTGGATTTCTAAAATCATCCTTCCAATTCCAAACTCTGAGCTCTCCCAGGTAGCTGGGATTGACACGATCTCAGTTCCCTTATCTATAGAGTAGGGGTGAGGCTTGGAGATTGATGTCTAGAGAAGTTCCTTTCAATGTTTAAGTCTTTTGTCAGAACAGAAAACTGTCTCCTGGCCAATTCTGGCATAAGAGCAACAACCACAATGACAAACATGGTCATGGTAATAACTTATTTTCAAGGGCTTACTATTTTTCAAGTGCTTGCTGTGTGCTAGGCATTTCACCTGCATGAGCTCATTGAAGATCTCCAAAATCCTTGATAGAGACCCTTGTTATCCCTACCTGGGGCTCAGAGAGGTGAGGAAACTTGAGTCTCAGAGAGGTCCCATGGGCACAAGCTAGCGAAAGACAGAAAACACCGCTGGTTACTCCCACTGGTGATTAGATTTAAATGGGATTCCCATCCTCAGTATGGGATTAGTGCCCTTATGAAAGGAAGAGACCAGAGCTTTCTTTTTCTCGGCCATGTAAGGGTACAGTGAGAAGGTGGCCATCTGCAAGCCAGGAAGAGAGTCCTCACCAGGAACAAAATCTGCTGGCATCCTGACCTTGGACTTCCCAGCCTCAAGAACTGTGAGAAATAAACGTTTGTTGCTTAAGCTCCCCAGTCTGTGATATATTGCTCTGGCAACCTGAGCTGACTAATATACTCAGAGAGTTTAGGACAGAACTGAAACCCCTTGCCCAAATGAACTAAGACTACCCCTTAATGTTACCACTAGGGATGCTAGAAAAAAAAAAAAGGGTACCTAGTTAAATTTGATAATTTGATTTCAGGTAAACAACAGATTTTTAGTAAAAGTATGTCCCATGTAACATTTGGGGGATGCTTACACTAAAAAAGAATTTTTTGGTATTTATTTACTGGTATTTTATCTGGCAACCTTATCACCCCACTGTTTAAATTTACCCTAACACTATCACAGCCCAATAATTTGGCCTTACGAGAATCTCCATCCAGGTATTTCGTTCTTAGTTTTATTTGAATGGGGATTGAAAAATGGTATCTCTGCCATTGTGATGATACATAAATCCATATATGAAGGTTATTATGAGGATTAAATAAATCCACATCTGAAAAGTGCTTAGAGCTGTGCCTGGCACATAGCTAGGGTTATGTAAGTCTTAGTCATTGTTATTGATATTGCTAATGTTATGTTTTTTAAACAATGCCTGGAAAGAACCTGGTAGAGGGAACAATCAAGACCCTCAGCCACCAAATTACAGGATTCAGAACTCTTCTTATCCAAATGGGGATCCCCCAGAATCAGCACCCCAGCCCTCCTATTGCAAAGTGAAAGAAATTGAGTTCATGTGAAGACCCTCGTCCTCCATATGGGACAGTGGGAGGCCATATGCCCAAGGCTGACAGGTTCTCATCCCTGGGGATGCCCCAGAAACCCCACAGGGCTGGGTATTGCTGGGTATCTGCAGAGGCAATTAGAGGGTATCTGCAGGGAGGTCATTAGAGGGACAAGTGTCCCTTCCTGTACACCTAAACTCTGATGGCACAGCAGCAGCTCTGAAAGCTCCCTAGGAAGGCTGTTACAGCCAAGGTGGGGTAGGGGCCCGGATGCCAAATCCCTCACAAAACTACCATGGTCAGACCTTCCTGTAGTGTCAGAAACCGTGTAAAGCACTTTCCCCATGTTATCTCATCTGCCTGGCACAGTAGCCCAAAGAGAGTGCCATTGTGACCCAACCTTCTAGAAGAAGCTGAGGCTCAGAGAGATTAAGAAACTTGCTCTATGTCACGCAACTTGTAAACTGCAAAGCTGGGATTTAAGCCCAGTACTTTTTGTGTCTCGGCCTAGAAGAGTGTCCATGACAAAGCTAGTAGGGAGAAAAATATCAGGGCACCCCAACCCCCCAACAGAAGCTGCCAGGCCTCACTGATAGAACAAGTTCCTGAGAGTGTATGCCTCTCTGCCTGCTTCCAGTCCTGGTGCTTTCACTTACCTGGGCTGATATTGATGTCTGTTTGTGGAAAGGCCTGTGCCCAGTGGAAGGTCAGGAAGACTGCAGCCCATAGTGTCCACCTTTGCATTCTGAACTCCTAGAAAGCAACCTCCCGGCCTGAGTGGAGGAGAGAGGCTCTTTGGCCAGAGTTTGGGTCCAGGATTGCTCTCCTAGGGTCAGATGGCGCCTGGCAGGAGCTGGGACAGACTGGATGGACTCCAGTCCCCTCCTTTCATCCTTTTCTCCTCCCTCCTCTTCACACTGCTGGAGACAGCTCAAAATGACAGCTGAAAGCAAAGCAGCCCTAGGCCAGCCCCCGTCAAAGAACCAAGAGACATTTTAGCTCCTAGCCTTGCATCTGAACCAGGAGAAATTTTAGCTCTCAGTCTTGTCTCTGAGCTAGGCTGTGGCCTTGGGTGTGCAGTTCTCTCAGACTCAGTTTCCTCCTCTGTAAAATGGGATAATAACAAAACTCACATTCCAGCCTGTCATAGGAGATAAAGCATCTCACACCCCTCAGAGTAAATATGTACCAGAAGGTAAGAATACTGCAAGTCAGCACTCAGTGCAGAGGTCTCCTGGGCCATGGAGGCCATTTGTTTGGTCTGCAGTGTTTTAAATTCTAAAAAAATTGTTAAGGTATAAAACCAGGAGATTTTAGGTACAAGTCCAGGTTTCTGTCTTCTATTGGAAAATCTGAAGATCCAACAAAACTTAGCCCTCATTGCCTCAGGGCAGCAATTGCATGGGGCTGAGAAAGAGCACTTCCTTCAGCCAGGCTCTTTGAGCTTCAGTTCACCAAGGTCCCCATCCCGTGGGTCTGACCCTGACAACATCAGAGTCCCCACTGCTGAGGAAGCACCAGGAAGCCTGCATGAGTCAGCCTCCTTTCCCCTCCCTTCATCTCTCAGGGTCCCTCGGGAGTTAAAAGAGGCATCTGTACAAGGTTCAGCAGAGTGTTGCACAGAATAAATGCTCCACGAAGAGGTGAAAGTGTCATCATTAGTGCATAGCTCTATTGTGTGGCTTGCTCAGAATTCAATGTTTAAAAATCCCTAGTGTTTCCATTGGGATCTCATTGCAATTTTGGAGAGCCAATATTTCTAAAAACCAGAATCTTTCTCCTTCACTTTGTGTGTCCTTACGCAAATCATTTTGCCTCTCTGAACCTGTTTCCTCCTCTATATAATGGGGAATAGAGTACCTACCTCATAAGGATTAAATCAAGTAATTTGCTTCTAAAACTTGGCATAGATGCTGGCAAGAAGTAGATGATCAATAAATGAGAGCAACATTTGCTATTGTTGTCATTGATCTAGTGCTAGGCTTTCCTTGCCATCACCCACGTCCCCTTCCCCTGCATGCTCTCATTTCTCTCCAGAAATGCTCAGCCAGGTGCCCTGACACCTCATGTGGCTGGCACTCTCAGAGAGGACTGGAATGTGTCAGTTTGGCTTCCAAGTTTTCTCTCTGGAACGCCTGCTGCTGTGCTTGTGAGGAATAACTTAACTTGTGCCCACACGGCTTGCTTTGCCTGCTGGCACCGGAGCTGCAAGTCTGCCAAGGTCTGACTCAGAATATGAGCACAGATCAGGCTCCACTTCAACCTACAGGATGCCTCCTCAGGTAGATCAGTTGCCTCCAAACCAGTGTGCTGGTGCATTTATTTATTTATAAATGGCATATATTGATTACGTGTTTATAAGCGATGTGTAGATGCAACTTACTGCACGAATATATTATTTCTGTTATAAAACACACCCCCACAATGGACATTATTAAACATTGATAAAAATACATAAATATGGAAGAAAGTTTGGAAATGTTCACCCTACTTCCTGTCATCTGGTGAGCTGAAATTTGGGGCCCCCCGCTGTCAGGTTCCTGGGTGCTGCTTGGAAATTAAGTGTCTTAGTCTGTTTGTGCTGCTATACTAGAACACCTGAGACTGGTAATTTATAATGAACGGAATTCACTGGTTCACGTTCTAGAGACTGGGAAGGCCAAGATCAAGGTGCTAGCATCTGGTGAGGGCTTTCTTGCTGAGTCATCATATGGTGGAAGGTGAGAGGGTAAAAGAGAGACAAGACACACACAGAGAGACAGAGAGAGCGCGCGCTTTCTCTCTCTTTTTAAGAGGGGATGAACCCACTCCCGCCATACCTGAGCTACTCTTGTGATAATATATTATTACTTTGATCTATATACGAGGGAAGAGCTCTCATAACCCAGACACCTCTTAAAAGTCCTGTAACCTCATGGGACCAGTCTAGCTCAACTTTTATGTAACAAAGTTGTGAGTTGTTTTTCATTTGTTATGGACCCTCAGTAGATTATCGTAAGCTTAACCAAATGGTGACTCCAACTGCAGCTGCTGTACCAGATGTAGCTTCATTGCTTGAGCAAATGAACACATCTCCTGATACCTAGTATGCAACTATTGACCTGGAAAATGCATTTTTCACCATATCTGTCCATAGGATCTACCGTAGTTTGCTTTCAGCTGACAAGGCCAGCAATACACCTTTACTGTCCCACCTCAGGGATACTTAAGTTCTCCGGCACTAGGTCATAATTTCGTTTGCAGGGATTTTGACTGCCTTTCCCTTTTAAAAAGTGTCACATTGGTCCATTACATTGGTGACATTATGCTGATTGGACATAGTGAGAAGTAGTGACCATTCTGAACTTATTGGTAAGACATTTGTATGACAGTGGGTAGAATATAAATTCAACTAAAAATCAGGGAACTTCTACTCAGTGAAGTTTCTAGGGATCCAGTGGTGAGGGGCCTGTTGAGATACCCCTTCTAAGGTGAAGGATAAGTTGTCACATTTGGCCCTTTCTGTAACCAAGAAATAGGTGTGACGACTTGTGGGCCTATTTGGATTTTTGAGGCAACACATTTCTCATTTGGGTGTGTTACCCTGGCCCATTCACTGAGTGACCCAAAAAGCTGTCGGCTCCAAGTGGGGCTCAAAACAGGAGAAGGCTTGGCAACAGGTCCAGACTGCTGTTAAAGCTGCTCTGTCACTTGGTTCCTGTGATCCAGCAGATCATAAGGTGTCAGTGCCAGATGGGGATGCTGTTTGGGGTTTGGAGCAAGGCCCTACTTCATCCACAGATAACTACTATCCTGTTGAGAGATTGCTCTTGGCCTGACACTTGGCCTTAGTAGAAACTGAACTCTTGACCATGGGTCACCAAGCTCTCATGCCACTTAAGCTGCCCATCATGAATTAGGTGTTATCTGATCCACTAAGCCATAAAGTTTGACATGCATAGCACCTCTACCCCATCAAATGGAAGTGGTATATATGTGACCACACCAGAGCAGGTCCTGAAGGTACAAGTACATTACCAACATGACACTTTGTAAAAGGGATGAGAAGAAGCGGACCAGATGCCCATGCTCCCCACTCCTGCTCCACTATCTTCTCCCAGCCTGCACCTTTGGGTTCATGGGGAGTACCTTATGATCAGATGACTAGAAAAGAGAAGATTAGGGTCTGGTTTACAGATGTTTCTGCATAATATGCAGGCATCACCCGGAAGTGGATGGTCTCACTCAGCAGTGGCCTGTAGCAGCACTACAGTCCCTTTCTAGGACATTTCTGATGGACAATGTGAAGGGAAATCATCTCCGTTCACAGAACCTTGGGCAGTGCACCTGGCTGTGCACTTTGCTTGGAAGGAGAAGTGGCCAGATGTGTAACTATATATTGATATATTGTAGCCAATGGTTTGACTGAATAGTCAGGAACTTGGAAAGAACATTATTGGAAAATTGGTAACAAAGAAATTTGGGGATGAGTTATGTCAATAGACCTCTCTAAATGGGCAAAAAACATGGGGGTGTTTGTGTCCCAGGTGAATACTTACCAAAGAGTGGCCTCAGCAGAGGAGGATTTTAATAATCATGTGAATAGGATGACGTGTTCTATGAATACCAGGCAGTCTCTTTCCTCAGCCACCCCATTGTTGCCCAATGGGCTCATGAACAAAGTGGCCATGATGGCAGAGGTGGAGTTTATGCACGGACTCGGCAACATGGACTTCCACTCACCAAGGCTGACCTGGCTACAGTGGTCACTGCTGAGTCCTCAGTCTGCCAGCCACAGAACCCAGCAAGGAGCACCCAATTTGGCACCATTCCTTGGAGTGATCGGCTAACTACCTGGTGGCAGTTTGATGATGCTGGACCACTTCCATCATGGAAAAGGCAGCATTTTGTCCTTACTGGAATAGACACTGACTCTGAGTATGGATTTGCCTTCCCTGCACACAATGCTTCTGACAAAACTACCATGCTTGGACTTACAGAATGGTTTATCCACCATCATGGTATTCCACACATCATTGCTTCTGACCAAGGAACTCACTTCACAGCCAAAGAAGTGTGCTGGTGGGCTAATGCCCATAGAATTCACTGATATTACCATGTTCTCTACCATCCTGAAACAGCTGGCTTGATGGAACAGTGGAATGGTCTTTCGAAATCGCAGCCAGCTAGTTAATAATACTTTACAGGGGTGAGGTAAGGCTCTCCAGAAGGCTGTATATGTTCTGAACCAGCATCCAATATGGTGCTGTTTCTCTGAGAGCTTGTATTCATGGGTCCAGGAATCAAGGAGGGAGCATAGGAGTAGCTCCACTCACTATTACCCGTAGTGACCCACTAGCAAATTTTTTCTTCCTGTTCCACGACATTACATTCTGCTGCCCTAGAGATCTTACTTCCAGAGGGAGGAATGCTTCTACCAGGAGATGCAATAGTGATTCTATTGAACTGAAAGCTCAGACTGCCACCTGGCCACTTTGGGCTACTCCTGCCTCTGAGTCTACAGGCTAAGAAGGGAGTTAGGGAAGGGTGATTGGTCTGGACTACCAAGGGGGAACTGGATACTACTTCACAATAGAGAAAAGGGAAAATATGTCTGGAATACAGGAGATCCCATAGGGTGTCTGGTAGTAGTACCACACCTTGTGATTAAGGAGGATGGGAAGCTACAATAACCCAATCCAGGCAGAACTGTGAATGGTTCAGACTCTTCAGAAATGAAAGTTTGGGTCATCCTGTCTTATAAAAAACCATGACCAGGCTGAGCACAGTGACTCACACCTATAATCCAGCACTTTGGGAGGCCGAGGTGGGAGGATTGCTTAAGCTCAGGAGTTCAAGACCAGCCTGGGCAACACAAGGAGGCCCTGTCTCTATAAAAGCAAAACAAAAGCAAAAAAAAAAAAAAAAAAAAAAAAAACATGATAAGCTGAGGTATTTGCTGAAAACAAAGGGAATACACAGTGGGTAGTAAAATATAGTTATGAATATCAACTATGACCTGTACCAGTTGCAGAAATGAGGATTATAGTTATATGGGCATTTCCTCCCTACTTGGTTAAGAAACTATTATATATAGAGGGCATTCCTCAATCCCTTGTACATATATATACATATATTAAGCAAATATCTTTGTTTTTTCTTCTGCCTTATTCTTTCATCATGTAACATAAGATTTATCAACTTTATTTTTATTTATTTATTTTTTCGAGACAGAGTCTCACTCTGTTGCTCAGGCTGGAGTGCAATGGCACAATCTCGGCTCATTGCAACCTCTGCTTCCCAGGTTCAAGCAATTCTCCTACCTCAGCCTCCCAAGTAGCTAGGACTACAGGCAGGCGCCACCATGCCTGGCTAATTTTTGTATTTTTCCGTAGAGATGGGCTTTACTATGTCGGCCAGGATGGTCTCGAACTCCTGGTCTCAAGTGATCAGCCCACCTCAGCCTCCAAAAGTGCTGGGATCACAGGCATGAGCCACTGTGCCCAGCCAGATTAATCAACTTTATATCAGCATTTAAGCATTGTTCATTGTACATCCTAGCATTTCAGTCATGGAATATTAGAAGAGTAAACATCACTCAAGAACTTTGCTGTCTCTTCTGGGGATGGGATTGGTGAATTTGGGGTGGACTTTAGCTGTATCATGTTAGGTGGAATTCTGACCTTGTAATTGTCTTTATTTGGAGGTTAAGTCTGGTTTAAGAAGACATGCAGGGGTGCCAGGTTGACAAGGGGTAGGCTTATGATGGTTAATTTTAGGTGTTGGCCTGACGAGATTGAGGGATGCCTGGACAGCTAGGGAAGCATTGTTTCTGGGTATGTCGTTTACAGAGGAGATTGACACGTCATGAGTCAGTCGGCTGAGAGAGGAAGGCACCCTGTGCGGTGGGCGCCATCCAACTGGCTGGTAGTCTGGCCAGGACAAACGGGCAGAAGGGAGATTGGCCATGTCTGATCTCTCTCTCCCTTCCAGAGTGGGACACTTTTCATCTTATTGCCTTTAAAGGGGCATCAGACTCTGGGTTCTTCGGTTTGGGGACTCTGGGACTCGCACCAGCGTTCTTCAGGGGCCTCTTGGGTCTGATTGCAGGCTGCACTGTTGGCTTCCCTGGATATGAGGCTTTGGACTTGGACTGAGCCACGCTCCCAGCTTCTCTGGTTCTCCAGCTTGCAGCTGGCCTACCCTGAAATTTCTCTGCCTCTGTGATCATGTGAACCAATTTCCTCTAATTAAATCCCCTTCCATATTTCCTACTGGTACTGTCTCTCTGAGAGCCCTGACTAATACAGTTAGTAAAATCATGACCTGAAGGATCACTGCTGCCAGCCTGTAGGGCATTGCCATCCAGTCTTTTTTCTAGACATAAGATCTTAGTTTTTACCTACAAATCATTTTGATCATGAAAAGGACAGATATCCCACTGCAGTGGGTGACAGTCCACCCAGAAAGGAATGGAAAGAATTTTTTTGCAGTGATTCCCAGCTTTCTGGGAGTGAAATATCAGTGCCCAGGAAATCGCTATTCCTGGCACCCTGGGACCCAACCCATGTGAGCAGAGCTGAGCAGGGGTCCTTAGCTTCTGCCAAGTCCAAGGTGTGGGCTGGAATCCTGGGCACTCTGGAGTCAGCCATGAACTCGAATCACCATAAAGGAGGGAAACGGGGATGTTGCTTCACCCAAGAAGATGAGCGGACTCTAGGATGGTCCTGGGAAAATAGAAGTGGCTTTAAAAATCCCCAACCCAGCTTTTTTCTTTGAACTCAAGTTCCTATCCCAAAGAGGGTGTTTACATGGCCTGTGTATCTCTTTTCCCACCTCCTACTTGAAGAGGAGGAGGATGTTAATTAAAACGAGTGCACAGCCCATGACGGGGCACCTTGGGCACAGGTTTGTAGAAACTCAGTCCTTCCTTCACCTTTCAACAACATCCCTCTCATCTCCTGATGAGCTCTATTCTTGGAGTTGTGAAAAGCTCTGATCTGTCCACCACTGTTACCTCTGATCATCCAGCAAACACTACCTGACGTGTGCTAGCAATCATCACCATCACGCAGTGTGCCAAGGGTTATGGTAAAACTTTGCAGGCAAAAAAACCCAAAAAACAAACAACAACAACAACAACAAAACAAACACTCTGCAGGCATTTTTCCAGCTAATCAACACCAGGGGTAAGAACTGTCATCTTATTTCTGGGCATGGTAGTGTGTGCCTGTAGTTCCAGCTACATGGGGAGCTGAGGCAGGAGGATCAATTGAGCCAGGAATTCAAAACCAAATTGGATAACACAGCGAGGCCCTGTCTCAAAACAAGAAAAAAAGAATTGCCATCCTATTTTTGGATGACACAGCTCAGTGGAGTGTTTAGCCACACTGGCTCTGACTTAGTTTGTTAGGGCTGCCTTAATAAAGTGGCACAGATCAGGGCTTAACCAACAGAACCTCATTGTCTCACACTTCCGGAGGCTGGAAGTCAGATTGAGGCGTCAGCAGGGTTGGTTCCTTCTGAGGACTGTGAGGGAAGATTTGTTCCAGGCATCTCTCCTTGGCTTGCAGATGGTTATCTTCTCCCTGTCTCTTCACATCTTCTTCCCTACGTGTCTGTCTCTGTGTTCAAATTTCCTCTCCCTTTTTTTTGGAGGCAGAGTGTCGCTCTGTTGCCCAGGCTGTCTCCATCTCAGCTCACTGCAACCTCCGCCTCCTGGCTTCAAGTGATTCTCCTGCCTCAGCCTCCCAAATAGCTGGGATTCCAAGCATGTGCCACCATGCTGGGCTAATTTTTTGTATTTTTAGTAGAGATGGGTTTTCACCATGTTGGCCAGGCTGGTCTCGAACTTCTGACCTCAAGTGATATGCCTGCCTTGGCCTCCCAAAGTGCTGGGATTACGGGTGTGAACCATCATGCTCAGCCAAATTTCCTCTTCTTATAAGAACCCCAGTCACATCAAATGGGGGCCCACCTCATGATCTCACTTTAACCTGATCATTTTTGTAAAGACCCTCTCTCCAAATAAGGCCACATTCTGAGGTTAGGACTCCAGCAAATCATCAACCCATAACAGGCTCTAGGCAGCTGGGCCTGGACTGGTTTTTATCCCTATTGCAGTTATTTGACACTTAAGCTCGTTAAATCTTGACTTCCAGCTGGGTGCAGTGGCTCATGCCCGTAATTTCAGCACTTATGGGAGACCGAGGCAGAAGGATCGCTTGAGCCCAGGAATTCAAGGCCAGCCTGTACAACGTAATGAGCACGCATCTCTACAAAAAGTCAAGAAGTTAGCCAAGCCTACAGTCCCAGCTACTTGGGGGGCTGAGGTAGGAGGATTGCTTGAGCCCAGTGCTCTGAGCTGTGATCCCACCACTGCACTCCAACCTGGGAGATGGAGCAAGACCCTGTCTCAAAAAAAAAAAAAAAAAAAACACCTGGCTTCCCCATTTGCAAAAGATGAACATTTCTTCTATGCCTCTGAAGGTTGCTGCATGAGGCTTAAACGTGATGTTTGGTACCTCGTGTGGTGATAGTCAGTGCTCTTGTTATTACTAATGAAGGTGGCAAATGCTGGGGATGCCCTACCTCCCATCCCTCAGTCCACCTGGCCCCCCTGCGGCTGCAGGGAGCTGCGTTGTGCACACGCACAGCTGACCTCATCAAGCGTATGTGCCTCTTCCTCTTCCCAGAGATTTCTTTGGTGTTATGGGAGCTTACTCAGCCCACGTCGGACAATCCTGCCGTGCCAAACATTTAATGCTTTCAGGGTAGCCCTCAAGCCATGACGACAAAGGTCAGTAATTGAATACTCCAGCTTCTGCATAATGATAATTCTTTAGTGTTTTCTACAGGGGTCTTCAGCATGACTGAGCTCACAGTACTCATCCATGAAGCCTTTTGCTTTTCTCCTTTGCCTTATTCTTCACTTATGCTTCCTGGGGTCATCTGCACCCAAGTCCTCAAGGTCTGCTTTTGGGGCACCCTAAGACAACGAGGAAACTGAGGACTTACGTGGTTTGTGCCCCAGTACACAGTTAAGGAGTGGTGGTCCCAGGATTTGAACTATAGCTTCTTGGGCCCAAAGCCCTTGGGCCGCATCACCAATGACTCTACCTCTAGTTCGAAATGCTTATTATGTACCTGTCTTCACTCATTTTGTTTGTTCTTTTACGTTTTTTTTTTTTTTTTTTTTGGGAGACAGAGTTTCGCTCTTGTTACCCAGGCTGGAGTGCAATGGCGCGATCTCGGCTCACTGCAACCTCCGCCTCCTGGGTTCAAGCAATTCTCCTGCCTCAGCCTCCTGAGCAGCTGGGATTACAGGCACACACCACCATGCCCAGCTAATTTTTTGTATTTTTAGTAGAGACCGGGTTTCACCATGTTGACCAGGATGGTCTCGATCTCTCGACCTCGTGATCCACCCACCTCGGCCTCCCAAAGTGCTGGGATTACAGGCTTGAGCCACCGCGCCCGGCCTTCTTTTACGCTTTTATCTTCTTCTGTAAACCACAGTAATGAAGCCATTTCCTAGAGAAGGAAAACACTTCTCCTTTTCTTTTCTGAGAACCTAACTGATACGGTTTGGATGTTTTTTTCCTTCCAAATCTCATGTTGAAATGTGATCTCCAGTATTGGAGGTGGGGCCTGGTGGCAGGTATTTGGGTAATGGGGGTAGATCCCTCATGAATGGCTTGGTGATGAGTGAGTTCTCTATTAGAGCTGGTTGTTTAAATGAGCCTGGCATCTCCTCCTCTTTCTCTCTCTTGCTTCCTCTCTCATTATTTGCCATGCCTATTCACTGTCTACCCTCTACCATGATTGCAAGCTTCCTGAGGCCTCACCGGAAGCCACACAGATACCAGCACTATGCTTCCTGTATAGCCTGCAGAACCATGAGCCAAATGAACCTCTTTATAAGTTACCCAGTCTCAGGGACTCCTTAACAGCAATGCAAAATAGATGAACACGTCAACCTAACCCAGCCTTCCTGTTTCTCCCCCTTGACCTCCATACTTCCACTCCAGAGTGGGAGAAACCATGAGGTTGTCTCTGCAATACCCAATGTAGCCTCAGGGGTGAAGCCATTTTGTCCCAAGGAGGATTTACCTGAGTCAAGCCCTTAGCAGGGACTGGCCAATAAAAAGCCAAATAAGCCATGAACCTTGCCCTGAAGAAGTGGAAAGTTTTATAGAGAAGACTAAAACTGGGCCAGGCACGGTGGCTCACACCTGTAATCCCAGCACTTCGGGAGGCCAAGAAGGGCAGATCACAAAGTCAGGAAATCGAGACCAACCTAGCTAACATGGTAAAACCTCATCTCTACTAAAAATACAAAAAATTAGCGGGGCATGGTGGCATGTACCTGTAGTCCCAGCTACTGGGGGGCTGGGGCAGGAGAATCGCTTGAATCTGGGAGGCAGAGGTTGCAGTGAGCCAAGATTTTGCCACTGCATTCCAGCCTGGTGACAGAGCAAGACTCTGTCTCAAAAAAAAAAAAAAAAAAAAAGTGGAAAGTTTTATAGAGAAGAGCAAAGCTGGAATAATTGGCATTAGTATACTGCTCAAGTCAGACATATTGCAAATACTGAACATTCCTGACCCCCAAAATCTATAAGTATAATAAATATCATTGTTTTGAGGCTGGGTGTGCTGGCTCATGCCTGTAATCTCAGCACATTGGGTGGCTGAGGCAGGCAGATCACTTAAGGCCAGAGTTCAAGACCAGTCTGGCCAACGTGGCAAAACCCCGTCTCTACTAAAAATACAAAAATTAGTGAGGCGTGGTGGTGCACACCTGTAATCCCAGCTCCTCTGGAGGCTGAGGCAGGAGAATTGCTTGAATGCAGGAGGCAGAGATTGCATCACTGCACGCCATCTTGGGCAACAGAGTGAGACTGTCTCAAAATTACTGCAACGCCCTCCCACCCTTTATGTCCTGTGTTCTTGAAGAAAAAGATAACTCAAATGCATGGCACAAATAAATAATCTTTAATTTCAATAAATAGCTCCCCATCACACCAGACATTATGCTGTGGAAAAAGATACAGAAGCATCCAACAGAGGAGAGGAAAGAGAGAGAGAGAAAGAGAAAAAGGAGAGAGAGAGAGAGAGATCTATTCTAACCACATTAATTCCTTAGCACGTGAGACGTGACATTGGTTCACAGACAAACACAGAAAAATCCTCAGAGTATGATTAAGGAAGAAGATCATCATGGATGCATGTGGTGGCCATTTAATCCACCTATCAGGTCCTTTGTATGTCTTTTGTGGGTTGCAATCACCATGATTCAGCCAAAAAATGTTACTTTTGCTCTATCACATCCTATTTACTTGACTCACACGCACATTACTGTTACCCAAGGTGGGGTCTCTGACAGACAGGACACTGGTTGGAATCTCACTGGACAGGAGAGGCAGAGAGAAGGCAGTGCTCAGGATTGAAGTCCCGACTAATCGCCACGCTCTCCAAGAGGACACGTAGGCACACGCATGTGTTCACCTGTGAGGGTACATGCATGAGAACATACACATATATACCCACAGGAAGTCCCCTGGAATGAGCTAACACAAAGACAATTCCGTTAAGCCAGGAGAGGCTTCTGACACTGGAATAGTTATGGTTGCCATTGGGTTTCTCCAAATGGTCCATAATCTAGTTATCACATTTACTAAGGAGAAGAGAAGGATACTTACACCTTTGGAGAAAGGTATCAGGTTTGAAGAACCCCAGGGAACAGCAGCCTGTTCAGAAGTTACCCAGTGGGTGTGTGTTTGGGAGTGGGGGGTGCTCAGTTCTCCCACACACTGGCCAAACTCTTGGTAAATTTAGTCTTGATGGAGATTGGCACCCTTTGGGAGGTCCTTTCTCTGGCCTGAGGGTTGAAAGTGCATTTTGGGGCAGGGGTATTGACAAGAGCAGGCACTGCCAATAAGTCCCACAGCAGAGCCCACTGAGCTTGTGATCTACAGATGGGGCTTCCAGAAAGTTCCCAGGTCTCACTGAGGGCGGCCATTTTGTGATCAATAGTCTGCTTCCTCTCAGTTCTGAGAGGATTTGGGGTGTCTGTGTGTCTGTGTGTGTGGACGTGTGTAGACATGTTGCGGGTGGGTACGCAGGTGTGGATGTAATAGTATGTGACTTTTTTTTCTGTCTTTTTTTTTTTTTTTAAAACAAATGAAAGTTGCCTTCCCTGCAGCCCTCAGGTCACCTCCAGGGAGGCAGGAGACACACGGTCACACTCAGCTCGGGACCTCAGGCTGTGCCACTGCTCCACAGCTGTGCGGTGCGTGTTGAGCATGCGCCGCCAGTGGTTGGACTCAGAGGGTCCTGAAGAGTACTGGCCGATGACAATCCTCCCGATGAAGTCGTTGCTGCTCTTCATGTTGTGGCCGAAAACTAGGGAGCCAGAGGGTTGAGGGCAGGAGGGAAGCAAGAGGAAGGAGGGGAACAGAACAGGAAGGCAGGGAGAAGACAGAGGCCATTAGTCTACACATTCGTCAACTGCAAACACAGGGGTCATCGTTTAGGGCACGTGGTCTTTTTCCTTTTCTTGGTGAGAACTCCAACTCCTTCATCGCATCCTCCTGTGAGTCTCTGTAACAGATGCACCTGGCTTCCTGCCATCCCATGCCAGCCAGGTTCCTACCTCTCAGCCTTTGCATTGGCTGTTCCTTCTGCCAGATAGCTGCACTGCCTGCAATATGCAGCCTTAAATGTACATCCCATGGCATCACCACACTGCATAGAGAGCTCTGTAAGTGGATAGTTCTAGTGTAACAACGAGCCTGTCACTGTAGTCCAGCTGAGTGATTTAACAAGGGTTTCTCCGTCATGGCACTGTTGACATTACGGGTGGGATAATTCTTTGCTGTAACTGTCTTGTGCATCGTAGGAGATTCAGCAGCATCCCGGCGACCTACTGGTACCAGATGCTGGTAGCTGCTCTCTCTACAACTGTGACAACCCAAAATGTCTTCAGACATGGCCCCTGGGGAGGCCAATGCATCCCAAATGGGAACCACAAGGTTAAGCCATGGGGCCAAATATCCTGGGGCAAATCCTGGCTCCATCATTTGGCCAAGCTCTGAGACTCCTGGGCAGGTGAAGTAACCTCTCTGAGCCTTAGTTTCTTTGTTAGTTAAACAGGAATTTTAATAGTGCTTGTCTCATAGGTCAATGTGCAATTTCTATGAAATAATGTGGGTAAAGCTCTCGGCACACAGTCACAAGCATGTGATAAGAGCTCAACAAATGTTATACTGCTATTTCGATCCTAAATTTCTGTCTGTTGACCTTTTATGAAAGAGACTTCATGTTTCCTCTGTTCCATCAAATGGTGGAAATTTGCTGAGAGTAATGGCTGTGGCAATTTCTTCCACCTCTTATTGTGCTCCATGTCTCTTTGAAAGGCTCCTCCGTTAATCCCAACTTAAGCTTAATTTGTGTCTTTCAAGCCTAATGAGATGGTTAACTTGATTTATCTTCCCGGCCAAGTTCCGCCTAATTCTTTATCTGTGTGTGGGTAGTCCAGGCATGCCGTTTCACTAATGGGAAAGCAGGCTATGCCTGTGTTATAAATGAAGGGCTACAGAATGGGAAATATCACAGATTCACCCAGCGTGAGCCAAGCAAAGGCGGGCTAGATCCCAGGAGGGATGCCGAGAATCATATAAACCAACTAAAATATGCAGCCAAAAACAGAGCTTGAATGCTAACAAGCCACTGTTCTCCCCTGTGGGTTTCACACTACGAATTCCAAATGATGAAAAGGAGGGAGTAAAAGAAAAATGGAAAAACTCCATGCATCATCCAAAAGCCAAAAAGACTTAGGGAAAACTAAGCTACGTGAAATAGTATGTCATCTTTATCAAGAGGGATGGTACCTGTCAGCTCTGTGCAGAAAAATTGGACCATGTATATTTTTTGTACATTTGGTAACATGCTCAGTATGCACAGGTGGACCTCATTTACATGCAAATTACTTATGTAAGAGAAATAATAGGAAGGGAAGCTTTACATAATAAATGAAATTGCTAAGGAGCTCTCTGCATTTGAAAAAAAAAATGTTGAATAGGTAACATTCAAGGCTTTTTGGAATGATACTTAGTGAGCAGTCTAAGGTTTGATCTCACCAAATGAGGACAAGTTACCAGAGTCCCCTTCCCTGTGGGCCTCAACCTAAAATAAGATACTATTATGAGGTCACTTCAGGCCCCATTTGGTTTTCTTCTCCAGGGGCAAAATGTTCTATCTTCCTCCTCCTCTCCAAAGCTCAAGAATGACAATGCAGAAACTTCCCTTGTATATGTATGGGTTTTACTTCTTTGGGAAAGGGTTTAAGAAAGGAAATTTTGATGGGACACGGGGACTCACATCTGTAATCCCAGCACTTTGGGAGCCTGAGGCAGGTGGATTGCTTGAGCCCAGGAGTCTGCGACTAGTCTGGGCAATACAGAGAAACCCCTCTCTACAAAAAAAAAAATACAAAAAAATCAGCCAGACGCAGTGGTGCATGCCTGTAGTCCCAGCTACTTGGGGGGCTGAGGTGGGAGGATCACCTGAGCCTGGGGAAGTCAAGGCTGCAGTGATGGTGCCACTGCACTGGATATAGCCTGGGTAGCAGCAAAGTGTCTGTGTCTCAAAAAAAAGAAAAGAAAAGAAAAAAGAAAATCTCAGTCTCAAGTACTCTCATGTGCCGCTGGTGGAAAAGCAAGCTGGTTCAAATTTTGGGGTGGTTCACGGCATCTGTTCAAAATAAACATGTCATAACTTCATAACTCATGACTCAGCAATTTCACTTCTAGAAATTGATCCCATAAAATTTTCCGCACAAATAGGCAAAAACACACACACGAGGATATTTTATATAGCAGGAGTAGGTAAACTACACCCTCCAAGTCAAATATGGACTACTACCTGTTTTTGCAAGTAAAGTTTTATTGGAACACATTCAAACCCATTTGTTTACATAATGCTGCTTTTGTGCAAAAAGGACAGAGTTGATGTCTTAGACCATTCAGGCTGCTGTAACAAAATGCCAAAAACCGGGTGGCTTACAAGCAATGAAAATTTATTGCTCACAGTTCTGGAAGCTGGGAAGTTCAAGATCAAGACACTGGCAAATTCAGTGTCTGGTCAGAAAGACTGCTTCCTCATAGATGGTATTTTCTCACTGAGTCCCCACATGGTGGAAGGGACAGGCGAGTTCTTTGGGGCATCTTTTTTAAGGGGACTAATCCCAGTTATGAGGGCTCTAACCTTCACGACCTAATCATCTCCCAAAGGTCCCACCCCATAATGCCATCACTTTGTGGGTTAGGATTTCGACATAAATTTGGCAGGGTGGGGGACAACTATTCCGACCATGGCAGCTGAACAATTTGGAAGCCATATGACCTTCAAAGCCTCAAATATCTGCTCTCTGTCTAGTTCATCCATGTTGTAGCATTACTTTTTATAGCCAGATAACATTCCATTATATGAATATGCCATGTTTTGCTTATCTATTCATCAGATGATGAACATTTGAGTTGTTTCCACCTTTTGACTATTATTGTGGATAAGACTACTGTAAACATTTGCACAAGTTTTTCCCTTCCCTCCCCTCCCCTCCCCTCCCCTTCCCTCCCCTCCCTTCGCTTTGCCTTCCTGATTAAATTTCATTCCTATCACCCAGGCTGGAGTGCAGTGGCACAATCTTGGCTCACTGCAACCTCTGCCTCTGGGTTGAAGCAATTCTCCTGCCTCAGGCTACCAAGTAGCTGGGATTACAGGCACCCGCCACCATGCCCAGCTAATTTTTGCATTTTTAATGGAGATGGGGTTTTGCCACATTGGCCAGGCTGGTCTTGAACTCCTGACCTCAGGTGATCCACCTGCCACAGCCTCCCAAAATGCTGGGATTACAGGCATGAGCCACCACACCCGGCCTATGTACAAAGCTTTTAAGGCCATACATTATGATCCATTTATATGAAATGTCCAGAATAGGTAAATCTTTAGAGACAGAAATTACCATTAGTGGTTAGCAAGGACTGAGGAAACGGGGAATGGGGCATGATAGCTAATTGACACAGGGCTCCTTTTCGGGGCGATAAAAATGTTCTGGAATTAGATAGTGGTGTTGGTTGCGCAACCTCGAGAATATACTAAAAAGTACTGAATCAAATACAGCAAAAGGGTGAGTTTTATGTAATGTGAATTTTATCTCCATTTAAAAAATTGCTAAAAGAGAATACACACACACACACAATGACTATCTGGCTCCTTATACAAAAGTTTCCTGACTCTTGCACCAGGGCATTGCTTGTAAGAATGAAAAACTGGAAATGACAAGACTGTCCCTGAGGGAGTATAGCTGGGGCTGGTGATGCCCTGCCCACCCCTCAGCCCACCTTGGAGGCTACTCATGGTTTCTGTGGATAGTGTCCTACCTCAAGCACCTGCAGCTTCCTGTCTGAGCCATGCCAGCTTGTCTATGCTAAGTGCCATCTATGGTGGGGACTTTGGGCCACTCGACATTAGCTTGACCTCTGCAGGGGCTGGAGACTAGGCTCAGCTACCCAGATGGTCAGCCATAACCATGTAACTGGCCTCTTCTAACTATGCTGGACACACAACGACTAGAAGCTTGCGCCTGGTCTTTCTTGGACTTTTTCCTATGACAAAGAGGACTCTTTCCCCTTTCTTAGTCTGTCTGGGCTGCTATAACAAATTACCATAAACAGGGAGGCTTATAAGCAATAGGAATTTATTTCCTAATGGTTCCAGAAGCTAGAAAGTCCAAGATCAAGGTACACCTGTAATCAGATTTAGTGTCTGGTGAGGGCTTTCTCTTCTTCACAGGTGGTGCCTTCTCATGCAATAGAAGTAGCAAGGCAGGTCTCTTGGACTTCTCTTATAAGGACACCAACCCCATGGGGATTAGGATTCAACATAAGAATTTTGGGGGAACAAAACATTCAGAACACAGCAGCAATCTTTCACTTTGCTGATTTTAGTCTGTATGCTTTTTTTTTTTTTTTTTTTTTTTTTGAAACGGAGTCTTGCTCTGTTGCCCAGGCTGGAGTGCAGTGCCATGATCTTGGCTTATTACAACCTCCACTTCCCGGGTTCAAGAGATTCTTCCGCTACCACGCCCAGCCAAGTTTTGTATTTTTAGTAGAGATGGGGTTTCACCATGTTGGTCAGGCTGGTCTCGAACTCCTGACCTCGTGATCCACCCACCTCAGGCTCTCAAAGTGCTGGGATTACAGGTATGAGCCACCGCACCTAGCTGTATGCTTTTACTGTAATAAACTGTATCCATGAGAATAACAGTTTTTCCAAGTTCTGTGAATCCTTCTGGTGAATCATTGAACCCGAGGGTGGTTTTGAAGACACCCCCATACTGCAGATATCCACTCATCAAATATCCTCAATTTTTCTTCTTCCTTTTCCTGTCCCATTCACCACTCCCTTATTCAAGCTTCCTGAGGTCACTTGAGCTCAAGTTATTAAGTTCATCTTTGGGAGGTACCCAGAAGAAGACTAAAGGAAATGAATTAAATAACTTCTGCAGTAATAATACCACAGAAATCCATGTTGCCCTTAAAAATGAGACAGACTTATCTATATGAAATGGAAAAATCTCCAAGACATATTGCTAGGAGACAAAAGTACATTACAAAACAGTGTATGTAAGCACAATCTTTTTGTTAAAAAGAATGTTGCCGGGCGCGGTGGCTCAAGCCTGTAATCCCAGCACTTTGGGAGGCCGAGGTGGATGGATCACGAGGTCAAGAGATCAAGACCATCCTGGTCAACATGGTGAAACCCCATCTCTACTAAAAATACAAAAAATTAGCTGGGCATGGTGGCGCGTGCCTGTAATCCCAGCTACTCAGGAGGCTGAGGCAGGAGAATTGCCTGAACCCAGGAGGTAGAGGTTGCAGTGAGCCGAGATCGCACCATTGCACTCCAGCCTGGGTAACAAGAGTGAAACTCCATCTCAAAAAAAAAAAAAAAAAGAATGTTAATATACATATAGAAAAAAAATATCTGGATGAATGTTCACCACACTGTTCAGAGTGGCTCTCTCTGGGGAAGGGGAAACAGGAAAATTTCTACTTTCTGCATTATATAAGTATGTATAGTTTGAACTTCTTACAGCAAGTATATATTATTTTGGAAAGAAAACAAAGGAAAAATAAGTCACCATTAGAGAATCCACATCTAAATTGCCAGAAGGGAAGAAAACTAGAAGGAAGTCTAATATCCTACGCTTTTCATCCCAATTTGTAAAGTAACTTGGCTGGTGAATCACTTGGCCCTGAAAGGTGGGAGCTCTTAAGTGATTCAGCCTTTCTGATGGGAGGCAGTTCCTGCCATGGCCATCTGACTTAATTAGCAGGCACTGGCACTTGCAAATCACTTGGTAAAGTTATGGCACTCTTTTTCTTTTCTTTTTTTCTTTCTTTTTTTTTTTTGAGACGGAGTTTCGCTCTTGTTACCCAGGCTGGAGTGCAATGGCGCGATCTCGGCTCACCGCAACCTCCGCCCCCTGGGTTCAGGCAATTCTCCTGTCTCAGCCTCCTGAGCAGCACTTTGGGACGCCGAGGTGGGTGGATCACGAGGTCAAGGCACTCTTAACACTCTTATTTTTTAAAAAACCCAAAATATAAAATGCAAATTATAATAAAGTGAAGCTGAAGATACCTAATGATTTCTAGCAGAAAAGTTGCCTGGGAGAGTATCAAGATTGCCATCACTGTAAATTCTAAGAAGTATGTTGGAGAAAATACAGAATTAGAACTAGACATGTAAGGAGCCAGCTGCAGTGGCTCACACCTGTAATCCCAGTACTTTGGGAGGTCAAAGTGGGAGGATCACTTGAGCCCAGGAGTTTGAGACCAGCTTGGGCAACATAGCCAGACCTTGTTTCTACAATTTTTTTTTTCTTTAAAGATTAGACATGTAGAATCCAGAAAGGGACTTAGGGACGGTCGGTCAGATAACCCAGCCCTCTCCAGGTTATAGGTAAGGAAACCAAGTAACATAGCTAACTGGTGATAAAACTTGAGTATTTGAATAACCTGTGAATGAAGCCAATTCCTTGTAACCATATTCCTAAATTTCTTCTCTTTAGAAACATTCACAGCTGAAAATTTTGTTGTAAAGCACCTCCCCCAAATGTTCCTACTGATGGTTACGGAGGACTCCTTTTAATGTAGTCACTAATATATTTCTGGAGAATGTAAGCCAAAAATACAATTCTAAGCCCCCTAACCATCTGACAGGACCCTCCTCTTGGCCAAGGGCATTCCAAAGTTAACCTGAAAAGCTAGTTCAGGCCATTTGGGAAGGGGAAGTCAGACATGCCACCATTAACATCAACACAAATCTTAAGACTGATAAACTCTTTTTTAAAAAAATTTTTTTTAAATTTTTTTTTTTTTTTTTTTTTTTGGAGAGAGGAGTCTCACTTTGTTACCCAGGTCAAAGTGCAGTGGCATGATCTCAGGTCACTGCAAGCTCTGCCTCCCAGGATCAAGTGATCCTTCTAGCTCAGTCTCCCAAACATCTGGGACCACAGGTGCACACCACCATGTCTGGCTAATTTTGTGTGTATGTATTTTCTGTAGAGATAGGGTTTCACCATGTTGGCTGGGCTGGTCTCTAACTGCTGAGCTCAAGTGATCTTCCCACCTTGGCCTCTGGGATTACGGGTGTGAGCCAATGCACCCAGCCAGAACAGACTCTTTATGTCTGATAAGAAATATTTACAATCTGTTCTCTTTGAAGCCTGCTACCTAGAAGCTTTATCTGCATAATAAACCCTTGGTGTCCAAAATCCTTTATCATAATTTAGACATTGATTTCAGGTCTTTAGATAATAATCAATTTGCCAATCTTCGAATCCACCTACGACCTGGAAGTTCCTCACACACACACTCCCCAACCCCTGCTTCCAGCTGTCCTGCCTTTCTGAACTGAAGCAATGTCCCTCTTACATGTATTGATTGATGTCTTATGTCTCCCTAAAATGTATAAAACCAAGTTATAGCCTGACGACCCTTGGCACATGTCCTCAGGACCTCCTGAGGCTGTCTCATGCGCAGGTCCTTAACGTTGGCAAGATAAACTCCTAAAATGATTGTGACTATCTCAGATACTTTTTGGTTTACAAAATGTACACACTCTAAGTGTACCTCAGTCATCTGGAAGCAATTTCTGAACAACTTACACAATCTGGAGTGTGGCAAAAAAAAAAAAAAACAACAACCCCACATTGGAACAGTCAGAATTGATGTCACAAAGTCTTTGCACAAAATCTATGAAGAGGGCTTTCTCTAAGAACCTATTTATTGCTCATGGATTTAGGCATAATTTAAATGAACTCAGTCATCTGGTTTCCCCATCTGGAGTAACTTAATATAGTGGATTGTGAGTACCAGACAGATAAAAGAACTCAAAAAACTACAATAGAATGGGACCATTTGGTGAAGGGGCAAATAACATTTTCCTCCATCACAGGGCTGGTGGCTATTCACAGTGTGATCATTTATTTTTATAATTATGATCATGAATCCATTAGAATGTTCCACTGAATGGATCAAAGGAAGTATGAAAAATCTGGTATCAAACACAGTTAAAAATGTTAAGCCTTGCTTAAAGCTTAAGGGGAAAGTGATCGGTAAGTGGAAACTTGACTCTCACAAAACACTTTTAGTTCTCCTCCCCCAGTGATTATAGAATGACACCTTGCGCGGTACCTTGCGCTAACGTTTTCTCTTCTGGACCTGGCTGAATCTCCAGCGCCTTAAGGTTACCCTTTGGGGACAGGCACGTGCACGGAAGTCCAGTTCCTTCCACAGACAACGCATGAACACACCCTACCTATTCCACTTGTAGAAATTTGAGACCCAACTTAGCTGTAAAGAGTTATCAACATATCTGTCTATTTCTACCGTACCACAGCAATTCGAGTTGTGGAAGCGCAACCAGGAAACAAAAATATGGTGGGAGGCACCCACCAGGGCTCAAAGGTCAGGCTTTGAGGGGACCCGGGATAAAGATCAGTTTATTAAGCACCTACCATGTGTTAGGTCCAGGGCTAAGCACATCAATGGATTGGCTCTTTAATCATCACATCGAGCCTCCAGAGCAGGACTTCTCACCCTTGATACTGCTGACATTACGGGCCAGATCACTCCATGTTGTGCAGTGCTGTCCTGAGCACCCTAAAATGTTTAGTAGCACCTATCATGCTACACCAAATATCACTAGCAATTCCTCTATCTCCCCTGTTATTTTATTTTATTTTTGAGACGGAGTCTCACTCTGTTGCCCAGGCTAGAGTGCAGTGGCGCAATCTTGGCTCACTGCAACCTCCACCTCCTGGGTTCCAGCAATTCTCCTGCCTCAGCCTCCTGAGTAGCTAGGATTACAGGTATGCACCACCATGCCTGGCCAATTTTTGTATCTTTAGTAGAGATGGGGTTTGATTTCATCATGTTGGCCAGGTGAGTCTCGAACAACTGATCACAAGTGATTCGCCCGCCTCAGCCTCCCAAATTCCTGGGAATACAGGCATGAGCCACCGTGCCTGGCATCCTCTAACTCCCTTGTGACTACCAAAAGTATCTCTAGACATTGCCAGATGTACCCTGGGGGCACAATCGCCACCCCCTTCGTGCTCCCCACGTCCCATACATAAGAAGTGCTTTACGGCGGTTGCTTTCACTGGCTCATTTCACAGCTGCGAGACTGAGGTTTAGCAGGTTAAGGGCGATCACTCACTGCTCCAGTCAAAACCTAAGGGCCCTGAATGAGTCAGGGACAAGTTGAGGCTTTCACCTGTTGATATCTGCTGTAAAAACGAATTTGTTCTCCACCATAAAAGCTAAATTATTTGGTCGTTAATTTAGTTTGCCAAGGCATACGGTTCTGGAAGGGAAGCTGGATGACTTAGAATGTGGGTGTAATAAACACTGCAAATTACAAGGAAAAAAAAAACCATCTTTACCGATGGGAGCAGACTCGACAGCTTCTCATTTTGCATATTTGGTTCACAAGGTAATGAAGGACTCTCGTCTGTGCTATAGGCTCTCACTGCTCCCGTATGCAACTTCTGAGTCTGAGAGCATGGTGCAGGGACACCCCCAGGTTACAGCTGGAACCCTAAAACCTCATCACTGTACCCTGAGATCTACCTCCTCGGTGCTTAGTTAAGATGCTCCCCTATTTCTGGAAAGAAAAAATGTGCAAAACCAGCAAGACCCACCCTGGACTATTTCACAGTGCTTCCTACTTTCTCATCAAGGGATCGCCACCATTCCTCAGGTTATCCATGAGCTGTCTTAACTGTTGGAGACTCAGAGCAGTCTACACAGGTCTGCTTCTTCCACTTGTCTTCCCCCAGGACAGCGCTGACACACCGCAACACAGGTGGTCTCCATTCTCTTTTCAAAAAAGACTTTTGCAAAACCTCTTCTCACTGTAGCACTCTCTCTTTTTTTCTTCTTTCAGAAACCTAGAAGCTTTTTCAGGTTTTTCTTCAAAACAAGGTGCATCATATCCCTTCCCTGGGCCTCAGTTTCCCCCTTTATACAATGGGCGGGTATACGTTGATGTTGAGTTCTTTTTTAGCTATGACATTTCTTTGGTTCTGAGAAGTTTCGTCTGTGACTTAAGAGTGATGTTTTTCAAGCTTTTCTGGCTCACTTTGCGATTCACAGCAGCTGCTGGGACAGAACTTTTTTTTCATGTTTTTCCTTCCAACAGTCATAATGAGGATTCAGAGAACTGTATTATAATAATTAAAAATCAGTCATAGCAAATCTGAGGTCTGTGTATTAGGAACCGAGACAAGCACTTTATGTATGTTGTTGTTTTTCTTTTTGAAACCTAAATCCGTATCACAGCCCTATTTTTATCACCATTTTGCAGATGGGAAACTTGAGGCTCAGAGAAGTTAAGAGGCTACGTGCCCAAAGCCACCCAGCCAGCATGAGGCACAGTAGAAAATGAAACTCAAAGTTCAGCATATTTTCTTCCCTTATCTCAAAAAGAAGAGACCGGGCGCATGCCACAGTGGCTCATGCCTGTAATCCCAGCACTTTGAGAGGCCAAGGTGGGAGGATCGCTTGAGCCCAGGAATTCAAGTCCAGCCTGGGCAACATAATGAGACTCTGTCTCTACAAAAAATTTAAAACTTAGCTGCGTGTGGATGTGCATGCCTGTGGTTCCAGCTACTTGGGAGGCTGAGGCAGGAGGACTGCTTGAGCCCAGGAGGTTGAGGATGCAGTGAGCCATGATCACGCCACTGCACTCCAGCCTGGTCAAAAGACTAAGACCCTGTCTCAAAAAAAAAAAAAAAAAAGTCTCACCCATTTCCTACTTCCCCTGACCCTCCCATGTGACAATGACCAGATTGGGTAATAGAGACTTATGGTGTGTGTGTGTGTGTGTGTGTGTGTGTGTGTGTGTGTGTGTCTGAAGAGGAACTTACACCTCAACCAGCATATAAGGGAAAAGGCCAACAGTCAGAATGGCCCTGGAAAATCCCATGAAAATCCTCAGAAGGCGCCATGTTGGGGCCCTTCATGCCATCACTCTAGGGTCCAGCACACTCAAGATTGGCTCCAACGCTTGAATGGGCGGCTGCCTGTTCAGTCACATCAGATAAGGAAGAAAGATGTCCTATGTTTAGGGACTCTTGATATGAAAAATACAACGATAGTACCCAACACTTCTATAGTGCTTATCACATACCAGCCCTGTCCTGTGGATTTCAATATGCAAACTTAATCCACACAACAAATCTATGAGGTATGTACTGTTATTACCTCTATTTTATTATTTTTCTGGAGCCTAGAGGGCACACACTGGCAGCACGGTGCATCTTCCTGAGGACTGTCCTAGACTAGCCCTGAGCAGGCCCTGGAAATAGGCTTTGGCTATGTGGGTGAGAAATTCTGGGTTCCCAGTATTTGGAGATGATCTAGAAAGGAAGATGTGGGCTCCTTGATGCCTGGAATCATCACTCCATGAATTTCTTGCCTCCTCCCATTTAGAGCATGAGGCCCAAGGTAGAAGCTCTCTTTGCCCTGGTCTGCAGGCAATACTGGCTTAGAACAAATTATTAATTTTTACCTTAAGAGAGTGCAGTGGAGTGCAGTGGCATGACGTGATTATAGCTCACTGCAGCCTCAACCTCCTGGGCTCAAATGATCCTCCTGCCTCAGCGTCCCAAGTAGCTGGGACTACAGGGGCACCTCACCATGCCTGGCTAATTGTTTTTTTTTTTAAGACATGGGGTCTCGCTATGTTGTCCAGGTAGATCTTGAACTCCTGGCTTCAAGCAATCTTACTCTCCTTGGCCTCCCAAAGTATTGGATTACAGGTGTGAGCCACTATGCCCTGCTTGAATTTTTTAATGCAGTTGTTTTCAACAGGGACCAATTTTGCCCCACCAGTGTGGAGGCGTTTTTTACTGTCATGTCTTAGAGGGAGGGGCTGTTGCTGCCCTCTTGCAGGTGGAGCTCATGGATGCTGCTCACTGTCCTACAAAGCACAGGACAGGCCCTGCAGTGAAGAATAATCTGGCCTCAAATGTCAATATAAGCGTGGAGGTAGAAAACCTCTGCCTAAAAGCAAAGCAGCAATGATGGGAGTTCCCTTCATTAAAACCGAATCCTCCCCTCTCTCCGAAGCAAAGGAAAGCCATTGAGACTCAAAAGACTACATGGATCTACAGGGTAAAGGAGCTGGGAGATTCAGGAGCAGGAGGGAGGAAACACATCCACTGAGCTGGACAGAGCTTGGGAGCTCAGCATCGGAAAAAAAAAATTAGAGCAAACTTGAGGGGAGAGGGACGGGGGAGTAGAGAAGAAACGTGTGAGAAATGTTGCTTCGGCTTATGAATGAGATCCCTTTTTTTTTCCTCAAGAGATGAAAGTCAAGGTTGAAATTTCTTTTAAACTTTCTTTATGCCTCAGTGTGGGGACTGAGCCACGTGCAGCCTGCACTGAAGAAGACATATGAGTTGAAGCATCACTTTTAGATCCACGTGTGAATCACACCAACGAGAAGAAGCATTTAAAGGTGTGACTGTAAAGCAATGTGCTTGTTTTGACATGAACAACCAAACTGTTCTGACTGAGGGTCGTCTCTACATGTGTTTCAGAGATGCTGGCATCACTTGGGGTGAAATGTTCACTGCAAACTGTCTACAGAGCGAGTTACAACATTTCATCTATGTCATGAGCTTTGGGGACGAGGTAAGGCCTGCAGAAGGTCTGGAATCAAATTCCAGGTTCACTGTGAGCACCTGAGCAAGTTATGTGATATCATTAGAATGTTAAACGTTATCTTCCAATTTCATTTTTGTCTTTAGGGGATAATAAATCAGATCCTCCCCAATTCTGTGCCCAGCTTTACCCCCCAAGAGATTCCGTTGATTGGTTTGGGGGTGGGGGCTCAGTGCCAGTGGTTTTCAAATGTTCCCCAAGTAAATTTCATGGGCAGAATCTCATTCAGAATCAAAATATGTGTTGACTGGTAGCTCAGCTGGGTTGTAGAAAGGGGCCTTATCCTACCATTTCTTCTTGATTTAAACCTCTCTGATCATAACTGTGCAGCTCTGTCCCTGCAAGGTGAAGCCTGCCGAGCCGAGCAGGCTCCCTGAGGGAGTTGAGGAGGATGGTGCCTGTGGTGGGCAGACAGATTCCAGAATGAAGAGGAGAGTACAAAGACCTTTAACAACTTAGTCCCATCCCACAGAGACTGGGACCTCTAGATGCACACTCGTTATGTTCTCAGTACATAAGTCACTTCTTCCCTGGAAAGAACAAATAAAGAATTGAAAGAAGGCCAGGCACGGTGGCTCATCCCTGTAATCCTAGCACTTTGGGAGGCCAAGGCAGGTGGTTTACCTGAGGTCAGGAGTTCGAGACCAGCCTAGCCAACATGGTGAAACCCCATCTCTACTAAATATACAAAAAATTAGCCGGGTGTGGTGGTGTGCACCTGTAATAACAGCTATCTAGGAGGCTGAGGCAGGAGAATCATTGAACTTGGGAGGCAGAGGCTGCAGCGAGTCAAGGTCACAACATTGCACTCAAGCCTGGGCAACAAGAGCAAAATTCCAACCCAAAAGAAAAAAAAAAAAAGTCCAGGGGTGTTTCTCCAGGGCCAGGGTAGACACAATTTTTCTCTTTCTTTTCTTAAGAAGTAGGGTCTTGCTCCATTGCCCAGGCTGGAGTGCCGTGGCCTGATCATAGCTCACTGCAATCTTAAACTCCTAGACTCAGGTGATCCTCCTGCCTCAGCCTCCCAAGTAGCTGGGACTACAGGCATATGCCACCACATGTGGCTAATTAAAAGCGATTTTTAATATTTTTTTTTGTAGATTCAGGATCTCACTTTAGTGCCCAGCCTTCAGTCTGCATGTGGCTCAGTCTCCACACTGAGGCATAAAGAAAGGGGTCCCACAACCCCAAAGGATTATCTTGAACTCCTGAGCTCATACAATCCTTCCACCTCAGCCTCACGAAGTCATGGGATTACAAGCATGAGCCACCATGCCAGGCCAACATACTTTTTCTATAAAGGCCCAGAGAGTAAATATTTTAGGCTTTGAGGGCCGCTATGGCTTCTATTGGAAGCACTTGACTTTGCTACATTAGCAGAAAGCAGCCACAAACAATATGTTGATGAATGCGCATGCCTGTGTTCCAATAAAACTCTGTTTACAAAACCAGGGAGCGGGCTGTAGTTTGCTGACCTCTGGTCTATCTAAAGCAGTGGTTCCTGAAGTGTGGTCTCCACACCAGCAGTATCAGTGTTACCTGGAAACCTGATAGAACTGTGAATTCTCAAGCCCACTCAGCTATATCAAATCAGAAACTCTTGGGCAAGGGCTCGGCAATCTGTTTTAACAACTCTGTGGGTGATTCCGATGCGTGCTGGAGTTTAGCATTGGTTCTCTGCAGGACTACACATTATAACCACCTAGGGAGCTTTTTAGACTACAGTGATGGGGGAGGGGGTATTCCTGGCCAACTGACACGCTCTCTGGAGGTGCCACCCAAACATCCATCCCAACTTTTAAAAGTTTTCCCAGGTGACCCTAGTGTGTAGCTGGGTTTGAGATTCACTGGTTTAGAGTAAGTGCCTCATGCAAATCTTAAGTTGCAAAACAGAATCCTCTTCAAAACACCCCCCAAAATCAGCCTCATTTCTTTAGAATGATGCCTCATTTCTAATTTTTTAAAGGTGCTGCTGAGCTTAATCTAGATGAATCATTCAGCTTTCCACGACTTCAGGTTATTTTTTTTTAATGTGTATGTCTCAGCCAGACATGGTGGCTCACTCCTGGAATCCCAGGACTTTGGGAGGTCAAGGCAGGCAGAGCACTTGAGCTCAAGAGTTTGAGACTAGCCTGGGCAACATGGTGAAACCCTGTCTCTACTAAAAATACAAAAATTAGCCAGGCATGGTTGTGCACCTATAGTCCCAGCAACTGGGAAGGATAAGGTGGGAGGATTGCTTGAGCCTGGGAGGCAGAGGTTGCAGTGAGCTGAGATGGTGCCCCTGTACTTCAGCCTGGATGACAGAGTGAGATCCTGTCCCCAAACAAACAAAAACCATATATATCTCATTTCAAAGGATGAAGAATTCTGCCACATTTATGTTTTCTTTCAATGTGGAGCAGGCTCTCGAGGTAATTTCAAAAACATGTCTCAAACAGGATTTTTTTGTTTTGCTTTGAGACGGTCTTGCTCTGTCACCCAGGCTAGAGTACAGTGGCACAATCTCAGCTCACTACAACCTCTGCCTCCTGGATTCAAGCAAGCACATTCAGCTAATTTTTGAATTTTTAGTAGAGATGGAGGTTTTGCCATGTTGGCCAGGCTGCTCTCGAACTCCTGACCTCAAATGATCTGTTGCCTTAGCCTCCCAAATTGCTGGGGTTACAGGCACGAGCCACCGTGCTCAGCTCAAATATGTTTTGAATAACAGTAATGTCACTTAAAGAGCAGCAGCCCACACGGAGAGGCCCTATGGCCCTGGGTATGCACAATCCCATTCCATCCTCAGAGCAGCCTAAGAACAAGGTTGTGAGATGCTCTCATTTTCCAGATAAATTGACAGAGGCTCAGGGTACACGTACAATGAGCAGAATTGTCCAAAAGTAGCTCTGGGAGCTTAGGCTAGACGTCTGGACCACGAACTGTCTGGGACCAGCTCTCCCCCTACCCTGGGGGCTTCCTCCCTTGGAAAGAGGGAGCCGTAATTTACCATGAGCCCTAAGGTCTCTGGTCACTGGTGCTAACCCACCTGCCCCACTGACATGGCTGCCTGCTCACCCTTGCCCTATAAAACGGTGGGATGGTAGGCACAAAGTCCTGGCTATAGAAATCAGACGCACATCACAGACCTGCAGCATCTGGCCCCAGTGCAGCTCTCAAAAGGATGGGGGTTAGGTAGAGGGAATTCAAGCCTCTTCCTTTCTTGCCAATGCCTGTCCTACAGGCCTTTTCCTTATTCTCCAGCAGAGTCTATTCCTTAACCAATACTGTGGGTCAATGTGGCATTTGTCTGAAATCTTCATGCAGAACAAGGTGTCACATCCCAGTAACAGGAGGAGACCCTCCTGGGACCCAGTTTGTGGTCCAGTGGTAGAGCAGGATGTGAATTCAGGTACTGAGGACTTTTTTTTTTTTTTTTTTTTTTTTCCTGAGATGGAGTTTCACTCTTGTTGCCCAGGCTGGAGTGCAACGGCCAATCTCGGCTCATTGCAACCTCTGCCTCCCCGGCTCAAGCCATTCTCCTGCCTCAGCCTCCCAAGTGGCTGAGATTACAGGTGCCTGCCACCATGCCCAGCTAACTTTTTTTTGTATTTTTAGTACAGATGGGGTTTCACCGTGTTGGCCAGAGGAGATACCCTCTCTGCTGAGAGCTGAACACTTACTGGGATGACCTCCCTAGCAGAGAGGAGCTACCCCCTTTGCTGAGAGCTGAACACTCATGGGGACACCCTGGCTATGGAGAGGAGCTACGTGCTACGCTTCCCTCTGAGCTGCTGTATTGCTCACTAAAGCTCCTCTTCATCTTGCTCACCCTCCGCTTTGTGTACCTCCTCCTTCCTGGATGCAGGACAAGAACTCAGGCCTTGCCAAATGGCAGGGCTAAAAGAGTTGTAACACAAACAGGAGTGAAACACGCCCCTTGTCTACCACGTTACGGGCAACAAGGACAGAAGAGACACGAGAGAAGGACAGGAGAGCTGCAGCCCTGTCTAGGGCCCAGCACTGGGAGTTCCCTGAGCCAGGCTGTGACTCCCCCTTTGGGGCCCTATGGTTCCTGGTATCTCCAAGCTGCTGGACACCACTCTGTTTCCCGGTGCCAGCCGCTGAAGATACTTGTGGTGAGCCTGGTCCAGCCGCAGCTTCACAGTGAGGTGGCACCCATGCTGGCACCTCGAATTGCCTGCCTCACTGCAGCAGCTGGTGTGCCTGACTGTGCAGTGGCTGAACCCCATGCTCGCTTGCTCACATGACCCTCGCTGCTCCCCTCCAGTCTCTTCAGAGACATGGGATCCAGCCTGGTAGCGTGAGCTGAGCGCAGCCTGCCAGGATGAGTGGGCCCAGTGGGTCCGAGCAAAACTCAGGCAAAACTAGTCACAGAGGTTTCCGGCCAGAAAAGCAACACCCCCAGTGATCCCGTAACACTATGTCATAGCGTTTCTATGCAGATTAAATGAGTTATTTCATTTGAAATACTTGGAGCAGTGCCTGCCACACAGGAAGCGCTATTTAAGTGTTTGCCATTATTATCGTCAAATACTGCAGGAACAACCCTACGACAGATTTTATAGGCATCTGATGGAAGAAAACTGGAGGTTCAAAGAGATTAAAAGGTTCTGCTCAAAAAGATACAGCACTCAACTGGCAGTCTGGTTTTCTGATCTCTAAGGCAAAGCTATTTTCACTATAGCTGAAGGTTTCCTCGAAATGTAGGTAGAGAGGTGACACTAGACGCTGTGTCCTGCAGGCCGTGGCATTTTTAAATTTTATTATACATATATTTTAAATGTTTAATTAATTAATTGATTTTGAGACAGGGTCTTGTTCTGTTGTCCAGGCTGGAGTGCAGTAGCGTGATTATAGCTTACTGTAGCGTCCAACTCCTGAGCTCCGGTGATCTTTCCCCCTTGACCTCCTGAGTAGCTAGGACTACAGCCACATGCCACCATATGTCCAGCTAATTTTTTTTTCATTTATTTTTTATAGAAAAGGAGTCTTTCCATGTTGCCCAGACTGCTCTTAAACTCCTGACCTCAAGCAGTCCTCCTGCCCTGGTCTTCCAAAGTGCTGGGATTACAGGTATGAGCCACAGCACCTGGCCAGGCCCTGGCATTTTAAAAGTTAAGCATTTTGCTGACTGGCAGCTCTGGATTGGGGAAGTCAGAATGAGGTGACGGCTAGAAGGGATGTCTGGAAGCATACTGTTGGTTTCTGATTTGATTTCATGTGTAAGTCTTCATTTTGAACCTTCCCCGTGCCAGCCCTAGCCTCTGAGCACAAGATTGCATTTTGCCAGCACTGAGGCACAAAGCAAGCCTGAAACCTGGCCTCTGCTGGTCCCCCAGTGTAGCTCAGGCCCTGCAGGCACACATGTGGTGGGATAAACCCTCTGCTCCCCGATGCTCTCCCCCATGGGGATCTGCCTGGAACGAGGTTCCATCCAAAGGCACCAAAGTCATTAAACAGCCATTCAAGTGGAATAAAAACCCTCAGGAGCCCTGGCAGCCGGCCCGGTCTTCAAAGGCTACCACTGGAGCCCAAAATGAATGTATAAGACCCGGCCAAATTCTACCACCTGGTGGATGTTGGCAGACTCAAGGAGCTCTCAGGAGGAGAAACTGAGGTCGGAGTGCTACTGGGGGCTTGACCAGGAGAACCCCAGGGTGACAGGTCAGGTCTATGCTTCCATCTCCTGACCTCCTGGCTAGAGTTCCAGCCTCTGCCCGTATCCAGGTTCAACGCCACAATCAAAGTAGGCCCCACTTTATGCCGAGCTCTGCCCTAAGCCCATTACGCATCATGTCCTTTTGTTCCCACAACAGCCTGCGAGGCGGGAACTGAGAGCTAGAGACGAGAAATTCTGATTCAGAAGAGTTTAGTAACTTGGCCAAGATAGGGAATGGTCCTCTACATCTGATCCATCAGCAAGTTCTGCTGACCCTACCTCCAGCATTATAATCCGGCGAGTGACTTCTCTGAAACCCTTCTTCCACCTCTCCAGTCCGAGCTGCCATCAACACAGTGGTCTTTCAGATGATTCTCCTATCAACAGCTGGAAGGATATTTTTCAAACATTTTCTGAGCCACATCACTCCCCTGGTTAACATCCTCCAAAGACTACTCAATACACTTAGGAAAAAACCACCAACTTCTTATCCCCCAGGCCAGGCGTCCCCAAACTTTTTACACAGGGGGCCAGTTCACTGTCCCTCAGACCGTTGGAGGGCCGCCACATACTGTGCTCCTCTCACTGACCACCAATGAAAGAGGTGCCCCTTCCTCAAGTGCGGCGGGGGGGCCAGATAAATGGCCTCAGGGGGCCGCATGCGGCACGCGGGCTGTAGTTTGGGGATGCCTGCTACAGGCTCTACATGATTTCCCCCTGATATTTCTGCAAACTCACAGTCCCCCAGCCCCGATCTGGCCATATTGGGGTGACATGGGAGAACAGAGGTAGAGTCTCCTATCTATTCAAAGTGATGCAGGGCAGGTGAGCCCCAAAGTGGGGCTTAGGCCATGAGGGTTCCTGGCTTTGGCCAGGAAGGAATTCAAGGGTGAGCTGGTGGTAGGGTAGAAGAAAACAGCTTTACTGAAGCAGGAGCATGACAGCTCTGTGACTGCCCCTGCAGAGCAGGGCTACCCATAGGCAGTGTGTTGAGTAGCAGCTCAGGGCAGTTTTGTAACCATATTTATACCTACTTTTAATTACATGTAGATTAACAGGTGGGTCATACAGAAATTTCTAGGAAAAGGGTGGTAACTTGGGTTATCGGGTCATTGCCGTGGAAAGGGACAGTAACTCCCAGGTGTTGCCATGGTAATGGTAAACTGACATGGTCCACTGGTGGATGTGTCTTATGAAAAGCTGTTTTCCCCCGTCCCTATTTTAGCTAGCCTTCAGTTTGGTCCGGTGTCCAAATCCCACCTCCTGCCTCAAAAGTGTGGGCCTCAGACCAGCACAGGTGTCACCTGGAACTTATTAGAATACAGATGCTCAGGTGCCTCCCAGGCTTATGGAATCAAAAACTGCATTTTAACAAGACCCCCAGTTGATTCACAGGAACGTTAATGTCGTGGTTAAGAGTGAGTGAGAAGGGCTTTGGAACCAAGCAGCTTTAGTTGGAAGCTCAGCTCAACCACTGACCAGCTGGATGACTCTGCACAGGTTACTAGTTACTACGTAAATAGTGAAAAAGTAATCTTACCCAAACAAAGGCCTAGCCTTTGTCTTTGGCTCCTAGGAAATGATCTCTAGGTCTCTGTAATGTTCTGCCTAAGACGAGAATCTCTGTCTATCTAGGGGCTTTGGCCCTTCTATAGCCTAGCAATGTGATTTATGATGGGGGCTCTAGAACCACAGGATCAATTCAGACTTCTGGAGAGACTGATCACGAAAGGTATTAGCCAGACCTCTGGGAGGGGATAGAGACTGAAGATCAGCCACCTGAGCAGTATGTGATTGAGGCTTAGTAAAAACTCTGGATGCCAAAGGTGTGGTGAGCTTCCCTGGCTGGCTATACTGTGTATATTGTCACACACAGTGACCGAGTGGAGGTCACGCTGTCTGTGACTTACAAAGCAGATAGATGACTAGAGCCTCAGAGTTTGACCCCTCCTGGACTCCGCCCTGTGCATCTCCTCCTAGGGCTGATTTTAACTTGCACCCTTTTGCTGTAATAAAACTGTAGTCATGAGTAGCACTTTGCTGAGTTCTGGTAGTCTTTCTAGCAAATTACGGAACCGGAGGGAGGTCACAGAGACCCTGAATTTGTAGCTACTGCTCTGAAGGGAGGTGGTCCTAGGGACCCCAGAACTTAACAGCTGGTATCTGAAGTGAGGGCAGTTTTGGGTGAACTGTTCTGTCATTCTAGCGTTTGCTTTACCCATTGTACTTCCTGTCCCTAAGCTTTGAGTTTCCCCAACTGAAAAATGACCATAAAATAGATCATAACTTATATGTTTGTGGAAAGGTTAAATAAGAAAATGAACACACAGGAGGTTCACGATAAATAGAAGTATTACCGTCCCCATTGTTCAGACAAGAAAACTGAGGTTCAGAGTGGTAAAGCAACTTGCCCACAATCACACAGAAGCCAGCTCTGGCTGACTTTGACCATGGTGCTCCACAGCTTCCCCGTGAGCTGCTAATGTTTTCTGAGAAGGGAAGAACAAGAATGGTTTGGTTGAGCCAGGAGCCCAGCAATCTGGTAAGGAACCCAGGGGTTTTCTGGGGTGAGTCACCCACCTCCATGCCAATGCTCCCCACTGTTTTTTCTTCTTTCCTTCTGGGATTCATGTGATATAAATGTTCTGGAATTCATACGGCATGAACATTAGGCTTTTTGATATTCCTCCATAGATCTTCCTACCTTCCTCTTTCCTCCTGATCTTTTCGCCCTCCATTGCATCATTTCCCTGGATGTGTCTTCAAGCTCACTAACGCCTTTCTCTGTCATCTCCATTCTGCCATTGAGTCCATCCAGTGAATATGTTATTTCAGTGATTGTACTTTTTCAGTTCTAAAATTTCCATGTAATTCTAATATCTTTGATTTCTCTGTTGATCTGCTGACATCTTCTACCTTACCATTCTTTTCAAGTGGGGTCACCCTTACTTCTCGGAGCATAGTTAGAATAGCTGCTTTAAAGTCTTCATCTGATAATGCCAATATCTGGGCCATCTTTTGGTTGGCACATGTTGATTGCACTTTCTCTAAGAATTCGCCAGATTTTGCTAGTTCTTTGTAAATCAAGTCATTTGAGGTTGTATCCTGGGCATTTTTAGTATTATGAGAATCTAGGTCTTGCTTAAATCCTATAGAACATGTTGACTTTTTAAGAAATTGACAAGGAAAAGTTCAGGCTACAAGGTCTAGCCTGCCTTCTGCTTGCTGTTATTTTGATGTCAGTTTAGTTTTCAAAGGCTTTGCAATGCTATTTGTACCTGCCTCTCTGATGTGTCCCCTAGGGATCTAGGTGATGGCCACCCTATAGTTCAGTTTTCAGTGTCTTTAGTGGACTGTTTAGAATAATATCCACTTGCGTGGCTTGGAGATGAGTCCAGTAGTACATATGCAGTTTTATGGAATCCCTTCTTAAGTTCCTCCCCTCTATAATGCTCCTCATACTGTGGCTCCCAGGGGCTCACTTCTGTGGTTCTCTGGCTTTAATCCCTGCACTCTGCGGCTCACTTCCCATGACTAGTCTGGGGCTAGTGCCTACTGCCAGGTCTTGCTCTGATCTTTCTCCCCAAACTGCCAATCCCAAGGAACTTCAGGGAGCACAAACTGGCCTGGTTCTGCATCTGGGCTGGCACAGATTTGGTGTCAATTCCTGGCTTCCAGATATCATACCAGCTGACAGCTGCAGGGTGACGGTGAATAAGTGAGGGAGATACCATGGGCAACAACCACAGGCTGCTGGGCTGAGCTATTCAATACCTTCAAAGCACAGCATTTCAACTCTTCCACAGACTGCAGTGATTAAAACAGATACAATTTTCCAAGTGGCCACTTATGGATGGGCCCACAGGCTGATTTGCCATTAATCCCCAAAATAAGAATGATTGCTACATTTTGCACAACAAGAAGCTGGGGCTCAGAGAGGCAGAGTCATTTGCTTGAAGTCACACAGCTGATTCATCATGGGGCCAAGATTCAAACTCAAGTCTGCGTAATTCCAGGGCCTGCTCTTCTATGACAGAGTCCATCAATTATATCATCGTCATCATCATCAATCATATTTGGCATTTATTGAGCACTAACTGCACAAGGCACTTTCTAAAGCTTTTTACATAATAGTGAGATTTTCAGCAACAGAGGAAACGTAAATATAAATATATAAAATAAAAATTGAGATCAATCTTAAAACAGAGGAGAACCCTGAGATCCATCAAAAGAATAGTTTGCCCAATATCCATACACTTGCTAGGTGGCAATGGTGAATTTCTTTCTTCCTTTTCTTTTCTTTTCTTTTTTTTTTTCCTGAGACAGGGTCTCATACTGTCCCCCAGGCTGGAGTGCAGTGGCACGACCATAGTTTACTGCCGCCTTGGACTCCCAGGTTCAAGCGATCCTCCCACCTCAGCCTCCTGAGCAGCTGGGACTGCAGGCATGAACCACCATGCCCAGGTAATTTTTAATTTTTTGCAGAGATAAGGTCTCACTATGTGGCCTTCAGCAATCCTCCTGCCTCGGCTTCCCATAATGCCAGAATTATAGGTATGAGGTATGAACCACCGTGACTGGACAAAAGGTGAAATCTGAACCAAACTGTAGCTTACTCCAGTCCATACTTTGAATAGCCATGCAACCCTCTCTCTAGGAGGCAAAGCTGGGCCTGGTGCTCACTAAGTCGGACCAGAAGGGGAAAAGACAGAAGCTGCTGCATGGCTGCAGAGCGAAGATGTGTCACCGGTGGGCTGTGGCTGGGGTGGGGCTCCGGGAAAGCATCTGTGCCCTGGAACAAGCCTATACATCTCTCGATCTCAAGAGAATTTCAGGCTCTCTCAGAATGCTCTGCCCCATTCAAACTTGTTTCCTCTTTTCTTCTCTGCTGGAGATCCTCTGCCTCTCCATTATCCTGCTTCCCAAACTCCAACATTTTGATTTTTAACTAATTTTATTCTTTGAGACAGGGTCTCACTCTGTTGCCCAGGTTGGAGTGCAGTGGCATGATTCCAGCTCACCGCAGTCTCGACCTCCTGGACTCAAGTGATCCTCCCACCTCAGCCTCCTAAGTAGCTGGTATGGCAGATGTGCACCACCATGCTCAGCTAATTTTTAAAATTTTTTGTAGAAATGGGGTCTTGCTAGGTGCCCAGGCTGGTCTTGAACTCCTGTACTCAAACTATTCTTCTGCCTCAGCCTCCCAAAGTACTGGGATTACACATGTGAGTCACTGTGCCTGGCCTCCAACCCCTTTAAAGAGCATCCTCCACTGCCCATTTGACCTGGGGTCTTTCCAAGCAAGAGGCTGGCACATTGCCCTCCAGCTGTCCCAACCATTCCCGACACGCCTCCCCACCCATCTCATCTCACTAGCAGATCCAATTAGCTGATTTGATGCTACAGCTGCAGAAAGCCAAGCAATTATGGAACACAGACCAGGTGCCTTGGCTCACACTCTCGCAGAGGGGCCTGGGAGGCCTCCAGACAGACAGCAGGGTGGGAGGGAGGCGGAACAGTAGAGGCAAAGATTGGCCAACCCAGCTGGCACAAGAGACCACCTGGGAGCTTTGAAGAATACAGATGCTTTCCAAAACCCCAAAAAACCCAGACGCCTGAGCTGATTGAGTTTATCTGCTGTGGGAACTGGGCATCAGAATTTTTTAAAGTCCCTGAGTAATATCAATGTACAGACAGGGTTAGAGAGTCAAATGATCCACAGGGGTAGGGACCAGTGCTAGAGAGTTTTTCTTTTTTTTCTTTTTTTGAGGCAGGGACTGGCTCTGTCACCCAGGCTGGAGTTCAGTGCCACAGTCTCGGATCACTGCAACCTCCACCTCCCAGGTTCAAGTGATCCTCCCACCTAAGCCTCCCATGTAGCTGAGACTATAGGCATGCACCACCGTGCCCAGCTAACTTTTGTATTTTTAGTAGAGATGGGGTTTTGCCATGCTGCCCAGGCTGGTCTCAAATTCCTGAACTCAAACAATCCACCCACCTCAGCCTCCCAAAGTGCTGGGATTGCAGGCATGAGCCACCGTGCCCCGCCAAAGGTTTGAGTCTTAGTAATGCACTGGCACAATCGATCATCACCCACCCTGAGTCCCTTCCGGGGTCTCTTTTGTTTCCCAAAATGTGGTCTGCAGCCCCACAGCATCGGCATCACCTGGGAACTGTCAGAAATGCAGAATTCCAGGCCCACCTCGGCCCTCCTGAGTTACTGAGTCAGAATTTGCATTTTAACAAATCCCTGGACCATGCAGATGCATGTGAAAATTTGAGGCGCCACATTCTCTAATCTTAGCTGGAGACACCAAGAGTTGGCAAAAACTGAGGCACGTCTGTCATTGCCTTGTTTCTTTTCTGTGTGTTCCATAACTGTCCTGCACTGGTTATTATTCATGAGGTCCCTCTAAGCCGATACCCAGGTCAATTCCTGTAGCAGGCAGCAGAGCGTGGGGGTCTTTCATGCCAACCCCTGGCAGCCCATTAGCTCCCAGGTTGAAGTATGATGTCAGCCTCAATTTCTCTTCTGGGGCTGGAGCCTGGCTGACCTCCCCAGACCCCCTGCAATCCTCTCTGCTGATTAACACCTCCTTGTCCTTCAGCTCCCAGCTCATGTGTCAGCTCCTCTCACTCCACAGACTGGGTCAGGCACTCTGAAATGCGCCCTGCATCTCTCCTTCATAGCCCTTAGACCAATTTACAATTCAATAGTTATTGGCGTGGCATTTAATTAATTAATGTCCATCTGCCTCTACTAGAATTAAACTCCATGAGAACACAGGTTGTGAATGTCTGGTTCTCTATCGAATATACAACATCTAGAATGGTGCCAGGTACATAGTAGGTGCTCCAAAAATTTAACCCATAAGGACAGACACATGGTCAGCTCCTGCCCCAGGGAGCTGGTCCCATCCCCTCCCACCTCAGCCATAACAGGTGGCCATCAAGCAGCAGTTCCTCTACCTGCCTTTCCTCAGGCAATGGGAATGCATCCTAAGGCAAGGGCCTCTTGACCAAGTTTGCTAAGGGAACAAGAGGGTTTTGAGATAGAGTTTCACTCTTGTCGCCCAGGTTGGAGTGCAATGGCACAATCTTGGCTTACTGCAACCTCACTGGGTTCAAGCAATTCTCCTGCCTCAGCCTACCAAGTAGCTGGGGTAACAGGCACCCTCCACCATGCCCAGCTAATTTTTGTTATTTTTAGTAGAGACAGGGTTACACCATGTTGGCCAGGCTAGTCTTGAACTCCTGACCTCAGGTGATCCACCCACCTTGGCCTCCCACAGCATTGGGATTACAGGCATGAGCCACTGTGTCCAGCCTACAGAGGGTTTTGAGTGCCTTTCAGAAGGCCAGGAAATCCCTGTCACTTAGAGGAAACCGAGGGAGGGAGAAGGCTAGAGGCTCAACACATGACATTTAGTTCCCTCAAATGCAGGGATTTCTCCAAAACTTCACCTCCATGAAGACAGAGGGCCTTTCTCTAACTTCCAGAAGGAAGACAATACCCTACCCAGGTAATTCTGCAAAATAATTTTTTCCCTTCCCTCTTTGGGTTTTCCACAGAATCTCAAATTCTATGTTGACACGGTAGATAACCTATATCATTTCTTTATGTACATATATGTAGCCTTTCTTCAGACAAGCTCAAGGTAGCATCCAGCTGCATAAATTGGATGTCTTTCAAGTAATAATAATAATGTCTCATACTTAAAAAGGACTTTCTCTGAGCCAAGCATTGCTCTACGCCTTTACATCTATTCACCCAATTTGGACTTTACAACAATTCACTGAATGGTACTTACTCACTGAAGTAAGTACCATTATCCCCATTTTACAGGCAAGGAAGCGGATTCTGAGAGGCCAAGCAGAGTGCCAAGATTACACAGCAAGTAAGCCACAAGTATGAACTCAAGCTAAGGCTCTGGTTCCTATTATGCCTAACTATTCCCTCAAAGTGGCAATGAAAGAGAACATTCTTTTCTCAGGGAAAAGAACAGTGGGCCAGGTTCCAGCATCAGCAACTTCTGTGAATTGCTCAGGATCTCCAGGGCTTAAGCTTCATTCATTCATTCATTCATTCATTCATTTTCTAATTGTAGCAAAATGCAAGTAACATAAAAGTAACCATTTTGAGACATACAGGTCAGTGGCATTAAGTATATTCACAGTGTTATATAACCATCACAATCATCCATCTCCAGAACTGTTTTTTGTGGGGTTTTTTTGAGATAGAGTTTCGCTCTTGTCACCCAGGCTGGAGTGTAATGGCATGATCTCGGCTCACTGCAACCTCTGCCTCTTGGATTCAAGTGATTCTCCTGCCTCAGCCTCCTGAGTAGCTGGAATTACAGGTGCCCACCACCACACCCAACTCATTTTTGTATTTTTTGTAAAGATGGGGTTTCACCATATTGGCCAGACTGGTCTCAAACTCCTGACCTCTGGTGATCTACCCGCCTCCGCCTCCCAAACTTCTGGGATTACAGGTGTGAGCCACTGCGCCCAGCCTCCAGAACTTTGTTTTATCTTCCCCAACTGAAAGTCTGCACCCATTAAGTAATAACTCACTATCCTCTCCTCCCCCCAGCCCCTGATAATCTCTATTCTGCTTTCTGCGTATGCATTTGACTACCCTATTTCACAGAAGTGGAATGATACAGTATTTGTCCTCTCATATCTGGCTTGTTTCACTTAGCATGTCTTCCAAGTTCATCCATGTTGTAGCATGGCTCAGAATTTCCTTCTTGTTGGTCAGGCACAGTGGCTCACACCTGTAATCCAAGCACTTTGGGAGGCCAAGGTGGGTGGATCGCAAGGTCAGGAGATCAAGATCATCCTGGCTAACATGTTGAAACCCTGTCTCTACTAAAAATACAAAAAAAAAAAAAAAAAAAAAAAATTAGTAGGGCATGGTGGTGCATGCCTGTAGTCCCAGCTACACTGGCGGATGAGTAGAGGCTGAGGCAGGAGAATCACTTGAAGTCAGGAGGCGGAGGTTGCAGTGAGCCAAGATCTTGCCACTGCACTCCAGCCTGGGCAACAGAGCAAGACTCCATCTCAAAAACAAAAAAAAAATTCCTTCCTATTTAAGGCTGAGTAACATTCCACTGTCTGTATGCACTGCTTTGTTTACCCATTTATCTGTGATGAACGTTCAGGTTGCTTCCACCTGTTGGTGGTTGTAAATAAAGGTGCTGTGAACGTAGGTATCCAAATAACTTCCAATTCTTTTGGGTATATACCTACAAGTGCAATTGCTAGATCACATGTTAATTCTATTTTGAACTTTCTGAAGATTCGCAATCAAGTTGCATTTCTTTCTTCTGCCTTTCCGATGTGGTTTGCATCTGTGTCCCCACCCAAATCTCATGTCAAATTATAAACCCTAATGTTGGAGGTGGGGCCTGGTGGGAGGTGACTGGATCATAAGGGTGGATTTCTCATGAATGGTTTAGCACCATTCCCCTTAGTACTATATAGTGAGTGAGTTCTCCTGAGATCTGCTTGTTTAAAAGTGTGTGGCACCTCCCCCTTCTCTCTCTTCCTGCTGCTCTGGCCATGTAAGGTACATGCTCCCTCTCTGCCTTCCTCCCTGATTGTACATTTCCTGAGGCCTCCTGGGAAGCCAAGCAGATGCCAGCCTCATGGGTCCTGTACAGCCTGAGGAACCATAAGCCAATTAAACTCTTTTCTTTATAAATCACCCAGTCTCAGGTATTTCTTTGTAACAATGCAAGAATGGACTAATACACTTTCTTTCCTTTTTTTCCCCAACATCCAGGAAGAGCCCAATCACTTCAGTGGCCAGCTTCACTTGACTTCGCTTCAGTAAACCTTCCTGAATTTCCTGGAAGCCCTCTGGGTTGTGTGTTGCTATCTTGGGCAGTTAAAAGCAATTTTGCCCCTCTTTTCATTTTTTTATTTTTAAACTTCAGCTGCAGAAACCATCTGATTGAAAATCGCAGACGAATCCTCATCCCACACAGGAAAAGAGCTGCTCAGAAAGTCCAGCTTGCCGGTTAATTACAGGCTTTTATCAGGGAGTCACGCAACTGCTAAATTGCAGATCAACCTTACTTTTACTATGAAATGTTTGGAAACATGCTAATAGGCTGGGCTTTGGATCCTCAGCCTAGAGGTGACAGCTCTTTCCCTCAGTGAACAGATAAAGCAGGTTAGAACCTTCTGAATCTGAGTTCAGGAGAACTGTAGCTTTGCTGAGATGCATACTGGCTTAAGACACCTTTCTCATATGATTCCAGCCAGCACCCTTTAGGTAAAATGCCACCCTAGCTGGGATTTCCACTCACAGCTGTGGTTCTGAACAATGAATGAGCAATAGAAATATATGGGGTACTTTGAAAAAATAGCTACTTATAGAATCTCAGTGCCTCAGCCTAGTCCAGTTGCTTTAGAGCAGGCTTCCCCAAACTGCGGCCCCCTGAGGCCATTTATCTGGCCCCCCGCCGCACTTCAGGAAGGGGCACCTCTTTCATTGGTGGTCAGTGAGAGGAGCACAGTATGTGGCGGCCCTCCAACGGTCTGAGGGACAGTGAACTGGCCCCCTGTGTAAAAAGTTTGGGGACACCTGCTTTAGAGTCTCTGTGGGATGCAGTACAACCACTGGCAGCATTTTAAAGCTCCTAGTTAATTCTAAGGCACAGCCAGGGTTGAGAATCCCTGATTTAAGGGGGCAGGGAGGCAGTGCTTCCTTCTCCAGAAAGAATATCAGCGCAATCTTGGCTCACTGCAACCTCCGCTTCCTGGGTTCAAGCAATCCTCCTGCCTCAGCCTCCCCAGTAGCTGGGACGACAGGCATGTGCCACCATGCCCAGCTAATTTTTGTATTTTTAGTAGAGACAGGAATTCACTATGTTGGCCAGGCTGGTCTCGAACTCCTGATCTCAAGTGATCCACCCACCTTGGCCTCCCAAAGTACTGGGATTACAGGCACGAGCCACCGCAGCCAGCCTATTTCCAATGAGCTTTTAACCAGAGGAGCATGAACTTCCAAGCCAGGGTCCCAAAACTTACAGAAGAGAAGCAGGTCTTCTGTGCATGGAGAGCATAGGCCTTGTCTAACGGCATCAGCTGACCACTGCCCCTGCTGACAGTTGTCACCTGAAGTGCTCTGGGTTGAATAAGACATGTATGGGGGGTGCGGTATGACTACCCTTCTAGTTTGAGCCTTATGTGGTGACCGTATGGGATTCAAGGAATTCAAAACAAAAACCTCTGCAACGATATGCAAAATTTTCCTTAATTCCATGTACTTTTCTGGGGACTTGCATCCAGAGTTCTAATCACAGTCCCTGAAGCTCTGTCATACTCCCAACCCCCAGAATAAATAACCTCAGCTTTTATCATACCTCATCCTGCAACATTATCTATCTAATGCAGGCAGTTATTAGAAGTAAAAAGTTAAGTCCATTTGTATTCACATTGACCTGAAGGCAATGAACACATTCATTGTTAATTAAACCAAAGCAAGTGTCAGCGTGGTATCCATGGAATGTCCCGGTAACCTCCGCCAGGGCAGGGATTAGGTCTGTTTGTTCACTGCTCTATTCCCAGAACTTGGAAGCAGTGCCTGGCACAGAAGGTGTTCAATACACACTTGCTGAAATCATGAATAATGTTTTAAAGGAACAGAACCCTCTGTATGTGGATATTGTTTGTGTGAACAAGGAAAAAAGTGTGGAATGATACACAGCAGGACATTAAAGCCATGACTTCAGGGAGAAGAAACTGGAAAGGGGGAGGCATTAAAGGAAGATACTAGGCCTAGGCCGGACATGGTGGCTCATGCCTATAATCCCAGCACTTTGGGAGGCCAAGGTGGGCAAATTGCTTGAGGTCAGCAATTTGAGACCGGCCTGGCCAACATGGTAAAACCCCATCTCTACAAAAATTACAAAAAATTAGTCGGGCATGGTGGCATGCACCTATAATCCCAAGTACTGGGGAGGCTGAGGCATGAGAATTGCTTGAGCGTGGGAGGCAGAGGTTGCAGTGAGCTGAGACCATGTCACTACATTCCAGCCTGGGCAATACAGTGTGACTGTCACACACACACACAAAGAAACAAAAGAAAAGAAAAAAGGGATTCCACAGCAAGAAAACATTCTAAAATAAACAAAACTAGATGAGGATGTGAGGGAGTGAGTGAGAAGGTGGTAGCTGCCCCATGGTGGGCGGGTGGGGAGCCAGGGAAGGAAGACATTAAACTTTCCTTTTAATAATAGTTAACAGTTCTAGAGTGCTTACTGTGGGTGGCACAGTGCTCAGCACTGTGTTTATTGATCTTACTGAATATAAATAACAATCTGTATTGTTATCCCCATGTTAGAGATGAGAAAACCTAAGCACGCAGATCTTGCCTAGGGCCACCAAAGTGGGTGAGTGGCAAAGCCAGGGCCCAGATACCAGCTCCCCAGCACAGGCATGTAACCCCTGTTCTCCTCTGATTCTCTGTCCTTACACATCTTTTCAATGTGTCACTCATTATAACACATGTGTGCTATATTTATCATAAAATTTTAAGTAAAATATGAAATGTCAGGGCTTTCCATGTGGGTTCTCAGTTTCCCCTGGGGTCGTCACCTCATCTAAGCTTACAGCAGGAGGTCCCTTACTCTTAGCAGGGACTTGGGAAAAGAGACTTCATGTTTTGATCTGTGTCTTGGTTTAATATATGGTAGCTCCCACTGCCTGCCTGCCAACTGTTTAAGGATTCAGGAGTGACTGTCTTCTGTGTTGGCCTAAAACCTAGGAGAGAGTGAGGCCCTCGTCTAATTGTGACTGCATCTGGACAGCAGCCATCACAGACTGCATTAGAAGGGATCATTATATCTGCATAGGGCAGGGATCCGCTGATCCAGTGTAGACTCTATGGGTGGGTGAAAGGCCTTGAGAAAGCCCAGAACCACTCTCCTTTGAAGGGCTCTCAGAGGATAGACATTTGCAATGTTGGTGAGGAGGGACAATAAGCTTATGCAGGGGAAATGTTACATGCAAGGGTTTTTCAGCCATGGCTTGATTTCTTGGGAGACCTGGAGCCCAGGGTTCTAGAGTAGATCTAAACAGAGGAGAGCTTCCAGTTACCCTGGAGAAGGACGTCTCAAAGGAGGGTGTCAGATCCCCAATGCCAGCCCTACCTGGGTGCTTGAGGAAATACAGATCCCTTGATACGTGGAGCTAGCAAGACCAGAGCTTGAATCCTGATTCTATCAGTTTGAGACTTTGTGTAGATTGCTTGGGTTTTAAGCCTCAGTCCCCAGATCTGTAGGTTGAGGATGATGATATCAACTTGACAGGGTGGGTTATGGTAAATATTAGCAACGATACAGGGAAGTACATACTGTAATTAGAACACAAGAAATGATAACCTTTACTCCTACCAACTCCATCCCCATTGTGGTGAGTGGCTTCTACTGTGACTCCCAGTGGTGTCCAGCTCCCACTCTTCACACTTTCGTGTTATCCCTTCCTCTTGAGTGGGGGTTGGACCTAGTGAATTGCTTCTAGTGAACAGAATATAATAAAAGAGGATGTCATTTCCAGTGTGAGATTACAAAAAGACTCTTCCTTGCCATTCTTGCTCCCTCATTTGACCACTCTGATGAAAGCCATGCTGTGAGTTGTCTTATGGGGAAGTCCAGATGGCAAGAAATTGAGGAAGGTCACTGGCCAACAACCAGGAAGGAACTCCCCAGTTCAACAGCCTGCAGGGAACTTAAATCCTGCTGAAAACTGTGAGTGAGCTTGAAAAGAGATCCTCCCCCAGCTGAGCCTTCAGATGAGACTGCAGTCTCAGACAATACCTTGATTGCAGCCTTGTCAGAGATATTCAGACAGAACTATACAGCAAAGCTTTGTATGCCTGGATTTCTGACCCACAGGGACGATGAGACATAAATGTTTGTTGTTTCAAGCTACTAAATTTTGGAGTGATTGATTATGCAGCAATAAATAACTAATATACTCTGGAAATAATAGATTAGGTTATACCCTGGAAAAAATAGACTACATTCTACCAGACAGTGGCACATGAAGCCTCTACTTAAATACCATATCTTCTGAGAAGACTTTCAAAATCCCTTTCTCTGAGTTAGGTGACCCTGTTTTCTCATATGCTTCTCTTATTTGACTGCAGGAAACTTGAATCATCACCACCATCATCATCAAAACCAACACATAGTGAGTACTTATTATGTACCAAGTATATTCCAAAGTCATAAGCCATTTACTATTCACAACAAACCTAAGCCACAAGTACTATTATTGTTCGCATTTTGTAAATGAGGAAACTGAAGCTCAGAGGAGTTAAGTAATTTGCCAAAGACCTCCGTTATTATGCGTCAGTCTGAGGAAATGTGGCTCAAGTCCACATTTCTTTTTTTTTTTTTTTTTTTTTTTTTTTGAGGTGGAGTTTCGCTCTTGTTACCCAGGCTGGAGTGCAATGGCGCGATCTCGGCTCACCGCAACCTCCGCCTCCTGGGTTCAGGCAATTCTCCTGCCTCAGCCTCCTGAGTAGCTGGGATTACAGGCACACGCCACCATGCCCAGCTAATTTTTTGTATTTTTAGTAGAGACGGGGTTTCACCATGTTGACCAGGATGGTCTCGATCTCTTGACCTTGTGATCCACCCGCCTCGGCCTCCCAAAGTGCTGGGATTACAGGCTTGAGCCACCGCGCCCGGCCTTCAAGTCCACATTTCTAACAATTATATTATAGGGCTGTATGAGTACTGCCCAAGTTCACAGATGTTAAATGGGTTCAACCCCATGTAGTTGAATACCACACGTTAAGTTCTTAAATACAGATGCCTTCTGTATCTAGGACAGTAAGTTGAACATGCCTCACCTGGAGTTCATCAGGTTTTGGAATGCTACCTACCTGTAAACACTAAGCTGGCATTTTCCAGTTCTTCTTGGGGAACTTTGAAGCTGAAGGATTCATTGTAGAAAGGATCAATTGTGCCTCTCAAGAAGGATGTCTTCTTGGTTTTCACAAGTTTGAGTCCATGCACCAGCTGGATTTTCACAAAGGGGTCTGAAAATTAGATACAGCATCATAGAATGTTAGAAATCATGAAATCTAATTTGTCCAGTCAATGATCCATTCAACCTCCCAACCATCCATCCATCTTTTCATTCATCCATTCTTCTATCATCCACTCATTCAACTTTTCATTCATCTGAGTCCATCCGTTCATCCAGCTGTCCATCCATCCATCTTCCTATCCATCCGTCAGTTTACTGACCCATTCATCATCTCACCACTCTTTTATCTATCCATTTTCTATCCATCCAGTTTCCCATCTATTTGATAGTTCAACCATCTATCCATCTATTATCCAACCATCATTTTTCATCCATCTGCTTATCTGTCTATCCCTTTCCTTTTTCCTTTAGCCATCTAATATTTGTTGAGCTCCTGCCATGTGTCAGCATTGTGTTCATTTTACAGATGAGAAAAAAACTGAGGGCTCAAGGTGAAAAATCATTTTTTTAAAAGATCTTCCTGGTGGAGACAGAACCAGACTCAGAGCCTACCCTGGCTTTCTGTCTGTGGAAACCCATTATCATTTCAGTGAGCCCATAGCCCATATACAGGAGAATAGAGATGGCAGAATCATAATTCATCTTTAGATCATTTTACATTTTACAAAGGGATTCATTTACATTATCTAATTGAATATTTGTTTAAACAACTTATCAAGATGAATACTGTTATTATGTCAATTTTTGAGATTGAGAAATTGAGGCATATAGAGGTTAGGTAACTTACCCAAAGCCACACCATTTGCAAGCCACATCATTTGACTCCTCAACCCTTAATGATTTGATCATACTGACTCTCCCATTGTGGTGAGTCTGAAACTCTTCAGTCTTAATACCATTGCCTCCACTGGCCCTTTCTAAGCCTCTGTTTTCATAATATGGTTTTTGAGAACACAAAGTGTCTTCTAGCTGTCACCTTATTGCAAAGGTAATTTATTTTAGCTATTGCACTTAGAGAAGACAATAATTCCACCACTGAGCTGAAGAGACCCCTGTGACTACAGCTGCTTTCACAGTAATATCCTTTGCTGTCATGGGAGAAGCAACAGACAGATGGAGTGGAATCTGTTCCCTTCCATTAAAAGTCATGTTTGAATGGTTTTTGCTATAATGTACACACTTTAAATACAAGTCTTTTCAGAGCTGGAATTCATGAAGATTTATGGTACACATGAAATGAGCTGGGAAAAAAAACCTCAGGATGTGTCCTCTACACTCACTGCTTAGAACGCATAGTCGACTGGGCATGGTGGCTCACGCCTGTAATCTCAACACTTTGGGAGGCCGAGGTGGGACGATCATGAGGTCAGGAGTTCGAGAACAGCCTGACCAACATGGTGAAACCTTATCTCTACTAAAATTACAAAAATCAGCTGGGCATGGTGGCACATGCCTGTAGTCCCAGCTACTCAGGAGGCTGAGGCAGGAAAATCACTTGAACCTGGGAGGCGAAGGTTGCAGTGAGCGGAGATCAGACCACTGCATTCCAGCCTGGGAGAACAGAGCAAGACGCCGGCTGTGGAGGTAGCGGGGTGGGAGGCATCGTCAGTGCACACTATCGCCACCTGCAGGATGGCGTCTTTACTGTAGGAATAGCATTTGGAAAGGCCATGTCACTTCCTTGGGTTCAAAGAGGTAGGTTTCCAGTAGTTCCTACAACTGGTCTCAGTCAACTCCCCAATTCCAACAGGGTTACTAAAATGGCATCGTTTACCTGCCTCATCCTGAGATGAATCATCTTCATTCAGGATGCAGAAAAAGAAAACTGGGTCCCCGCACAAACATAGATGCCTCACTAAGTGAGAGAAGCAGGGGATCACACGGTACCTGAACCTTGGCTCACATCTGTCTGAAGAAGTTGCTTGGCTCGGATGACATCGACATTCAGTCTGCCAGCACTTGGGAGATAATTCAGTGACAAAAGCAGCTCCCCCAGCTCCACTTCATTCTGCAGGGAAAGGAAATAGGAAGCTGCTTTCTCCTCTTATTCCTTTTGCACTCACCATGCAAGAAATGGACTGCAGCAGCTCACAGATGGGTTGCTGTGAGTGCATCAGCGGACAGAAGTGTCTCTGTGTATGACTTCTTTTCATTTCTGCCTCCGATTACTGTGGTCCATCTATCTCTGAGTTTTTTCCACTCTTAGATCAATGAACAGCAGCAACAATAACCCAAAAAGCAGCAATAATAAAAAATACATCAATGTTACACTGCCGTGTGCTACGCTAAGTGCTTCATATGTAATGACTAACCTTCTAATGAAGTATTAACTCTGTTTAACAGATGAGGAAACTGAGGCTCATGGGATTAAATGACATGTCTAAAGCCACAGCAAGAAAGTGGTAGAGCTGGTACTTAGACCCAGGGAGGCAGATTTGATCCCAGATACTCTGACTGCATGGGATACCTGGGAGGTAGAATGCCCTGCAGAGGAACTATCTGAGTGAAAAATCTGTTCTTAAACTTCTAATCCCCAACAGATTCCACATTTCTAACCTCACCATAGCAACACTCGGCACAGTGACATCCCTTGTTGAAGAGTACCCATCCCCTTGATGTCAACTCTATCACACTGTGGAAAATTCACAGGAACACCTAAGTGCATGACTCTATACTGCCAAAAATACCTAGAAAACAGGAGGCCTCTTACTCCTCTAACAACAACAACAAAAAACATATTGTAGAAAATTTCAACTATATCAAAAATAATAAACTAGCATAACAAATTTCCATCTATCCATAAAAATTTGTAACGATTATTGACATTTCGCCAAATGGTGTTTTGCCTATAACCTGACTTGCAAAACATTTTAGCTGAATATTTTAAACTACGTCCTGTCATTTTACCTGTATATACTTCAGAACACATCTTTAACTCATAAGGACATTAAAACAAGCATTTTAGTGTGGGAAATTTCCAGTGATATTCAAAACCAGAGCGAAGAGGATACTCCATCATCCTCATACCCCAACATCACTCAACTTCAAAAATCTCATCCATAGTCAATCTCCATTCACTTATACCCTCATTCCACTCCCCATATTCCTCTGAAGTAACTCTCAGTCATTACATTATTTGTAATATTTCAAGATGTATCTTTAAAGAGTAAGATCCCTATCTATCTAATCTATTTATCTCATCGATCTATAATCTAGCCATCTATTACCTATCAATCCTCTATTTATCTATGTCTATTATCTATCTTTATCTATCATCTATCTAGCTATGTATCTATGTATATCTATCGATCTATCTTTCATCTCTATCTTTTTTGGTGTCAGTCATTTTCAGCAAATTAATGCCAAATGCCTAGCACAATACCTAGCAGCTCCAGCACAATGCCTAGCACATAGCAGATACTCAATAAACAGCGGCTGGCAGGGTGAACAGTCAAACCAAAAGATTCCTGTACTACGTGAGTTAGTCCCCAAACAAACAAGGAACAACCTCGTATGTTAACTCAGAAGTTGCAAACAGCCTGCAGGTTTTGTTTGCCCCACATCACATTTTAACTTATAATTACTTGCTAATTATTATACAGTTCAAGAATCAAACTATTTCACTTTTTTTTTTTAATCTGGATTTCCTGCCTTGCTTGAAAAACAGGAAGATGTAATAACACCAGCATTCCCACCAGACAAGTGACGAAGATTCCTTACTTGACCAAACTTTAGTCAGGCTCTTACAACTCCTAGGCCCATCTATGTACCACCTGGTAAAATCCACTTTCTGCAAAGAACCCTAAGTCATTTCAGTAAGAAACCCTCACCCTTGGTATCTAATCAGCTTGCTCTCTCTCGCTCTCTCTCTCTCTCTCTCTCTCTCTCTCTCTCAACGTCTCACCCCGTCACTCAGGCTGAAGCAACAGCCCAATCACAGCTCCTTGCAACCTCAAACTCCTGGGCTCAAGGGATCCTACTACCTTAATCTCCTGATCAGCTGGGATTAGAGGTATGTGGCACTATGCCCAGCTAATTTTTTTTTTTTAAGAGATGAGATCTTGCTATGTTACCCAGGCTGGCCTTGAACTCCTGGCCTCAAGTGATCCTCCTGCCTTAGCCTCCCAAAGTGCTGGGATAACAGGCGTGAGCCATCATGCCCAGACAGGTTCCTCATTCTCTGTCATCCTCTAGAAAATGTCTGATGATATGTCATTAAATAATTTTTTCTTTTTCTTTTTTTTTTTTTTTGAGACGGAGTTTCGCTCTTGTCACCCAGGCTGGAGTGCAATGGCACGATCTCGGCTCACCGCAACCTCCGCCTCCTGGGTTCAGGCAATTCTCCTGTCTCAGCCTCCTGAGTAGCTGGGATTACAGGCACGCACCACCATGCCCAGCTAATTTTTTGTATTTTTAGTAGAGACGGAGTTTCACCTTGTTGACCAAGATAGTCTCGATCTCTTGACCTTGTGATCCACCCACCTCGGCCTCCCAAAGTGCTGGGATTACAGGCTTGAGCTACCGCGCCCGGCTATAATTTTTTCTTTAACCCAACATCTGGCCACAGATCAGTGCCCCCTTTAGATGAGACCTGCCCCCTTCACATCATACCTCATCTGTCCACTTTCACCCCCTTACATTCCTGCTGCGCTGCCCTGGGTATCCAAGTTTGCTGATTTTCTTTTTTTTTTTTTAATTGCATTTTAGGTTTTGGGGTACATGTGAAGAACATGCAAGATTGTTGCATAGGTACACACATGGCAGTGTGATTTGCTGCCTTCCTTCCCCTCATCTATATCTGTCATTTCTCCCCATGCTATCTCTCCCTGCCTCCCCACCCCCCGTCCCTCCCCCATTTCCCCCCAAAGGACCCCAGTGTGTAGTGCTCCCCTCCGCATGTCCACGTGTTCTCATTGTTCAACACCCGCCTATGAGTGAGAACATGCAGTGTTTGATTTTCTGCTCTTGTGTCAGTTTGCTGAGAACGATGGTTTCCAGGTTCATCCATGTCCCTACAAAGGACACGAACTCATCGTTTTTGATGGCTGCGTAATATTCCATGGTGTATATGTACCACATTTTCCCTGTCCAGTCTATCATCGATGGGCATTTGGGTTGGTTCCAGGTCTTTGCTATTGTAAAGAGTGCTGCAAGAACAAAGTGGGAGGCATCACACTACCAGACTTCAAACTCTACTACAAGGCTACAGTAATCAAAACAGCATGGTACTGGTACCAAAACAGAGATATAGACCAATGGAACAGAACAGAGGCCTCGGAGGAAACAGAACATATCTACAGCCATCCGATCTTTGACAAACCTGACAAAAACAAGCAATGGGGAAAGGATTCCCTGTTTAATAAATGGTGTTGGGAAAACTGGCTAGCCACGTGCAGAAAGCAGAAACTGGACCCCTTCCTGACACCTTACACTAAAATTAACTCCAGATGGATTAAAGACTTAAATATAAGACATAACACCATAAAAACCCTAGAATAAAATCTAGGCAAAACCATTCAGGACACAGGCGTAGGCAAGGACCTCGTGACCAAAACGCCAAAAGCATTGGCAACAAAAGCCAAAATAGACAAATGGGACCTCATCAAACTCCACAGCTTCTGCACGGCAAAAGAAACAGTCAGTAGAGTGAACTGGCAACCAACAGAATGGGAAAAAACTTTTGCAGTCAACCCATCTGACAAAGGGCTGATATCCAGAATTTATAAAGAACTAAAACAGATCTACAAGAAAAAAATAAACAAACCCATTCAAAAGTGGGCGAAGGACATGAACAGATACTTTACAAAAGAAGACATACAGGAGGCCAACAAACATAGGAAAAAATGCTCATCATCACTGGTCATTAGAGAAATGCAAATCAAAACCACATTGAGATATCATCTCACGCCAGTTAGAACGGCAATCATTAAAAAATCTGGAGACAACAGATGCTGGAGAGGATGTGGAGAAATAGGAACACTTTTACACTGTTGGTGGGAGTGTAAATTAGTTCAACCATTGTGGAAGACAATGTGGCGATTCCTCAATGACCTAAAAATAGAAATCCCATTTGACCCAGCAATCCCATTACTGCGTATATATCCAAAGGATTATAAATCATTCTACTATAAGGACACATGCACACGAATGTTCATTGCCGATTTTCAAAATAGGAATGGTCACCTCAGTGTCTTGAGTAATAAAAGAAGTTCAAACCCCTTTTGCAACAGTTGCTAGGGGTTTCCTGCTGCTTCTCAAGGGCTTGGAAGATGCGATGTCTTTAGGGCATGACCCTGCTGACTCATCTATTCTAGTATGAGCAATGCTGAGAATTCTGCAGGAGCCCAGGCCATCCATGTCCTCCTGGACTTCGCTCCTCCCAGGTGTGTAAGTCACAGTGACATTTCCCTCCTTTTAAAAGCAAGTTTACTATGTACCAGGACTGGGGATACATCAGTGAGACCGGTCCCTGACATTATGGAACAGAAACTCCTGTGGGGGAGATGGACGGCACACAGATTTTTGATTTCAGGTAATGCTAAGTATTAGGAAGAAAAATATAGCAGGGTGAGAGAGAGGAAGAATCTTTCTTGGGTGATGGCAATATGCTATATCTGGATTGTAGCAGCCATTACGTGTACATTTGCCAAATACCAATGAACAGTACACTTAACATGTACGTGTTTATTATATGTAAGTTCCACCTCAATACAATTGATTAAAGGGGGGGGGATTTGAAGTAAGCAAATATGGCAAAATATTGCCAATTTATGAAATCTGTGAGATGGATACATAGGTATTAGCCGAGCATGGTAGTATGCACCTGGCTACATGGGTGTTTGTTTTATTGTTTTATGTGAGAAATATTCCCATTAAAAACATAAAATAAATACGAAAAAGGAAAACAAGAGAAATTTGGCAGAGTCAGAAAATGGATGGGGTTCACATGGGAGTTGCCCTTTCAGTTGGAGTATGGGCCAGGGTTTCCCTGAGAGGCGAGGTTTGAAGAGAAATGAGGGAGGAAGGAAGGATAGGGATTCATGGGGCAGAGAGAAGAGCAGGTGCCAGGGTTGGGATGGTGGGAGGGAGGAATAAACCTGGCGTCACTCAGTTGTTGTGTTCAAAGGAGGAAAGAGAAGGCCAGTATGGGTAGAATGTGGCAAAAGATGGACTCTAGAGACGCCTATAGGAGCCAAGGCAAGCTGTCTTGTGGTTGACCCCAGGGGCTCTGCCCAATCCTGGCAGCCCTCACAGAATTGGAAGGAGGAGGTGAGGCCATCTTCTGGGCACTCAATACCTAAGAGGCTCTCATGCCCCCTCTGCAGCCTTCAAATGTGGATAGAATTGTTCCTTCCCTTCCCTGGGGCCATGGATCAAACCTTCAACAAGCCACTTCCTGGAGTTAGCCTTGTTCTAAGAAGGCTGAGTGTTTTTCATCTAAAGAAAGCAAAGCTCTTTTATTCCTCCTTCCCTTTGCGGATACAAGCTAGCTGTACTCTCTACCCATCCCATTCTCAATACACAGGGTACACATCGTGGCTTTCAGGTTGTATTTTTCCAAGGAATCATTCCCATTGATATGACCACTCTTTCTGTCTGCCTCATTTGGGGAGTGATCAACTGGTAACACTGTTGTCTGGAGTCAGGGGAGCAGTTGATAGAAAGTAAAACAAGAGGGCTAATTGTGCAATAGCAAAAGATTCATTGATTCATTTAGCAAATGCTCATGTCACAGTTATTAGGTCCTAGGCACTTGGGGATGTCACGATCATGATCCTTACAACAAACCTTTATGGAGAAATCACCATAGCACAGGCCCCGTCCTAGCCACTAAAGCCGAATCAGACTTCCTTAACTCCAGAAGCTTCCATCTTACAGATGAAAGAACTCCAACTTAGAGAGCTTGAGCTGCATGACTTGCTCAAGATCATATATCATAAACAAAAAGAACAAGGTTCAAACTCAGCCCATGGTTAACTCTTACACAAGGTTTCTGGTGATTAAGCAGCAATCCCAGACATCAAGCAATTGACCATCTACTGGGGGAGAGCAAGGAAGACATAAAAGCGAATCAAAATTCCAGGGGCTGCACACCCACTAGGATGGCTATAATAAACCACACACACACACACACACACACACACAACTATAACAAGTGTTGGCCAGGACGCAGTGAACAAGCACCCTGTCTACTGCTGGCAGTAATGAAAACTGATGCAGCTGCTTTAGTAAACAGGTTGCTGTATGACCCAGCAGTTCCATTCTTAGGTATATACCTGAGAACAGGAAACATGTCCACACAAAAACTTGTATGCAGATGTTCATAGCAGCACTACTCACAAGAGCCAAAAGTAGAAGCAGCCTAAATGTCCATCAGCAGATAGATAAACAAAATATCACCTATCTATGCAATGACAGATTATTCAGTCGTAAAAACAATGAAGCATTGATACAATGTAGACAAACCTTGAAAACGTGAAAGAAGCCAGACACACACACAAAATCACATATTGTATGATTCCATTGATAAAATATCCAGAATAGGTAAATCCACAGAGAGAGAAAGTAGATGAGTGGTTGCTAGGATCTGGGGGGAGGGGGAATTGTGGAGTGACTGCTTAATGGATACAGGGTCTCCTTTGGATTATGGGACTGTTCTGGAATTAGAGGTGACGGTTGCACACCACTGAGACTATACTAAATGCCACTGAATTGTATATTTAAAATGACTAAATTTACACGATGTGAATTTCACCTCAATTAAGAAATAATTATAGGGCTCTGGTATTAATCAGCCATATAAACGAGACCCAAGACAGACCGAAGCACAATCCACTCTGGGAGAGACGTGGTCAAGGAAGTCTTCATGGATGGGGAGGCATTTGAGTTAAGTCTTGATAAGTAGGATTTGGTCCAGCAAATATTGCAGAGAAGGGGCCCCATACAGATGGAACAGAATGAGGGACGCCTTTGCTAAAGTCCCAATACTCTTTGCTGTATTCTGATCCTGCATTTATTATTATTATTATATACAGGTTGATACGGTTTGACTGTGTCCCCACCCAAATCTCACATTGAATTCCCACATGTAGTGGAAGGGGCCCAGTGGGAGGTAATTGAATAATGCGGGCAAGTCTTTCCTGTGCCATCCTCGTGATAGCGAATACGTCTCATGAGATCTGATGGTCTTAAAAAGAGGAATTCCCCTGTACAGGTTCTCTCTCTTTGCCTGCTGCCATCCATGTAAGATGTGACTTTCTCCCCTTACCTTCTGCCATGATTGTGAGGCTTCCCCAGCCACATGGAATTTTAAGTCCAATTAAACCTCCTTCTTCTGTAAATTGCCCAGTCTCAGGTATGCTTTTATCAGTAGTGTGAAAACAGACTAATGCAAGGGCCAGGTAATTTATTATTAATAATAAAGTTGGCTGGGTGCAGTAGCTCATAGCTGTAATCCCAGCACTTTGGGAGGTCGAGGCAGGAGGATTGCTTGAGGCCGGGAGTTCAAGACTAGCCTGGGCAACATGGTGACACTCTCCTCCATTGCTACAAAAATTTTTTTAAAAAATAGCCAGCTGTGGTGGTGAGTGCCTGTGGTCCCAGCTATGTGACAGGCAGAGGTGAGAGGATTGCATGAGCCCAGGAGTCTGAGGCTGCAGTGAGCTATGATAGAGCCTGGGCAACTGAGAGAGACCCTATCTCAAAAATAAATAAATAAATAACGTAGCCAAAGATGGTTAATAATTTGGATGTTTGAGATAAATTTGTGAGGATTCTGCTTAGAAACAATATCACCATCACCCATTTACATTCTTGGTTGGTTGCTGTCGTTAGTGGAAGACGATACTGGTTTCTACCTTAGAAGAGGTGTGCACTTGGCCACTTAGGAGTGGATGATGCCCTCCCAGTTTTTACATCAAATACATTTTTAAAAAGAGAAAAAGAATTTTTTGCAAGCATTTGATATTTCAGAAATAACACCGCAGTACCCATTGAGAAATAAGAACATTGGTGAGATTTACATTTGAGAATTATTGCAGCAGTCCTTTTTGGCCAGGCACAGTGGCTCATGCTTGTAATCCCAGCAGTTTCGGAGGCCAAGGCAGGCAGACCACTTGAGGTTGGGAGTTCGAGACCAGCCTGGCCAATATGGTGAAAGCCCATCTCTAATAAAAACACAAAAATTAGCCAGGTGTCGGGGTGGGCACAGCTGCTCAGGAGGCTGAGGTGGGAGAATCACTTGACCCAGAAGGTGGAGGTTTCAGTGAGCTGAGATTGCACCACTGCACTCCAGCCTGGGCAACAGAGCAAGACAAAAAAAAAAAAAAAGACTTATTATTATCTTGAATGACATACGGTGAGCGACTCCATAATTATCAGGGCTTGGGGGCCTCAAAGCCTTATCGTAACCCAGCCCCAGAATATGTTGTACGGATGAATAACACCGTTCAGTCGGACATCATAAATGTCAGCTGTAACAATCAGAGAATAAAAATGTCCCTGTGGGGTTCCTGGAGCCAGAATCTTCTCAGTCCTTCCCTAGAAGTGTCTGATGCTGCATCTAAAAGCTGACCAGGGCCAAGCATGGTGGCTTATGCCTATAATTCCAGTACTTTAGGAGGTCAAAGTAGGAAGATCGAATGAGCCCAGGAATTCAAGGCTGCAGTGAGTGTTGGTGGTGCCACTGCACTCCAGCCTGGGTAACACAGCAAAATTTGGTCTCTAATTTAAAACAAAACAGAAAAAATTGACCAGGAGGCAGCTAATAAGGAGCTTACAATATAGGAACAGAAAGCAGGACCATCTAGTTCAGCAGCTCCGCAACTTGTCCCACTTAGGAAGACCATAAAATGAATGGTGATCTTTACAGATATCCATGACGTGCTGTGACATCCAACTTGCATCAATCTGGGGTAATTTCATCCTCTCTCCTACCACCTCCAGGGACATTTGGCAACATCTGGTGATGTTTTCGTTGTCATAACTGGAGAATGGGGAGGGTGTCTGCTACTGGCATCTAATGGGTAGAGAGAGGCCAGGGATGCTGCCTGTCCTGCGAGATATAGGACAGCCCCCCTCAACCAGAAATGGTCTGGCCCAAAATATTACTAGAGCCAAAGTTGAGAAATCCTAAACTAAACCTATAAATCTAGGACTGACTCAGATTTTTAACATACATAATTGCACCCTGAACAAAATTTTAATAGAAACCAAAGACTTGGAACTTTTAGTATAAGAAGAGCTTGTCGGGTGCAGTGGCTTGAGCCTCTAATCCCAGCTACTCAGGAGGCTGAGGTGGGAAGAAAGATTGAGGCCAGGAGTTCAAGGCCAGCCTGGACAATGTAGCCTTCCCACCTTCCATCTCTAAACATTTTATTTTTAATTAGCTGAGCATGGTGGCATGCACCTGTGTTCCCAGATATTCAGGAGGCTGAGCCAGGAGGAATGCTTGAAGCCAAGAGTTCTAGGCTTTATAAGCTATGATTGAACCCCTGCACGCTAGCCTGGGTGGCACAGCAAGACCCTGTCTCTTAAAAAGAAAGAAAAGTCTATTCAGCACCCCTGCTGAGTTTGTCTTCAGTCCCCTCTGGACCTGAACAGGCCAAAGCACCAGCTATAAGCCAGAACCCAGAAAGATCCAGCTAAGATTTCCCTCCTTCCATTATCGCCTTAAGCCATTCTTCTCTGCAAAGTGGACACCCAAGCACCAAATACAAAAATCCTCCCAGGAAGTAGGCTCAGCCCTCCCAAGGAAAATGGATTGCTTATTTGGGAGGCTCTCCAACTCTATGAAGTCTTCCTTATCCAAATTTGGTGAGGTAAGGTTGCAATGTCAGAGCTGAATAATTTAGACCAATACCCTAATTTTCTAAAAGAAAACAGCCATGCCATTATCTCACTTCCCTGTTTACTTATTTTATTTATTCATTCATTTATTTATTTATTTTGAGATAATCTTGCTCTGTGGCTCAAGTTGGAGTGCACTGACATGGTCTTGGTTCACTGCAGCCTCTGCCTCCTGGGTTCAAGTGATTCTCGTGCCTCAGCCTCCAGAGTAGCTGGGATTACAGGTGTGTGCCACCACACTCAGTTAATTTTTGTATTTTTAGTAGAGATGGGATTTCACCATGTTGGCCAGGCTGGTCTCGAACTCCTGACCTCAAGTGATCTGCCCACCTTGGCCTCCCCAAGGGTTGGGATTACAGGTGTGAGCCACTGCGCCTGGCTTCACTTCCCTGTTTAAAACCCTCCACTCAGAATAAAAATCAAAGTGCTTAGCCTAGTCAACCACAGGGTTTGTCAACCTCAGCACTATTGCCACCTTGGGCTGGAGCACTCTGTTGTGGGAGCTGTCCTGTGCCTTACAGGAATTTTAGCAGCATCTCTGGCCTCTACCCACTGGATACCAGCGGCATCATCACCCCCTCTCCCCAATTGTAAAAACTCAAAATGTGTCCAGATGTCATCAAATGTCCACTGAGGGCAAAAATCACCCAGTTGAGAACTAATGGTCTCCAAAAGGATCTATCTATAGGATCAAAATGATCTGATCCCTGCCTACCTCTGAGACCTCACACACCAAACCCCTTCTCCTTTCTTTCTGTTCTTTGAAAATACAAGATCATACCTGCCCCAAAGCTCGAACCTGTTGTTCCCTGGGAATCTCAGCTCAACAGTCACCTCCTCATCTAAGCTTTCCATGAACACTCAGTGGAAAACAGCCCTCTGCCTCCATCACTTTCCACCACACCACTTTGTTGATTTCCTTCGCGGCACTTGGTCCTTACCTATTTTCTTTTTCTCCACGTGTCTACTACTATATTCAAAGCACCAGGAACAACTTCAATCCAGATGACTCCAAGATGAAGCAGTGCAGCCCCCAACACACAGGTTGAGCTGCTACCACACCGCGGACCGAGAGGGCTCGTCAGCACGATGTTCCGTTCCCCGCCCTACCCAACCTCCAGAGAATCTAAGCCAAGACCAGGAGAAGGAACTGGGTGACAGACCCACTTCTACCTTGCCCCTTGTGGAAGCAATGTCGCAAATAAACAGGCCTCATTTCCTTTCTTGTAAGAGCCCGATGAGCTTAATTTGGTCGAACCATGTGGGGTGGGCTGGGGAGAACCGAAATAGAAGATCTGTAAATTACTCAGATGAATCCAGCAGCCGGCTTGGGCAAATGTGGCTTGGCTCTCTCTCCTCTCTACCCAGACAAAAATTCTCTCTCCCTGCAGCCTTGCAACACAGTTAATTTCTAATCAATAGAAAGGAAATCAAAGAAATCCATCTGGGACAAAAGACATTTTCTGGAGAAAGCAAGCGCTCAGCTCTCCTCCGACAGGTTTCCTTTGAAGTGCTTCCCGATGGTCCTCTTGCTCTCTCTCGCCTAGCAGAGGGTTTCAGATGTGTGCGCACAACTCTTAACGAAGCCCAAACACGGCTGCTCTGTGCCCCCTTACGCCTTTGTTCTCATGGGTTGGTTAAAGCCTATTGTCTCTTAATCTGCTACGCAAACAATATTAAAATAGAAATGGATTTTTAAAAAAGCAAACTCCAACTGCCAACGCCAGTGCTTTACACGTTTCATCAAATGCTTCTTTTTTTTTTTTTTTTTTTCTTCTTCTCTTCACTTTCCAGTCCTCGTCAATACACCAACCCTGTGTTTGCGTAGCTGCATGGACAATACAGGCACATTCCGAAATACCCTTTAAGTAGAAAACTTAAGATGAGAGGAGAGAGGATGAAGAGAAGCAGGTTAAAGGGTACAAACATACAGTTAGCGAGAAGGAATACATCCAGTGTTTGGAGCTCAGTGACTCACGCCTGTAATCCAAGCACTTCAGGAGGCCGAGGTGGGAGGATCACTTGAGGCCAGAAGTTCAGGACTTTTGACTCAAGTGAGATCCCATCTCAATTAAAAAATAATAATAATAAATGTTCGATAGTAGAGTAGGGTAACTATGTTTAACAAAAATGTATTGTACTTGAATGCTAAAAACCCTAAATATCCTGACTTGATCACTACGCATTATATATGTACAAAAATGTCATGGGTATCCCATACATTTGTACTAATAAAAATATATAATGTAATAAAACTAAAAGAGTTATACACATCACACATATATTTTCCATGTGACTATCTAGACATCACGAGTATCATTATGAATGTTCACATATAACGTTCCATTAGGCTGAAATACTGTAATTTATATTAACGATTTTCCTATTGCTAGATACTTAGGGATTTTTTGTTTTTGTTTTTTGAGACAGGATCTCACTCCATTGCCCAGGCTGGAGTGCAGTGGTGCAATCTTGACTCACTGGAGCCTCTACTTCCTGGGCTCAAGTGATCTTCCCACCTCAGCCTCCCAAGCAGCTGGGACTATGCCTAGCTACTTTTTGTAGTTTTTATAGAGACGACATTTTGCCATGTTGCCCCGGCTGCTCTTGAACCCCTGGGTTCAAGCAATCTGCCTGCCTTGGCCTCCCAAAGTGCTAGGATCACAGGCGTGAGCCACCACGCCCAGCTACTTAGGTTGTTTTTAACAATGTAAATTGGAGACTTTTTCTTCCTTTGTTTATTTAAATTTTTGTTTATTTACAGACAAGATTTCACTCTGTTGCCCAGGCTGGGGTGCAGTGGCATGATTACAGCTCACTGTAGCTTCAAACTCCTGGGCTCAAGCAGTCCTCCTGCCACAGCTTCCTGAGTAGCTGGGACTACAGATGTGCACCATCACACTCGGCTAATTTTTAAATTTTTTGTAAAGATGGGGGGTCTCACTAGGTTGCTCCAAGCTGGTCTCAAACTCCTGGCCTCAAGTGATCTTCCCATTTTGGCCTCCCAAAGTGCTGGGATTATAAGCAGGAACCTCTGTGCCCAGACTAGTTTTCTTTTTTTTTTATAATACATCCTTTCTCTGCCACTCGATACAGACTGCTGGACTATTTGCCAAAAGGACTGCATTAATGTCACCGTTGGTAAGAGAGGGGAGCATAGACATCTTCCCACAGGCTTACCAGGACTGAGTATTAACCTTTCAACAAGTGGATGTGGGGTTATTGTGAGTGATCAAATACATACACCTAAGATGGCACTGCAGTTTTGGTTTCCATCTCTTTGACTAAATATCTAGTCATATATTGATATAACTGCATTCCTTTTTTGTGCTGAAATGTTGAGTTTCTATGTGAGTTCAGTGCTCTTCCTCCCTAAGCTCCCAATGAGGCTGACAAGCCACATTTAACACTGGATTATATTGGTCCATTATTGTCAGGCTTTTCATTATTCTCATCTGACAGGTATCTTGTGGGTTTAATCTGGGTTTCCCTAACTGCCAAAGAGGTGAACACCTTTTCATGTTACCAGTTACTCATGCTTTTTCATCTATGAAAACCCTGCTCATTTCTTTTTGATCATTGGGCATCTGTCTTTCTCTTATTAATTTCTAAAAGGACCTTTAAGCATTATGGATACTGTTATTCAGCAGTTGTGTGTTTTTATGGGTTGAATTGTGTCCCTCGTTAAAATTCATGTTTAAGTTCCAACCCCTGGGATATCCAAATGTGACTTTATTTAGAAATAAGGTCCTGGCAGGATGTGGTGGCTCACACCTATAGTTCCACCACTTTGGGAGGCTGAGGCGGGCAGATCACTTGAGGTCAAAAGTTTGAGATCAGCCTGACCAACATGGTGAAACCCTATCTCTACTAAAAATACAAAAAATTAGCCAGGCATGGTGGTAAGTGTCTGTAGTTCCCAGCTACTCAGGAGGCTGAGGCAGGAGAATCACTTAAACCTGAAAGGCAGAGGTTGCAGTGAGCTGAGATTGCACCACTGTACTCCAGCCTGGGTGACAGCATGAGATTCCACCTCAAAAAAAAAAAAAAAGAAAAGAAAAGAAAAAAAGAAAAAAAGAAGGTCTTTGTAGAGGTGATGTTAGTTAAGATAAGGTTATACTGGAGTAGAGTAAGTCCTACTCCAATGACTGAAAAGAGGACATTTACATACAGACATACAGACATGCACACAGGGAGAATACCACGCAAAGATGAAGGCAGAGATCTATAAGCTAAGGGGCACCAAAGATTGCCAGCTAACCACCAGATGCTGTGACAGAGGCCTGGCACAGATAATAGCCTTGTCAACACCCCCTGACACGGTTTGGCCCTGTGTCCCCACCCAAATCTCATGTGGAATTTTAATCCCCATGTGTCAGGGGAGGGACATGGTGGGAGGTGATTGGATTGTGGGGGTTGATTTCCCCCATGCTGTTCTTGTGATAGTGAGTGAGTTCTTATGAGATCTGAGGGTTTAAAAATGTCTGGCACTTCCCCTCTCAGTCTCTCTCTCCTGCTGCCTTATAAACCATGCCTTGCTTCCCCTTCACCTTCCACCATGATTCTAAGTTTCCTGAGGCCTCCCCAGCCATGCAGAACTGTGAGTCAATTGAACCTCTTTTCTTAGTAGATGGCTCACTCTCAGGCAGTTCTTTACAGGAGCGTGAAGGACTAATACACCCCCAATAATTGCAGAGAGTACATTTCTGTTCTTCAAGCCACCAGTGTGCGGCATTTTGTTACAACAGCCCTAGAAAACTAATACATGTGTATAGAAAACGTATTGTCCCAGTTTGTGGCTTGCCTTTTAATTCTTTTTACGATGTTTCCTGATAAGCTGAAGTTGATCATATTAATGTGGTAGAATGTATCTATCTTTTCCTTCATTGATTCATACTTTATTGTCTGCTTTTTAAATAGGTGCTTTGCTATCCTAAGGTCATAAAGATCTTTATTTCCTTATAAAACTTAAAGTTTGGCCATTCCAGCGTAAGTTCCTGACCATCAGGACTTGGTTTTGGTGTGTGTTGTGAGGTAAGCCTCCATTTTCTTTTATTTTTTTCCTATTTTGTTAGAGACAGGATCTCACTGTGTCACCCAAGCTGGAGTGCAGTGCTGTGATCATAGCTCACTGCAGCCTTGAACTCCTGGCCTCAAGTGATCCTCTTGCCCCGGCCTCCCAAAGGATTATGGGTACGAGTCACTGTACCCAGCCCCATTTTCATCTTTGAGGGAGCAGACACCTTGTTTTCTCTTTCTTCTCCACAAAGCTGTGAGCTCATTGAGGGTAGTGACCTTAAATAACTTTTCCCCAATGTTGGAGGTAAGGCCTGGTGGGAGGTGAGTGGACCATGAAGGTAGATTTCCCCCTTTGGTGCTGTTCTCAGGAGATCTGGTTGTTTAAAAGTGTGTGGCAGCTCCCCATTCTCCATCTCTTCCTCCTGCTCTGGCCACATGAGACATCTCATTTGCCCCTTGCCTTCCACCATGATTGTAAGTTTCCTGAGGCCTCCCCAGCTATGCTTCCTGTACAGCCTGTAGAACTGTGAGCCAATTAAACCTCTTCTTCATACATTACCCAGTCTCAGGTATTTCTTCATAGCAGTGTGAGAAAAGATTAACACACCTGTAAATATGACTGTCTTTGTTCATTTTGCATTGCTACAAAGGAATATCTGAGGCTGGGTAATTTATAAAGAAAATAGGTTTAAGTGGGTTGTGGTCCTGCAGGCTGTACAAGAAGTGTGGCACCAGCATCTCCTCTGCTTCTGGTGAGGGTCTCAGGCTGCTTCCACTTTCGTCAGATGGGGAAAGGGAGCTGGTGTGTGCAGAGATCACAGGGCAAGAGAGGAAGCAAGAGAAATCGGAAAGGTGCCAGCCTCTTTAAAACAACCAGCTCTTGTGCAGAACTAACAGAGCAAGAACTCACTCATTACCATGAGGACTGTGCCTAGCCAGTCAAGAAGGACCCACCCCCATGACCCAATACTTCCCATTAGGTCCCACCTCCAACACTGGGGATCACATTTCAACATCAGGTTTGGCAGGGGACACACATCCAAACTAGAGCAATGGGGGTCCACAGTCCTTATTTGAACATATAGGTTTTGCAGATGTAATTGAGTCAAGATTAAGTCATACAGGAGTAGGGTAGGCCCTACATCCCATAGGACTGGATATATGCAAAGGAGAGAAGAAACATGGACTAAGACACACAGGGGAGAATGCCAGGTGAGGAGAGAAATGGAGGCTGGAGGGATGCGGCTCTCAGCCAAAGAACACCAGGAGTGCTGGCAGCCATCAGAAACCAGGGGAGAGAACTGGAGTGGTTTAATCAACTCTGCCGACACCTTGAATTTGGACTCTGAGCCTCGAGTTGTGAGGGAATAAATTCCTCTTGTTTTAAGGCACCCAGTGTGTGTTACAATGGCCCCAGAAAACTTAACACACTGGTGGATTAAGACAAAGGACAAAGAGTCACAGACATCTGTTGCAATCCCAGCTCTCCCACATACTCAGTGTGACCTCAGCCATGCTACTGAACCTCTCTGAGATTCATTCCTTTCCTCCTAGGAAAAGGAGGACACATATCGCATACCCTACAAAGCTCTAGTGGTGGAGGCAAGATCTTTCTTGAAATTATCCAGGCCTGGTGGTGTGTGCCTGTGGTCCCAGCTACTGGTTGATATGAGGAAAAAAAAAAAAAACGTACAAATTTGGTGTCAGAAGTGTGAGTGAAAATAGTTTACAAGGTATGAACCTTGTAAGAAACTAACTTTAGATCCTGAACTCTTGAAAACTATATTTTTTGGCTTTTACCCCCACTTTCCCCACTGAAAACTGAGGCTTAGAGAAATCAAGTAACTTCCCTGAGGTCACACAGTGACCACTAGTGCCTGGACCAAGCAAGTGCTCAGTAAGTACCTGTTGAATGAATGAAGGTGTAAGTGGTCAAGTCAGGATCGAAACTTGGGTCTGTCAGACTTTAAAGCCTACCCCCTTACCACCATACTGGTAAGGGGCACACAGTAAGAATCTAATAGATCCATTTATTTTTTTTAAAGGAGGGGCATCCCTTTTAGCTACTTTCCTTTCTTATGTCTGCTGCCCTTAGAAGCCCTCCCTATTATGAAAAGGGCACTTTCTCTCCGTCTTTGGTTTGGGGGGGCCGTAGGAGAGGTATCTGTAACTTCTATTTAGCACTCCTCCCCTCCCCACTTCTTCCAGTGTCAGAAGCCTTTTTGCTGTGATTTGGGTGGGGCTAACACTGGGCATTTGTACAGGAGTTGCCTGGTGTTCGTTGATTCTAACAATCTACTGTGTAAGAGTCTATCTGATGACAAGGTTTGAGCCCCTAAATTCAGCTGCGCCTGATGCTCAGGGAACTCCTGGGATTTGCAGTTCCCTAAGTATCTCTTCCCCTGTCTCCCATAAAGGGAGTTGGGACTGTGTCCCTGGTGGCCCAAAGGGTCCTGACATATAACACAAATCTCGGAGGGCAAGTCCTTCCGTACCGCAAATAAGCAGGTCTCCGCGACCACCTTAGTGCCGCCTAGAAACAAATTTCCTCTCTCACACAGGCTCTGTGTCAGGTGATGTGGTCCCTTGGAAAGTTCAGCGACAGCTGGGGCCTCAGTGGGACCTGGTGCTTCCACTGTTGGCCTCAAGAACACTGAGGCACCACTGAGAGAGCCCTGGGTGGTGGGGGGTTGGAAACATCCCCCAGCTGTTGCCCCCACTAGAATGTGCAGCCTTTATTCCAGTGATGTTGATGAGCTGATCTGACCTTCTGCCTCCACACATCACCTCTCAGTTGCCCAATTTAATTCCCTAAGGAAGATCACAGGGTCACCAGTGTGGACAGAAGCTCTTTTGAAACTAAACCCTCAATCTCACCTATCCTCTTCTCTTTTTTCTCTCAACACTGGGTTTACACACATCTTGAGGCAAACACCAGCTGTAGTAAAAGTCCAGATCGAACACCTTCTAGCCACACCTTCTAGAAATACCTTATTGCACCTGCCCTGGATTCTCTATCACCCTGCCCAAGGGGGCAACCCACTGGATTCTCTATCACCTAGAAATAAAACTCAAATGGAGAGAAATGAAGAGCGAGTGACCTGAGTCCATGGAATCTAGTCAATTAATCTGATCCTTCTAAGGCTTTGCTGGCAGTAGAGGAACACCTTGCCTCTTATGGCTGCTGCACTCTTGAACACGGCTAGTGCAAATCGAGATGTGCTGTGAGTATCAAAGAAGCAATGGATCTGACCATTTAGTGTGAAAAATGAATGTAAAATTTCACATCAGTAATATTTTACTTTGGTGTCTTATAGAAATGATAACACTTTAGATGTATCAAATTGCATAAAATAATAATAGAGTCAATTTCACCTATTTCTTTTAGTTTGTAAAATGTGTTTCCTAGGACTTTAAAATTATGGTGATGTATATAGGCCCATGTATATGGTTCATTAATATGCAGATGTGTTGTGTTTGTTGGGCTGCTCTGCTCTAGAGAGAAGTTCATGGGGACCTGGTCTAGAGAGTCCCAGACGCCTTGGTGATTTACTTCTTTTGATTCTATAAACTACTCCACTATCCTTTCAATACCACTCTCTCTCTCTCCCAGAGAGCCAGACACGAATCCCAGCTCTACTGTTTATTAACTGGATGACTGTGGGCAAGTTTCCTAACTCCCTGGCCTCAGTTTTCTTATCTGTACAATGGGGATAGTAAGGACACTAATCATATAGTAGTTGTGAGAATTAAATGGGTTAATATATACGAAGGGCTTACAGCCCAGATTTAATAAGTGAGCCTATTATCATCTTATTCATCATTTTCCTTAAGCTACCAAAGTCAGTTTTGCTGCTGTTTGAAATAAAAAGAACTTTTTCTTATAGAATATTAGTTTTCCCCCTCATAGATATCAATATCATAGATTTTTTTTTTCTTGAGACAGGGTCTTGCTCTGTCATTCAGGTTGGAAGTGCAGTGGTGCAATCATAACTCACTGCAGCCTTGAACTCCTGGCCTCAGGGGATCCTCCTGCATCAGCCTCTCACATAACTAGGACTATACGTCTGTACCAACATGTCTGGTTAATTTTTTGTTTTGTAGAGAAGGGGTCTTGATTTGTTGCCCAGGCTGGTCTTGCATTCCTGGCCTCAAGCATCCTCCTGCCTTGGACTTCCAAAGTGCTGGGATTACAGGTATATGCCACTGTGCCCAGCTCCATATGATAGATATTGATGGCCATCACTGTTTTTCAAAGGCAATTTCAGGTGATAAGAAGTACTGAGCTCAGATGTCATCCTGTCCACATTCCACCATTTATTCCCTGAATAACCTCAGGTGAGTCACTCATGGACCAGGACCTCAGTTTCCTCCTCTGTGGAATGAGGATGGGTCACCATACCTCGCAGGCCTGAGTGAGTCTGCAGTGGGACCACAGATAGAAAACACTTTGCACAGTGTCAGGAAACAGGACACATCTGACAAATGCTCACACTTATTACATTACGATGAGAGTCTCAAGGGCAGGGACCAGGTCCTCACTCATGTTCATAGCCCTGGAACCTGCCATGCATATGTGCTCAATGTTGACAGCCCATGGAAACATTTGACTTCTCACTCTCTGAATAAAGCCCTTTATGTTCTCTCTGGAGCTTACCGCCAGAAACCTGGGCCACCCACCCACTGACCACCCAAAGCTCATAGCCTCATCTTCTCAATCCCAGAGGAAGTTGATGAATTGCGTGGATGACAAATACTACTTTATTCTCCTACTCAAACTGAGATGCAATTTCTGGGCTAGGAAGATTTCAATGCAATCATCATGCTAATGACTGCCAGCGACATTTATTTCGTGTTACCAGTAAGAAGCTCACATTAATTGAGGCCTTGCCTCATGCCACAGGCATTATCAGATGACAGCCTAACTGTGACCCTTGATGTTGGGGTTGTTATTCTTTCCACTTTCCAACAAGTTGAGCCTCAGTGAGACAGGGCAAAAGTTAAGAGCAGATGCCAGAATTTGAACACAGCCTCCTCCATTCACTAAACTTCATAACCTTGGGTAAGTTACTCAAGCTTTCTGTGCCTGCATTTCTTTAACTGTAAAATGGGAATAATAATGGCCCCTGGATGAAAATGAAAGCCCTTAGAGCAGTATTTGATCCAAGGTAAGTACTCAGGGAGACCTAGCAATGACTATCATCAATGATATTGAGTAATTACCCAAAGTCACACTGTTGGAAGTGGTTGGACTGGCTCTGACCTGAAAATTAAAGCACACGAGGTCTGTGCTCTTGACCACAATATGGCACCACTGTAAACACGTGCTAGGCTCTCTCTGTTTCTGGTGCTTCGTAAGGACTAAGTCTGACTGCCCACAATAACCCTTTGAAGTAAGTACTACTGTGATCAGTGTTGTGATGGTAAATGTTTAGTTCTTGTGCAGGGAAAAAGGTTCTAACTTATGACACTGGTCAATTTCATACACAATAGCTGGTTACTAGCTGTCAATGTGATAATGTCTACCAGCTTGCAAAATTCCTGAAAATTTAACAAGCAGCTCTAGGAGCCAGCACACCACACGATCCCTATTTACAGACAAGGAAATAAGAAACTGAGGCTTAGAGATGATAAGTAACTCACCTGAGCCTACACCTCTAGTGGATAGCAAAGCCAAGACCGGAAGCCAAGTCTATATGACTCCAGGTTCTATGCTTTTAGCCATCATGAGATCACTTCTCTTGTGAGGTAAATAAGTGAATGTTGGCACAGTACGGCAAGACCTCCTGCCTGAAAGCTGTGTGACTTTAAACAAGTCACTCAGCCTTTCTGTGCTATAGCTCTCTAGTCTATATAATAGAGAGACTTGTCCAAATCACCCCTGGTCCCTCTTCTAGTTCATTTTATAACTAGGAATCAAAAGTGCATGTTAAGCCTGGGCACAGTGGCTCATGCCTCTAATCCCAGCACTTTGGGAGGCTGAGGCAGGTGGATTGCTTGAGCTAGAAGTTCAAGAGCAGCCTGAGCAACATGGCTGGGCAAATTAGCCAGGCACGGTGGCTCATGTCTGTGGTCCCAGCTACCCAGGAGGCTAAGGCAGGTGGATTGCTTGAGTCAAGGAGGTAGAAGCTGCAGTGAACTGTGGCTGTGCCACTGCACTTCATTCTGGGCAACAGTGAGATCCTGTCTCTAAAAACAAAACAAACAAACAAACAAACGTCCTCTTTCTTTAGAGGCCCTGTCTCTTAAAACAAAACAAAACACACAAAAAAGTGCATGTCAATGTCTAAAATGCAAAATCAATTTCTATTTAAGGAGAAAGAAAACATGACCACGTGAAAAGAAACTTCTAGTTAATGGCTGCTCTGCAAGACTCTGGCCTGGGCCCAACTCTGGCTGTACAACATTGCCAAAACACTGCTGTTCATCAGAATCTGAGCGGGAAACCATTTTAACATACACACAAAGGCCAGGACTCTACCGAGCGGGTCAAGGCTGACTACAGCTCAGGGCAAGTGAAAGAGGGATTTCTTATTTAAAAACCTGACATTTGCCTTGTCAAGAGCCCGGCTGGTAAGGTACCGGTGGTGAGTGACCTCAAAATACAAAATTCAATAAGGTGTCTCTGTTTACCAGGCTGTTTTTGGCAGCAGACAAGGCAGGCTGGGGGCGTTTATAACTCCAGGCAATTTCCAAGTACTGGGTCCAATGAGCATATAACTCTGAGCACCTCGAATTATCAAGTATTTTGGCTTAAAAGAAATGTTGCAGAGAAACTATTCTGGATGACACTACAATGGTGACCCATGTCATTATACACTGGTCCAAACCCGTAGACTGCACAACGCCAAGACCATCCTAATGTAAATTATGGACTTGTGGTAATAACGATGTGTCAGTATGGTTGATCCAGGGAGCATACGGGAAACCTCTGTCCCTTCCTCTCAATTTTCCTATGAACCTAAGACCGCCCTAAAAAATAAAGACTTAAAAAAAATCCTTCAGCTGGGTGCTAGTGACTCACACCTGTAATCCCTGCCCTTTGGGAGGCCAAGGCAGGTGAACCAGTTAAGGTCAGGAGTTCGAGACCAGCCTGGCCTACATGGTAAAACTTCGTCTCTACTAAAAACACAAAAACTAGCTGGGTGTGGTAGTGCACACCTGGAATCCCAGCTACTCAGGAGGCCAAGGGAGGAGAATCGCTTGAACCTGGGAGGCAGAGGTTGCAGTGAGCCAAGATCACACCATCACACTCCAGCCTGGGCAACAGAGCAAGGCTCTGTCCTAGGGAAAAAAAAAAAAAAAAAAAAAAAAAAAAGTCGAGCATGGTAGCTTACACCTGTAATCCCAGCACTTTGGAAAACCAAAGCAGGTGGATTATTAAGTCAGGAGTTCAAGACCAGCCTGGCCAACATAGTGAAACCCTGTCGCTACAAAAAAAGAAAAAAAAATACAAAAATTAGCCGGGCACGGTGGCAGGCACCTGTAATCCCAGATGCTTAGGAGGCTGACGCAGGAGAATCGCTTGAACCTGGGTAGCAGAGGTTGCAGTGAACCAAGATTGCACCACTGCACTCCAGCCTGAGTGACAGAGTGAGACTTGTCTCAAAAAAAAAAAAAAAAAAAAAAAATCTATCTACTGTCTGCCTGGGGCATGGTTATGGCCAAAGTGTATAAATTGAAACACAAATCCGATTCTAAGCCAGTTCCTTGTGGTTTCAATCTCAATACTGCCTCCATCTCCCCTCTTCCTGGCATGTTCCCTCCTCGGGTCCCTCCCTGTGACCTGGCATCGGGTTCCCAATCACCATTTATTCAGCATGTATAGCATGATTCCATCTCTTTTTGTGTCTTTTTGGTTTTGGCGCCTTTTTCTGAGTCAGAGTCTCGCTCTGTCACCCGGGCTGGAGTGCAGTGTTGCCATCATAGCTCACTGCCACCTCCACCTCCTGTGCTCAAGCGATCCTCCCACCTCAGCCTCCTGAGTAGCTATGACTGTGGATGTATAGCACTCTATCTGGCTAATTTTAAAATTTTTTATAGACACGGGAATCTCACTCGGTTCCCCTGAGCTGGTCTTGAACTCCTGACTCACACCATCCTCCCACCTTGGGCTCCCAAAGTGCTAGGATTACAGGAGTGAAACAGTGTGTTGCCTGTTTGTCCAGGCTGGAGTGCAGTTGAGTGATCTTGGCTCACTGCAACCTCTGCCTCCTGGGTTCAAGTGATTCTCCTGCCTCAGCCTCCCAAGTAGCTGGGATTACAGGTGTATGCCACCACATCCGGCTAATTTTTGTTATTTTTAGTAAAGATGAGGTTTCACCATGTTGGCTAGGCTGGTCTCAAACTCCTAACCTCAGGTGATCCACCTGCCTCAGCCTCCCAAAGGGCAGGGGTTACAGGTGTGAGCCACCAATTCTGGTGCCCCCATCTCTTTAAAACAAAGGGGAGTATGTTTTTTCAAAGGTAAAATAAATAAATAAGTGAAAAGGGCAGTGCCATGGAGTAGAGTGGCTGAGAGTACAGCCTCTGCAGCTGGATGATATGGGTTCAAGTCCCAGTTCTGTGGCTTATGTGTGTTGCTTAATGCATCCCTCAGTTTCTCCATCTATAAAATGGGATGATGATAACAGTTCACACAACAAAAGCATTTAGCAGAGTGGCTGGCACACGGTGAGTGCTATGTGAGAGCTTGCCACCATCACTATCCTCACAATGCTCCCTCAGTTCTCCATGCAGTAAGAATTATTATCCCTAATTCACAGCCTAGAGGATAGACCCAAGTTCACCCAGCTGGGAAATGGTGAAGCTGCAACTTTTTTTTTTTTTTGAAACAGAGTCTCGCTCTGTTGCCCAGGCTGGAGTGCAGTGGTGTGATCTTGGCTCACTGCAACCTCCCTCTCCCAGGTTTAAGCGATTCTCCTGCCTCAGCCTCCCAAGAAGCTGGGACTACAGGCACGCGCCACCACATCTAGCTAATTTTTGTATTTTTAGTAGAGACGAGGTTTCACCATGTTGGCCAGGATGATCTCGATGTCTTGACCTCATGATCCACCCTCCTCAGCCTCCCAAAGTGCTGGGATTACAGGCTTGAGCCACCACACCCAACCAAAGCTGGAACTTTTAAGCAGGTCAGTCGAATTCAAACACACATGTTCTATATACAGCAATGTTTGTTCAATTCAGAAGACATCTACTGAGTTCCTTCCAAGTGCTAAAGATACCAGGAATAGAATGCTTTTATTTGGCTGGGCAGGATGGCTCATACCTGTCATCTCAGGACTTTGGGAGGCTAAGGCAGGAGGATCACTTGAGGCCAAGAGTTCGAGACCAGGCTGGGCAACATAGCAAGATTCCGTCACTACAAAAAAAAATCATTTAAGAATTAGCTGGGTGTGGTGATTCACACCTGTGGTCCCAGCTACTTGGGAGGCTAAGGCGGGAAGCTCACTTGAGCCCAGGTGTTTAGGGCTGCAGTGATCATGAAAGCACCAGTGTACTCCAGCCTCAGTGAGTGTGAGATCCTGTCTCTAATAAATAAATAAATAAAGATACCAAAACGAATAGCAACGAATGTTGATGTCTATGCTGATACCCCATATGGTATTGTAAGATGCTGAGTGATGGTGTGTCCTGTTGACCCCAGAACACGCTGTCCTGGCCCAAAGCGAGGACCAAGGAGAAGTACCCAGGAGCCAGCAACATCTCTGGGATTTATAAGAGGCAGAGAGGTGGTTCCGCAGTGTTCACAATCCTCCTTACTCCCAGTGTCGCCATGTAACAGGGATGAGAGGAGGGTGAGCACTGGCTGAGTATAAACAGCTATAGATTTTCCCTGTCATCCATTCCCCCAACAGCCAAGAGAGACATGGCTGCCAAGACAATCATCTGCAAAGACTGGGTGCCTCTATAAGAAGTGGGGACTGACATCTTTTTCTTTACAGGTTTCTGCTTAGCCAGCATTATTCATCAGCATTGCGCCTTCCTGATCAGAGGAAAGGGGAAATGAAGAGAGACGGTAAGCAGGGAGGAGATACATGGAAGATGTTGCATTCTGAGCCCTGACGGTGGCAAGAGAAAGTGTGGCCGTGCTAAAGGTGCCCACTGCAGCACCTAGCCCCAACCAGAACAGACTCCGTTGACGGCCTTTTGTCAGCCCTATAACTCTGCTTAAGTCTCTGGCCAGTGGAGTCCTTCCTGCTCACGTCCATAAGGCAAGCTGGAGGTAGGAGCCCAGGGAATTAAGGACTCTTGGGAGCAGCCTGCAACCCATGCCAGATGGGAATGGGTGAATAAATACCCCAGCTTCCTTGCCCCTAGGGTAGACTACCCTGAGTTCCCTAGTAGGATGAAGCTCTAATTGCCCACAGTGGTGAGACCCTTTATTGGTCTCATTTTCTCCCTTCTCTTCTGGTGTTTCTCAGCATCACTTCCTAAAGAAAACGCATGCACTCCCATCTTTGTCCCGAGTTGTGTTTCTAGAGGAGCCCAATCTGGGAAGACAGATGACTTTCCCAGGTGTCAGTAGACACTGGAAAACACAGCTTGTTTAGTGACCACACACAGAGACTCTGCTTCCTAAGCCACAATGCCTGAATTCCAGACATCAAAGACCTAAAACGTTTTCCTTTCAACAGAGCAAATCTCACGTTGAAGCAGTGTTCAGAAACATAAACATCCAGCGTTCGGGTGTGCAAATATCACTTTTGACTAAACACATTTTCTTCTTCCAGGCCCAAATCAAACATTCCTCTTCAGTGGGCAATCTGGCTTTGTAATGTAAGATATTACACCCTGACAGCACTCGGAACTCTTCTCCGTGAATTCCTAAGAGCACTTAAACTTGAATCTACTTCTTCCCAGAATGGCTCCATAAAACATCATCTTAATGGCAGCCTTGTATTGGGTGCACTCTGCACACCGGGCACTCGAGCCACCCGGGCACCGTCCTTGCCATGCCAGCTCACGAAATCATCACAACATCCAACCCGTAAGTGGCAGAGCCAAGTTTTAGATGCAAGTCTGCCCAGCTTAAATGGCTGAACCCTTTCCACCTTCCACCAGCTCCCCCAGAGTTTCTCAGATTGAGGTCCAGAATTCACCGGCATTAGAATCTCCCAGCCCATTGGCTCAAGGGCAGGTTCATGGGCCTGTCACCCAAGACATGGGAAATCAGAATCAGGGAGGCTGAAGTTCGGAAGCCTCCGCAGTCACAGCTCCCAGGTGATTCTGATGGTTGTTAAAGTAAGAGAACCACCTGCGTAGGAGAAACCCACCCCACCCCTGCCCCTGCACTGTTTTGATATCCCTTGTTGAGAGTTTCCCGAAAGGCTGCTCCTGTGCATCCAAGACTCTGCTTTCAAACTGCATCCTCTGTCACCGCCACCTTACACGGAGCCCAGATCGTCACCACCTGTCACCTAAGAGACCACAGCAAATTTTCCTGACTGGCATCTGTACTTCTTGTCTTTTGCTTGCCAATATTTTCTTATGAACATTCTTTTTCCTGTAGAAACAGGGTCTCATTATGTTGCCCAGGCTGGTCTCGAACTCCTGGCCTGAAGTGATCCTCCCACTTTGGCTTCACATAGTGTTGGGATTTTAGTCATAAGCCACCACACCCAGGTCCATATTTATTGAATTATTTATTTATTGAGACAGGGTCTCGCTCTGCCACCCAGACTGGAGTGCAGTGGAGCGTTCTCGGCTCACTGCAGGCTCTGCCTCTCAGGTTCAAGTGAGTCTCTCACCTCAGCCTCCTGAGTAGCTGGGACTACAGGCATGCGCCACCATGCCCAGCTAATTTTTGTATTTTTAGTAGAGACGGGGTTTCACCATGTTGGCCAGACTGGTCTCAAACTCCTGTCCTCAAGTGATCCTCCTGCCTCAGCCTCCCAAGATGCTGGAATTACATATGTGAGCCATTGTGCCTGGCTGTGGCTTACATTCTCAACACTTTCAAATATACAGAGGCTTAAATAATTGTACAGTATGGTCGGGCATGGTGGCTCACGCTTATAATCTCAGCACTTTGGGAGGCCAAGGTGGGAGATCATGAGGTCGGGAGATCAAGACCATCCACTAACATGGTGAAACCCCATTTCTATTAAAAACACAAAATACTTTTCTGCCCGTGGACGCCGCCGAAGAAGCATCGTTAAAGTCTCTCTTTTCCCTGCGATCATGTCTAAGTCAGAGTCTCCTAAAGAGCCGGAGCAGCTGAGGAAGCTCTTCATTGGAGGGTTGAGCTTTGAAACAACCGATGAGAGCCTGAGGAGCCATTTTGAGCAATGGGGAACGCTCACAGACTGTGTGGTAATGAGAGATCCAAACACCAAGCGCTCCAGGGGCTTTGGGTTCGTCACGTATGCAACTGTGGAGGAGGTGGATGCAGCCATGAATGCAAGGCCACACAAAGTGGATGGAAGAGTTGTGGAACCAAAGAGAGCTGTCTCAAGAGAAGATTCTCAAAGACCAGGTGCCCACTTAACTGTGAAAAAAATATTCGTTGGTGGCATTAAAGAAGACACTGAAGAACATCACCTAAGAGATTATTTTGAACAGTATGGAAACATTGAAGTGATTGAAATCATGACTGACAGAGGCAGTGGCAAGAAAAGGGGCTTTGCCTTTGTAACCTTTGATGACCATGACTCCGTGGATAAGATTGTCATTCAGAAATACCATCCTGTGAATGGCCACAACTGTGAAGTTAGGAAAGCTCTGTCAAAGCAAGAGATGGCTAGTGCTTCATCCAGCCAAAGAGGTCGAAGTGGTTCTGGAAACTTTGGTGGTGGTCGTGGAGGTGGTTTCGGTGGGAATGACAACTTTGGTCGTGGAGGGAAACTTCAGTGGTCGTGGTGGCTTTGGTGGCAGCCGTGGTGGTGGTGGATATGGTGGCAGTGGGGATGGCTATAACGGATTTGGTAATGATGGAGGCAATTTTGGAGGTGGTGGAAGCTACAGTGATTTTGGCAGTTACAACAATCAGTCTTCAAATTTTGGACCCATGAAGGGAGGAAACTTTGGAGGCAGAAGCTCTGGCCCCTGTGGTGGTGGCGGCCAATACTTTGCCAAACCACGAAACCAAGGTGGCCATGGTGGTTCCAGTAGCAGCAGTAGCTATGGCAGTGGGAGAAGATTTTCATTAGGAAACAAAGCTTAGCAGGAGAGGAGAGCCAGAGAAGTGACAGGGAAGCTACAGGTTACAACAGATTTGTGAACTCAGCCAAGCACAGTGGTGGCAGGGCCTAGCTGCTACAAAGAAGACATGATTTGGACAAATACTCATGTGTATGGGCAAAAAACTCGAGGACTGTATTTGTGACTAATTGTATAACAGGTTATTTTAGTTTCTGTTCTGTGGAAAGTGTAAAGCATTCCAACAAAGGGTTTTAATGTAGATTTTTTTCTTTTTCTTTATCTTTTTTTTTTCTTTTTTCTTTTTTTTTGCATCCATGCTGTTGATTGCTAAATAGTCTGATCATGACGCTGAATAATTATCTTTTTTTAAAAAAAAAAAAAAAAAAAACATAAAATATTAGCAGGTGTGGTGACACATGCCTGTAGTCCCAGCCACTCAGTAGGCTGAAGTAGGAGAATTGCTTGAACCTGAGAGGTGGAGGTTGCAGTGAGCTGAGATTGCACCACTGCACTCCAGCCTGGGCAACAGAGCGAGACTCCATCTCAAAAAAAAAAAAAAAGAATCATACAGTGCACACGCCTAGATACATCCCCTAGATTCCATAGCGAACAGTTACTGATATTAACAATGCTATAATTATCTTCAAATATGCCCTATTTGCTTCATTCCTATCCATCTATCTATCACTCTCTCTTTTTTGAATGTATTCCAAAATAAGTTGCTGACATTAGTACACTTCTCCATTGTCTTAGTCCATCCAGGCTGCTACAACAAAAATAACGTAAACTGGGTGGCCTGAAAACAACAGAAATTTATTTCTCACCCTTCTGGGAGCTGGGAAGTCCAAGATCAAGGCACCAGCTGATTTCACGTCTGCTGAGGGCCGTTCCTCATAGATGGGACCTTTCGGTTTTCCCTCACATGGAGAAAGGGACAAGGCAACTCTCTAGAGCCTCTTGACAAGGGCACTAATCCCATTCATGATGGCTCTGCCCTCATGGCCTAATCACCTCCTAAAAGGCCCCACCTCTTAATGCCATCACCTCAGGGTTAGGATGTCAACATATGAATTTAGGAAGCATTCAGACCATGGCACCCTTACACATTTCGACAGGTGTATCATTAACCAGGGTTCAGTGTTTGTTCATGGTGGGGTTTTGTTGCTGTTGTTGTTGTTGTTTGAGATGAAGTCTCACTCTGTCACCCAGGCTGGAGTGCAATGGCACAATCTCAGCTCACTGCAACCTCTGCCTCCTAGGTTCAAGTGATTCTCCTGCCTCAGACTCCCAAGTAGCTGGGACTAGAGGCCCATGCCACCATGCCTGGCTAATTTTTGTATTTTTAGTAGAGATGGGGTTTCACCATGTTAGCCAGGATGGTCTCTATCTCTTGACCTTGTGATCTGCCCACCTTGGCCTCCCAAAGTGCTGGGATTACAGGTGCGCGCCACTGTGCCTGGCGTGGTGGGTTTTTTAAGATTAAATTTATATACAGTGAAATGCACACACCTTAGGAATACTGGATGAGTCTTGCCTAATGGATACAACTGTGTATCCTTCCTAATGCTCAGAAAGGTTCTGCATGACCAGGGAGCATCTAATCTCTGCACTGCCCTTGCTCTTCCTTCCCCAAGCCACATGAACTCAAGAGAAAATGAACTACCTACATTGTGGATATTTTTATGGCTTAAAAAATACACACACTGTTGGTCAAAAAGCCATCTGCACACCTGTGTTCATAGCAGTATTATTTACAATAGCCAAATGGTAGAAGCAACTCAGGTGTCCATTAATGGATGAATGAATACATAAAATATGTCACACACCCATACACATACACAGAGGAATAGTATTCAGCCTTAAAAAGAAAAAAAAAGAAATTCTAACTCATGCTACGACACAGATGAACCTTGAAGACATTATCCTGAGTGAAACAAGCCAGTCACAAGAAAAATACTCTATGACTTTACTTACATGAGGTACCTAGAACTGTCAAATTCATAGAAAGTAGAATGATGGTTGCCAGGGGCTGGGGGGAGAGGGAGATGGGGAGTTATTGATTCATGGGTGTAGGGTTTCAGTTTTGCAAGAGTTCTAGAGAGGTATGGTGATGATGGTCACACAATGTGAATGTACTTAATGTCCCCGAACTGTACAGTCAAAAATGGCTAAGACGGTAAATTTCATGTTGTGTGTATTTTCCCGCAATTAAAACTAATAATTTTTTTTAAAGTTTCGCTCTAGTTGTCCAGGCTAGAGTGCAATGGTACGATCTCAGCTCACCACAACCTCCACCTCCCAGGTTCAAGTGATCCTCCTGCCTCAGCTTCCCAAGTAGCTGGGATTACAGGTGCCCACCAGCATACCCAGCTAATATTTGTATTTTTAGTAGAGACAGGGTTTCACCATGTTGGCTAATAATTTTTTTAAAGACTTGAGCCTATACAGATTTCAATGGCTTTCAATCCATTGAGGTAAGCAGAATTTCTCTAAATGGCCAGTATAAATTTATGTCTATGTCAATCCTCTCATCCCACTCACTCTATGGTCTTATTTCCATCATCTTCCAACCAACCTTAACATTGAGACCCCCATTAATTGCCGTTTCCTGAATGCCAAGATCAAAGATGCAGTCAGATGGGACATTGTGAGGCAGATGGGATGTTCTGCCTGGAACCAGGAGGTGCCTATATACTGGCCCCACAAGCCACCATTCATCTTCCATATGGGTTTTCCAAGGAGAAAGTATAACTAGACCCTAAGAGTTAGCCCAACCCCATACACCATTAGAATAGGCTGAAAATAAGAAATGGAATCGTTTTGTCTTATATACCATTACACAGCTGCCTCCTTTCCTTCCCATTCCACTAATCAACCAGCCAATTGGTGAAAACAGATGTTAGCCTCTAATGAAAATCAGCAATCAGGCCAGCTGTACTGACCCACGTCTGTAATCCCAGCACTTTGAGGAGTCAAGGCAGGAGGATCTCTTGAACCCAGTGGTTTGAGAGCAACCTGGGTAAAATAATGAGACTCCACCTTTACAAAAAAAATTAAAAATTATCTGGGCGTGTCGGTGTACACCTGCAGTGTCACATGGTCCCAGCCATGAAAGGCTGAGGTAGGAGGATTGCTTAAGCCCAGGAGTTCAAGGCTGCATTGAGCTATGATTACACCCCTGCATGCCGACCTGGGTGACAGAACAAGACCCTGTCTCACACAAAAAAAAAAAAAAAAAAGAAAGAAAGAAAGAAAGGTTGCCGTCCTAACCCTGACCCTTAGTATCTCAGAATGGGACCTATTTGGAAATCAGGTCATTGCAGATATAGTTATTTAAATTAAGATGAGGTCACACTGGAATAGAGTGGGTGTTGGGAAATGTTAAGTTGTTGAGAAATGCTAAGTGTACGAATATGAAGAAATGCTGAGTGTATGATAGAATATATTGTTTGCTAGGAAGAATGATGGCAAGGAAAACCTAGCTGCCCTCTCCCCACCCCTCCACCACGAAAGTGAAAAACTACCTGGGGCATTCCAAAGTGGCAGGAGAAAGCATCAATACCATCCACCGGTTTAAACAGTTCTTTAAGCTATCTGACCCTGCCCCCGTGGCTCCCTCGTGGAGAATCCTTTTTGGTTTGTGTGTGACCAATGGTTAGCGAGCACCAGCTGCCTACTTGGCATATTTTGTGTTATGGGAAAATACCGAACACCTGTTTGTTAATAATGATCACCTGTTTAGAGAGACTAAATGCAGGGGTCAGTGTCTACCCAGGGCCTGCAGCCTGGAATGCTGTCAGCCCGCTGAGGCTCTCAGCTCGGAAGGCCGTTGGCCCCTTGGAGAGCCCACTTTGCTGTTCTACCTGGGTGTCTGACTCTTAGTTCCTTCAGTATCACCTGGGTGGGGGTCTCTACGGCTGAGCTGGTCTCGGTAGGTGGGTCCCAATTCAATAGGACTGGTGTCCTTCTAAGAAGAGATACCGACACGCACAGGGCAAAGATGGTCATGTCATGGTGGGGCAGAGATTAGAGTGACCCAGCTCCAGCCAGGGAACTCCGAGGACTGCCTGCAACCATCAGAAGCGAGGAAGGGGCAAGGCTTCCCCTCCAGGTTTCAGAGGGAACACGGCCCGGCTAATGCCTTGACAGGGACTCCTTGCCTCCAGGCCTCTGGGACAATCAATTTGTGCTGCTTTCAGCCACTCCATTTGTAGTGCTCTGTTACGGCAGCCCTGGCAACACATCTGCATCCAAATCCCCATCTCCAGCTCTGCTTCTGGGGAACCCAGCCAAAAACAACCAGCTTGGTTTTTTTTTTTTTCTGTCTTTTTTTTTTTTTTTTTTGGCAGAACCTAATTTTTTTTTTTAACTTTTAAGTTCAGGAATACAAGTGCAGATTTGTTACAGAGATAAACTTGTGTCCTGGGGGTTTGTTGTATAGATTATTTTATCACCCAGGTACCAAGCCTAGCACCCACGAGTTGTTTTTTCCGTACCTCTCTCCCTCTCCCCCTCTACCCTCTGAAAGGCCCTAGTGTGTGTGTTCCCCTCTCTGTGTTCATGTGTTCTCAGCATTTAGCTCCCACTTATAAGTGAGAACATTCAGTATTTGGTTTTCTGTTCCTGTGTTAGTTTGCTGAGGATAATGGCCTCCAGCTCCATCCATGTTCTTGCAAAGGACATAATCTTGTTCTTTTTCGTGGCTGCATAGTATTCCATGGTATATATATATGCACCACATTTTCTTTATCTAGTCTATCCCTGATGGACATTTAGGTTGATCCCATGTTTCTCCTATTGTGAATAGTGCTGCAATGAATGTACCTGTGCGTGTGTCTTTATAACAATTTATGTTTCTTTGGGTATATGCCCAGTAATGGGATTGCTGGGCCCAAAGGTATTTGTCTTTAGATCTTTGAGGAATTGCCACACTGTCTTCCACAATGGCTGAACTAATTTGCACCCCCACCAACAGCATGTAAGTGTTCCTTTTTCTGCACAACCTCACTAACATTTGTTATTTTTGACTTTTTAACAGTAGCCATTCTGACTGTTGTGAGATGGTATCTCATTGTGGTGTTGATTTGCATTTCTCTAGTGATCAGTGATGAGCTTTTTTTTCATATGATTGTTGGCAGCGTGTAAGACAACCAGCACAAATTCCAGAGTAGGCACGAGCTGGGCAACAGGAGCACGTTCCTCCCTCAGTCAGAGTCACCAGTGCCTTTCTTTGTGTGAGCTTCTTGCCTCACTAAGTATGAGTCTGATATTCAAAGAGAAATACCCATATAGCATCACCTCCCTAGTGGATTTCCTCATTTAAAACTTCTGCCTAAAATCCATTTGCTCCACAAATGGGAGCAAATAACATCTTGATCCACTCCAATGGCACAAGACCTACGATGTTGGCATTACTGAGAGATGGTACCTCAGTCTTTGATATGGTGTCCATTTTCAAGCCCAGTTTTCATCATTCTTAATAAAATGAGTCTTGGCAGGGTGCAGTAGCTCATGCCTTTAATCTCAGTGACTTTAGAAGGCCAAGGTGGGAGGACTGCTTGAGGCCAGCAGTTGGAGACCAGGTTAGGCAACATAGTGAAACCCCCATCTCTGCAAAATATATTTTTTAAAAAATTAACCAGGTGCAGGCCAGGCGCGGTGGCTCACGCCTGTAATCCCAGCACTTTGGGAGGCCGAGTCGGGTGGATCACGAGGTCAAGAGCTCAAGACCATCCTGGTCAACATGGTGAAAACCCATCTCTACTAAAAATACAAAAAAAAAAAAATACAAAAAATTAGCTGGGCATGGTGGCGCGTGCCTGTAATCCCAGCTACTCAGGAGGCTGAGGCAGGAGAATTGCCTAAACCCAGGAGGCGGAGGTTGCGGTGAGCCGAGATCGCGCCATTGCACTCCAGCCTGGGTAACAAGAGCGAAACTCCGTCTCAAAAAAAAAAAAAAAAATTAACCAGGTGCAGTGGCATACAACTGTAGTCCTAGCTGCTCAGGAGGTTGAGGTGGGAGGATCTCTTGAGGCCAGGAGTTTGGGGAATGCAGTGAGCTGTGATTGCACCACTGCATTCCAGCCTGGGCGACAGAGCAAGACCCTGGTTCTAAAAAAATAAAATAATCATTAAAAAAATCAAGATGAGGCCGGGCGCGGTGGCTCAAGCCTGTAATCCCAGCACTTTGGGAGGCCGAGGCGGGTGGATCACGAGGTCAGGAGATCGAGACCATCCTGGTCAACATGGTGAAACCCCGTCTCTACTAAAAATACAAAACATTAGCTGGGCATGGTGGCGCGTGCCTGTAATCCCAGCTACTCAGGAGGCTGAGGCAGGAGAATTGCCTGAACCCAGGAGGCGGAGGTTGCGGTGAGCCGAGATCGCGCCATTGCACTCCAGCCTGGGTAACAAGAGCGAGACTCCGTCTCAAAAAAAAAAAAAAAAAAAAAAAAAAAAATCAAGATGAGTCCTGACTGCACATTTATTACCGCACGCAGCACACTGCATTGTGGCTTGCTGTTTACCAAACTGTCTTTCCCACCAGAATGGAAGTTCCTGCTGCTAGGAATTGTGTGGTATTTGTTATTAATCCGACTAGAAATGCCAGGTATATAATAGGACCTCAAGGAAAACAGAATGAAGAAATGAGATCAGAGAAGAAAAAAACAAAGAATAATAAAGACGGGTGAAGAGAAGGAAAACAAATACCTTTTTTTTTTTTTTCTTTTTAGATGGAGTCTCGCTCTGTAGCCCAGGCTGCAGTGCAGTGGCACGATTTCAGCTCACTGCAACCTCTGCCTCCCAGGTCCCGGTTCAAGGAATTCTCCTACCTCAGCCTCCCAAGTAGCTGGGATTATAAGCAAGAGCCACCATGCCCAGCTAATTTTTGTATTTTTTAGTAGAGACAGGGTTTTTCCATGTTAGCCAGTCTGGTCTTGAACTCCTGACCTCGTGATCCGCCCACCTCAGCCTCCCAAAGTGATGGGATTTACAGGCATGAGCCCAGCCAAAAACAAATATCTTAAGGGTCCAGATGACACTTCAAAAAACTATTTAGAATAATACTAAGAAAACATTCATCATCATCAGGAATGAGAGAAGGCCAGGATTTAAGAGTCAAACCCACAGTGAAAGGCATTTACAGCCACTACCCGGCTAACAAGAGCACCAGCAAGGCCGGAAGCCCCAGGGTTTCAGACCAGAGTGTAAATCGGATGAGCAGTTAGAGCAGCTGATCTGCCTGAAATAGTTCAACTTTATACACACTTTGTCATTTTATTTTTTTAGAGATGAGGTCTTACTCTGTTGCCCAGGCTGGAGTGCACCGGCACAATCACAGCTCATTGCAGCCTCAAACTCCTGGGCTCAAGCAGTCCTCCTGCCACAGCCTCCCAAGCAGCTAGGACTACAGGCACATGCTACCATGCCTGGCTAATTTTTTTTTTTTAATGTTTTGTAGAAATAGAATGTTACTATGTTGCCCAGGCTGGTCCCGAACTCCAGGGCTCAAGCTATCCTCCCACCTCAGCCTCTCAAAGTGCTGGGATTACAGATGTGATCCATTGCCCTCAGCCCTAGGCACATGAATACTTTCAATTCATAGAGACACCCAAAGGTCCCCATGGAACTAAGGCATGGCCTGCAGCTCTATCAAGGGTGAGGAGCCAGCCCTTGTCTGGGAGAGACCTGCTCCAGCAGTGACACGAAACAAGCCCTGCTATCCCTCTTCAGATGTAAGCTCCGAGATTCGCTCAGCTCAGGAGAGGACCAGCTCCTCGGCTGCAGGAAGGCTCCTCGTCAGGAGTGACGGGAAATACTCCCGGCCTCTTGTCTGCCCAATTAGATATTCACCAGGCGTGATTACTGCTTAGCGTACCGGAAGGCGATACGTCACAGGCTCACTCTGAATGGGTTCACAATGGAAGACATCCACTCCTGACAACTGGGGCTGCCACTGTGGAGAGCTCACCATCTGCCCAGCCCTTCAACAGGGCTATCTGCTCCACTCCTCACCTCTTTGCTGTAAGGTGAGGTGAGGGAGCAGAGGGGTCCAGCGACAGCTAGGCAGTTGGGGGACGGTTGCAGATTGGACCCAAAGCCATTTTCTCTGCATGTCACCAAATGGCTCCCAATGGAAAGGTAACTTTTATTTATTTTTTTTAAGAGACAGGGTCTCGCTCTGTCACCCAGGCTGGAGTAAGCTGGAGTGAGCACCGTGGCTCAACCATAGCTCACTATAGCCTCGAACTCTGGCCTCAAGAGACCCTCCTGCCTCAACCTCCCAAGTAGCTGGGATTACAGGTATGCACCATCATGCTTGGCTAATTTTTAAATTATTTTTTGTAGAGATGAGGGCTCACTGTGTTGCCCAGGCTGGTCTCGAACTCCTGGACTCAAGCAATTCTTTGAAACTCCAATGATACGGCAGGAGGTCTTTGCTACAAAGGTGACACTTGGTTCTCCTGCCTCAGCCTCCCGAAGTGCTGGGATTACAGGCATGAGCCACAGTCCCTGGCCTGGAAGGCAACTCTTACTGACCTCACGGTGGCCAAAGCCCCCTCCCCTGTTTCTCCATCTCCCAGAGCTGTTCCTACACCAGCCATCCCACAGGACGGGGAGAAAAGGAAGGGAAGACGGGGGAGGGAGGGAGAAAGAAAGGGAGGGAGCAGGGAAGGAAAGGAGGGAGGAAGGGGGAGGGAGCAAAAGAAGAGGAAAGAGAGGGAGGAAGGGAGGGAAGGAGGGAGAAGGAAACAGAGGGAGGAGGGAAGGAGAAAAGAAGGGAAGGAGGGAAAAACGGAAGAAGCCGAACTGCAGTGATACGGCAGGAAAACTAAAGGAGGGGAGGTGTGCAGACATCCGGATTCTTTGTATCTCTAAGTCTTCCACTGTGGGAAGTAGAAAAGTTCCTCTTTAAAGTTCCCTTTCTTGTTAAAGAATAAATCATAAGTGTGCTAATAACTCTTTGTTAAGCCCGGATACGTAGCTGTTAAACATGCCGCGCTTACAGGCATAGTATATTCCATGTTCTTGTACTTGAACCAAAATATCTGTGCCGGACGTGCTCACAGGCATGTCTCAGCTTGCAGCCTATGCCCCTTGCCTGTTTAAAAATGTTTTAAGTTGTTAGTCCATCGGCTTTTAGTTTAGATTGTGAGGTCTGGCTCCAGCCATCAGAGATCAGACACAGCAGGAAGGATGACCCCCAAATGAATGAGGGATAAATATGTCTGCTCTTCTTTTATTCATTGTACTCTCATGGCAAGATGGCTAGCGAGAGTACCCTTCCTGCAGTCCAGGAAGTGAAAATTGCTTGCTGACACATCCTTTGTCTCCGTGCTGATTTGTTTCTTTGCAGCACCAAGCATCTGTTTCCAACATCCACTGAAGTTAAGAATGGAGTTTGGCAAGATAGAATTTGTTAAGTCTAGTGGGTCTCCCTCGTTAAACTGTAAGTTTCTAGCTGGGTGAGACGGTGCAACTCTTTGAAACACCAGTGATATCAAGTATCAAGGAAGACACCCAGGAAGCACCCATGGATTCTGACTATGTGATAGGAAGGAAGAGCAGCCAAGAGGAACGGCACAGTGCTGGTTTAGGATCCCAGCTGACACTGCTAACACCCTGCCCCTCTATGTCTTTGCCCTCCCCACGTGACTGCTCACAGCCTGGCATCCAGCTGCCAGCTCCTGTGATACTCTGCATCTGTGGCTGTCACAGGTGGCTTTACCTTCCACCACAGCAGGCCAGAGTGCCAGGGCACTGACCTCCTTGCCTCGCACTGTCCTCATCCAATGGCTGGGAGGAGTTGGTGTATAAATACCCCAGCTCCCTCCCTGCACCCTGTAGCATGTGCTTTGCACGGGCTCCCAGCTTCCCCAGCAGGCTTAAGGTCCAGCTACCCCCAGAGGTGGCCAGTCAGTTGAATGAACATATCTTTATGTGACTTCCTCACTCCCTCCTGGTGTTTCTTACTGATGTCACCTCCCTCACAAATGACTTCCTGTGTCTGAGGGTCTCCCTCCTGGAAAATTCAAATTAAGAAAGGAATAAATCTATCTTGGAAGATATGCGCACACACACACACACACACACACCCCACATACACTGACAGTGAAACAGTCTCCCTTGTCTTAATGTTTAAAATCTGCACCCCAAGAAATTACCTAATGGGTATAATCTGTGCAATATGGGGGATTACACCAAAGCCCAGACTTCACCACCACACAACACATCCACGGAAAACTGCACCTGTACCCCTAAATCTACAAAAATAAAAAATTTAAATCATTTTAAAAATGAAAAATAACTAAAACAAGCATCCTTAAATGTGATACCGGGTTATCAAATCCCTGGCCAGCAGGGCACAGCTTTTTTTTTTTTTTTTTGAGACAGAGTCACGCTTTGTTGCCCAGGCTGGAGTGCAATGATGCATGCAGTCTTGACTCACTGCAACCTCCGTCTCCCAGGTTCAAGCAATTCTCCTGCCTCAGCCTCCCAAGTAGCTGGGATTACAGGCACCCACCTCCACGCCCAGCTAATTTATGTATTTTTAGTAGAGACGGGGTTTCACCATGTCGGCCAGGTTAGTCTCGAACTCCCAACCTCGTGATCCGCCCACCTTGGCCTCCCAAAGTGCTGGGATTACAGGCGTGAGCCACTGCACCCAGCCTTCAGAGCACAGCTTTGAGAAGCACCTCAGTGTGTTTGGTAGAAATTAATCATGCCCTCATCCACAGGACTGTGGTCCCCAGTGGGAAGGGGCTTGATAGGCCTCTGCGTGACTAGGTCTTTTCCTTTCCTTGGGCTCCCCATGTCCTTCTACTCACAGTGGGTAGACAGTTACCCTCTAAGATGCAGGAATGCCCAACAGCGGACCGAAGACACAGCCTGGTCCGTGGGTGGCTTCCTGAGCAGCCAACCATATTTCCCTGGGCTGGACAGGGGGAAGGAAGCCAGTCTAACAGTTGGCTTGAAAAACATCCATGCATCATCCTGTTTTCCAGCCTTCACTTTTTTCCCCTCAAAATCAATTTCTGAAAGTCAAAATGATTGATAGCTTTATACCCTGCGCAATCATTCTCCTTATTAAATAACTCAGCATCAATGATTTTAAAGAGGCTTCCAGAGTGATGGTGGTTACATGAATCTATATATCTGATAACTTTTCACAGAATGACACAAATGACGCACGTAAAAACTAGTGACATCTAAATAAGCTCTAGGTTAGTTACCAATGTCTATTTCCTGGTTGTGTAAGACATTATCACTGCGGGACGCTGAATCCAGAGGACACAGGAACTCTCTGTTATTTTTGCGACCTCTTGTGAGTCAAAAATTATTTCAAAACAAAAAGTTTGGCCAGGCACAGTGGCTCACGCCGGTAATCCCAGCACTTTGTGAGGCTGAGGTGGGCAGATCAGGAGGTCAGGAGATCAAGACCATCCTGGCCAACATGGTAAAACCCCGTCTCTACTAAAAATACAAAAATTAGCTTGGTATGATGGCATGTGCCTGTAGTTCCAGTTACTCAGCAGGCTGAGGCAGGAGAATCTCTTGAACCCAGGGGGCGGAGGCTGCAGTGAGCCGAGATGGCACCACTGCACTCCAGCCTGGTGACAGAGCGAGACTCTGTCTCAAAAAAGTAAAAATAAAAAGATAAACAGTTTTAAGAATAAAAAAAAAACCCTTTTAAACAGTCAAGTAAAAATAATCACTTTTTTTTAAAAGCTCCCAGGAGGAGACACCACAAACCCACCCCTTACCTGAGAACTGGGAATCAGCGCCTTCCACCAGTGCCCGCCCTTGACCAGGTCAACTTCACACAAAGGCACGGAAACTTTCCCAATGACACAGTGGCGGGAGAACTTATCAAAATCCACCACGGTCAGGAGCAGGGTCCTCCTCTGGGCTTCCAGGAAGGGGATCTCGAAGGTGTAGCGCTCCTCAAACACAGGCTTTTGGGTCTTGCGTTTGACCCCAGTCTGCTTCGAGTTCTTCTGGTCTGGCAGGAGACAAATCTTGACATAGGGGTTGGAGTGTGCCATGTCCTGGCGAGAGCCGTCGTGGGAGATGGGAGGTGGCAGGTCCCTGGCCTCGATCACACGCACGGTGAGGTGGTTGTGCAGGAGGTCGTACTGGGTGCTGAAATGCAGCATGCCCAGCTGGTACTTGGTCAGGATCTCCTCGTCCGTCAGAGAGTCCACGTCGTCGCTGTTGGAGTCGAGGGAGTACAGGTGGGGTTCGAACTTCCTGAAATAGTCGTCAGGGGTATAGGTCCGTCTGAGCACCGAAGGTTGGATGGGCTCCTTCTTGGAGCTGAGAACGCCAAACTCGATGGGTTTAATATCGACGAGTGGAGAGCTGGGACGTCTTGACTCAAGACCTGAGAGCCACCAGAAATAACAATGAAGACCGCCACGTACGGGGCCAACCTGGGCCACTTTACAGGTGAGCAGATGCTTCCACCGTTTGCTCTGCTTCAAAATAATCTTTGCCACCTTTCTCCACACTCTAAAATACTCACTGATTCTGTGACAGACAGTATGGTGTCACTATTGTCGCCACTGCCATTATCACAGCAGCCAGGTGCCAGGCACTGCTCTAATGGACTGCGTACATTACATCACTTCATATGTAGGAGCCAGGGGTCAGGCTGGCCTCCCTGGCCCGAGTCTGGCTGTAACCATTATCCTATGACGCTTCCACTTTAAGAGAGGGAGCTCTGGGACCAGAGTGTCTGGGTGAAATCTCAACCACTTACTCACTACTTGTCACTACTCATGTGCTCATTACCAGTGAGCCATGTGACTCCAGGCATATTATTTTAACTCTCTGGGACTCCATTTTCCCATCAGTAAAACAAACTCAATAATAGCACCCACCTCAAAGAATGTGGTGAAGATTCACTGAGCCTGGGCATGGAAAGGGCATGGTGCAGGATGTCCTCGTAGGGGCAGACCAATAAATGGGAACGATTATACTTCAAGGTTCATATTCAAACCTCATCGCATATAGGCCGTCTCTCTCCCTTCCAGGAACCAGCCAAGTCCATTGATCCCAAGTTCATCATTCTAACATCTGCACATCCCTCTCTTCTAGCAATGAGCCCGGGGCATTCTTGCTAATTGCCCACACAGCTGTCTTTCTGAGACATTTGCCTGAGGCATGGGAGGTACTCTGCTAGATGTGTGCTAAATGGAAATCATCTGTGTTCAGAGCCGAGCATGAGACCTAGAAATCATCTAGACCCACACTATCCACAGAAGGAGAATGCAAGCCAGAAACATAAGCCACACGTGTAACTTAAAATGTTCTGGCAGCCACGGCTTTTAAAACATGTATTTAAAAAGAGCAAAATTAATTTTATTTTATTTATTTTGAGACAGAGTCTTGCTCTGTCGCTCAGACAGGGGCGCAGTGGCGTGATTTCGGCTCACTGCACTCTCCCCCTTCCAGGTGCAAGTGATTCTCATGTCACAGCCTCCCGAGCGGCTGGGACTACGGGTTGTACCACTATACCCGGCTAATTTTTGTATTTTTAGTAGAGACCAGGTTTCATCATGTTGGCCAGGATGGTCTTGAACTCCTGGCCTCAAGTCATCCACCTGCCTCACCCTCCCAAAGTGCTGGGATTACAGGCATAAGTCATATTTGCCCAGCCTGCAAAATTAATTTTAATATTTTATTTAACCCATTATATCCAATATAAAATCATTTCAACATGGAACCAATATAAAAATATTTTAGTGAGATATTTTAAATTGGCTTTTTTTTTTTTTTTAAACAGGGTTTCACTTTTGTTGCCCAGGCTGGAGTGCAGGGGCATGATCTCAGCTCTTTGCAACCTCTGCCTCCCAGGTTCAAGCAATTCTCCTGCCTCAGCCTCCCAAGCAGCTGGGATTACAGGCATGCACTACCATGCCTGGCTAATTTTGTATTTTTGGTAGAGACGGCGTTTCACCATGTTGGCCAGGCTGGTCTCGAACTCCTGACCTGAGGTGATCCTCCTGCCTCGGCCTTCTAGGATTACAGGCATAAGCCACTGCACCTGACCTCTTTTTTTTTTTTTTTTCTTACTGTCTTGAAAGTCCAGTATGTATTTTTTTGCACTTACAGAATATCAGTAACATTCAGTCTTGTACCATTTAGGTGCTCAACAGCTACATGTGGCTGGTGATTGTTATACCAGACAGCACAGATCTAGACCAGCCCTCTCATTTTACAGATGAGAAGACTGAGGCCTAAATAGAAGTCCAATGCTCGCTCTGTTTTTCACTATTTCATGCCCTTGAACTTTTTTTTTTCCTACTTTTTTATTTTCCCTCTCCCCCCAAGGGAAGATTTGACACCAGTGATCTCTACCTGAATGAATTTGTTTCACCCATTTTAAGCTTCTCCCTCTGTCTCATGAATTTCAGACACCGGCTCACAGAGGGCACATATACTTTTGTGAAGCAGAAGGGGATTGGGGGTCTCTGGGTATTTATTCTCTTTTCTCCTCTTCACCCAAATCATGCCATTTGGTCAAACGCATATGCCACACAACAGAGTGGACCCATTGGGAGGCTAGCTTTGACAGCCACAAACACAGTTCATTTAGACTTAAAAGTAAGAATGTTTCATATTAAAAAAAAACAAAAAAAAACAAAACAAACCCAGATTGCCAATATCTTTTTTTTAAAAAATCAGATAATACTGGGAGCCCTATCCCATACAGCTACCATTGGCCAGAGGTGAGTAAAAGCCACCCTGCCCCCCTTTCAATGGGACATTAGCTTTTCAATTGGCCAAAGTCCCCACCCTGCCCTAGTAACTCTCCAGACAGAGCAGCAGCTGCCATTCGTCACTGCACTCAGGCAATGTTTATCTCTATTCAACCTCTGCACTCGGCCACTGATGCAACCCACCTGGCCCCCGAAGTCACCAGAATTGACAAGACCCCCTATTTAATATAACCACACTCATCTTTCAGAATCTGAAATGACATACACTGACAGTGTTAATCAATTCAGCCAATTCAATTAAACCTAAAATTAATAAAAGCAAAAATCCATCAAAATGATTGTTTTTGATTAAACTCAGCAGCAATCAGGTGCAATGCCCTCCTCTGTCACACTGCCATTATCTCTCTCTCTCTCCCTGTCTCCAGGACTGTCACACCACTCTGCCGACCTCTTCCAGCAACAATCCTACCCTTGATGATATGACTCTCCTTGGGAGAGTGTCTGGGAAAGCCAGCCAGGGTCCCCAGACAGGCACAGCAGAGATACTTACTCGAAATCCTCCGCGTCAGGCTGTATGTGGACTTGGACGTGTCTGAGGACGAGCGTCTTCCATCTGGGGAACTGGTCCGTGGGGTCAGTGGGACTTCGCTGGCCGTGTGGACAGAGTCACCATCCTTGTCACTGCTCCGGCTGGCCATCCTATAGGAAAGTAATAGGTCTCAATGGCTGTCCAGGAATTCCCGGGGACTGACATTTACGTCCCTTGGGGGTTAAGACCCACAATGAGAAGGGGGATCCAAGATGGCTGAGTAGGAGCAGCTCTGGATGGAGGGTGAGTGGACGCCGCATTTCCAGATGGATTTGTACTACCCACAGACCAGGAGATTCCCCAGAAGCGCCACAGGTCTCCAACATAGCTGTTTCGCTGGCACACAGGTCTCCACATAAAAAACTCACACGGGTCGGGGTGCCCTTTCAGCTGGCTACTAAAGCACCTGGGAGACAGAGTCGCCATCCAGCTGATAAGAAGGGGGCTGAAACACGGAGCCAGGCCAGGAGATTCCTGGGCGGAAAAGCCCCACGAGCCCCCAGTGTGGCTGTTTCAGCTGGTGCAGCATAAGGCCTAACACCCTAAAAACCCTAGAAGAAAACCTAAGCAAAACCATTCAGGACATGGGCGTAGGCAAGGACTTCATGACTAAAACACCCAAAAGCAATGACAACAAAAGCCAAAATAGACAAATGGGACCTAATTAAACTCCAGAGCTTTTGCACAGCAAAAGAAACAATCATTAGAGTGAATCGGCAACCAACAAAATGGGCAAAAATTTTTGCAATCTACCTATCTGACAAAGGGCTGATAGCCATAATTTACAAAGAATTAAAACATTTACAAGAGAAAAACAAACAAGCCCATTCAAAAGTGGGCAAAGGATATGAACAGACACTTTTCAAAAGAAGACATACATGAGGCCAACAAACATATGAAAAAATGCTCATCATCACTGGTCATTAGAGAAATGCAAATCAAAGAGATACCATCTCACGCCAGTTAGAATGGCGATCATTAAAAAATCTGGAGACAACAGATGCTGGAGAGGATGTGGGGAAAGAGAAACACTTTTACGCTGTTGGTAGGAGTGTAAATTAATTCAACCATTGTGGAAGACAGTGTGGTGATTCCTCAAGGACCTAGAAATAGAAATTCCATTTGACCCAGCAATACCATTACTGGGTATATATCCAAAAGATTATAAATCATTCTATTATAAGGACACATGCACACGAATGTTCATTGCGGCACTGTTTACAATAGCAAAGACCTGGAACCAACCCAAATGCCCATCGATGATAGACTGGACAGGGAAAATGTGGCACATACACACCATGGAATACTATGCAGTCATAAAAAAAACAATGAGTTCGTGTCCTTTATAGGGACATGGATGAACCTGGAAACCATCATTCTCAGCAAACTGACACAAGAACAGAAAATCAAACACCACATGTTCTCACTCACAGGTGGGTGTTGAACAATGAGAACACATGGACACAGGGAGGGGAACATCACACAGCGGGATCTGTCGGTGGGGGGTGGGGGGGAATTAGGGGAGGGACAGTGAGGGGTGGGGAGTTGGGAGGGATAACATGGGGAGAAATATCAGATATAGGTGATGGGGAGGAAGGCAGCAAACCACATTGCCATGTATGTACCTATGCAACAATCCTGCATGTTCCCCAAAACCTAAAACGCAAGAAAATGTATGTTTAAAAAAAAAAAAAGACCCACGATGAAACAGTTCTCACACCCATTTTATGTAACATGGAATAATGCAAATTTTAAATACTGTGGTGTCCTTAAACGCTCAACAACGTCTTGCTTTTTGCACAAAATGTGAAATGATATGAAGAAATATTCCCCAATTTAGAACAATCTGTCAAGAACTTGCATAATTTCAAAGCTGGGGTTGGGCAGAGAACTGTGTATACTTCGGCTGTCGCCACGTGGGGGCGCCACTTTGGCTCAGCGAAGCCCAAGACCTGCCAATCTCCAGCCTGGAGTGAACCCTCTGGTTGTTGTACAAGCATCCAAACTTCTGCTTTTGGTTACAAGTGTTCTGCTATTTCAACAGCCACTGTGTCTATAATTTAAGATCTTTTAAAAATATCCGATAACAATATCACTCAAGGGTTCTTGAGTGGCAGAAATGGTCCTGAAAACCAACAATTTCTGAACAGAAGCTTGATGTAAAGAAACAGCTATAAATTAGCAGCCGCCGTGACTTAATGTGCTCCCAATAAAGAATTGCTGAGAAATTGGGAAGGACGGGAGTAGGACGGACGGAGAAGGAAGGTAATACAGGGTAGTGATTGAGAGAACCTCTGGGGCTGAACCCTGGCCGGGTGGCCTCGAGCATGTCCCTTTCCCTCTCCATACTTCCATTTCCCCATCTGTAAAGTGGGAATATTGACAGTACCCACATTATACGATGGTTGTAAACACTGAATGAGTTAACACATATAAAATGCTTAGAGGCCGGGCATGGTGGCTCACACATATAATCCTAGCATTTTGGGCGGCCAAGGCAGGAGGATCCCTTGAGGCCAGGAGTTTGAGACCAGCTTGGGCAATATAGCAGGACCCCATCTCTACTGAAAGTTGGCTAGGCGTGGTGGCTCACAACTGTAATCCCAGCACTTTGGGAAGCTGAGGCAGGAGGATCACTTGAGCGTGAAAGTTCGAGACCAGCCTGGCCAACATGGCAGAACTCTGTTTCTACAAAAAAAAAAAAAAAAAAAAAAAAAATTTAAAAAAATTTAAGTATTAGCTGGGCGTGATGACCTGTGTTTGCAGTCAAAGTGACTTGGGAGGTGAAGATGGGAGGATTGCTTGAGTCCAGGAGTCCGAGGCTGTAGTGAGCTATGACTGAGCAACTGCACTCCAGCCCAGGTGACACAGCAAGAGACCCTGTCTCAAAACAAAATAAATAAAATGCTTAGAACAGGGCTTGGTTATATAGTAAACAGGTGCTCAATACATTTTTAAACATTTTTAATTGATTGATCAATCGATCAATTCAATTGATTTTATTTTATTTTTTAAGAAACAAGGTCTCACTATGTTGCCCAGGCTGGACTCAAACTCTTGGACTCAAAGTGATCCTCCTGCCCCCAGCCTCCCGAGTAGCTGGGACTACAGGTGCATACCTTCATGTTCAGCTTAGTTGATACTATTACAACGGAGGTGGCTTTAAGATCCACCCCCTGCTCACCCATACTCATAAAGCTAGGTAAGGATGCTGGAGGGATGGGAGAGGAAGTAGAAAAACAGCGGGTGATGTGGTTTTGAGACTGATGCTGCTAATAACAAGCCCCGAAATCCTAATGGCTGCAGATTTATGGCTTCCGAGACTGCATCCCCGCCCCCAACTTGACATTAAAGCCTACAGAGAAACTCGTCTTGAAACATGCAAGTTTTGAATTCCATGAGATCTTCAGACCCATCCTGTGCATGAAATGAGATTGATCTGATGTTCTTCAAAAGTGATATCAGGAGCCAGGAGCAGTGGCTCTCGCCGGTAATCCCAGCACTTTGGGAGACTGAGGTGGGTGGATTACTTGAGGTCAGGAGTTTGAGACCAACCTGGCTGACAGGGTGAAACCCTGTCGCTACTAAAAATAACAAAAATTAGCCTGGCATGGTGGCACACACCTGTAGTCCTGGGTACTTAGGAGGCTGAGGCATGAGAATCGCTTGTACCTGGGAGGCAGAGGTTGTAGTGAGCTGAGACCAGGCCACTGCACTCCAGCCTGGGTGACAGAGTGAGACAGCATCATAAAAAAATAAAAATAAATTAAAATTTAAAAAAAAAATTTTTAAATGGTATTAGGGTCACAGCCAGGGCAAGACTAGTATGTTATAAGGGGGAAAACGGAATATCTGCTTGCTCCCTGCTCCTGGTTGGTAAAAGGTGAAGGTAGTAGATGAAATGTCAGGGGCGTAGGGGGCAGGGAGAATAGGGGGGCGGGGACAGACGTAAGATCATACCGTATCTATATGGCAGGATCCTACTTCTACCAAAACTTTTAAAAAATTAGCTGGGTGTGGTGACCTGCATTTGTAGTCCTAATTACTCGGGAGGCTAAAGTGGGAGGATCACTTGAGCCCAGGATTTTAAGGCTGCAGTGAACCTCCCTTAAATGACAGCGGCAGCATCTTCCTCCCTCTCTCCCTTGAATGACAGCAGCAGCATCTTCCGAGGAAGGCAGAGCCAAAACGCTATGGCCGGGCCGGGCATCTGGCTGGGGGAGGTGGCTCACGCCCGTAATCCCAACACTTTGGGAGGCCGAGGTGGGAGGGTCGCAAGGTCAGGAGATCAAGACTATCCTGGCTAATGGTAAAACCCCCTCTCTACTAAAAAATACCAAAAAATAGCTGAGTGTCATGGCAACTGCCTGTAGTCCCAGCTGCTTGGGAGGCTGAGGCAGGAGAATTGCTTGAACCTGGGAGGTGGAGGTTGCAGTGAGCCAAGATGGCACCACTGCCCTCCAGCCTGGGTGACAGAGCAAGACTCCATCTCTAAAAAAAGGGGGAGGAGAGGGGAAGGGAGGGGAGGAAAGGGAAAAAGAAAAAGAAAGCTCTCTGGAAGACAGTGTGGCGATTCCTCAAGGACCTAGAAATAGAAATCCCATTTGACCCAGCAATCCCATTACTGGGTATATATCCAAAGGATTATAAATCATTCTACTACAAGGACACGTGCACACGAATGTTCATTGCAGCACTGTTTACAATAGCAAAGACCTGGAACCAGCCCAAATGCTCATCAATGATAGACTGGACAGGGAAAATGTGGCACATATACACCATGGAATATTATGCAGCCATCAAAAATGATGAGCTCGTGTCCTTTGTAGGGACATGGATGAACCTGGAAACCATCATTCTCAGCAAACAGACACAAGAGCAGAAAATCAAACACCGCATGTTCTCACTCATAGGCGGGTGCTGAACAATGAGAACACATGGACACAGGGAGGGGAGCATCACACACTGGGGTCTGTTGGGGGGAAATAGGGGAGGGACAGCGAGGGGTGGGGAGTTGGGGAGAGATAACATGGGGAGAAATGCCAGATATAGGTGATGAGGAGGAAGGCAGCAAATCACACTGCCATGTGTGTACCTGTGCAACAATGTTGCATGTTCTTCACATGTACCCCAAAACCTAAAATGCAATTAATAAAAAAAAAAAGAAAGAAAGCTCTTCTGTTCCCTCTACCTGTCTAATTCCTTCCCATAATTGAGGTCTCTGCTTCAACGGCACCTCCTCAGAGAAGCCCTGCTATGGTTTGGATGTTTTTCTCCTCCAAATTTCATATCGAAAATGTGACCCCGATGTTGGAGGTGGGGCCTGGTGGGAGGTGTTTAGATCATGGGGGCAGATCCCTCATGAATGGCTTGGTGCTGTCCTCAAAATAATGAGTGAGTTCTCACTGCATGAGTTCCCATGAGATCTGCTGGCGGGGCACTTCCTCTCCCCTTGCTCCCTCTCTCACCATACGATGCCTGCTCCCTCCTTCACCTTCCACCATGAATGTAAGTTTCCTGAGGCCCTCACTAGAAGCAGAAGCTAAAGCTGTGCTTGGACAGCCTGCAGAACCAAGAGCCAAATAAATCTCTTTTTTGTTAATTACCCAGTCTTGGGTATCCCTCTACAGCCACACAAAACAAACTAATACAGGTTGGGGGAAGGCTGAATAATTTGTACCACTGTTAAATGGCAGAACCACGACTGAGCCAGTCACGCTAAACTCTAAACGGCACGCTCCCTATCTCCAAGTGGGGCATCTCTGAGAGACCTGGAAGAGCCCTGCGTGTTGTAGGTATTCAACACATGCTTGTTCGACAACCAGCTCACCAACCTGACTTTAATTCACTCTTCAGTGAGGGTCTTTCTGGCATTGCTTCAAAAGGTACCAGTCAGACTGCAAAATTTTCCTAATCTTCACCAGCCCAGCCCAGCCAAGAAAAGTTGGGGGCCCACAGGACATGAGCACATGTGACAATTAATGTTGTGTGCCCAAGATCACATGCACAGTACACACAAAGGGTCGCTCGTCTGCCACGTGCCAGTCCACAGAGGCAAGTCCCATGGCTCATGGCTCAAATGCCAGAGGAACAGCACTGCAAAGCCCATACACTTGACATTTCTACTTCCTGTCTGTTTGATAACATGCAGCTGGCCACTTGGTCAATAAATCTGGGGGAAACACAAGCTGGAAATTTGCTTTTTGAATGATTTAGCCCATCTTCCCTTTACAGGTTTCTCTTACCATTTTGCATTATGCTGAGTGCCAAAAATGTGTTAAGCACTGCACAGGGTTCAGAAGAGACCACATTCATCCTGGGAAGCATGAAGGTCATGGACAGTTGCTCAGGCTACAGACTGCATAACCCTAGGTGGCGCCATTCATAATGGCCACCATGTGAATGGTGCCACCTGGACTTGTGTGGTATATTGGCCCTGCTGGCAAAGTTCCAGTCCACTTCTCTACTAGTGACAAAACCAAAAAAAGTGTCTGCCCCGAGGGTCCCAGCCCTCTTGCCCCCTGCTTACACAAAGGGTCAGGAGGAGTCAAGGCCAAACACAACTGTCCTCCAACTCGCAACAAAACCTAGGCTGTGCATCTGTAACACTCCACATCGGGATATCCGGGGGGCATATAGGTACCTGACAGCAATTTTCAATACCTATGAAGGGTCTCCACTGGTACAGAGGAAAATCCAAACTCCTCATTCCGGCATTCAAGACCCAATTCAACCTGAGCTTGCAGGCTCATTTTCCATGACTCCCCCAGCTCTTCCCAGATGCAGCATCCATTTGTGGTCTCTGCCCACCTCTGCAGTCTATTCCGTCCTCTCTACCGGGGAGATACCAAATTGTGACACCCCAGTTGTCTATTACAGGGGTCGGCAAATTACAGAGCCAAATTCACTGTCTGATTTCGTAAATGAGCTGTTACTGGAACACAGGCGTGCCCGTTCATTTACTGTCTATGGCTGCTTTCGCACAGCAATGGTAGAAATAAATAGCTGCAACAGAGACCATATGGCCCACGAGGCTAATATATTTACTATTTGGTCCTTTATGTTAAAAGTTTGCCAACCCCTGGTCTAGCAGTTTAGTTCATGTGTTTCAGGTAGTAATGACCATTTTCTTGGTTTCCTGAGTGGCCAGGTAACTGGCATGATTCTAGCACCATTTCCTCCAAGTGAAAGTGATTGGTACATAATCCAAGCCAGACTAATCGGAGTCTTTCCTGGTTTTGGTTTGTTTGTTTTTGTTTGTTTGTTTTTTATACAATGACAACCGAATGCAAGTCTAGTTCTACCACATGGGGAAAACAAGCTTAAGAATGAGGCTTCGAGGTGCAGTGGCTCACACCTGTAATCCCAGCACTTTGGGAGGCCGAGGTGGGTGGATCACGAGGTCAAGAGATCGAGACCATCCTGGTCAACATGGTGAAACCCCGTCTCTACTAAAAATACAAAAAATTAGCTGGGCATGGTGGCGCGTGCCTGTAATCCCAGCTACTCAGGAGGCTGAGGCAGGAGAATTGCCTGAACCAGGAGGTGGAGGTTGCAGTGAGCCGAGATCGCGCCATTGCACTCCAGCCTGGGTAACAAGAGCGAAATTCCATCTCCAAAAAAAAAAAGAATGAGGCCTATACAGAAGAAACAGAGAGAGAAAGAGCGAGAAAGTCTCTGATGACATCATTTCTGCTCCTGGATCCAGCTATGCCTGAAGCCATCATTCCTGAATTCTTTCATAACAAGACCTTATGCAGGACTGTCATATATAGTATGCAGGGTGTAAATCCACAACTCTAGGAGTCAACCTCACTTACACACCTGCCCTACCTCCTACATGAGATTGAAAATTCCCTGAGCAGTCACAGGATCCTATCTAGCCCTGTGTATACCATAGTGCTTGGCACACTGCGTACCCGAGAAATAACTACAAAAGGAACCGAGATTAACTTTTCAACTGGATGATTGGCACTTTCAGGATTCAAGTTCTGCCTGTAGGACAGTCTGTCAATCAATAACTTTTTCTGAGTGAACAAGACAGGCAAAAATCCCTGCCCACGTGGAGCCGGCATTCTTGTGAGCATAGCTTTAAAGACGTTAGATGGACTGAACTAACTTCTGCTACACAGACCAGTGGAATTCTTTTAAAAAAAAAAAAAAAAAAAAATTAAAAACGAAATTCTTGCTCTGTTGCTCAAGCTGGAGTGCAGTGGTATATTATAGCTCACTGCAGCCCTGACATCCTGGGCTTAAGCGATCCACCTGAATACCTGGAACTCTAGGTACCGACATGCCCAGCTAATTTTTAAAGTTTTTGTAGAGATAGGGGTCTCATCATGTTGCCCAGGCTTGTCTCAAACTTCTGGCCCCAAGCAGTCACCCCGCCTCAGCCTTTCAAAACACTGGGATTATAGATGTTAGCCACAGCACGCGGCTGTGTATTGTGTCTTGATTAATGAGTTGCCTTCACTAAAAATCTCAATTCTACACATACCTGTAGGAGTCAGGCCACAACTTATGAATAATGAATAATGGAAGAGTTCCTTAACATTGTGTTTATATCAGCTTAATTAATCTATTGATATCTAATACAGAAATAAATGCTTATACAACTTTTACCCTATGCTAAGCATATTATATGCATATCTCAGTTAATTTTTTTGTTGTTGTTTTTGTTTTTTTGAGACAGGGTCTCACTCTTGCCCAGGCTGGAGCGCAGTGGTGCAATCACAGCTCACTGTAGCCTCCATTTCCTAGGCTCAAGCAATCCTCCCACCTCAGCCTCCAGAGTAGCTGGGACCACAGGCACTCATCAGCATACCTGGCTAATTTTCTGATGTTTTGGTGAGCTTGGGGTAGCGGAGGGGTCTCACTATGTGGCCCAGGCTGGTCTTGAACTCCTGAATTCAAGTGATCCGGCCCCCTCTGCCTCCCAAACTGCTGAGGTAACAGCCATGAACCACTGCGCCCAGCCAGAATTACTTTACATTTATCATCGCCGACAAGGTATCAAGCATTCCTAACTACTTTTCCACGTTCCAGATTCATTGACTCGCTACAACAGCTCTGACAGAAATACTATCCTTTCTAGCATCACATTTTACAGATGGGACATCAAGGCACAGAGACATCAAACAACTTGCTCAAGGTCACAGAACTAGAAATAGTAGTTGAGATTACACAGCCTGGATATGGAGCCATTTTGCTGTGGAAATATTTGATACTTGCTTCTAAGAAGAGGAAAGGAGAGGCCTGAGGCATGAGCCCCAACTTGGAGAGAAAGACGGGGCACCAGAGACTTTCGGGATCTCAGACCAAGGACTGAGCTAAGACAGCACTGTCTTCTTCCACCCTGCCAGGCTCCAGCTGCGGGTCCTGGCTGCTGCCTCTCCCTCCTGGGCCTGCCCCTCCGAGTCATGAGGAGTTCACTTGACGACTTCCTAACGCTTCCCAGCCCCAACCTTCTTGACTGGACCCAGGCTCATCTGACCACATCCCTCTCTCAGTCACGGAGAGATGGACCAGACACGTGGCTGAGAAGCTTCAAAACTGCGTTCCCAAAATATCTGAGCGACTGGCAGATGGAGATGTTGTATGCAGGCGCGGGAGGAGAGCGAATTAGAAATAAAATGAAAGATGCCAGAGAGAACATAAACAGCGTTGGAGGACAGGATGGAGCCCGGAGGTGCTTTTCTGCTTCCCTGTTTCTGAAGTTCTCGTTCAGAGCAGCAAAAAGGCACCTGTTTCTTTATTCCGTCTACCCATCCATGCAATGGATATTGATCGAGCTTTGACTACACGCAGGCCCTGGACTGGATGCCAGGAAATCTTGTCACACCGACTTGGATGGAAACCTCAGAATGTGGTTAGCCCTTGAAGAATACAGAGGCTCACAGACCTCCTTTTCTGCTCAGAACCACATTCCACGTGACTAAAAATTCCCACACACTTAGCATTACACAGTTCATATCTCCAAAGGCCCAATGTGCCACTAGGTGAACTAAAACCACACCACCAGCTGGTCTCGCCAGCTTGCCGAACAAAATGAGGGGTACAGAACATATCCCCAGTCTGCAGCAAAGATGTCCATGGAAACCCAGCCTGCTGCTCTTTCATGTCCCCCAAATCCTCCCTCCCACGGCCCAGGCCCCCAGCCCCCTTCTCGGAAAAAGGGGAAAGTCTCGAAATTGATTTCAGAGAAGTTCAGAGCGGTTTTACTTACAGCCAGGGAGGGGTCTGAGCAGGGAAAGGTCCCAGAATTTCAACTTCATCCTCACTCGACTGGCAACAGCTGGACTCGTAGCACTTCTGACAGCAGTGCCGGCAGGTCCATCTGCACAGCAGCAGATCAGAGATTCTAGAAAGAAAACCCTGAGGCCATTGGGGGAGGGGGGAGGGGGAGGGGGGGAGGGGGTGGAAGAGGAAGAGGAGAAACAACACCCAAAATTACAAGCAGCCGATCTCGGATGAGAAAAAGACATTCAAGAGTTCTGGCTCTGCTGCTCAGCACTTAGAACAAAATGTTTTCCATTTCTATTTACCAACTGCAGGCACAAAGATAGCAAACATCAACTCGCTGGAGCCATTAGTAGCAAGCAAAACATTTGCAGGTATTTTCTTTTGTAGTTTATGTGAACGTCTTTCTTGACATGTGGGTGGTTTATACGACATCATGAGGGCTATACAATATGTTCTTGAAACAGAATGCATATTACTCTGTCTTCTGGAAAGCAGGGAAAAAGATTTAAAAAAAAATAATATCGGTGACATGAAACAGACAGAGATAATCAAACGGAATAAGTAGAGGTGGAGAGGGAAACTTGTCTTGTCAACTGGTGTCTTTTCAAAACCAGGATCTCTTTTCGGTAGAAAGGAATGGAAACTGAGCTGTTATTAACACCAGGTTATTGTCGAATATTTAACATCCCCACAGCCCCACATAAGACTCGAAAATAAAAGTCAGGCATTTCTTGATTAGAAACCAGACCAAACAAATCATCAAATGAACCCACCTCGTTTAATGGTTCCAGCTGCCCTTTTAAGATCCACGATGAAGCCAAGGGGGTAAGGGAATGAAGGGGTTAAAGAAAGAGACAAGACCAGTTTAGCAATATTCCAGCAACTCAAAAAACATTTACAAAAAAAAAAAAAAAAAAAAAAAAAAAAAAAAGCCCTGCATATTTCCACTTACCATCCTGGGAAGGGAGCTGACTTCCTAACAAGGTGTGGCTATTTTCAGGGCTGCTGGTAGCCTCCTGGTTAACCAACACCAAATAAATGGGAAACTCCAGCATTTCGATTTGATTTGCACCGTATGCTGTTATGAATCAGAGCGGGCGGATAGATAGTCATGCTATCCAATACAGCCACACTTCAGGAGAAGAGCAAACCTTCCTATACAGAAATAGCCATGTAGCCAACCCGAAAGGACATGATTAGCTGACATGCAGGCAGGCACACAGTGGATGGTACTTGGGTCCCCCGCCCTCCCGGAGGCCCTACCTTCCAATTCTGCTCCAATGGTGATAGTGGGGTGTTTCCTATCACCACCCACAAATAGATGGAACTAAAAAGGAAGCCCTAATCTGGTCCTCTTGAGGAGGGAGGCCCTCCCTTCCTCTTGTGGTCCCACCCCGCCTCCCCATCTTCGTCTCCTGGGTTCTCAAGGCATAGACTCCCTCCTTCGCTTTAAGGTGGTTTTCCAAATAGGCCAAGTGGACTAGATAGGTTAGAAGTCCTGCACCCCAACCTCGGGCACGTCCCAGAGGTGAACTGAGGTGGGACTCAAACTCAGAACTTTGAATCAATGGGGAGAAAGTTATTATCTCCCTCCCCCGATTCTCCTCCAAGGAGGAGAAAGTCTCAATTTGGTACCATGGTATGTTAACGTCTTTTTACCACTTACCAATTCCTACCTCCCCCAACCCCTTCCTTTGAAACAAAATTGAACTAGCTCACAGCCTTGGAGATAGCCACATCCACCTAGAATTCAGTGATGTGGCATTACTCCCATTACGTTTTCTTCTAGTTGCCTTCTGCCTATATCACATGATCTGGATTTCCTATGAGAGTCGTGACATAATGTTTCCTTATCATACGTTTTTTTTTTAAAGTAAAAAATAAAAGTGAGCCCATTTATAGAAAAAACATTAAGTTAATAATAGCATAGGTAGGGCTCAGCGCAGCGGCTCACACCTGTAATCCCAGTATTTTGGGAGGCCAAGGTGGGTGGATCACCTGAAGTCAGGATTTTGAGACCAGCCTGGCCCACATGGTGAAACCCTGTCTCTTTTAAAAACACAAAATATTAGCCAGATGTGGTGGCTTGTGAAAAATTCAAAATCCTTGAAGCAGTAAGGGAATAACAACAGCTTGGGAAATACCCTAAAGGCATTCATTACAAATGTCTCTAAAGCTGAAACCACACACAGAACAAGACCGGAAGGTGCTAAGGGGCCACGCGACAAGCTGAATCAAGAAGTGCTAGAGTCCTAGTGTCACCATCAACTGATCATGTGGGCAAGTCAGGGGCTTCTCTGAGTCTCGGTTTCCTCTTCTTTAGTGGAAAAGCTACTGTGTACCTCAAAGGGGTGCTGTTGAGGTGGGACAGGACACTGACTATGCAAATGCGCCCTGTCTGTGATGAAAATTAGGTGAGTGTCAAGACCTAGTGGAACCCAGTAGGCACCAGGTATTGTCCCAGAAGGTACAGCAGGGCACAAAACAGCAAAATAGTACGCCCTCATAGGGCTTTCATGAAAAACTGTTTTAGAATGTTTAGGATAAAGTGATACTTTTTCATAATAATCCATGACCATTTTCTGAATACAGGGAAGTGTTTCCTAGACATGTGGTCAAAATAGGCCATTTATGAAACCAAAGCGAACGGAGATGAGACCACCTCATACCGCTGCTGAAAAACATCCTCCCCAGCTTTCTCAAAGCCCAGGTGCAAGATGAATGTCAAGGAACAGAGAGAAACCAAAGATGAAAGAAGGTGCCCTGACGTTCCCAGGCATGCTGCATGCTGAGTCTTTCTAGCATTGGGTCTCCTGGGTTCAGGTGTTTGACACCAATAGAAGAGAACTAATTCGCACCAGAAAGAGGAAGAAAGAACCCATGCATTCTAAACAGAGGTTGGCAAACTAAGGCTCAAAACCAAAACCAGCCCCGCAGTCTGTTTTGCTGCAGCCCTTGAGCTAAGAATGATTTGCAACCATTTTTAAATGGTTGAGAACTATAAAGAAGATGCATGCCTCTTGACTGGTGCAAAGCATACAAAATCCACATTTTGGTGCCTGCAAATAAAGTTTTATTGGAACACAGCCACGCCCACTCATTTACTACTGTCTATAGCTGCTCTGGTGCTATAGTCAGAGTGGAATAGTGACAGAGACCATGTGAGCCTCCAAGGGAATAAAAAAAAATACTATCTGGCACTTTACAGGAAAAAAGTTAACACCTTGCTCTAAAAGGAAAACCAACAACATTGGATCATCGTCATATGAAATGCTTAACCTATCAACTGCCATCCCCTCTTGAGATCCCACCTTGACCTCTAAGCAGCTGTTGTGGCCTTGGGCAAGTCACTTAATTTCTCTGTGCTGAAGGTGGCCATTAAGAACCCCAGGAGCCAGTAATCATGTTCATTTCTCACTAAATTGTGCACTCAGAGGGGCAGGAACTGTGCTGTTTTCATCACTGTATCCTCAGTGTCCGAACGTAGTAGGTGGTCACACAGGTGTTTGTTGGGTGACTATTGAATGGCCCCTGGACAACACACAGCACACAGTGGGTAGACAGTAATGTGACCTTCATTGAACTTAAAAAGAGAAACTGTCGATTTCAGGAAATAAGCCAATCCAGGGAATCTAAAGCAGGAGAGGAATGGAAGAGGCTCCACCAGGTGACACAGCAGGGAGTTTCCTGGCAGGCTTAAGTGTCTGAGGACACGATTGAGGGGATATGTGAGCCAGAGGGGAATGGGGGGACCAGCAGCACCCCCATCTGTGGCTGAGGGGACAAAATGTGAGCCGAGACGCACCCTGGACGTGGGAGTCTTTAAGCTTCTCTGCCCAGTTCAGAAGCGCTAGCCCCAGAAGCAAACAGCTCAACGGGTCTCACTGCGGGTCTGCCTGCTTGACCTTGGCGCTGACCTGCGGTCACTTCCCTTCTTGCAGAGGAGAAAGGTCTTTTCATCAAGAAGCCCGGTCCACCCCTTCAACCCCTGCCCCCCCCAGAAAGGCTGCTTAGAAATTATTTCAGAATTATTTCAGCCCAAGGATTGTTGGGGGACGTTTCTTCAAGGTTAAGAGGGTCCACATCTCTCAGACCCCAACGCAGCGGACTAAAGTAGCAGGCTCCTTTCTCTTCACCAGCGCGCCTCTGGCCTCCAGGTGTCCCCCATCCCTCAGCACCCAGTGCCCGGGAGAGACGACGTCCTTGTCCCTCTTGGTCGGAACAGCTGCCTCAGGCTTGCCTCGCCGGCCAATTAGCCGGAGCCGTCACCACGGCAACGGCAGCTGGCGGGCCGGGCAGCTGGCGCGCCCCGGGCGGCCCTCCCCACGGCCCCTCCCCTGGGGTGGGGTGCCAAGGGGAAGGAGGGGACGGGGGCCGGGTGGGGGGAAGAAAAGTCCACCCCACCCCCCATTCCCTCCCCAGGAAGCAAGGGCGCGCGTTGCAGAGTCTACATAGGACCCTCCATCCCGGGGTTTCGGGGTCCCCAGTCTCTCCTCCCGGGGCGCACCCCTGTTGCTGCACAGGTTGACCGCGCACGGGCACCCTTTTTCTTGAGGCAAGTTTGTGGAAGCATAGCCGTGGGCCCTCCCTTCCGCGCGCTCCCAGCCGGAGGGGGCGCGGCACCCCCTACCCGCACCCCGGACCTTGCCCCCAGCGTCAGCCCTACCTGGATGTACGCCATTTTCGCCCGCGCGCACTCACTCCGGCCCGGGCATGGCGCCGCCACGGCCACTTTGCCCTCGCCAACGGTGGAGGGGGAAGAAAGCAAGGGGGGAAAGGAAGAAAAAGGCAGCCGGTGGCCCCAGACGTGACTGGCGTGGCTGATGAGCGGCGCCCGCCCCTCCGCCGGCCGCCCCGTCCTTGCCTTTCCCTGCGTTCCGGCTCTAGGAATCGGGGCCGCCTCCCCGGTTCGGAGATAGGGCGCCCAGGGCCCCCACCTCGGCCTCCCTCGCTGTCCCTCACTCTCCCTCTCGAGGTGCTCCCCAGGCTGGAATAAGGCCGGGGCGCCTGGGCAGGGAGCCCGGGGCAGCCGCGGGGACTGCAGCGACCCCAGCGCGGGCGGGGCCAGAGACGCTGGGGCCCGAGCGCACGGGAGGCGGGGGAGGGGATGCGGATGGGGAAGGGGGTGGGAGGGGGCGGTACATAGGTCAGCCCATACTGCTGGCACGGGGGCTGGCACCTACCGAAAGCAGGGTCCCCGAGGCGGCCGTGGAGCGGAGGGGACACAGTGCAGCCTGCCATGAAGTCTGCAGCAGGGAGGGTCCTCCCCATCCAGCCCTCTCCCCAAACTGGCTTGGTAAAACTTTATTCCCGCCCCACCCGACGCGCCTAGCACGGTTGCGGTGAGGCTCACCGAGGCTGCTTGGATGGGAGCCTCAGGTTAAGGTGGGCTTAGAGTGCCCCAAAGGGAGGTGCTGCGTCCAGGGCTGCAGGGGGCGCGCGGAGAGAGCGGAGCGCCCCTTTACCCCAAACCTCCCGGAGTTGCGCCCTGGACGCAACAGGTCTAGCGCGGGGCGGCCCGGCAGCGCCACCCAGCGTCTAGCGGGGGTGCCCGGCTTGGCGCGCTCCTCTGTCCACCCGCAGCCCGCCGCCAGCAAGCGTGCGCCCCGGCGCGTGTCCACCGCCGCCCTCACCTGCCTGTCCGCGTGGCTGGGGCGCCCTGGACCTGCAGGCTCTACCAAACCTCCCAGCCCAAGGCTTCTGGCTCTCCACTTGGAGATTCGAGGAGGGACATTGCTCTCCGCTGGATTATTTTATTTTTGAGACAGTCTCACTGTCACCCAGGCTGGAGTGCAGTGGCCCGATCTTGACTCACTGCAACCTCTGCTTCCTGGGTTCAAGGGATTCTCGTGCCTCGGCCTCCCAAGTAGATGGGGCTACAGGCGCATGCCACCACGCCTGCTAATTTTTGTATTTTTAATAGAGCAGGAGTTTCACCATGTGAACCAAGCTGGTCTCGAACTCCTGGCCTCAAGTGTTCGGCCCGCCTCAGCCTCCCAAAGTGCTGGGATTTCGGGCGTGAGCCACTGTGCCAGGCCAGATTTCTTTTTAATATGCCCAGCCATCTCTTGTTGCTGGGCACCAGCTTATCAGCCTTTTAATTTTAACCTCCCAGTGCCTCTGTCTTTTCCTCAGTAAAAACAGGAGACAGGCTCCGCCCTGCCTATCCTCCGGGGCTGTTTGGTGGGAAAACTGAGAAAATGAATATGGAAGTAACAAACAAAAAATGTGATATTCAGATGCGTATATTTTTTGTCTAAAAATCTAGCAGACCTATACATTTTTTAGTGTGCTATATTTGGTTTGTAGCATATAGCATGTAATGCATATTGAGCAGTTATGATTCTGCAGGCATACAAGCCTCAACACTTCACATGTATTATTTCATCTCAACCTGCAGTACCGTGGTCACTCCTATCAGCTAGCACCCTGTCCAGCCAGAGTAGGCACTCAATAGTTGTTTTTGTTGCCCTTATTCACTCAGCTTGCTCAGGGAGGTTCTATGATTATCTCCAATTTACAAGGGACTGGCGTGCAGAGAGATAAAGCCTCTACGAAGGCCTGACAGCTGGTAGCTGGGGGCACTGACCTATGAACCCACAAGTCCAGGAATGAGCCCAAAGAGGCCATTCCTCACCACTTTGTGGCACTTACCCACAATCTTTCTCCAGCACTGATGGCAAGGCGAGCCAGGTGGGAAGTGGGCCTCACAGAGGAGGATGCCTAGTGGGAAGGGTGCTCCCTGGGGGCACTTGAGGGAGATGGAGGAATTTGCCAGGTGTTCCCGTAAGTGAAAATAGTTAACCCTTTTCACCTGAGGTCAGGAGTTCAAGACCAGCCTGGCCAACATGGTGAAACCCTGTCTCTAGTAAAAATGCATCAATTAGCCAGGCATGGTGGCAGGTGCCTGTAATCCCAACTACTCAGGAGGCTGAGGCTAGGAGAATCACTTGAACCTGGGAGGCGGAGGTTGCAGTGAGCCGAGAGTGTGTCACTGTACTCCAGCCTGGGCAACAGAGCAAGATACTCCCTCAAAAAAAAAAAAAAAGTTAACCCTTGTTGAGGTCTGTGTGCCAGGCACTGTTTTCAGCCCTTTACACAAATTTCAATCTTTTAATTCTCTGATTACCATGAGGTAGACACTAGTACTATCTCACTGAGTGAGAAGAAAAGAGGCATAAAGACGCAAAGTTGGCCAGGTGCAGTAGCTCACCCCTGTAATCCTACCGCTTTGGGAGGCCGAAGTGGGTGGATTCACTTGAGGCCAGGAGTTCAAGACCAGCCTGGCAACATGGTGAAACCCAACAAAAATCTTCTCTACAAAATATGAAAATTAGCCCGGCTAATTTTCACACCTGTAGTCCCAGCTATTTGGGAGGCTGAGGCTGGAGAATTGCTGGAGCCCAGGACATTGAGGCTTCAGTGAGCTGAGATCACACCACTGCATTCCAGCTTGGGTAACAGAATAAGACCCTGTTTCAAAAAAAATAAGAGAGAGAGAGACAGAGAGAGAGAAAGAGAGAGATGACATCATTTGCCCAAGGCATGTCATGCCAGGACACCACTAACTTTTATAGAAATGGTATGGCGCCATGTCCAAGAGGCCAAAAAAGAGACCTAGAGACATTGAATGAGACAGGGTTTATTGGGGGAACTTACATACAGGGACGATCCAGTGGCAGCGGGCTGGACAGGAGAATCTCTACTGTTCATGTAAAAAAGCATGCCATTTACGTAGCATTTTCACTTAGCGCCCTCCACCTCACAACTTCCTTTTGGCCCTTTAACCCAAAACAAAGGGCCTCAATTGTTTATGTAAAAAGCATGCAGTCGCCGGGCGAAGTGGCTCATGCCTGTCATACCAGCACTTTGGGAGGCCAGCGGGCGGATCACAAGGTCAGGAGATTGAAAATATCCTGGCGAACATGGTGAAACCCTGTCTCTACTGAAAATTAAAAAAAAAAAAAAAAATTACACGGGAATGGCGGTGTGCGCCTGTAGTGTCAGCTACTTGGGAGGCTGAGGCAGGAGAATAGCTTGAACCTGGGAGGCAGAGGCGGCAGCGAGCTGAGATCGTGCCACTGCACTCTAGCCTGGGTGACAGAGTGAGAATCTGTCTCAAAACAAAAACAAAAACAAAAACAAAACATGCAGTTTATATAGCATTTTCACTAAGCACCCTCTATCTGAGCAACTTCCTTTTGGCCCTTTCACCAAGGGTTTTCGCTCTTTAACTCAAAACAAAGGGCCTCAATTGCCTGTACAGCCTGCATTCCACGGGATAGGCAGGAGACTCAGACATCCTTCATAGATACAGAGTGAATCTCTAGGTTGGCCACTCCCGGATTCCTTAGCTCTGAACTGTGAATACACATTCTTCTTAGACCACAGTGCTTCATGCCTGTAATCCCAGTGCTTTGGGAGGCTGAGGTGCATGAACCACTGTGCCCAGCAAGAAAAGGGATTTTTAGGTCAAATTGAAACTTTTGGTCCTACTCAGGTTTCTTGCCTACTGTTGTCCAGAGGACCCTGTACTCTGCTTCGGTTGACCTGGACCAGGTGACCAGGCGACCAGGCATGTGTGAGAACCATGAGCTGTGATTCCGCAAAGGCTACACAGAGAGGGGAGGAGAAGGTTCTCTAAGAAACAGCTACTGGGAGACCAAAAAAAAACACAAAAAAACAAACACGGCCATGAGGAGGTCGCATTGGAACGCTCAGGAAGAGATGTCCAATGGGCAGATGAGATGGTTCTGAAATTCACACCATCTTAACACAGAATGATATTCAAAGCTGATGACCAGTGAATGAGACTTCAGTCACCTCCCGAAGGCACCCAGGGGCTCATTTTTATCTCCAGCTTCTAAAAGGAACCAGGCCTTTCACCTTCTTCCTTTGAACCCCCACCCACCCAGCCCTGGATGGCAGACACATACACATCATAACAGTCTTCTCTTCAGGATCCTTAGATAGGTAGTTAGCGATGCCAAGGCAAACTACGGTCCTGAAAATACCTATTATAATTAAAAAGCACCAGAACTGCAAAAGAAGCCCTGACATTCATATGAACAACACAGATTCTGGTTAGGTGACTCTATTTCTGCCATAGAGGCTGACGGCACTTGTCTCCTAGGTCAGTTTTAATTATACAGCTTCCTAAACATGCCATTCAGATCCTGTTTTAGCTGTACCTGTAACCCTGGCCAGTGTTTTTGAATGCCAGGGAAGTAAGAGGGTTCCAGGCTAATTAAACAGCTTAGTCTGAAGTAGGAATGTCAGCCTCTTGTTAAGTATGATCCCAAGAGCAGACATAACCAGGTAACCCCACATGGGAGTCAGACCCCTCTCATCTCCATCCTCCCCAGGGGCCATGTGGTTTGATAGCAAGAGATCTGACTTCTAGTCCAGTCTTGCTTACATGATAGCTGTGTGACCTCAAGTAAGTCACTTCACCTCTGTGAGCCTCGGTTTTCCTATTCTGCAGAATGGGTTTGCTTCCCTGCGAGGCTGGTGTGAGATAAAGCAAAAGAGAAAAATATACTTGAAATACTGACATGTAGTTCATGAGTAGCAATTCTATTTCTTCTGCTTAAAAGCATAAGTTTAATTTCCGTTCTTTTCATTTTCTTTTCAAGATAGGGTCTCACTCTGTCACCCAGACTGGAGTGCAGGTGACAGCTCACTGCAGCCTCGACCTCCCAGGGCTCAAGTGATCCTCCCATTTCAGCCTCTCAAGTAGCTCAGACTACAAGCACATGCCACCATGGCTGGCTAATTAAAAAAAATTTTTTTTTGCAGAGATAAGGTCTCACTATGTTGCCCAGGCTGGTCTTGAACTCCTGGGCTCAAGCAATTCTCCTGCCTCCGTCACTCAAAGTGTTGGGGTGACAGGCATGAGCCCCTATACCAAGTCCTCTGGTTTTTTTTTTATTTTTTAGTTGGAAGAGAGGAGCATGTTAGAGAAGAAGAAGGGCTAACATGGAAGGTAAAAACCCGGACTTCGGAGCTAGCCTGCCACTTACTAGCTGTGTGATCTTGAACATGCTTCTCTGTGTGGCTCGGCTTCCTTCTCAGCAAACAGGATACTAACAGGCACCATTTAGTGGGAGTGAGGATTCAGTGGGACAATCTAGATTTATCCCTTCACACGGTGCCTGCCGCCATTTATTTACTCAATAAATGCTAGCTAGTACTATTTTTTATTTTCAAAATATAAACACGTGACACAGACAGGTTATATTATTACTAGTCATTGTTCTAGGTGCCTTATTTACATCGAGAACAATTTTCTTTTTTTGTTTGTGGCTCACACCTGTAATCCCAGCACTTTGGGAGGCTGAGGTAGATAGATCACTTGAGCTCAGAAGTTCCAGACCAGCCTGGGCAATATGATGAAATTCCATCTCTGCAAAAAATGCAAAAATTCGCCGGGTATGGTGGTGTGCACCTGTTTTCCCAGCAGCTTGGGAGGCTCAGGTGGGAGGATTGCTTGAGCCTGGGAGGTTGAGGCTGCAGTGAGCCAAGATTGCGCCACTATACTCCAGCTTGGGTGACAGAGTGAGACCCTGTCTCAAAAAAAAAAGAAAAAAAAAAAAATATATATATATATATGTATGATCGAGAAGAGAAAACAACACATCGGACAAGAGTAGAGCCATTCATCAAACTTGGCTATGCACAGAAAGTAGAAAGCTGTGCTATATCCTGAAACTCTTTATTTTCTGACTCCTCACCCAGAGATTCTGATGCAATAAATTTAGAAGTGAGGTTGGGGATTTGCATTTCCTACCAAGCTTCCCTAGAGATACTGATGCAGGTGGTCTCAACTTTGACCTTGACTTTAGCATGCTTGGACATCATTTTGGTGATATTCACACACTTCCTACCTAGGACAATGCCCACCACCAGCTAGGCTGTACCCCTGACCCCCGACCCCAAGGGATGTTCCATTGGCTAAAACGGGTCAGGATGGGGGATTGCACAGAGGGGCAGGATGGGCCCAGTGGTGCTCATAAAAGCCCTGAAGATGTTTGACTCATCTGTGACACTTGACCTCCAGCCGGTCCCTGCCTCCTCCCAGACATCTCTTCATCCTGCATCCTGTCTGCTGAATCCTAAGAATCTTGCTTAGGAGAAGGAGTCTGATGGTCTCACTTTTGAAACCCCCTGAAGCCCCCACCCCATCCCCTCCAGCCTCCACATTGGTTCAAGAATTTCCACCACCAATGTTCCTGAGGCTGGTATCTCTAGCCAGCCAAACCCTCTCCACCCCATGATTCAGAAAAGGGTAGCTAATTATGTAGTCTTCAAGAAGGAAAATCCGAGGGCAATTTAATAATGGGCTGCAAACATATGAAGAGTTATTAGTAGAAAGTGATGACCACTTGTTCCCTCTCTCAGCAGCTGCTAGGAAGAACAGAGGTAGGATTTACCTGCAGAAATCAAAGAGAGCTTCAGGGTAGGCGTAAGCATTGTTAGCACTGATGTGGTTACAAGGGTCAGCATATTACATCTGCTTTCCTGGCACTTATGATGAGGGAGGAAGCGTTGGATCTGATGTGGTGTTTCCTCTAGAGGCAGGAAGGAGTGCGTGTGAGGCTGTGAGCAACTTCGAGACAGGGACTTTGTCTAGCTCAGCCCAGGTCCCTGGCACCGGGCACACTGCAGAGCAGCAGTTCTCAAATCACGGTCGCTGGATCAGCAGCATCGGCATCGCCTGGGACCTTTCCAGAAATGCAGAATCCCAGGTCCCTCCCATATGGACTGAATCAGAGCCTCTAGGAGCCACGAGATCCTCCAGGGGATTCTGATGTTGGCTGAAGCGTGAGAACCATGATGTTTGCAAGTTTACTGTGCATTTCACTCGGGGAATCTTGTGAAAGATTCGGTAAGTCTGGGTCACGGCCTGAGATTCTGCATTTTAAAACCTATTTATTATTTTTTAAAATATAAGTTCGAGTGTCCATGTGCAGTTTTGTTACTTGGGTATATTGTGTGATGTTACATGGGCATATTGGGTATATTGAGGTTCGGGCTTATAATGATTCTGTTGCCCAGATGGTGAACACAGTACCCAAAAGGTTGTTTTTCAACCTTTGACCCCCTTCCTTTTCCTCCCTTTTGGAATCTCCAGTGCCTAGTGTTCCCATATTTATGTCCATGTGTACCCAATGTTTAGCTCCCACTTATAAGTAAGAATACTTGATGTTTGGTTTTCTGTGTCTGCATTAATTCCCTTAGGATAACGGCATCCAGCTGCATCCCTATTGCTGCAAAGGATGTAATTTTTATTCTTTTTTGGTGGCTGCATAGTATTCCATGGTGTGTATGTACCACGTTTTCTTTATTTAGTCCACTATTGATGAGCACTTGGGGTTGATTCCATGTCTTGGCTGTTGTAAATACAGCTGCAATGAACATTTGAGTACATGTGTCTTTTTGGTAGAATGATTTAATTTCCTTTGGGTATAACCCAGCAATCAGATTGCTGGGAGTTTCTGCATCGCTTATAAGTTCTAAGTGACATTGACGCTGCTAGTTCACAGACCACAGATTGAGTAGCAGGGATCGAGAATAGATGTATTCACCCCTGCACACACCTGAGGGCTCAGCCCACTTCCGCAGGAAGCATGAAAAGGAACAGAAGGGCCGGGCGCGGTGGCTCAAGCCTGTAATCCCAGCACTTTGGGAGGCCGAGGCGGGTGGATCACGAGGTCGAGAGATCGAGACCATCCTGGTCAACATGGTGAAACCCCGTCTCTACTAAAAATACAAAAAAAAACTAGCTGGGCATGGTGGCGCGTGCCTGTAATCCCAGCTACTTAGGAGGCTGAGGCAGGAGAATTGCCTGAGCCCAGGAGGCGGAGGTTGCGGTGAGCCGAGATCGCGCCATTGCACTCCAGCCTGGGTAACAAGAGCGAAACTCCGTCTCAAAAAAAAAAAAAAAAGAAAGAAAAGAAAGAAAGAAAAGAAAAGGAACAGAAGGCAGAGAGACCCTGTCCCAAAGCAGGTGGGACACAGTGGAGTCACCGAGACCTGGGTTCAAATAGGGACTATACTGCTCACCAGTTTTGTGAGCCTCATTTCTTCATCAGTAAGTGTGAGCCTTGGTTTCTTCAACAGTAATCTGCTTTCCTGGGACATATGACATCCCAGATGATTGGAGGTACAGATGAAATGAAGGAGTTGGAAGCTCCTGGCATGGTGCCTGGCATGTGGTACCCACTCTGCCATATAATTCCCTTTCCTCTGAATAACCAGGTCTCATGTGATGATCAGCGTCCCATCATGATTGGGGGCACCCATCAGTCACACCAACAGCAACACCAGCAAGGTGTTCTCTCTTTCTCTCCTTCCGCCTTGACTAACTGCCTGCCTTTCAGAGCCTTGTTATCTAGCAGAAAATGCAAGATATCCACCAATGTCCATCTTCCTTTCTCCTGTGGAAATAGAGTTACGGCTGGGCATGTAGCTGCCCAACTAGAATCTACATGAGTGACTGACGTACCCGAGTTTCTGACGGATCTGGACTCAGGAGCTCAAACCATGAAGCTGGTTCTCTGCCTCTCCACCTCTCAGTCTTTCTTTGGTCCATCTACACAAATTTCCAAAATGTGTTCCCAGCCTGGATGCTATCTCTGAACTCCAGGACACCATATATAACCGGCCGCTTTTTCTCCATCTGCATGTTTAAGAAAGGAGGTTCTCAAATTGTGGTTAAACCCAGTTTCCCACCTGTTTTTATAAATACGGTTTTATTGGAACACATATTTTCTATGAGAGTTTTCGTGCAGCAGTGGCAGGATTGAATTGCGACAGCGACTGTATGGCTTGCAAAGCCCAAAATATTTGCTATCTGGCCCTTTACAGAAAAAAATAAAATTCCAACCCTGTCTAAGAAGCATAACAAGTTTTGTATTCCAAAACCGAATTTCTGACCTGCCTCTTAATCTCCTAAACCCCCGTCTCCCACTGTCTTCCCTCTCCAAGTTGCTCAAGTCAGTACCCTTGGAGCCATCCTTGAGATATAGATATAAAAACACATAGATTCTCTTGTACCCTATGACTAATCAGAAAAGCCCTGTCAAATCTTGTCGTCTTTACATTCCAAATATATCCAGAATCTAACAATTTATCATTATCTCCCATGAGGTCCCATGAGAGATGTTGAGGTCCCATTATCTCTCTCCTGGATTATGTCAGTAGGTTCCTAGCTGGACTCTCCGTTTTCTCCAGCACTGACTCCTACCTGATACTCTATTCTCAACCAGCAGCCCACATGAGCTGCAGAAACGTAGATCAGACTATGTCATTCCTCTACTCAAAGCCCTCCAGTAAATTTGCATCTCAGTTAAAGTCAAAAAGATTCAACATAACCTGGCCCTCCGTCACCTACCTCTTTGTTCCCATCTTTACGACCCTCCGCTCATTCCCTTCTAGCCACACAAGCCTCCTTGCTGTTCCTCAAGCACCAGGAAAGCTCCCAGCCCAGAGTCTCTGCACTTGAAACCATCTGCCTGCTTCACCCACCCCTCTGAAATCTCCCATGACTCACTCCTTCACCTCTATGACAGGCAGATTCTAAGATAGCCCACAATGATTAACACCCCTGTGTAATCTCCTCCCACTGAGTGTGGGCAGAACCCATCACAGGTGATGGATATCACTTCTGTGATTAGGCCACGTACAGCAGCAATTTCTCTACTGGCAGCAGATTTCCTCCCTTGCTGGTTTTGGAGAAGCAAGTTGGCATGTTGGAGAGACCCACAATGCAAAGAAGTGAGGGTGCCTAGCTAGGAACTGAGATCCTCAGTGCAACCGACCAAGAAGAACTGAAATTCTGTGAACAACCACGTGAGTTTGGTAGCCGATCCTTCCTTCATTGAGCCTTCAGATGGGAACACAGGCCAGCCAGCCCCTTAATTAAAGACTTGTGAGAGATCCTGAAGTAGAAGATCTAGCTAAGCTACGCCCAACTCTTGGACCACAGAAACTGTAAGTTAATAAATATCTGTTCTCAGCAGCTAAGTGTAGGGTGATTTGTTAGACAGCATTAGATAATACTTTACCTTCTTGATCTGATCTTCTTTGACTTTTCTCTTTAAAATAGCAACCTTAGGCCGGGCGCGGTGGCTCAAGCCTGTAATCCCAGCACTTTGGGAGGCCAAGGCGGGTGGATCATGAAGTCAAGAGATCCAGACCATCCTGGTCAACATGGTGAAACCCCGTCTCTACTAAAAATACAAAAAATTAGCTGGGCATGGTGGCATGTGCCTGTAATCCCAGCTACTCAGGAGGCTGAGACAGGAGAACTGCCTGAGCCCAGGAGGCGGAGGTTGCGGTGAGCCAAGATCGTGCCATTGCACTCCAGCCTGGGTAATAAGAGCGAAACTCCGTCTCAAAAAAAAAAAAAATAGCAACTGTTATTCTTGCCTAGGAACTCTCAGTTCTCCTGCTCTGCCTAGTTTTTCTCCCTAATACATATCACCATGTGATGTATCATATAAAAATATTTTTGTGGTCTGTTTCCTCAACTAGAAGTAAACTCTTTGAGCACAGGGGTTTTGTTTCTTACACAGTTGAATGGCTAATGTATAGAACAGTGCCTAGCACGTAGAAGGCACCCAATAATATTGTTAGATGAATGAGTGAATCAATGAATGAATGAATTCTGTTGACAATCTCCTTCTACAAAAGTGGACAAATGGCACTAGTGGATGTCAGCTTTACAATTTCTTAGCACAGCAATCCCAATGAGAAAAGAGATTCTTCTAGACCTCCATCTATATCTATCCAGAAAAGGCCCAATGGCCCTACTTGGATCTTGTCCCTCCTTGTTAAGAGAAACATAGAAAAATGTCCTAAGGAAAGCCTGAGATCTTCTGACACCCCCATAACAGTTTGCCTTTTCAAGGGTAGCAGAAGAGTTTTAACACTTTATCCATTGTTCTCAAATAAGGCTCAATGAGTCCTACCTATGTACTATGCAAGGAAAGAGCTTGATTCTCTGGGTGAGAAAGAATTCAGTATTGTCTAAAGAGCCATCACTCTGCACAAAGATTTACATGCCAATGTTCATGGCAGCATTATTCATAATTTTCAACAACTGGAAATAATCCAGAAGTCCATTGATAGATTAATGGATAAACAAAATGTGGTATAGTCATACAAAGGAATGCTTTTCTGCAATAAAAAGGAATGAACTACTGAGGCATGCTACAACTTAGATAACCTCAAACACATTATACTAAGTGAAAGAAGCCAGCTGCACCACCGCCCCCTCCTTGGGAAAAAAAAAACAAAAACACATATTCTCAATTTATATGAAATATCCAGAAAGGGAAAATCTACAAAGACAGAAAGTAAACTTGTGGTGTCCTAGGACTGGGAATGGGAAATGGGGAATGGATGTAGACAGCACAAAGATTGGGGGGTGGCGCTGGTGGTGGAAACATTCTAAAACTGTACTATGATGATGATTGCACGACTTTGTGAATCACTATAAATCATGAAATTGTGCACTTAAAATGGTGAATTTTATGGTATGTAAATTACATGTGAACAAAGCTGTTCTTAAAAAGAAAATAAAATGAAAAGCTCTTGCTAAACTTTTTTTATTCTATGTTGAAAGGATCTTCTGTCAAATTGTCTTTGAGAATTATGTTTCCTTCCGTTTTAGATGTTTCCATGGAAGATCAATGTAAAAGGTCCCTTCAGTGTCTCAAAAATATAAATGACATTTATAAATAAATTAATTAATACTCCTAAATGGCCTGGCTTCTGCCCTGTGTAAGGCAATAAAAGGGGCCATAACATTCTGACTTTTGAAATGGTTTTCTGATCGTGTTTGTGGAGCCATCATTGTCTGACCTCGTCACTGAGTGACCTGCACCAGCTCCAGGGACCTCTGCCCATCAAAGCAACTGGCAAATGCCACATTCACACGGAGAACAGTAATAGTGAAAGCAAAGTCTTGCAATGTGACTACAGGGGATTGCGGAAGAGTAAAATGCTCTGATTTGCCTGTCTTGTAGTGACCTGCAGTTTCCATTTCAATGCAATCAAAGGGAGATGGAGGTAATCTCAACTTTGGTAGCCCCTAAAGTACTACCCTGGATCAATGGCAGGTGCAAGGGAGAATGTAGCACTGCAATTGGCCCAGCCTGCGTCACGTGTCCATGCCCATGGGGAGGGGTAGCACACCAAGATTCATAGCCCCACTAGAAACATATAGAACAAGAGATGGATAGTTCCCCACAAAAGAAAATAAAATGATGAGACAGAAACACCAGGTAGCTTATATTATTCCCATGTGCAGAAAAATCATGATGGGTCAAGATGCCCTGTGGATGAGGGCAGTCAGTGTTGTAAGTGACAGTTTAACAGGTGCTCAAGGGGCAGTGCCCACCTGGGTATAGTGATACCCCTCGTTAAAGTCAGCCTCGTACAAATCCACGTCTTGTCTCCAGTCAAGGGAACGTACTCGTGTTGAGGACTCTGGGAGGGCATGTGTTGCAAAGGTGATTGTCCCTGGATGACCCACATGGTAGGCAGCTCAATGCCAATTCCCTTCCACTCCTTATTCAAAATTATTAAGGATTTTTTTTTTTTTGAGACGGAGTTTCGTTCTTGTTACCCAGGCTGGAGTGCAATGGCGCGATCTCGGCTCACCACAACCTCCGCCTCCTGGGTTCAGGCAATTCTCCTGCCTCAGCCTCCTGAGTAGCTGGGATTATGATTGCAAGGTGACTACAGCAAAGCATCAAACCAAGTAGGGGATCCCTCTGAGCACTGGATTTATGCCACTGCCCAGGTCCTCTGCTCATGTCACCAATCCTGTCCTCGTGACATAAATGTCTTCTTCCTTATCCCACCTAGGGGACTCCACTACCTTCTCCCCTTCTCCTCTGAGTCATCCCTGCACTACTTCTTCCTTCATCCACAGCACATCCCCTTCTCCAGAATTGAGAACTAAAACAGGAAACCAAAAAAAGACAAACGATCAGAACAGCCACTTCCCTCTGCAAATTTAAACCCAAATATTTCCGAGGCTAGAGAACTCTGTGAAGAAAAAGAAATTCCCAGGTTTAAGAGTTTATCCTTTAGCTGGGCATGATGGGGCACATCTGGAGTTACAGCTACTGTACTCAGAAGGTGAGGCAGGAAGACGGCCTGAGCCTGGGAATTGAAGGCTGCAGTGAGCTATGGTCCCACCATTGTACTCCAGCCTGGGTGACAGAGCCACACTCTGTCTCTGAAAAACTTAAAAATTCAATTTTAAAAAATAGTTTATTCTTTTGATTGCACTTTAGGTTCTGGGGTACATGTGCAGATCATGCAGGACTGTTGCATAGGCACACACATGGCAGTGTGGTTTGCTGCCTCCATCCCCATCACCTACATCAGGCATTTCTCCCCATGTTATCCCTCCCCAACCTTCCCACCCCTCCACTGTCCCTCCTTTGCCCCCCAACAGAACCCAGTGTGTGATGCTCCCCTCCCTGTGTCCCTGTGTTCTCATTGTTCAACATCCCCCTATGAGTGAGAACATGTGGTGTTTGATTTTCTGTTCTGTGTCAGTTTGCTGAGAATAATGGTTTCCAGAGTCATCCATGTGCCTACAAAGCACACGAACTCAACATTTTTTATGGCTGCATAGTATTCCATGGTGTATATATGCCACATTTTCCTTGTCCAGTCTATTGTCAATGGGCATTTGGGTTGGTTCCAGGTCTTTGCTATTGTAAACAGTGCCACTGTGAACATACGTGTGCATGTGTCTTTATCATAGAATGATTTAAAATCCTTTGGATATATACCCAGTAATGGGATTGCTGGGTCAAATGGAATTTCTATTTCTAGGTCCTTGAGGAATTGCCACACTGTCTTCCACAATGGTTGAACTAATTTACACTCCCACCAACAGTGTAAAAGTGTTCCTGTTTCTCCATATCCTCTCCAGCATCTGGTGTCTCCAGATTCTTAAAGTGTGTCTCACTTTACTCTCATCTTTGCCCAGAAACAACCCCAGTATTCTTTGTGGGACTTGGGTGGAAGACAATGAAGAGAGTAGCATCCAGGATGGAGCCCCAGTCACAAGGGCTGCCACCACTTCATGGTGTTTAATGATAACTACTTTCACTGGGCACGGTAGCTCACACCTGTAATCTTAGCACCTTGGGAGGCTGAGGCAGGTGGATCACTTGAGCTCAGAAGTTTGAGACCAGCCTCAAAATTTTAAAAAGAAGCTTTCTTGCTCCCATTGCTCAGCACTGAAGGCTTGTAGGCTTCACCCCTCTGGTACAGGGCATGTATACAATGCATGGAAAGCAGGAGAAGGGGAAGGATGATAAAGGGGGAGCTGAATTAAAAGAGCAGTGTCAGGCTGGGCGCAGTGGCCCACGCCTGTAATCCTAGCACTTTGGGAGGCTGAGTGGGTGGACTGCCTGAGCTCAGGAATTCGAGACCAGCCTGGGCAACACACTGAAACCCTGTCTCTACTAAAATACAAAAAATTAGCCAGGTATGGTGGCATGCACATGTCATCCCAGCTACTCGGGGGGCTGAGGCAGAAGAATTGCTAGAACCTGGGAGGTAGAGGTTGCAGTAAGCCGAGATGGTGCCACTGCACTACAGCCTGGGCAGCAGAGTAAGAGTCCGTCTCTAAAAAAAACAAAAACAAAAACAAAACAAAACAGTGTCGAACCTTCAGAAGGGGGAAGTGTCTCCTGACATACCCTTAGTTAACAGTGACTCCTCTCTGTGGTTGGGCTGTCTTCACTGAGGGACCACATTTAGCCTCCCTGACCACCAGACCTCCCTGACAAAGAGAGTGGAACCCTCACCACAGTCTCAGAAAGAATGGCATCCAACACCCAAGTGCATAACCCTCAATCCTCGTATTGGGGTAAGTTCAGCCAATAACTGTAAGCCTCTCCCCTGGATCTGGAGTGGCCCAGAGAGACTTTTCCCGCTTCTCAATTCCCACCTCCAAAGAAAATGCTGCAGAGAGTAACCATGTAGTTAGTGTATGGGGCTGGTCCCCTTGATGGCAAGTTAGCTCTAATGCCGTCAGTTCAGCTTCTCCGAGAAAGCAACGTCTACTCCCACCTAACTGCCTATCAGGTATTACTTGGGATCTTGACAGGCATATCTGAGCCTCCTACCAACTCTTCCCCTGCAAACCCAAGCATTACAAGGCACAAACACTTTCTAGTCTCAGACAGATCATCTTTATTTATCAAAACCTTTTGGTGCAACTTAGTCAACTGTGAAATACTCCACAGCAAACCTCACACTTATCCCCTGTGATTCAGTTGTGCAAAATGAGTAAGATTTTTTGTTTCATAATTCTACTCATCTGGGTCTGGAATGTGAGGAGTGTTGTAAGCCCGGGGGTTGGGGAGATCAGCACCAGTCCAGGGTCCAGGAGGCTGTCCTTAAGTTCATCTCCACCCAAGTCTTCCCTCTGTTCATCTACCATTCCCACATCACCCTGATGTGGTGCCCTGCCAAAGCACATTACTCTGAGACCTGCAATCTCTCTCTTTTTTTCTCGTTTATAAATATTGTATTCATCTATTGTCACACTGCTACAAAGAAATATCCAAGACTGGGTAATTTATAAAGGAAAGAGGTTTAACTGACTCACAGTTCCAACATGGGTGGGAAGACCTCAGGAAACTTACAATCATGGCGGAAGGTAAAGGGAAAGCAAGGACCTTCACATGGCGGCAGGAGAGAGAAGAGCAAAGGAGGAATTTTTCAACACTTGTAAAACCACCAGATCTCATGAGAACTCACTCACTGTCGCAAGAACAGCATGGTGGCCAATACAAACATAACGTGAGCCTCATATTTAGTTTAAAATTTTCTAGTAGCCACATTTTTAAGAGAGGTAAAAGAAAACAGCGAAATTAATTTTAATAACATACTTTACTACATATTTTATTTTATTATATATTTCTTTTTTCTTTTCTTTTTTTTTTTTTTTTTCTGGAGATGGAGTTTTGTTCTTGTTGCCCAGGCTGGAGTGCAATGGCACAATCTCAGCTCACAGCAACCTCCATCTCCCAGGTCAAGCAATTCTCCTGCCTCAGCCTCCCGAGTTAGCTGGGACCACAGGCATGTGCCACCACATCTGGCTAATTTTGTATTTTTAGTAGAGATGCAGTTTCTCCATGTTGGTCAGGCTGGTCTCGAAGTCCCGATCTCAGGTGACCCGATCGCCTTGGCCTCCCAAAGTGCTGGGATTATAGGTGTGAGCCACCGCACCCAGCCTTATTATATATTTCTTTAACCCAGTGTATGTAACATATTATCATTTCAACATGTGGCACTAGGCACATTGCAAGAGTTGATTAGACACCTGTGGCTATCATATTGGACAGAGTGGTTCCACACAGATTTTTACACATGCCCCTTCCAGAGCAGCGTGACAGCAGGCAGGAATAAGAAACAGGAGAAAAACAGCTGAGCCTCTGCCAAATCCAAGTCACATCAAGTCTTTTTTTTTTTTTTTTAAGACAAGCTGGAGTGCCATGGGGCAATCACAGCTCACTGCAGCCTCTAACTCCCCCAGTACAAGCAATCCTCCCACCTCAGCCTCCTGAGTAGCTGGGACTACAGGCACATATGATTCCACCTGACTGACCGTGCTTTTAATACCTGGCCCCTTGCAAACCAAAGTGTAGTTCTTGGACCATTAGCATCACCTGGGAGCTTGTGAGAAACACAGAATCTCAGATCTCAGGCCATAACCCAAATCTACTGAATCAGAATCTGTATTTCAGAAAGATCCCAGGTGGTTCATGGGAACATTACATTATGAGAGGCACTGGCCGAGGCTAACCTGTATGCTAGTTACTCATCTGTTTCACCCCTAGGCCAGAACCCTACAAGGGCGAGGACTGTCCTTTTCTTCACCACTCTGTTTTCTGAACATCTGCTATAGAGCTTGGCATGGTAACTACCTGGACCAGATAATGAATCAAGTTCTTCTTTTCCCACCCGTTCACCCACTGGGGTTTCTGTAAACTAGCCCACTTCCTTTTCTCGTTTGCTTGTTTGCTTTATTTATTTATTTATCTATCTATTTATTTATTTATTTATTTAAGATGGAGTCTCACTCTGTGGTCCAGGCTGGAGTCCAGTGGCACGACTTCCGCTCACTGCAGCCTCCGCCTCCCAGGTTCCAGTGAATCTCCTGCCTCAGTCTCCCAGGTACCTGGGATTACAGGCACATTCCATTACGCCTAACTCATTTTTAGAGTTTTAATAGAGACAGGGTTTCATTCTGTTGGCCAGGCTGTTCTCGAACTCCTGATCTCAGGTGATCTGCCTGCCTCGGCCTCACAAAGTGCTGGGATTACAGGCATGAGCCACCGTGCCCGGCCATTCTCTTTTTCTTTATATCCTGCCTGGGAAAAGGAAAAAAAATACATTGTGCATGACCAATTTAAAAACACCTGCCTGTGTCCTCAATAGTCTGTTTCACATTAAAAGGGCAAGGCCTGACAATGCCCTGGGGTTCCTAGTGCCTTAGATAAAATTCAGCCTTTCCAGAGCTAACCCCACCACAAAGCTGTTCGAAACCAGGGCCAGGATTCAGCTGTGCCAGTCTGATGTTAATTTTTCCCCGAAGTATTGTGTCTCAACGGAACCCATTCTGCTATTTTAGCAAGTGTAAATCTTTGGGGGCTACTCAGGAAAGGTAGGTCTGAGGAGGAGAGCCAGGAAGGAGCTTAGCATTGAGACTCTAGTAGGGAAGAAGACTTGAAGATGAGGACCTTTGCTACCACATCACAGTAAGAAAATGCCAGGTGCCCATATTAAACATTGGTGGGCGAATGGAAATTGGGGGATGGGAAACGTTAAACCTCCCAGTGCTGTCCCCATGGCGCCACCACTGGTATTCAGGTCTCAGGAAAAGAAACCACAAATCACCAGGAGGATGGGAGTTTGGACTTCAGTGTCGATCCCAACCAAGGTAGTAGGAATTACATTGTATTTCAGAACGTCAGAGCTGGCTGGGACGTGCCAGAAGTTGGGTGTTTCAGAAACGCTTGTTGAAAGTTAAGTAGGGATTAGCTTGGGTTGTGATTTTGCTCATTCTTTTGATGTCAGTGAGACTATGGATCCAGAAGGATCCTGTAATCCAGCTCCTAACACCCTCCTGTTCACTCCACCCCTCTCCCAAATTTCCTTAGGGAGCTATGTGCAAGAAGCAGCAGCTAAACGGGAATCAAAACACATCTTTATTAATAGCTGAATCTGGACCTAATCGTCACCAATGTAGAGCTCCCTTTAAAAAGTTAGAATATCACTTGAGCTCAGGAGTTTGAGGCTGCAGTGAGCCATGCTCACACCATTGCATTACAGCCTGGGTGACAGAGCGAGAACCTGTCGAAAAAGAGAGAGAGAGAGAGAGAGAGAGAGAGAGAGAGAGAGAGAAAAGAAAGTTAGATTAGAGCACTCGGTTTAGGCTGTAACCTAAAACAGTCATTCTAGTCCCATCCCGCCTCCCAATCCATGAATATAAACCTTGGAGTCTTACCATATAGAACCTAACCCAATGGCCCACATGTAAGGCAACATGAAAGAGCTCAGGCGGGCTGTTCGATCAGAGCATGGTACAGCCTGTGACAGGGAAGAAGGGCAAAGCTGCAGCCCTTGCCACACAGTGATACTAGGGACGCGTGGCCCAGAAAGTATTTACGACTCTGATGGAGCAAACTAGCACCTTCTCCTTGCAGAGAAGCTAAAAGGATAACAGGCAGAGAGTGGCCGGACATGCAATCTGAAGAGTCCTCTCTGCCTAAATAGATGAATAAAGAACCTCGCAGGCACCATCCAACCCCTACACTCCACAGATGAGGAAACTGAGATTCCCAGTGAGAAAGAGGCTAGCCCAGGGTCACACAACAGGACCACTGGCACAGCTGGAGTGAGAACCTGGCTTTTTGATTGCTGATTGAGAGCTTGGTAGATTGGACCCAGTTGGACCCAACTGGCAGCTCTTCCCAATCGGACCCAGTCTTCAGGACCTATACAACTCTGTAAAATAATGAAATAATTAATTGTAATGGAATCTCCTGGAAATGACAGCAACACTCCCATTGGCCAAAATGGGATCACATGACCATTTAGCTGCAAAGGAATCTGGGGAAGCAGGGAAATGGAATTGAGCAATTGATTAGCTTAGTGACCAACCATCATCCATAGTCTAGAGTTAGCCCACTCCTAACTGGAACAAATTCAGAGTAGACAAAGAAGTAGGGGGAATGCGTAATTTATAGGTCACATTTTCCAAACCAGTGATAACGCTATATTCATACTATAAAGAAAGAGCCTGATATTAGAGAGCTAATGTGATTTGCCTAAGGTCCGAGCTCATCAATGGTCAAATCACATTTCTGCCTGATTCCAGAGTCTGAGCTCTTAGCTACAATGGAATATTGACTTTCAGAAAGAACACAAAAAATATGGAACTTTTCAAGAGTTTAAGAATCTTACTTTGCAAAGCTATGCTAATATTCATGAATTCATCTAGTCAAATGATACTTGAAATGTATGTACATTTTTCATTCAAAGCAACAAAAAATCATTTTTTAAACATAGAAATTTGAGACCATTCTTTCTTCAACATAGAAGCATATAGGACCATTAAGTTGTACGATTTCAGGAGGTGCCATTCATACAACAGTCTGTGTTCATAGCGCCCCCTAGAGTTGTGCAGTGCACAACCTGCTCAGCCAGATATTAAATCATGCAAAATTGAACACATTTGTCTGGACCTTGATTTCCTCATCTGTAAAGTGAGCTGGTTGTTCTAGAAAAATTCAGAGGTTCCTTTTGAGACTGAATAGGATACTGTGACAAACTATGTGTATTCACAAGGAGAATAATAAATACGCAAGAACATAAAAGTGTCTTATGCCTTCCCAGGAAAACTTGCTTAACAAGGTGCAGAATAGAGATGGTTCTGAAATATTCCTCATAATACAGTCTTTTCAGTTATAAAACACCCTTGTTAACAATCCAGAACACTCTGGAGCTTAATTTCATCCAAAAAAAGTACATCCTTATAGTCACATAAAAAGTGTTCCCTCTTCCTCATCAGACCAACAGCAAATGGGGCATTGATCCCTGAAGGACACTATTTATGGGCAGTGCGCCTGCTAAGAATTGGCATGACCTTTTTTCCCATATCTGTCTAGTCCCCAGAGGAATAGGCCCTCTTATTACATTTTCCCAGCCGGGAGTTTAGCTCCACAGGCAACCTCCTGTCATTTGTTTGTCTGATGGGTATTATTTCTTCTAAGAATCTAATTAGGATCTTTTAAAGAGTTCAGCCTGGGAGCAAGGGAATTAAATATGACTCAGAGTACGTGCTGCCCAAAGCCAGGCGAAAAGTGAGATAATCATTCATTGATTTATTCAGATATGTATGCGGTCCACAAGCCCTGACAATGCACCTTTGTGTGTGTGTGTGCCAACCTATGCTGGGAGTTGAGGCAAGTAGACAGGAATGAAGGATCTCACTCTACCTTGGAGGAGTTTAGCCACATATTGCTGATTAATAAATTAAGCCACATATTACTTAAAGGGAAGTCATTGAACACAAGGCACACAATGTCATGTGTCCACCAAGTCCTCTTTTTTTTTTTTTTTTTTTTGAGACATAGTCTCACTCTGTCACTAGGCTAGAGTGCAGTCTTCCCGGGCTCCGGTAATCCTCCCACCTCAGCTTCCCAAGTAACTGGGACCACAGGTGCACACCAGCATGTCGAGTTAACTTTTACAGAGACGAGGTCTTGCTATGTGGCCAGGCTGGTCTTGAACCCCTGGGCTCAAGGAATCACCAGCTTGACCTCCCAAAGAGCTGAGATTAAAGGCATGAGACATGGCACCTCGCCTCCAAGTCCTCTTTCATATTCTTCTTTTTGGACCAAAGGAAGGCTACATTTCACAGCTCCCTTGCAGGGAGGTAAATAAGCTGTAGCAGAAGTGACCATTGCATTCCAGAACCCAAGTGCAGCTGTCAGCTCTCTTTTACCGTGCTTTGGGAACCAAGAATGCAGAGGCTGCATGTATGAACGTCTGTCAGCCTGAATCTCTGAGTGATCTCGTGGAACAGAGCCCCTCCGCACCCCACCCCCCAACTATCCTCATTTAAACATGCAGAAGAATGAGAAGTTCCCCTTTGTTTTCTTAAGTCACTGACAATCAGGGATTAATTTACAGCAAAGAGAGCCTCATCTGACTAAAAATCTTGCCTGGGTGTGGTGGCTCACACCTTTAATCCCAATGCTTTTGGAGGCCAAGGCAGGAGATTTGCTTGAGCCCAGGAGTTCGAGGCTGCAGTGAGCTGTGATCACACCACTGTACTCCAGCCTAGGGGACAGAACAAGACCTTATCTCAAAAAACAAAACAAACAAACAAAAAAAAACCCACAAGTTAAACTGGTTAAGATGATGGTGAACTTGGGAAGAAAAATAACATATTTATTTGGTAAATGTGTACAGAGCACAGACTACATGCCATCACTGTGTTGGGGTAATATAAAAATGATTATAGTCTCTGCCCACACGGGACTCATGATCTGATAATACCCACCCAAGATTGGTACATGGTACTTGCTCCATAAACAATACTACCATAATTGCAGGTGCAAAAACACATTCACACACACAGTGTACTCCCATCAGCATACTCAGGTTATAGCAAAACCAAAACTTGCTAGGAAGCAGTCAGTGCCTCAGGTCACTTTCTTTTTCTTTCTGCCATCAACCCTCTACAACATTTTATAGCCTGTGACAGCTTACAATTGTCAATGACTGATGGATGCTGTGACTAACGTCTGTGATCCCAACACTTTGGGAAGCCAAGGCAGATCACCTGAGTCCAGGAGTTCGAGACCAGACTGGGCAACGTGGCGAAACCTCGTCTCTACAAAAAATACAAAAATTAATTGTGTGTGGTGGTGCATGCATGTAGTACTAGCTACTGCTAAGGCGGGAAGATCACTTGAGCCCAGGAAGGCTAGGCTGCAGTGAGTTGTGATTGCTCTGCTAGACTCCAGCCTGGGTGACAGAGTGAGATCCTATCTCAAAAAAAAACAAAACAACAATCACACACACACACAAAAAGACTTGCTATCACTTACAAAATCTCAGAAAGTTGCCCTTTTATAAGGAAAGAGAAATAAACACTTTGATATGATTTGGTTGTGTGCTCACCCAAATCTCATCCTGAATTGTAGCTCCCATAATTTCAGTTACCTCCCACCAGGTCCCTCCCACGTGACATGGGAGGGACCTGGTGGGAGGTAATTGAATCATGGGGGCGATTTTTCCCGTACTGTTCTCATGACAGTGGACAAGTCTCACAAGATCTGAGAGTTTGATAAAGGGAAGTTCCCCTGCACATGCTCTCTCGCCTGCTGCCATGGAAGACGTAACTTTGCTCCTCCTTTGCCTTGTGCATGATTGTTAGGCCTCCCCAGCCACGTGGAACTGTGAGTCCATTAAACCTCTCTCCCTAATAAATTACCCAGTCTCAGGAATGTCTCTATCAGCATCATGAGAATGGACTAATACAACATCCAACCTCACTTCCCAAAATAATGAACTTTAAAAGAAAATCAGAGTCATCAAAGGCGGCACAGAATCCTAGATTGGATCCTGGAACAGAAGTTTTCCACATCAGTGGAAAACTTGATGAAATGTGAGTAAAATCTGGAGTTTAGCGTGTAGTACTGTACCAACACGAATTTCTTCGGTCTGACAAATTCACCTTGGTTTGTAAAATGTTAACATTAGGATAAGTGGGTGAAGGGTATACTGGAATTCTCTGTACTATCTCTGCAACTTCTCCGTAAATCTGAAATTATTTAAAAATTAAAAGTTCAGGCCAGGCGCAGTGGCTCAAGCCTGTAATCCCAGCACTTTGGGAGGCCGAGGCGGGTGGATCACAAGGTCGAGAGATCGAGACCATCCTGGTCAACATGGTGAAACCCCGTCTCTACTAAAAATACAAAACATTAGCTGGGCATTGTGGCGCGTGCCTGTAATCCCAGCTACTCAGGAGGCTGAGGCAGGAGAATTGCTTGAACCCAGGAGGTGGAGGTTGCGGTGAGCCGAGATCGCGCCATTGCACTATAGCCTGGGTAACAAGAGCGAAACTCCGTCTCAAAAAAAAAAAAAAAAAAAAACTAAACAAACTAAACTAAAAGTTCGGTCCGAGTGTGGTGGCTCATGCCTGTAATCCCAGCACTTTGGGAGGCCAAGGTAGGTGGATCACCTGAGGTCAGGAGTTCAAGACCAGCTTGGCCAACATGGTGAAACCTCATCTCTACTAAAAATACAAAAATTAGCCAGGCATGGTGGCACGTGCCTGTAATCCCAGCCACTTGGGAGGCTGAGGCAGGAGAATTGCTTGAACCTGGGAGGCAGAGGCTGCAGTAAGCCAAGATCAGGCCACTACACTCCCATCCGGGTGACAGAGCGAGACTCCATCTCAAAAAAATTAAAAGTTGTTTAAAAACAGTGCAAATGTTTTCCACATATGTACTCTGAAGGTCGTATAAGTAAAGCAAATCTGTGTGTAGGGTTGTCAGAAACAGCAGTCCTTGGGCCAAGGGAAAAGTACAGCAATCCCTAGGCCAAGCCTAGAATAGACACAGAAGTTGCAAGCATGAATATGATGTGGGCGCTGGCATCTAGCATCTCCAAGTCCAATATAAGTCTCCAGGTATATCCCAGCCCCTGGCGTAGTGCCTGACACTAAGCCACAGCACCATTACTGCTTGTTGCTTGGATGAGTGGATACATGATTTCATTCATTCAAGGTGTACTTAATGAAGTACCTACCAAGAGCAGGGCCTTGTTAAAGGCACTATAGATGCAAACACTGTACATTAATTACAGTGAACAAAACAGACAAAAACTTCCTGAGCTCATTATAATTATCTACCAGTACTGGGACAGTGGAAATGAAAACATAAAAAAGCGGCTGGGTACAGTGGCCCACGCCTGTATTCCCAGCACTTTGGGAGGCCGAGGTGGGCAGATCACCTGAGGAGTTGAGACCAACCTGGCCAACTTGGCGAAACCCCATCTGTACTAAAAATACAAAAATTAGCCGGGCATGGTGGCAGGTGCCTGTAGTTCCAGCTACTTAGGAGGCTGAGGCAGGAAAATCACTTGAACCCGGAAGGCGGAAGTTGCAGTGAGCCAAGATCACGCCGCTGCACTCCAGCCTGGCTGACAGAGCGAGACTCCGTCTCAAAAAAAAAAAAAAAAACCATAAAAAAGCAAATATACAGATATTCCGATAGGGATCAGCGCTAGAGAGAAAAATGAAGCAGAGGAGGAAATTCGGGAGTATGAAACAAGGTGGGCAATGTGATTGCAATTTTAAAGAAGGTGTCAGGGAAGGTTCAGCCAAGATCTTCAGGAAGTGAGATGTGTATAAAAGTGTATCTGAAGGAATAAGAAGTGCCCTGGCAGCTGTAAGTAAGTATCACAAACTGGGCGGCTTACCCAGCAGACATTTATGTCTTACAGTTCTGGAGGCTAGAGGTCTGAGATCAAGGCGTCGGCAGGTTTGGTTTCTCCTGAGGTCTCTCTCTGGAGCTTGCAGGTGGCCACCGTCCCGCTGTGTCCTCACACGGTCGTCCCTCGCTCCTGTATTGTCTGAGTCCTGGTCTAGTCTTATGAGAACACCAGTCATATTAGATTAAGGCCCACCCATGTGACCTCGTTTTACATTAATTATCTCTTAAAGGCCCGATCTCCAAATGCAGTCACAATTCTGAGACACTGGGGTTTAAGATATCCACATAGAAATTTTAGGGGATGTAATTCAGTCCATAACAGTGAATGAATGAATGAATGAATGAACCAGTCTGCTGCTTTGCTTATGAGCGAGAGAGTGAAGGCAGTCAGAGAAACATGGGACAAAAGGAACAGGGGATGAGGGCAAGCAGCCACCTCAGGAGAAAAAGCCAGAGATTCGACATGTGTTGTTTTTCAATTCCCTCTTGGCCAATTCAAAATGTTTTTCCCAGCTCTGACTCGTAATTATTTCTGGAAACGGTTTCACTAACTGCTGTCCTGTTAGTGATGCAGTAGAAATCCCTGAACTTAGAGCCAAAAGATGTGAGTTCTGCTCTGCTGGGTGATTTTGGGAAGTCACTAACCTCTCTCTGAGCCTCCTTTCAATGGGGATGGAAATCCCTGCAACGTCTCAGAACTGCAGGCCAAGTTCTGGGAGGTAACCGGCAGGCAGATGAGAGCTTTGTAAACACGGAAATGCAATACAAATAAAAACCTAAGGTACTGCTGTGAAACTTGCTATGAAAACCACTGCAGACAGCTTGTTCCTGGGGCCCTCTGGTCATTTTGAAGGGAGCTTATTTCTTAAACTCCAGCTTTTCCCTGGTTCTTCTCTTCAGCCCTTCAGGACAATCAGAGAGCTGGGGGAGTGCAGGACTAGGGAGAAGAAAGGCTTGAGAAGAAGGAAAGAGAAACAGATTCCACCTGAAGCACAGAGCTGGTGATTTTTGCCTCATCAAGGATTCTTGCTGATACTGACCAGCACCTGTCATTGACATGGATGGGAGCTGACATTGATAGGCACCCTCCTCACTAGGCTCTGTGCTAAATGCTCCCCAGGCATCAACTCACTGAATTCCCGTAACACCCTCTGAGGTTAGGGCTATTATCTACCCATTTTTCAGGTGAATAAACTGAGGTTCAGAAGTGTTAAGTAATTGTCCAGGGTCAATTAAGAGGCAGAATTGAGCCCAGATCTGTCAGCTACTCTTTTAACCTTGACATACACCCCCTCATCATTTCTCACAGTGTCCTGGCATTTAGTAGATACTAAAGACATGTAAGATCTCTAAATTCTCTCGTTTGAATCCCAGCTTTGGCGCTTTCCAGCTGTGTGAAGTTGGACAAGTTATTTGCTTTCTCAGAGGACAAAAATCCCTGCCCTGCCCACCTGTCAACTCCAGTACTTGCCAAGTATGAGTTGGAGGCTGTTACTTAACCTCTCTAAACCTCAGTTCCTGTAGCTATAAAATAGAATAATAATAGTTGATATTCCAAGTGTAAAGCACACAGCTTAGTACCAGGCACATAGAAAGTAATCAACTGGGAGCCAGGCGCGGTGGCTCATGCCTGTAATTCCAGCACTATGGGAGGCCAAGGTGGGCAGAGCACGAGGTCAGGAGTTCGAGACCAGCCTGACCAAAATTACGAAACCCTATCTCTGCTGAAAAAAAAAGAAAAGTGGCCAATCAGGCAGCTATCAATTCAAGATAGTGAAACATGGCAACTATATTCCATCCACGTTAAGTAAGAAGAGCAGAGACAAAAACACAGATCGGAAGGATAAATTTAAAATGTTCATCATCTGCTCCTTTCAGAACTTGAGATCAAGAAAATAATTATCTCAGCTAAAGATGGGCAGTTTTCCTTTGACAAGAAAACAAGATATTGGATGATGCACTGTGTTTTCCTTATGCTTTGCCAGAAAGCTCAGAGCTAAATCTGATTCTTATTAAGAGTAACTGCATGAAGCTGGGTTTAGCCTTCTTTTATATATGTATTTATAAACTTCTGTTCTATTGACTTCACTGTGCCTGTAACATTTAGAGTTAACTTTAGAGAAACTGTTAAATCTAGCTGCTTGAAAAACGGGCTAGGAAAAAATGATCAATACATATTCTGTAGTTACAATTTAATGCATTTGAAATAAAAATATTACCCATTACTTGAATTTTAGACAAAGATAAAAGACACAGAGGCAGGTCTAGATCTATAAACTTAGGTTAAAAAAACTGTTTTAAAGAAAAAAATAAAAGGCAACTAGATGCCAGAGATTAATTTCAAAGTGGAATTAGTTCACATGAAGCATTTAGAGGAAAAAAAAAAATTGTCAATCTTCCTCAGAGCTGCCCAGTTCTGTTTGCAGGCGGGGGGAGTCCCCTTGGCCACACCCAGGCTGACACTTAACTTTTTTGAGTCCCAGCTCTCAGAGGAACAGAGGCCTGCTCCATTTTCCCATGCCAGGAGCAATTTCCTGTTTATCTTTCCACATGCACAAGATGTGAATCCAGGGCAGAAGCCAAGATAATGAGAAGTATTTCTGCAAGCCAGTTCAATGTTAAACATGCAGGGAATGGAGGAAGTTTACATGTATCAAATTTAGTCATGTCCCGTTGTCTGGGGTATCCACTTATATCCAAATGTTATTTTTTTTTCCAATTTTTTTTTGAAATGGAGTCTTGCTGTGTTGCCCAGTCTGGAGTTCAATGGTGTGATCTTGGCTCACCACAATCTCTGCCTCTCTGGTTCAAGCAGTTCTCGTGCCTCAGCCTCCAAAGTAGCTGGGATTACAGGCAAATGCCACCACACCCGGCTAATTTTTGTACCTTTTTTTTTCTTTTTATAGCCCACAACGAACACGTAATTTTTGTACTTTTAATAGAGACGGTGTTTCACCATGTTGGCCAGGCTGGTCTCGAACTCCTGACCTCAAGTGATCCACCCACCTCAGCCTCCCAAAATGCTAGGATTATAGGCCTGAGCCACAATGCCTCGCTGATAGTCTTTCCAAATACCGTAGACCATGGGTGTCCAGTCTTTTGGCTTCCCTGTGTCACTGGAATAAGAAAAATTGTCTTGGGTCACACATAAAATATACAAATACTAATGATAGCTGATGAGCTAAAAAAAATTTTTTAAACTTACGATATTTTTAAGAAAGTTTACTAGTTTGTGTTCGGCCACATTCAAAGCCGTCCCGGGCCGCATGCAGCCCACCGGCTGTGGGTTGGACAAGCCTGGTGTAGACGGTTACAAGGATTCTCATTCCGGCCATGGTGTAATGGCCAAAAGATTGGAAACAATATAAAATTAATCGATGGGAACTGGTAAAATGATACACCCACATGATGGGAAAGAGTGCAGGGGCATTCACAAAGAAAGAGGACAAAACCACCTGGGAAAATAGTTTGCAGTATCTAAAAGCTGAACACAGCCTGCGGTTTCTCCAGCACTCAGAACAAATCCCCAAGTCCCTCGAGCCATGTACAACAGGATTTCCCAAGCTAGGCACTGCTGACACCTGGGGCCAGATGATTCTTTCTTGTGGGGGCTGTCCTGAGCATCATAGGATGTTTCAAAGCCTCCGCCCATAAGATGCCAGTGGCACTCCCCTCTGCAAGTCGGGACAACCAAAAATGTCTCCGGGCATTGCCAAAATGTCACTACTTGCAACAATATCCGTAAGTCTCCTAAAACAGTGCTTAAGCAATGAAGCTAGACGCACGCACAAAGAGTACATATTTATACATCCATCTCGGTTGAGGGACAGGAGGGATGGGCAGGGGGCCTCTGGAATACAAGTTATATTCTGGTTTTGGATTTAAATAGTGAGTACTCAAGTATTTTTCACACTGTAAAAGTTTGCCATGCTATGCAATTTTCTATAATTATGATTCAATAAAATGGTTTAAAAAACGAGGCATATTGAGACAGCTAGATATGGAAAGATATCCAATATGTATAAATGGCAGGGGAAAAAAAAAAAAAGCAAGTTCATTATAATTCCCTTTGTGTTTGTAAGGGATGTATCGGAGCATTCAGGAAGCACACATGCTTGCTGATGGGAGAGTCTGTTGTCAATCACTGCAGAGTGCCCCAGTCCTTATGAATAGATGCAGAGTCACCCAGACCCTATGACTCAGCACGTCTGGTCACCAGGGATATGTCCTAGAGAGGCTCCTGCCCGTTGCCCAAGGGCACATGTGCAGGAAGGCTCACTGCGGTGTTGCCGGAATATCAACTGAGGCTCAGAGGGGTTAAGTGTCTTGCTAAGGATCACATGGCTTATGAACAGGAAAGCCAGGGGCTGAGCCCAGGTTTATTTAAACCCAGAGCTTGAGCTCCTGACCACCATACCTTATGACTGCTACCTCGGGTCCCTGCTGTGCACTGGGTGGGTGGGTGGTATAAACAGGAACTACTGGGCCAGTGGGCTTGAATGGCATCCAAAGATCATTCCATCCATAGTTAACTAATGAAAAGTTTCTGGGTACAGCAAGGACCTCCTCAATTCTCGGGGTACACTGGAGCACACAGGCCCTTTCTTCTACCATCCCTTACTCTTGTCAACCCTTGGGTCCCTCTCCTGCCTCCCACCCAAGGTGTCCCTTCACAGCAGTCAGAGTTCACATCTGGATGAGGAAAGGGAACTTTCCATCTTCAGGGTAGAAAGAGGGAGGAGATGCAGCCTTTCCAGTGACCTCCAAAACCAGGCTGTGCAGACTGAGTTCGTTTAGGCTCCCCAAGAAACAGACCCTGAAACAGGGGTTGGGGTGGGATTTGCGTAGTGATTCCAGGAAACACCAGGAGGGAGGGGACGGTGAGAGACAGGGACGGGAAGGCAGCCAAGAAAGGGTGTGTCCCCAGGCATGTTCCTACAGTTGGGGGCAACTGAGGTTCAATTCTGCTGGGGCCAGGGCAAAGCATGCATCCCAGAGCTGTCCCATGGGAAAGGCAAAGAAGCCGGGTGTTTATCCCCCAGTCCCATCCGTGGTTGGTTAAGCGCTGCTCCCTGGGGCTCAAACACTCCAGCAGTGTTTGCCTTGTCCTGCATATGGGTGGAACGTCCTGTCACAGACAGATAAAAACCCCTGGGCCTGAGCTGCTGGTGTTTATGAGAGGCTGCCTTCAGTGAGGAGGTGAGTGTGGCATGAATCCACAGGCTGCAGAGGAGGGACCTCTGCCATCATCTGTGTCTGTCTCTTTCCCAGCCTTGAATTATCCCACAGTTTGCTCTTCTTTGATTGTTGCCTTGGGGAAATGAAAGCGCAAAGGAAAAGAAACTCACATTCCCATATACTGTGGGTTAACCTGGAAACCTCCCAAACTCTACAGTGGGCCCAGCAGACCCCTCCCTCAGCCCCAGCACAGTGGGAGACTAACGGTGACAGCAATCTCAGGCTTGACGTACCCAGAGCCCTTGCAAGAGGAAGCCAAGGGTGCTTCTCGCCTTTGGGAAGGGAGAAGCTGTGAGTCGATTGAAGTGATCAAAGGTACTTCCATCCTTTACAGATGCAACAAGCTGCTAACACTTTCCAAGAGGGATTAAACAAATGAACATCGGAAACTCTGTCCCTGGGCGGAAAAGAAAAGTCACCAACAGGCATGAATACACACACTCTAGAAACTCTTGCTAGCATCTGAGCTGTTCCCCTGCTTTGTCTCCTTCTGGTTTTGGGTCAACCACGAGAAAAGGCAAATTCCTTTCCATACTGGTAATGATGGTGATAATGATAATAATAGCAACAATGATAGCAGTAGCCCTCACTGCTGAGACTTGTAAATATCACTTTACATCCAGCAACTCATCTTCCCAAAATGCCTAGCAAGGGGGTCGAGCGCAGTAGTTCATGCCTCTAATCCCAGCTCTCTGGGAGGCCCAGGCAGGCAGATCACTTGAGGTCACAAGTTTGAGACCAGCCTGACCAACATGGTAAAACTCTGTTTCTACTAAAAATAGAAAAATTAGTCAGTTGTGGTGGTTCACGCCTGTAATCCCAGCTACTCTGGAGGCTGAGGCAGGAGAACCACTTGAGCCTGGGAGGTGGAGGTTTCAGTGAGCCAAGATTGTGCCATTGCACTACAGCCTGGGTGACAGAGTTACACTCTGTCTCAAAAAAAGAAAAAAGCCTGGGCACAGTGGCTCCTGCCTGTAATCCCAGCACTTTGGGAGGCCAAAGCGGGTGGATCACCTGAGGTCAGGAATCTGAGACCAGCCTGACCAAAATGGAGAAACCCTACCTCTACTAAAAATACAAAATTAGCCGGGCGTGGTGGCGCGTGCCTGTAATCCCAGCTTCTCAGGAGGCTGAGGCAGGAGAATTGCTAGAACCCGGGAGATGGAGGTTGCGGTGAGCCGAGATCACGCCACTGCACTCCAGCCTGGGCAAGAACGAAACTCCATCTCAAAAAGAAAAGAAAAGTCTAACAAGGAGACTCTAAATGAGCCCTATTTTGTCAGTGAGGAAACTGAGGCTCAGAGAAGATGGGTAGGGGGTCACCAACTCAAATGCCTACAGGGGCAGGCAGACAAGATAAACCAGCAAGTTGGGTGGATATCACATATGGACTGTGCTTCAGGAGGACTGTGGGAACTGGAGACAGGGCAGGAATCCCCTCCTGGAGCCCCAGCCTCGCCGTTGCCAAATGGGAATATGGGCACAGTGTGACTGATGTTATTTTTCAAGTGAAGACAGAAAATTGGATTTGAATGTGACATTTTCCCAGTTGTAAGCAGCTGAAATCAGTCAGATTTAGGCCCCTCTGATTATAACAAAATAACAGTGTTAAATAAGATAAAAGTTTGTTTCACACATCAAAAAGAAGTTGGAGGCTGGGCATGGTGGCTCACACCTATAATCCCCAAAATTTGGGAGGCCGAGGCAGGTGGATGATTTGAGGTCAGGAGTTCGAGACCAGCTTGGCCAACTTGGTGAAAAACAGTCTCCACTAAAAATACAAAAATTAGCCGGTCATGATGGTGGGCGCCTGCAACCCAGCTACTCAAGAAGCTGAGGCAGGAGAATGCTTGAACCCAGGAGGTGGAGGTTGCAGTGAACTGAGATTGCACCACTGCACTCCAGCCTGGGTAACAGAGCAAGACTCCATCTCAAAATAAATAAATAAGAAGTTGGAGGCTGGGCACTGTGGCTCACACCTGTAATCCCAGCACTTTGGGAGTCCAAAGAAGGGGATCATTTGAGGCTAGGTGTTCAAGGCCATCCTGGACAACATAGTGAGACACTATCTAAAAAAAAAATCTTTTTTTAATTAGCTGGGTGTGGTGGTATGCGCCTGTAGTCCCAGCTACTTTGGAGGCTGAGGTAGGAGGATTGCTTGAGCCCAGGAGTTTGAGGCTGCAGCAAGCTATGATGGAGTCACATTTTAACTTAATCACCTCTTTAAAGGCCTTACTTCCAAATATGATTACATTCTAGGTTCTGAGGCTCAGAACTTCAATATACAAATTGCTAATTAAGCCCATAAGACTGTCCATCTCCCCAACTCACCCAAAACCTCAAGGGTGGAATTTATGTCTGATCCAAGAAACTAGTGTTTTTTATAGCTGAGCACATGTACCATTTATGGAACATGTGACATACATGTTTTAGGTTAGTATTTAATGTATTAGAAAAGTATGTATAACTAGCACATCAAACCAATAATTTCACAGATATTGTTTGGAATAAGGCTAAAAACAAACAAAAACACAAGCAACTATCTTAGTCCATGTGACCTGCTATCACAAGATACCCTAAACTGGGTAGCTTATAAACACAGAAATGTATTTCTCGGCCAGGAGCGGTGACTCACGCCTGTAATCCCAGCATTTTGGGAAGCCAAGGTGGGTGGATCACCTGAGGTCAGGAGTTCGAGACCAGCCTGGCCAGTATGGTGAAACCCCATCTCTACTAAAAATTAGAAAATGAGCCAGGCATGGTGACGCACACCTGTAATCCCAGCTACTGGGGAGGCTGAGGCAGGAGAATGGGAGGCAGAGGTTGCAGTGAGCCGAGATCACGCCATTGCACCTGAGGTCAGGAGTTTGAGACCAGCCTGGCCAACATGATGAAACCCCGTCTCTACTATAAACACAAAACTTAGTCGGGCATGGTGGTGGACACCTGTAATCCTAGCTACTTGGGAGGCTAAGCCAGGCAATTGCTTGAACCTGGGAGGCGGAGGTTGCAGTGAGCCAAGATCACACCACTGCACTCCACCCTGGGTGACAGAGTGAGACTGTCTCAAAAAATAAAAATTAAAATAAAAAAAGAAGAAGGAGTAAACAAATTGTCTTGCAGGAGTTATGGTAAGGTCGCAAAGATGCTCCCTAAGGGCTGGAGTTGGGGAAATCCAGCATGAAGAACCAGCTCTGAGGTCTTGTGACCCTGAACTCCTTTCCTGGAGCTCCTGCTCATTGACGATATGACCTTGGGCAAGTCACTCAACCTTTCAGAACCTCAATTCCTCAGCTATATACTGGGGATTCTAAATATTCCAGCCTCATATGGCTGTTCCCAGTATCACATGAGCCTTATAAAGAAGAGAACGTGGCTCTGCCACCAGATCACTGGGACATCAGTCCTGGCTCTGCTATTTCCTGGCTGTGTGACCTTGGGGAAGTTACTTTACCTCTCTGAGCCTGCTTTCTCTTCTGTAAGAGCATTAGGGTACCTAACTCCCAGGAGGGTCACAGAATTCAATGAGTTAACTTCATTTTTTGAGTGCTGTCTGGTGGTAGGGAATGTTCAGTCGACATCATTATTATTAGTCACCCCAAGATGGCTTTGATAAGCTGAACTGATCCCTTCCAGGGGCCTTGATCATGGGCATTACCCAGCTCTAGGCTAGGGCTGATGTCAGATTGCTAAATTGGAAGTCTACATCCTGCCATTGTCCCCAGCACCCACTGTCTCAAGGCAGGGAGATGAGGTCATGAGAATTGATGTTTTTGTCCTGAAGGGTTAGGCCAGGGTGGATAGGCAGCCCCTCTCTCCCACTCCTGGTTGCTAAATGAGGAAGCTTTGGACTGAGTTCCTAGGGGTGTCCAAAGAGCTTTACTTCTTTCCCGGACATTTCTGAATACTTGAACTTTTTACAGTGAGCATATATCACTTCTATGATAAACAAACAAACAAGAAAGCTATTTTCATTTTTGCAAAACCAATCCAGGGCTGATTCACACCCTCCTAGATGCCCAGAGTCACTTTCTGACCTATCTGGGTCACTCGTTCATTGGCCTGGCTTTCTCTAAAAATAATCTAATGGAACCAAGAGCCTCTTTTACAGTTCCTTTATCTGTAACGTGCTCTGACTCTAAAGAGGAAGTAACATTAACCACCTCCCAAGCCCAAGCAAGCCATAGACTGTAAAGTATACAGCACCTTGCCAAGCGCACAATGAGTCCTCAGTAAATGGCACCTTTATTATTAATAATGAGAGTTAATTATGTTCTATGCCAGAGACCTTGTAGGCTTTTATTTTAACCCACACAACGACCCGAGAAGGAGGTTCTATTACCATTCCCATTTTACAGATAAGAAAACTGAAGCTCAGTGTGGTGAGGGGACTTCCGCAAGGTTCTGAAGTCAAACCATATTGCGTCTTCTGTCTGCCATGTTTTTTCTCCTGATTTCCCACAGTCCGAATTCAGTCTGATGTCACCTTGATGGGCACCTTCTCTCATCTGTTCCTTCCCTGAGCGGTTCCTCCTTTGGCCAGTTTTCTCCTCTTACCTGGCTGAGGGCTCCTTGCCCGGGCCTCACACTGGAATCACCTAGGGAGCTTGGAAAACTCGCCAGGCCCCAGCTGCACCCTAATCAATTACATCAGAATCTCTCAGGGGCGTGACAACCGTATAATACTAGGTGCCCAGTAAGAGTATTCATTAACACCACTCAGGGGATTCCAATGTGCAGCCAAGATTGCAGATAGGTGTTTTAGAGTTATCTGTGGGCCTGTCTTTACTTTCTTACAAAAAGGGCCAAACTAGTGACCAACTGTCCATTTTGCCCAAGACTGAAGGGGCTCCAAGGACATGGGACTTCCGGTGCTAATACCTGGAGCATGCTGGGAAAACTGAGACCTCTCTGTCACCTTGGCCAAAGTTAGGTTCCCTTGGGAGCAGAAACCAATGTCTCCAGGTGCCAGGTCAGTAACTATAAATGTGGAGTCGCTGGTGGAAGGCAATAGGAGACAGTGTTTAAGGACAGATAAAGATTGTGTCGGCTGGACATGGTGGCTCACGCCTGTAATTCCAGCACTTTGGGAGGCCGGCGAGGCAGATCACGAGGTCAGGAGATCAAGACCAACCTGGCCAACATGGTGAAACCCCATCTCTACTAAAAAAAAAAAAAAAAAAAAAAATAGCTGGGAGCGGTGGCACGTGCCTGAAGTCCCAGTTACTCGGGAGCCTGAGGCAGGAGAATCGCTTGAACCTGGGAGGCAGAGATTGCAGTGAGCTGAGATGATACCACTGCACTCCAGCCTGGGCAACACAGCAAGACTCCATCCCCACCCCACCCCACCCCCTAAAAAAAGACTGTGAGTCCTGCCTGGAGCCTTCAAATAGAATTTTTTTGTTGTTTTTTGTTTTTTTGTTTTTCTGGGAGACACATAGCTATGAATAGAATTAATTGTACATGTTCAAAAAGTTAGAAGAGCTAAAAAAAGAAAAAAAAAAGTTAGAAGAGAGGATTTTGAACGTTCCCAACACAAAGAACTGATGTATGTTTGAGGTGATGGATATGTTAATGACCCTGATTTGATCATTATGCATTGTATACCTGTATCAAAATAACACTCTGTACTCCATGAATATGTAAAATTATTACATGCCAACTCAAAATACAAGAAAATAAATGCAATTGAAGTAAACGTAACAACAGCACTGTGCCATCAATCTAGACCCACTTGTTTTGAACTTTCAGCCAGACCACCTTCAACGTCCACCTACAGCCCCCAGAAGAGTCACCTTCCTGCATAGGGCCTCAGTGGACCTGGTTCTCAGGCCTAGCTGCACATGAGAATCATCTGCAAGGTTTTAAATCCTGATCTGCAGGTCCCAGCCCACGCCAATTGAGTCTTAGTCTCTGGAGTGGGATACCAGCATCAGTATTTTTTTTATTATTATTGTTATCATTTTATTTATCTTTTATTTTTTTGAGACAGGGTCTTCTCTGTCACCCAAGCTGGAATGCAGTGATAATGATATGGTTTGGCTGTGTCCCCACCCAAATTTCATCTCGAAGTTCCCATAATCCCCATGTGTCATGGGAGGGACCCAGTGGGAGGTCACTGAACCACGGGAGTGGATTCTCCCAGGCTGTTCTTGTGATAGTGAACGAGTTCTCACAAGATCGGATGGTTTTATGAGGGGCTTTTCCCCCTTTGCTTGGCACTACAGACTCTGATAAAAATTAGAACCAAAGAGGTGCTTCCAACACATTCATTCACTGGGCACCACTGAGCCTCTGAATGCTGGGAGGTCAGCCTGCACTGCCAGCTGGATGGCTGCTCTGCTGTGTGACTCTGGGCAACAGACTTCACTTTTCTGTGCCTCAGTGATGTCCTCTGCATCTAACATCAACAAGGAAGTGAATGCTGAGGCACCTGAGTCTCAAGTCCCATGGCTATTCCAGGGGGGACTGGAGACCCAGGGTTCCACTCCTAGGGACCTTGGCAGTGGAGGGAGACTTAGTACCACGGCAGGAAACCAGTGGGGAGTTCCACATGAGCGTGGAGGGGTTGTATGTGAGGGTATGCATGCCGGAAGTATGTGTGTATATGCAATGGAGGGTGGTAATGTGAATGTTTATGTGTCTATATGAATGTATATACATATGTGAACTTGCATGAGAATTCGGTGCACACGTGACCATCTAAGTTCACGTGTGTATGGACATCGTGGAAGTGCATGTGCTGGATTTGTACATAATGTGTGAATATGTATGCTTGTGCCTATATGTGTGAGTGTGTATGAGTGTATCTGCATGTTAGCAGCTGGGTGTTGGTGGGCAAGGTATTTTGATCTCTGGTGGCTCAGTTTCCCCATCTCCTAGAATGAACTTAGTAGTAGTACTCGCCATAGTGGATAAAAGATGGCCGCAAATTCGTGCCACTGCTGCCATGGAGAGGCGGAGTCAGTATTCCTTCCCCTGGAATCTGGCTGAACCTGTAATTTGTTCTAATAGAATCTGAGCCTTAAGAGATTTACAGTTCCTCATCTGCAAGAGTGGAATCTTTTTCTTGGAACCTAGTGGCCATGCCATGAGAAGCTACAGCCAAGTGGTATAGCCACTTGGGGGAAACCGAGGCGTGCGGTCATCAGCCCCAGGTGAGCTTGCAGCTCATGACAGCCACCAACAGCCCACCATGGGATGAAGGACCCCTGGACGGATGGCGCATCCCAGTTGAACCTCAGATGACTACAGTCCCAGCCAATATCACTGCCCAGCTGAGCTGAGCCAACACGCAGAATTGTGAGAGAATGATGGCGGTAGTGGCTTTGAAGCCACTAAATTTTATAGAGTGGTTGGTTATGCAGCAACGGATAACTGGTACCTCATAAAATTTTATGCCCTTAGAACAGAGATTGGTAAGCTTTTTCTGTAAAGGGCTAGATAGTAAATATTTCAGGTTTTTCGAGGCTTACAGTCATTGTCACAGCTATCCAATCTGCTGTCGTAGTGCAAAAGCAGCCACAGATAATGCTGTATGTTAATGAGTGAGTGGAGCTGTGTTCCAATAAAACTTTATTTACACAAAGAGGCTGCAGGCAGGATTTGGTCCATGGTCCATAGTTTGCCCTGACCTAGGATACTGTCTGGAGCACGGTAAGTGCTATACGAGTGTTAGCCATGAGTGGGTGTGTGTGTGAGCTCACAAGCATGTATGTCTATGCATGCATGTGTGCACATGCGTGTCTACATGGGAAGCATGCCTCTGAATGTGTGTTGTGTCTGTGCAGAGGATCTGTTTAGTCCTTCTATAAAAACCAAACCACAAGCTTGTACCAACCAACATTTCAACGCAGCTACCCCAAGACTTCCTGCTACTATTCTGGCAAGAAAGGGAAGCTTCGGGAAAAGCCAAGAGAAGAAAGGGCTGCTGTGTCTCTGTCATTTTCATCTGGGTTAAGATTGGAGGGAAGCCATCATTGGTGGTTGTGCTACTGCAGGGCAGGCAGCCCACACCTTCCCATCTGCTGAAAGGATGAAGTCAGTCCTTTGAGGGGAGAGGGGGAGGAGAGGGGACTCTGTAAAAATGAAAAAGGAAGCTTTTTAGGAGCTTTGAAGGAGGGATTGGGGCAGAGGGAGAATGATCTCCCGCTCCTGCTCCTGCCGTGGGTGGCTTTTTCAGGCAACTTGTAAACATCTGCTTGCTTGTTTCATTTTGATCTCCTGCTGTGGGACTTGTGAGGGCCTACTTCCTGTATGACTAATTTCCTTGGCTGGCTTTGCAAAGGCCAAGGAAATGCAGTGAGCGTTAATTTTGGAGACAGCAGATGAGGGTTCAAATCTCTGTTTGTACTTCCTTACTAAATGCCCTAGGGGCATATGATCTCATCCCTCTGAGCCTCAGTTTCCACATCTGTAAATCGGAGCTCCTATTATATAATAGCATCACCTCCTAGGACTATTGCAGTGATCAAAGGAGAACTCCATTTGTCCAGCAATTGTCACAGAGCTTCACTCAGTAAGTGCTCCTGAAGGTGACACCCTGAAACAGACCTCCACAGACGAGGGTGCTGGACTTCGAGATTTCAGGGAAGCCTTCCCTAATTCTCCCAGGCTGCACTAGGTCCCTGTGACTTAAAACCAGTGTCATAAAAACTGGGTTTTTTTTCTTCAAAGCATTTACCTCTGTTAGTTTTAGTGTTCGTTTGTTTGTTTTTTGAGACAGGGTCTCACCACTCTGTCACTCAGACTGGAGTGCTGTGGCATGATCAGGGCTCACTGCAGCCTCAGCTGCCTAGGTTCGGGTGATTCTCCCACCTCGGCCTCCCAAGTGGCTGCGACTAGAGCTGTGTGCCACAACGCCCAGCTAATTTTTGTATTTCTTGTAGAGACGGGGTTTCACCATGTTGTCCAGGCTGGTCTTGAATTCTTGGGCTCAAGCAATCCCTGTGCCAGCAGAGGGCCTGGCACATAGCTGGCACTCAATCATTATTCAGCAGGCTCCCGATGGGGTCTTCCAAACTGGGGTTATGATAAGCACTCTCTTCAACATCCTGGTGTTACCTCGGCAAAAATCCATACGAGTCTGCAGCAACCTCGATTCTTGCCTCCTCAAATGAAAGAATTCAACTGAGGAGCATAAGGGAGAAGGAGAGACCAAGGCAAGTTTCAGAGCAGGAGTGAAAGTTTATTAAAACGCTTTAGAACAGCCGGGCATGGTGGCTCACGCCTATAATCCCAGCACTTTGGGAGGCCGAGGTAGGTGGATCACGAGGTCAAGAGATCGAGACCATCCTGGTCAACATGGTGAAACCCCGTCTCTACTAAAAATACAAAACATTAGCTGGGCATGGTGGCGTGTGCCTGTAATCCCAGCTACTCAGGAGGCTGAGGCAGGAGAATTGCCTGAACCCAGGAGGCGGAGGTTGCGGTGAGCCGAGATCGCACCATTGCACTCCAGCCTGCATAACAAGAGCGAAACTCTGTCTCAAAAAAAAAAAAAAAAAAAAAAAGCTTTAGAACAGGAATGAAAGGAAATACAGTAGACTTGGGGGAGGGCCAAGTATATATGAAGTCCCAAGTCAAAGATCACTGCACTAGTCCTGGGAGTGATACTTGATCTCCCAAGTGCCCCATTTGACCTGTGACTGAGGGTTTTATATGTTGGCAGACTTCCAGGGTTTCACATCCGTTCTCCCCTGATTCTTCCCTTGGGGTGGGCTATCCGGATGTGCAGTGGGCTGTCAACACTTGTGGGGGCGGCGGCCAGTGGCGGACGCGCAGTGTGCTTACTGGAGTTGTATGAGGTGTTCTTCCTTCATCAGCCTAATGTCTCTAGAAGGTCATATACCAGTTAAACTCTGCCATTTCGCTTCTTAAAGCTCATGCTTGAGCACATGCATCCAACTCCTAAGATCTAATTGGGAAGCTGCTGATCACGTTTTATGGTCTTGTCTTGTCTTGACTTTTCTATTTTCTTTTCCTTTCCTTATCTTTTCTTTTCCTTTTTGAGACTCACTCTTGGTGCAGTGGCGTGATCGGAGCTCACTGCAACCTCCGCCTCCCGGGTTCAACCGATTCTCCTGCCTTAACCTCCCCAGTAACTAGAATTAAAGGCACCCGTCATCACGCCTGGCTAATTTTTTGTATTTTTAGTAGAGGCAGCGTTTCACCACATTGGCCAGGGTGGTCTCAAACTCCTGACCTCGAGTGATCCACCTGCCTCCTCAAAGCATGGTTTTTATTGCCTCTGTAGGATCGTGCACACATCCCTTCTGCTCCCCGCCCATTGGTGAACCAGTCACTTGGCCCTGCCTAAGTGCAGGGGACTGGGAGATAGACGGTTATTCATGCATATTCAGCATGTGGAAGGGGAGAGCTTAGACTCTGGCTGCTCCCAGGAGGCTGGTTTAGTGAGAGGAAGCCCAAATGCACTTTCAAGCCTTGCAAACTGGAGATCCATACTAATTAGACTGCTTTTTTTTTTTTTTTTTTTTTCTGAGACGGAGTTTCGCTCTTGTTACCCAGGCTGGAGTGCAATGGCGCGATCTCGGCTCACCGCAACCTCCGCCTCCTGGGTTCAAGCAATTCTCCTGCCTCAGCCTCCTGACTAGTTGGGATTACAGGCAAGCGCCACCATGCCCAGCTACTTTTTTGTGTTTTTTTAGTAGAGACGGGGTTTCACCATGTTGACCAGGATGGTCTCGATCTCTCGACCTCGTGATCCACCCGCCTCGGCCTCCCAAAGTGCTGGGATTACAGGCTTGAGCCACCGCGCCCGGCTTAGACTGCTTTTGAAAACCAGGTGTTTACCAGAGAAAAAAGAATCATCACAGGTCCTCTGCTTAAAATATGGAGCGGGGTTTCTAGCCTGCAGTTTCTCGCCATGCCAGGTCCTGACATTTTCTCACCTCCAAATGCCAAAGCTATTTGTCTCCAAGGCTGAAACATGTTTTAATGACTTCGTTTTGATAAGGATGACAGTTGCCCATCAGAGGCATAGCTGCTACTTTCAGGAGACTAATGATTGAATAAACCATGAAGATAAAAATCGTTTGAGAGATTGGGTTCTCAAAAGCTTTTAGCCTGGGTCTGCCATGCAGCAGGACTCCTAGGGGTCTTTTTTTTTTTTTGGCTTCATTAGAAGGTGTCTTGATGGACTTTATTTTTTTAAGTGCCAGCTCAGAGTCACTACACCTAAAGATGAGTGGGGGAGAGAGATTGAGATAATGTGGAAAAAAACATTGAATATTCATGAAAAGAGCCAGCATTTTTTAAGGACAGGCTGTATCTGACTATATGTTATCTGCAGGCTATAAGATTAAAAGAAGGGGGGCAGTGACCAGGCATGGTGACTCACACCTGTAATCCTAGCATTTTGGGGGGTCTCAGTGGAGGGTCCCTTGAGGCCAGGAATTTGAGAATAGTATGGCAACAGAGTGAGACGCCATCTTAAAAAAAAAAAAAAAAAAAAAAGCCTGGCATTGTGGCACATACCTGGAGGCCCCGTTACTCAGCTGCCTGAGGCAGGAGGATCACTTGAGCCCAGGAGTTCAGGCTGCCCCACTACACTCCAGGCTGGGCAACAGAGTAAGACTCTGTCTCTGAAAAAAAAAAAAAAAAAAGTAAAAAAAAAAGAAAGAATGGTCAGGCGCGGTAGCTCATGCCTGTAATCCCATCACTTTTGGAGGCCGAGGCTGGCAGATCATGAGGTCAAGAGATCAAGACCAGCCTGGCCAGCATGGTGAAACCCTCTCTCTACTAAAAATACAAAAATTAGCTGGGTGTGGTGGCACACTCCGGTAGTCCCAGCTCCTTGGGAGGCTGCGGCAGGAGAATCACTTGAACTGGGAGGCGGAGGTTGCAGTGAGCCGAGATGGTGCTACTACACTCCAGCCTGGCGACAAAGTGAGACTCCGTCTCAAAAAAAAAAGAAAGAAAAAAGAAGAGAAAAGAACGAGGTGAACAGGCAAGGGCACCGTCCCTCTGAATATTGAGACGTTTCATTAACTAGAAGTTTCAGGATGACTCTGATGCCTCTATTTTGTTTAACTGTTTCCTTCTCCTTGGGGTTGAAGAAAAAGGGAACTGCCATATAACAAACCTCACGCACACCAGCTGGTACTTCCACAATATCTGGTGGAGAGATCGCAGGTACTCTACTGGGTACCGGAGGTTCCAGAAGGGCCATCTGACCTAGGTCACTGGCTCACAACCCAGCTGCACTCTAAAATTGTTTACAGCTCCCATGCCTCAGCTGCATCCTCATAAGTTCTGACCTCCCTGGTCTTGGGTGGGGTCCCAAGCATGAGTATTTGTTCAAAGCCCCTCACCCATCATTATGAAGCCAGGATTGAGAACCACTAGCCTAAGCTTTCTGCCCAGGAACTCAAGCAATGAAAATCAGACTAGCGAGAAAGACGACACGCTCTAGAAGTAAGTATGAGATAAGCATGTGGTTGATGCTCTCACTGGATGGTCTCCCTTCTGGGAATGCACCTATAATGAAAAGTCACAACCGCAGACTCATTGACAGTCCTGCAGGGAAGGAAGTTTGGTGGCAGGGAGACATCCAGCAGAGTACCTAAGAGTGATTCCTTCTTAAGAAACGGATTCATCTTCCTGTGGTTCCAAAAATGCTGGTGCACCCCTAAGAGAACACAGCTAACATTTAGATAACATTTCTCAATTTTTCCACTTTACGTTTTGATTCTTCGAAGGAACCTATAAAAGGAGAGATTATCTCCTTGATTTTGCAAATGATGGGACTGATGTCCAGACAGGTTAATTGATTTGCCCAGAAAAATATACTCAGTGATTGGTGGAGCTGAGACTTCAATCATAACATTTATGGGGCATTTACTAAATCCTAAAACTTAGGCAAGTATTAATTACATAATTACAGAACGGTAAATTATCTAATAACTTCTCACTTTTTTTTTTTTCCCTGTTTCTCTATTGCAAACTTCTCACTTCTTTGACAGAATCTTCAGCTATGTGTTTGTGATATTTCTCTGGCAGACTTTTTTTTTTTTTTTTTTTTGAGATGGAATCTCACTCTGCAACCCAGGCTAGAGTGCAGTGGCGTGATCTCGGCTCACTGCAACCTCCACCACCCAGGTTCAAGGCATTCTCCTGTCTCAGCCTCCTGAGTAGCTGGGACTACAGGTGGCCACCACTATGCCCAGCTAACTTTTGTATTTTTAGTAGAGACAGGGTTTGCCAGATTGGTCAGGCTGGTCTCAAACTCCTGACCTCAGGAGATCCACCTGCCTCAGCCTCCCAAAGTGCTGGGATTACAGGTGTGAGCCACCACGCCCAGCCTCTGACAGACTCTTATTTACCCACTATACTCATTCTTTCATCATCTACTGTTCAGGGCTGCTGTATGCCATGTGCCAGGCTAGTTTTCCCAGCTTGCCTTCCAGCTAAGAATGGTCATGTGACATCATTCTGGCCAATGAGAGGTCAGAGGAAGTCTAATGAGTTCCTAATCCAACAGTCCTCAACCTTCTTGGCACCAGGGACCCGTTTTCGGGAAGCCAATTTTTTCATGGGCTGGGTGTGGGGGAAGGATGGTTTTTGGATGACTCAAGTACATTACATTTACTGTACACTTTTTTCTCTTATTATTACATTGTAACACAGAATGAAATAATTATACAACTTGTCATAATGTAGAATCAATGGGAGCCCTGAGCTTGTTTTCTTACAACTAGATCGTGTCATCTGGAGGTGATGGGCACAGTGACAGATGATCAGGCATTAGAGTCTCATAAGGAGCATGCAACCTAGATCCCTGGCATGTGCAGTTCACAACAGGGTTCGCCCCGCTCCTATGAGAAGCTAATGCAGCTGATGATCTGACAGGAGGTGGAGCTCAGGTGGTCATGCCAGAGACGGGAAGCAGCTGTAAATACTGATGACTGGTTGCGCTCAGTTGCCTACTGCTCACCTCCTGCTGGGCAGCCCCATTTTTAACACGCCATGGACTGGTACTGGCCCATGGCCCAGGGACTGGGGACCCCTGCCCTAATTCTCTTTCCTCCCTTCTTTAAACAAAGTTAAGGGAGGTGGGATCTGGACACGACAAGCATGAGGATACAAAGCAAAAATAGCCGAATAACAGAGCAAAAAGATGCTGGGTCCTGATTCATCCTGGCCTGCTGCCTGCCTACCTCCAGGCTTCTGGCTGCGTGAGAAAAGCCGCTATTTGTTTAGGTCGCCCTAGGTTAGGTTTTTATAAGCTGTGGCCATATGTATTCCTAATGGATACAGTTTCCTCTATGCTCTTTCTTGTCGTTGTTCTTGTTCTTCACAATTGAATACAACAGCTTAACGCCAGTGAGCACAGGACGGAGGCTGCAGCCTCAGCACGCTGCGCACGCAGAGTCCTTGTCTCGGCCCTCTCACCTTTGAAACCTGTGGCATCTTGTAACCGAATGAGTACTTTCATTTTCCCAGTTTCCATTTGTTTTTACAAGACAAGGCAAATGTGGGAACATATGCAAACAGCTGTTAAACACGGAGATGGCAACAGTGTCACAGCTCGACGGTTCAGTGGTGGACCAGGTGCCCCACTGTGCTTCAGCCAATGAGGGAAGCCCGGATTCATTGCGTGGAAGGTGGTTTGGGGTGTCAGTCAAGTGCCTGTATAAAATTCTGACTGTTTGAAAATCAGATGTACAGAGTTAAGGACTGCCTGTACCAGGAGGGGTGGCTCACACCCACATCCACAGTTCCAGCACTTTGGGAGGCTGAGGTAGGAGGATTGTATGAGGTCAGGAATTCAAGACCAGCCTGAATAACACAGCAAAATCCTGTCTTGACAGAAAAAAAAAAAAAAAAAAAATTGAAAAAATTAGCAATGCACGGCAGTGCATGCCTGTAGTCCTAGCTACTTGGGAAGCTGAGGTGAGAAGATCTGTTGAGCCCATGAGTTTGAGTCTGTAGTGAACTATGATGGCGCCACTGCACTCCAGCCTGAGCAAAAGAACAAGACCCCATCTTTAAACAAGCAAACAGGACCAGGCACTGTAGCTCACGTCTATAATCCCAACACTCTGGGAGGCCAAGGTGGGCAGCCTCCCAAAGTGTTGGGATTATAGATGTGACCAGCCTGACCAACGTGGAGAAAACCCATCTCTACTAAAAATACAAAATTAGCCAGACATGGTGGCACATGCCTGTAATCCCTGCTACTCAGGAGGCTGAGGCAGGAGAATCGCTTGAACCCAGGAGGCGGAGGTTTTGGTGAGCTGAGATGGCACCATTGTACTCCAGCCTGGGCAACAAGAGCAAGACCCCATCTCAAAAATAGATAAATAAACAAGCAAACAAACAAACAGAAAAATGAACTGCCCCTATTTACTACAGTGGCAGCCTTTGTACGCCAGATTTTCCTAACCATCTATATCAATTAGTTATTGTTGAACAATAAACCACCTCTAACTGAGTGGCTTAAAACATGCAGTATCTGTTTATTACTGCTCAGAGTCTATGGGCCAGCTGGGTGGTTCTGCTGGTCTGGGTCAGGCCCTGCTGATCTTGGCTGGCTCATTTGAGTGTTTCCATCAGTCAGTGGTCAGGTCGACTGGGGAGCTAGGGAGGAGGTGAGGAAGCTGGTCTCAGACGTCCTCATTCCCATATCTCCCAGTTGGCTGGCTGGCAGCTCTGGGGACAGGGTTAAAGGAGTCATGTGATCACTCATCCCCCAGCAAGTGAGCTGTTCACATGGTGGCAGTGGCCTTCCAAGAGAACATTAAGAAATAGACACGACCTCTTGGTCTTGAACTCTTGAGGTCTAGGCCAGGAACTAGCACCATGTCCCCCTGCCACGTTCTACTGATTAAACAAACTCACAGCTGGGCGCAGTGGCTCACATCTATAATCCCAGCACTTTGTGAGGTCAAGAAAGATGGATTACCTGAGGTCAGGAGTTCAAGACCAGCCTGGCCAACATGGCAAAACCCTGTCCCTCCTAAAAATACAGAAAAATTAGCCAGGTGTTGTGGCAGGTGCCTGAAATCCCAGGTACTTGGGAGGCTGAGGCAGGAGAATCACTTGAACCTGGAAGGCAGAGGTTGTAGTGAGCCAAGATGGCGCCACTGCACTCCAGCCTAGGCGACAGAGCAAGACTCCATCTCCAAAAAATAAACAAATAATAAATAAATAAACTCACAGAGCCCTTCCAGATGTAAGGGGCAAGCAAATAATGTACCGCTTCTTGATGGAAGAGAATGCAAAGTCACTTTGCAAAGGGCATGGGTGCAAGAAGACTAGAGAACAGGGACTATTTTTGTAAGTAGTTGACCATAGTATCCTGAATAAAATTTTTCATGGTGCAAAATGCCATGGACATCACGGAAGGAGATGAACAACAGTTGGGTAGCAGAGAGATAATTGGGGGTGGATGCCAGGGAGACAGACCCTACAGAGGAGAAAGAACAAGCTTGAGCAAAACGAGCAGAGGAAGAGGTCAGAGACACAGATTATACGAAAATGCCACTCTAGTTTTAATTAATTAATTTATTTGTAGAGATGAGGGTCTTCACTGTGCGGTGCAGGCTGGTCTCAAACTCCTGCACTCAAGTGATCCTCCTACCTCAGCCTCCCAAAGTGTTGGGATTAGTAGAACGGCATTTTTAGGCCATTCTAATAATTGCTTCTATACTGACTCATACTGGACATTTCATCTGTGCCAAGCACTTTGCCTGCAAAAATCTCACTTAATCCTCAATCACTGCTATGGGCGAGGCTCCATTATTAATCCCATTTTACAGTTGAGGGAATTGAGATTCAGAGAGGATAAGGTAACTTGTAGAGACACATAGATGAGAAGTGCAGAACACAAGATTTGAAGACAAGTCTGTTTTTCGTTTTATTTTTTTTTTAAGATAGAGTTGGGCACTCTCGCCCAAGCTGGTGCAGTGGTGTGATCCCAGCTCCCTGCAACCTCTGCCTCCTGGGTTCAAGTGATCCTCCTGCTTCAACGTCCCCAGTAGCTGGGACTACAGGCATGTACCACCACACCCAGCTATTTTTCTTTTTCTATTTTTGGTAGAGACAGGTTTCACCATATTGCCCAGGCTGGTCTTGAACTCCTGACCTCAAGTGATCTGCCTGCTTTGACCTCCCAAAGTGCTTGGATTACAGGGATGAGCCACCGCACCCTGCTGACAAGTCTTTGCATTAATTCATGCCACTCTAATTTGTCTCTCTGTCCCTACCTCTGGCCCCTGCCCAGGCCTGGACCACTGCAGCGTCCAATTCCTTATGGTCTTGCTCCAGATCTTGGCTAACTTTTTCTATAAAGGGCCAGAAAGTAAATCTTTTCAGCTTTGTGAGCCATTTGGCCTCTGTCATAGTTACTCAACTCTGCCCAGGTAGCGTGAAAGCAGCCACAAACGGTATGTTAATGAGTAGGTGTGGCTGTGTACCAATGGCACTATTTACAAAAATACTCAGGTGGTAGTTTGCCAACCCTTGTACCTAGAGTGAGTCAAATTCAAATATGACCTTGCCACTCCTTGTCTAAAATGATTCAATAGTGCCCTCTGATCAGTTCAAACCTCCGTGTGGTCTGCAGCTGTGTGTGCGTGTGTGTGTATGTGTGTGTGCGTGCCCGTGTGTGCATGTGCATGCGCGTGTGCATGTGTGTACGTGTGTGTGCGTGTGCATGTGTGTGTGCGTGTGCGTGCATGTGCATGTGTGTGTGTGTGTATTCTGCACCAGTGGCAGCACCATTCCCTGGCAGCTTGTTAAAGAGGCTGAACCTCAGTCACGGTGGCTCGCGTCTGTAATCCCAGCACTTTGGGAAGCCAAGACAGGAGGATTGCTTGAGGCCAGGAGTTCAAGACCAGCCTGGGCAACAGATCAAGACTCCATCTCTTCAAAAAATTTTTAAAAAGTTAACTGTGCATGGTGGTGGATTCCTGTAGTCCAAGCTACTCAGGAGGCTGAGGCAAGAGGATCGCTTGAGCCTGGGAGGTTGAGGTTGCAGTGAGCTATGATCCTGCCATTGCACTCTAGCCTGGGCAACAGAACAAAACCCTATCTCAAAAAAAACTGATAAAGAAGAAGGTGAGATCTGCTGAATCCGAACTTGTTTTGGGTTTTGTTTTTGTTTTTCTGGGGGGTTTTTTGGTTTGTTTGTTTGTTTGACAGAGCATTGCTCTGTCGCCCAGGCTGGAGTGCAGTGGCACAATCTCAGCTCACTACAACCTCCGCTTCCTGGGCTCAAGCAATTCTCAAGCCTCAGCCTCCTGAGTAGCTGAGACTACAGGCATGCATCACCATGCCTGGCTAATTTTTGCATCTTTAATATAGATGCGGTTTTTCCATGTTGGCCAGGCTGGCCTCAAACTCTTGACCTCAAGTGATCCCCATCTCAGCCTCCCAAAGTGCTGGGATTACAGGTGTGAGCCACCACACCCAGCTAGAACTTGCATACTAACAAGCTTCCCGGGTGATCTACACACTCCAGCCTGAGAAGCTCTGGCTTCCAACTCCCTCCCGTCTGATCCTTTCCACTGAATCCTCCTCCCCTCCTCTCCTCCTACCCCTACTTTCCAAGCAGACTGGAATGCTCTTTCATCTCTGCATTCAATACATTCTTGTCCAGCCCAACTCCCTTCGCTTTTCTCATTCCCACCGGTCTTTGGATCTCGACTTAGACGTCACTTCTTTCAAGGAGCTCTCCTGCAAACCCTAAAGTGCGTGAAGTACCCTTGTCTGGTTTTCAAAAAATTTCTCCTCCCCAGCACCCACCACACTGTATGGTAATTGCTTCTTTCATTGCCTGTCTGCCTCTCTCTGTGAGCTCAGAAGGGAGAGGCCATGTCTGTCTTGGCCACCTCTGTGTGTGTGTCCTCAGTGCCCTGGGACAGTATTATTCATTGAAAACCAAGTGAAACACACCCCACCAACTTTCCCCTGGGCAGGTGCCCCACACAGCTACTATGAATGGTTTCCCTGAGCTTCCGCCTATCTGAGACTCTGAAAGGCCCTTAGTCTCTAAGATTCTATCTCCTGCTAAGCCTACTGGTTTTTTGTATTAGCAAACGTTTACAATTTCGCAAGGGGCCTGAGGGCCTAAGAGGTTTCTGGACAAAACTCTTGAGCCACAGGCCAAGACTTGAATTATGTTTGGGTAGGTGTGGGGGAGAAGGGATGGGAGAGAGAGGCAGAGAGGAGAGGTGGGAGCAGAAGGTTCTAGGCCAGGAAGAAGACTTGAAGGTTCAGGATACCAGGGAGCATGCCCGCAGCACTGTGAACTAGCTTTTTTTCCCCCCATCTGTATACAGAGCTAATTCTACACACACAAAAATTATCCCCAGCCTGAACACATGGGAAAGTTTCCCACACACCCAGAGGCTCAGAGCAGTTGAGGCTTGTGCAAAGAACCACAAGCCAGCACAGGCCAGGCTGCCCCCGGGGAAGATGAAAGCCCTCCCCCAGATCTGACATTCAGTCCAAAGGTTTCTACAAGTTCCTTTATTAATAAAGCAAAATAGAAAAGAACAAGGTCCCAAAATGACCCATATGATTCAAAGTGCAAAGTTACTCCGGCCTGCAAGAGAAAACGAACAGCAGGCCTTGACTGTTGGGGCCACAGAAATTTGGTGTGATTAAACCGCCTTTTCATCACACAATTGTAGCAGCTGAACCATATCTGATTAACTCTTTGGTCTCTGTTACTGGAACAAAACTAATGCTATGACTGCAGCCACCAGACTGCAACCTAAAACACAGTTTCGGGTCAGAAGACGTTACAAATCACAATAAAACAGGAGGAATGTTAAGTCAAGCAACTGAATCAAGGCACCTTTTTTTAAAAGCAAAAAGTTGTTTAAACATATTCCAGAAAAGTAGATACGTCAAAAACCAGATTACAATAGATATCATTTCGCTGCACATTTTAGTCTATTTTCTGTATACACAGTCACACATTCTTCGCCTCTCCCAACTTACACATACTTTATCCCCCCAATTATGTGCTATGTAGGTATGAAAAAATAAAGTTGTATCTAAACAAATGATTAAAAAAAAACTAACGAATGCCACGATGATAACGCTGAACTTGTTTCCCTCTTGAGGGACTTTGGAAATGTTACTGAGGTTCACTTTCCCCACCCCTAAATCATCTTCCTCCATGTAGACAGGGATGAGAAGTCAAAGTCTTCATCAAGGTCAAAAGCCATATGCTACAGAAAAAGTAGCTTACTCCACAGAAGTTACATGAGATGCTTTGGAAGCGCTTAGGTTAATGCCTTCACAGTGTTTGCTAGGATGTCAATTTTGGTGGAGCTGCTGAGTCAGAAAATGATAGAGGCCAGGTACGCTCACGCCTGCAATCCCAGCACTTTGGGAGGCCGAGGCGGGAGGATTACCTGAGGTCAGAATTTCGAGACCATCCTGGACAACATGATGAAACCCCTGTCTCTATTAAACAAAAAAAAAAAAAAAAAAAAAAGAAAGAAAGAAAGAAAGAAAGAAAGAAAGAAAGAAAGAAAAAATTAGCCAGGCATGGTGGCAGGCACCTATAATCCCAGCTATGTGGGAAGCTGAGGCCCGAGAATCACTTGGACCTGGGAGGCGGAAGTTGCAGTGAGCCAAGATCGTGCCAGTGCACCCCAGCCTGGGCAACAAGAGTGAAACTCTGTCTGGAAGGAAAGAAAAAAAGAAAATGATAAGGGCTGGGCGTGGTGGCTCACGCCTGTAATCCAAGCACTTTGGAGGCCAAGGTGGGCGGATCATCTGAGGTCAGGAGTTCAAGACTAGTCTGACCAACATGGTGAAACCCCGTCTTTAAAAAAAAAAAAAAAAAAAAAAAAAGAAAAGAAAAGAAAATGATAAAACATTCCAGATGAAGTCTGATCAGAACCATGCTTTTAGGGCAGGTGTGGTGGCTCATGTCTGTAATCTCAACACTTTGGGAGGCCGAGGTGGGAGGATGGCTTGAGTCCAGCAGTTCAAGACCAGCCTGGGCAACATAGGGAGACCCAGACTCTACAAATAATTTTAAAATTTGTTGGGTGTAGTGGCACAAATCTGTGGTCCCAGCTAGTTGGGAGACTGAGGCAGGAGGATCACTTGAGCCCAGGAGGTCGAGGCTATAGTGAGCTGCGATTTGGCCACTGCACTCCAGCCTGGGCAACAGAGCGAGATCCTGTTTCAAATAACAAAAACAAAAACCTGTGTTATTGGTAGTGGAAATGGTATAAGCTCAAAGAAGCTTGCACCGCAAATCCAGCCACCAATCATCATTGTAAAGGCACGTGCTAGGATACCAATAACCCCCGAAAATTAATTTAAATATACAAATAAAAGAGATCCACTCATAACCTGGGAGGAAAAAAAAAAATAGAAACAAGTTATTCTGCAATCCTTCCTTATTAGTCATCTGCAAAGTCCGACAGAGCCGAGAGGTTCACCCCAACACCAGGAGGGAAATGCCAACAACGTTGATGTAGGACCTGACTCAAAAAGAACAGCTCCGAGATCAAGCAACCTCCTGAAGACTGTGAGTTAAGTGTTATCTGTGGCTGTGTTATTTTTTTTTTTTTTTAGTTTGTTTCTACAATAAAGCTTAGCTCTGAGAAATAAAGATGATCTGAAATATCACAGCCCCAAGTATATATAACACTACCATATCCAACACAAAAAATATGACTTTATACATACTTGGGGTATTAACTGTGTAAGGCAGTGGTCGCAAACTGGTGGCCCCCAGACTCAAACAAATGTTTGGCCCACGTGGTGTTTTGGACATTTTAAAAATCAGCAAGTTTCGATTTTCAAAAAAAAAAAAAAAATCCTGATTTGCAGCTTTTTGCCCCGTTTTTTTCCTGCATGGCTGAGCAATGGCCCCCTCCTTGAAGGTGGGCACTGCTTCCCCCCCACCCCACTTCCCACCCTTGTTTCTGCAGGCTGCTGAGTTTGCGACCGCTGGTTGAAAACAGAACTAAAAACATGTTTCCTAACCCAAACCTCTCTCACACCCTCATGCAATTATTTCCTCCTTCCCTCTCTTGCTTCACTTTCATCTTAAGTCCTCCTTCTCGAATTCTTTGAATTTCTCTTGGTTCACTCAAATTCTCCCTTCTCTCAGCTTCAGTTTCATTTTGCAAAAGAAACATCTCCGTTCAGCCCACGATCATTCCAGGAAGGCTCCCAAGACTGGTCAGTGGGAGTTACTGAAGGGTGTCTCGCCGCAAAATGACTGAGTCATCTTCCCCAAAAACATTTTCCTCTGGCACTGGCTGGACAATTTTTTTTTTCTTTTTGCTGTTGTTACTGTGGAGCCTATTTGCATGAGACTATTTGCATATATGAATCTCCAGTACCAAGCATACACCAAAAATGTGTACATTTCAGATGAAGGACATGATGGAGCCCTAATAAAATACAGAATTGAGCTTAATTTAAGTGTCTTGGGCAAACATCATGCCTGGCTAATATGCCATATTATTTCCGTTGTACACAGTACATGTTTTGGTTTACTGAACATTGATCAAAATTGATCGACATCTGTAAGTTTTGGTTACCATGTACAGAGAACAATTGCTTAGCATGGCATTTAAATAAAACAGTAATATTTTAAAAATTCAAAAACACAATGCCCCATTTATTTTAAAAAAATAAAATTTAAAAACCTTGAGGATGGATGAGGCTTTGGGTAATTAACCAGAAAAAATATATAACAAAAAAACTACAAGAACAGAATATGTTACCAGATTTATACTTTAAAACACTATTAAAAGAAAAACTCACTGACACAGCTAGAAATATTTCTAAAATTCAGCTTTTTAAAGCTTATATTTTAATTTTATTCTTTCAAGACAGAGTCTCGCTGTTGCCCAGGCTGGAGTGCAGTGGTGTGATCTCAGCTCTCTGCAACATTTACCTCCCAGGTTCAAGCGATTCTCCTGCCTCAGCCTCCCAAGTACCTGGGATTACAGGCGCCCACCACCACGCCCGGCTCATTTCTGTATTTTTTTTAGTAGAAATGGGATTTAACCATGTTGGCCAGGTTGGTCTTGAACTCCTGACCTCAGGTGATTCAACCCCCTCGGCCTCCCAAAGTGCTGGGATTACAGGCATGAGCCACTGCGCCCAGCCTTAAAGCTTTATAATCCTTCCAACATTATGTCCCCCACTGTAGAGACTAGTAGACAGTGAATACAGGGGAAGTTGTAGTTGAGTATGGAATGAATATATATATATATATATATATATATATATATATCGTGTGTATGTGTGTGCATATATATATATATATATATATATATGATCTACTCTTGGCATTTATTTTTAAAACTAATTTTAAAAAATACTGTGCAGTTACTATCTTTGGATAAAGTTGGCAGACTGACTCTTTTTGCACAATGCAGTACCTTATGACCTAACATTGACCTCAAAAGCTAGAAATGACCTTTGCGGGGAACTGTCCCCGCAAACCTCAAAGAGACAGCACAACGTTGCAGCTGTTTCTCTTTCAGCCCCAGGTCCCAAAGGATATAAGAAGCCAATGCAGCTTTGAGGAGAAGGATTCCCTGTAAATCACTCACTCACAATGATTTCCCACAGTGGCCAAGTAGATCCCCTCAAGAAAGAAGGTTCACAGAGTCCCCTCAAAAGAGCTTAGAAATTCAACAATGGTTCTATTCACATAGCCATTTCTGTCTTCCAAATTTTAGCTTTAAGAGTCTAAGGAAGTACATGTTTTTATTTAGGGGAAAAAAAAAATCTCAATGCATAACACTTGGACCGGCTGTATTTCAAATCAGGCAAGCAGAGGCTAGACAGTGCTGAACTTAAAAAAAAAAAAAAAAAAAAAAAAAAAAAAAAAAAACACGCAACTGAGAGTGTTATAAATTTGGTAGGACAAGGAAGGAAGGATTCCAGGACAGGCTCCTCCCAGCTGCAAAATACACCCAACCTGGTGATACTGACACCTACAGAGAAAGGAGACAGACTGCTATCAAGGGCTGTCTCCCTTGCTCTTTTCCTAATTTGTCTCCTCTGCCCACCACCAGGGAGAACCTGATCTTCAAGCACAGAGCCCAAGATACTGAACTCTAAGTGAAATGTTTTGGAAAACCTGTGTTGGATCAACAGGTCCTTGAACTTGGCCTCTTGGGAACACCTAAGGCTGCCTGGACAAGGAAGAACCATCAAGGGTTAGAGACTGAGCACAAACTACAAGCTAAGCAGCAGGCATTTCCTCTTCATTAGCTCATAAAGCTCAGAAAGAAATCTTTGTGAAGGTGTTTGCTTAAAACCTTAAAATTAAAAAGGCTATTGTCTCCAGCCAGCAGCCAGCCTCGGAGAAACACCTTTATAGGGAAAGCCTAAAACACATTTTTCTCCAAAGCCAACATTTTTATGCCTTCGCCAGTGTTGTCTTGAAGATGTATTTGGTTGCTGCTTTGCACGGTGTCTGGCTGGCAGTAGGTAGCTCAATGACTGGGTGTTGACTGACTGGTACATATCCCAGCTTGTGGCCGGTGGGGATGTTAGGCTAGCATGTTGGCCACTCTTCAAGGCTGCACATTTATTAATAAGAAACCTAACTGGCCTCCCTTTCAGATGCAACGCTTGGTGCTAGCAATTACCACAAAATGAGTGAATTCATCAATATAAAGTGCTATTTTCTCTGGAAGTTTCTCTAACCGACTCTCGACTGCCTTTCCATATGTGTGACTTAATTTTTTGACAATCTTGTCAAACACTTGTGATTGCACCATTTTAAAAATACATTAATATTAATTTGAAGTGGAAATTATGTTCCTCTGAACATTAGCCCCGAAAATAGAACTTGAATTCCAGTTGCAGATCAAGATTCAGATTTTTCTTTTCAAAGTCAATCAGGAACCCAGTACCTAGCAAGTAATTGTGTCAAAAACTTTAGTTTTTTTTGTTTTTTTTTTTTAATTTGGGCAGAGAGATCTGTGTCTAAAAGCCAAAAGAAGAAACTTTCCCTGCAGCTAATTCTTGCTTCTTCTACTGGACTTCTCTAAAAGCCATACCCTTCCACAGAATCCACCCACACAAAACCACGTTTGAACCAATTCTTGGGGCTGCAGTTGGATGTCTTCCCCTAGTTTGTCCAGAACACTCTAGTGGGTGTGAAGATGTCATATTATATTGGACTGTGAAGTGAGGAAGTGATATTTAAGCCACTAAAGCTTGAGGCAGCCACCAAATTTTCCACTGCCTTCTGTAATCTTGCATTTAACTGGCCTCACCACCATTCCCACCCCCACCCAGTGGGAAAAGGTTTAGGAGCATTTGGTCAGGTGGAGGTGCTGTCAGGGTTTACGGTTCACCTTCAAGGAAGCCCTGGGTGCGCTGACTCCGGGGTGGGGGGCACCTGGCAAGGTAGCGGGGACCCCCGTAGGCCCGGAGAAGCTGGGGTAGCCTTTGCCACGTGGACAACAACCGCGCTGCTGCAAGTTCCCGGGCGTGGCCGTCGAAAGCAGCCAGGAGGTCAACTGGGGCGGCTTCCCGTAGTACCTTGGGCAGGGGGCCCACCTCGGCAGCCGCCCCCCCAGGGCCCAGGACGCAGTGGAAGAGCGTATGGTGTCGCAGCAGGCAGTCCCTAAGGAACTGCACCAACTCCTCCAAACACTTTCCCAGGTGCTCCTCATCCCAGCTTTGTCCAGGGGCCTCCTTGCGCAGCAGCACTGCCAGCAGCACTGTCTTGAGCACATAGGAGGACAGGATGCGTCCCCACTGGGTGGCGGCCGCTGAGTCCAGCCCACGGGCGCCCAGATCTCGCAGAGCCTTAAGCAACTGCAGGCACTTGAGGTAGCAGGCACCTGGAGCTGCCCGTTCCTGCAGCCAACTCAGCAGCTTCTGCTCCTGGCGAGCTGTATTCACACCCCAAAGTGCCTCCGAGCGCAGGCCCCCAGGGAGCTCCAACAGGAGCCCGCTGGGCAAGGGTGGCGGTGGGGGCGCCACAAGGAAGACGCCATCTCCCAGATGGACAGCGGGAATGAGGCGCACAGCCATGGAAAGGCGGCAGCAGCCGTAGTCAGTGCGGCAGGGCAGGATGTGTAACGTGGGGGGCTGCTCCAGGCCACCCGGGGTCAAGGTGACCCGACAGCGCCCCTCCAGGCTGTAACGCACAGTGGCCAAAGAGCGCTGCAGATGCGACTGGAACCAGCGCAGCACCAGAGCAGCAGAGAGGTGGCGCCGCCCGCGCACATCCACACAGAAGCCATCAGCAAAGGGTTTGCAGTCCCGAAGCCAGTGGGCCCCCGAGGCCCCAGAGGGTGAGGGTGGTGCCTTAAGGGCGCACACGAAGCAGCCGCGGAAGGCTGGGGCCAGCGCTAGCTCCTCGCCCAGGCTCCGTGGGTCCAGCGCCACCAGCGGTGGGAGGCGCAGTGGCACCAGCACATCGAAGCTGTCGGGCCGGCGGATTTTATGTTGCTCGTAGGCGCTGCCCACCTGGATGAAGTCTCCGCGGAAGGCCAACGCCAGCGCTCCCCCGGGGATGAGGCCGGGGGATCCCCGGGAGCGGCCAGCCCGCACCAGCTCGCCCACGATCCGGCTCACGTGCGCCTTGCTGTGGCCCAACACGTGCGGAGACAGGCGCACCTCGTGCTCGTAGTAACTCTCCAGCAAAATGCTGAGGCCCGGCTCTCGGAAGTGTCTCGAGGAGAAGGTGGCGTGGCCCCCCAGACGGGGAGACCCGGGCAGGAAGCGCTGCCGGACAGCGTGGCGACAGCGCAGGAGGACGTAGCTGAGGAGGAGCAGGACCGCCACTTTGAGCAATGGGAAACCCCCGTCCACGCCGTCGGGGGGCTCGGCCCGGGCGCCCCAGCTTCCCCACAGGACATGGTAGAGGCACACCAGAGCGGTGCACAGGCCGGTCACCAGGGGCCAGAAGACGCGTAGATTGAGGGTGTAGTGCACCGACATGCCGTGCGCCCGGGGCCGCGGTGGCCGAGCAGCCCAGGGCGCGAGCCCCGGCGGCGCCCCCAGCCCAGCATGCGCACAGCGCCTGGACGGCCCCGCTGTCCCTGTCTCCTCCTCCGCGGCGAATTCCCGATCGCAGGCCCGCGGGAAACCGCCCTCCAGCTCGGCCTCCTCTCCCAGCTCAAGTGTTCCTTCCAGCTGCGGCCCGCCCTGCGCTCTCCGGCCCCGGGCCGCGCCCTGCCCCGGCGGCGCGCAGCGTCCGGCCCAGCGGCCCTCCCCGCCCGGCGTCTCCGCGCGCCGCCCTCTGCCAGCTTCTGGCCTGGCTGGCCTCCTACCCAAGGCAGCCCTCCTGGCTCTCCCGCCGCTCCTGTCTCCGCGCCTGATCCCGTTACTCGGACCCCGAGAGTTTCCTCTTCCGAGGGGGAGGCGAGGACGCGCCAACTAGCGGGGAGGAAATGCCGGAGTCTGGAGTGGAGCGTGGAGCTGGCGGGCGGGGTCGGAGTCTGGAGTGGAGCGTGGAGCTGGCGGGCGGGGTCGGAGTCTGGAGTCGAGCGTGGAGCTGGCGGGCGGGGTCGGCCCCCTCCCGGGCCTCCGCCTTAAAGCGACGCGGGGCGGCGGGAGGGACTTTAGGACGCGCTTGGAGCTGGCCTCCAGCGGCCCACCCCCATCCTCCCTCCCCGAAGGCAGAACTGGGAAGGCACTGATTCCGGGGCGGTGGCCTCCTCCTGGGAGCCTCTGGAGTTGCGCTCCCTTGAGTTATACTGGGAAGTTGAAAAGGAGAAGGCGCAGAGCCGGACTGTCCAGTCCTCCCCACCCCCACCGCAAGAGCCGTGGTGGCGTGGCAGGCTCTGGCACAGGAGTGGCCCTTGCCGTCGGCCGCTGTCCTCTGTTCAAACCACTATTCACCGAGCACCTACCATGTGCCAGGCTGGAGCCCCTGTGCTGGGGAAATCACAGTTGACAAGATGGACAAGGTTTCTGTCCTTCGTAAAGCATAAGCCTTGTAAAAATGGGAATCAAAAAAGGGAATGGGCCGGCCGCGGTGGCTTACGCCTGTAATCCCAGCCCTTTCGCAGGCCGAAGTGGGCAGATAACGATGATTTGAGGTCTGGAGTGCGAGACCAGCCTGGTCAACATGGTGAGACCCCCCACACACACACACACCACCACCATCACCCATCGCTACTAACAATACAAAAATCAGCCAGGCATAGTGGTGCATGCCTGTAATCCCAGCTACTCAGGAGGCTGAGGCAGGAGAATCGGTGGCACCCAGGAGGTGGAGGCTGCACGCAGTGAACTAAGATGGCGACACTGCACTCCAGCCTGGGTGACAGTGAGACTCCGTCTCAAAAAAAGGGGTGGTGGGGGGGAAGGATTCCACAGCAAGAAAACGCTCTAAAATAAACAAAACTGCATGAGGGAGTGAGAAAGTGGTGGCTGCCTCACTGAAAGGGAGGATGACAGATTGACCCCGGTAACCCCAGCACTTTGGGAAGCCGAGGCAGTGAGCAGATCGCTGGAGTGAGGCCAGGAATTCGAGGCTGCAGTGAGCTATGATCACATCATTGCGCTCCAGCCTGACTGACAAAGCAAGACTCTGGTCTCTGAAAAATAAGATAAATAAAATAATTTTCCCAGTGGAGGAAAGGGGCACAGACAGGTTCAGCTCAGGCAGGCTCAGCTGCTCCCCAACCTCCACCTCCCACACACAAGGTTACACAGCTTTTGTGGAGCTGCGCCTTGAGCCGTGGCATCTGGCTCTAGAGAAGCCAAGGGGAGCTAGTTTTGTTTCATAACAGGGAGCACTTCCTGAAATAATCTGATCTATTTAAATAATTTTCTTTATGCACAGTCATTATACCTCCTTTGCTCGCACTGACGTTTAAAGAGAGCAAGGGTGAATATACTAAAACATGTTAGAGCCCAGCTGCCACCTGGGAACCAGGACTCAAAAGATGGCTCCCGGGTTACTCCCAAGAAATCCTAAATTGGGCCGCTGAGAGCTAAGCAGATCTTGCCTTCAGATCCCATCTACTACTATTAGCTACTAGATCATCGTCTACTGGTCAAGATTCTTCAGGTTTCAAGTGACAGAAACACAGCTCCAACCAGCTTAAGCACCCATGTTACTGTATCATGTTAACTGAGATCCATGAGGAGATTTCAGGTACAGCTGGATCTAGGTGCTTCAGGGCTATGCAGACATGTTCTCCTTTCACTACTTAGCTCTGCTTTTTAAGTGGGTTGTACTCTCTATAGGTCCTCTCTGTATGCCCTTGGCTGCTCTAGTCTCACCTTGTCTTAAGTGCAGAGGAAAAGAGAGCTTTTACTTTTCTTTCTTTTTTTTTCTTTTTTTTTTTTTTTTTTTTAGACAGAGTCTCACTCTATCCCCCAGGCTGGAGTACAGTGGAGAGATCTCGGCTCACTGCAACCTCCACCTCCTGGGTTCAAGTGATTCTTGTGCCTCAGCCTCCTGAGTAGCTGAGATTACAAGGCACATGCCACCACACCCAGCTACTTTTTGTATTTTTAGTAGAGGTGGGGTTTCAGCATGTTGTCCCAGCTGCTCTCAAACTCCTGACTTCAAGTGATCTGCCCAACTCAGCCTCTCAAAGTGCTAGGATTACAAGTATGAGCCACTGTGCCTGGCCAGAGAGGCTTGCTTTTCTAAAAGCTGTAGTAAATGCCATGACTTGGGATAGTTTTGGGTCGTATGCTAAAAAGCAAGGGAACGCCCACCATCACACCGGGCTAATTTTTGTATTTTTAGTAGAGACAGGGTTTTACCATGTTGGTCAGGCTGGTCTCAAACTTCTGACCTCATGATCCACCCACCTCAGCCTCCCAAAGTGCTGGGATTATATGCATGAGCCACCGCACCTGGCCTAATTTTTGTATTTTTAGTAGAGACAGGGTTTCACCATATTAGCCAGGCTGGTCTAGCGATTTTGGATTTTCTTTTTTTTTTTTTTTTTTTAAGTTGCATTTTAGGTTTTGGGATACATGTGAAGAACATGCAAGATTGTTGCATAGGTACACACATGGCAGTGCGATGGGCTGCCTTCCTCCCCATCACCTATATCTGGCATTTGTAACCTTCAGAACTCTGAGAAAATAAATTTCTGTTGTTGGGTCCACCCAATCTATGGTATTTGTAGAGGGAGGCTAAGCTGAGTAATACAGTTGGGTACCCAACCCTGGAACCAAGAGGTGGAGTCGCCCTGTTCAAACTGTAAGAACTGTGGGAAGGGGTTTCTCTCCCCCAAGAAAAGTCATGGTGCTGTGGCTGGTAGAATTTGGTATGCAGAGATGATAGCTGGCCATTTCATTTGGATAACTCTCTTAATCTATCTTTGCTTCTGTCTCCCCATCTATAAAGTGGGGTGCTGCCAACAGAGTGGTTTATTTTTCCCCTGTCAGATAGAGTGGTATGCTATCTCCAACTGTACAGATAATGACAACTCTCTAGGTCAGAGTTGGCAAGCACTTTTTTTTTTTTTTAAAGAAACAGGTCTTGCTCTGTTGCCTAGCCTGGAGTACAGTAGCAAAATCACAGCTCACTCCAGCCTTGAACTTCTGGGCTCAAGGAATCCTCCTGTCTCAGCCTCCCAAGTAGCTGGAATTACAGGCATGCATCACTACACCTCACTAATTTTTTAATTTTTTGTAGACATGGGGTCTCACTAAGTTGCCCAGGCCGATCTTGAACTCCTGGCCTCAAGCAATCCTCCTGCCTTGGCTTCCCAAAGTGCTGGGATTACAGGCATGAGCCACCATGCCCAGACACACACTTCTTGTAAAGAGCAACGAAGTAAATATTTTCGGCTTGGGTGTCGTAAAATCTCTACTACAACAGAGCTGGGTTTGGACTGTTGCTTGGCAGACTTTGGCTTGCACTCGTACAAAAATAATTGTGGTTTTTGCCATTACTTTTAGTACTAATAGCTGCAACTCTCTAATATCTGCCTCTGTCTTTATTTGGCCTTTTTCCCTGTGCATATTTCTAGGTCTCTGTATCCAAATCTTCCCCTCCTTTCTTGTATAAGGACACTGTTCATTGAATTTAGGGCACACCTTCATTCATGTTAACTTGATGACCTCTACAAAGACCTAAATGAGGCCACATGCACACATCCAGGAGTCAGGTTCTGAACCTACCTTTTAGGGAGACACAATCAGCACACTACCGCAGCTAGAGATGATCTGCCAATGAATGGATGGGGCTGTTCCCATCAAATTTATTTATGGATGCTGAAATTTGAATTTTGTAAGATTTTCATGCGTCATGAAATACACTTCTTTTGATATTTTTCAACTGTTTAAAAATGTAAAAACCTGGCCAGGTATGGTGACGCACTTCTGTAATCCCAGCACTTTGGGAGGCTGAGGTGGGTGGATCACAAGGTCAGGAAATCGAAACTATCCTGGCCAACATGGTAAAACCCGTCTCTACTAAAAAGACAAAAATTAGTTGAACATGGTGGCGTGTGCCTGTAATCCCAGCTACTCAGGAGGCTGAGGCAGGAGAATCACTGGAACCTGGGAGTCAGAGGTTCCAGTGAACTGAGACCTCGACACTGAACTCCCGCCGACTCTGTCTCAAAAAAATAAATAAATAAAATAAATGTTAAAACCTGCTGGGAACAGTGGTTCACGTCTGTAATCTCAGCACTTTGGGAGGCCAAGGTGGGAGTTCAAGACCAGCCTGGGCAACACAGTGAGACCCTGTCTCTACAAAACAAAACAAAACAAAACAAAACATCTAGCTGGGTGTGGAGGTGCACACCTGTAGTCCCAGCTACTCAGGAGGCTGAGGCAGGAAGATCATCGGAGCCTAGAATGTCCAGGCCGCAGTGAGCTGTGAACTATGATCACACCACTGGTGTGATCCAGCCTGGACGACAGAATGAGACCCTAACTCTAAAAAAATATAAAAACCAATCTCAGCTTGAGGGTCATACAAACACGCTCAATGTACCTTGGGTAATTAGCTTCCTAGGGTTTCTGTAACCAAATACCACAAACCCAGTGGTTTAAACAATATAAATGTATTCTCAGAATTCTCAAAAGGAGGAATCTGAAATCAAGGGATCTGCAGGGCTGTGCTCTCTTTGGAGGCTCCAGGGGAGAATCCCTCCTTGCCTCTTGCCCCTTCAGGGGGCTGCAGGCACTCCTTGGCTTGTGGCTACCTCACTCTCAACTTCTGCCTACAACCTGTGTGGCTTTCTCCTCTGGATCGGAGACTTCTCCTTTTCTGTTTCTTTTCTTTTTTTGAGGCAGTTTCTCATTCTGTTGCCAGGCTGGGCTGGAGTACAGGGAGTGATCATGGCTCTCTGCATCCTCGACCTCACCTCCTGGGCTCAAATGATCCTCCTGCCTTAGCCTCCTTGAATAGCTGTGACTACAGGTATGCACCACCATGCTCAGCTAATATTTTATTTTTGTACAGATGGGGTCTCACGGTGTTACCCAGGCTGCTCTCGAACTCCTGGACTCAAGCAATCCTCCCATCTCTGTCTCCCAAAGAGCTAGGATTACAAGCATGAGCCACTGTCCCTGGCCTTCTGCTGCTTATTGGGACACCTGTCATTGGATTTAGAACCCACTTGGGTAATCTCATTGATCTCAATGGAGAGCTGTAATTTAAGGATCCTTAAAGATTTTTTAACTGAATTATGTCTACAAAGCCCCTTTTTTTGAAAGAGGGTTCACAGAACCTTCAAAGACCATTCACAGGTTCTAGGGATCAGGATGAGAACGTATCTTTGGGAAGGTCATAATTCGCCCCCATTACCCTGAGTAAATGACATATTCCTGTCGCTGTTTTTCCTGCCTGTCATCTGTTTCCATAGCTCATTTCCTCTAAAGGGCTTAAGGTACAGGCCTCAGAACTTTGCACTTGGCAAATCTACTGTATGTGTCAGAGCAGATACCAGTTTATCCGTTCATTCATTTACTGCTCGTATTTGTGGGTTCTTACCACGTGCTAGGCCAAACGGACTGTGAAGGAAAACACAGGGCTTTGAGTGTACAGGCAAAAAACAGTACAGACACAGCGTGAGGGTGGATTAAAAAATTGTCACTGTTGGCTGGGCTCATGCCTGTAATCCTAGCACTTTGGGAGGCCGAGGTGGGCAGATTGTCTGAGCTCAGGAATTCATAACTAGCCTGGGCAACATGTCGAAACCCCATCAAAAACTAAAAATACAATTAGCTGGATGTGGTGGCAGGCACCTGTAATCCCAGCTACTCGGGAGGCTGAGGCAGGAGAATTGCTTGAACCCGGGAGGCAGCGGTTGCAGTGAGCTGAGATCGCACCACTGCCCTCAAGCCTGGGCAAAAAAGTGAGACTCTATCTCAAACAAACAAACAAACAAAAACTGTCACTGTTTCTTAGATTTTTGACAATCATTTCATCAAAAATGTTCTTTAGGCCAGACGCAGTAGCTCACACCTGCAGTCCCAGCACTTTGGGAGGCTGAGGCAGGAGGATTGCTTGAGCCCTAGAGTTTGAGGCCACCCTGGGTAACATATCAAGACCCCATCTCTACAGAAATAAAAAGTCAGTCGTGCATGGTGGCACACACCTGTAGTCCCAGCTACCCATGAGGCTGACGTGGGAGGTTCACCTGAGCCCAGGAGATTGAGGCTGCAGTGAGTCATGATTGCGTCACTGCATTCCAGCCTGGGCGACAGAGCGAGACCTGGTCTCAGAACAAACCACCCCCCACAAAAAAAATCAAAACTCCTTCAGCACTTAATATTTGATAAAGGCCACTCCTCTGGTTTTTGTTTACAATAGCTTAGCAAATATATATACAGACACTTCTCCCCGAGTTTCTGGTATCTTGGAGGCATGTCTCACAGAGGATGAATGGGGGCACTGATGAGAGGAAAAGAGAGAGAAGTGACTCATTTCCCACAGTGGGAGCACGGCGAACTCATGGAGAGCTCATGCTCAGGTTTTGAAGGACAGGAAATGATAGTGCATTTGATTGGCTATATCACGCACTTCCTCAGGAGTATCTCTTGGAATGCATGTAAGGTTGTAACATGTCTTTGTTGTTTAAATTAGAAAGTGCGTGCCTTCTGTTACTTGCAGCCAAGAACATCTTAACCAAACAGGATGGTACACAGAGTCTACCATGGCCTGCCTCGTGGCCTGCCCTCCAGTCTCCTCCCTCAGAATTGCTTCCTCCAGTCCCAAACTTCAGACCTAGAACTGCAAACCATGATTTTTCATTTCTCCAGGATTCTATGCCTGAAGGGACTTTTGCCCAGGAAGCCCTTCTCTGTCTCTTTATTTGACAATGATCAATTCATCCTCCAAAATCAGCTTAGCAGACATCTCCTCCAGGAAGCCTTTTGTACCAGACCCAGCTTCTGGGTCACCCCAGATCCATTTGGTCCCATCTGCACTCCTGGGCCTCAGCCACTTGCCTTGTTTGTGAGTGTGTATGTGTGTGTGTGCGTGTGTGTGTGTGTGTGCACGTGTGTGTGTTTGAGGCAGAGTCTTGTTCTGTTGCCTATGCTGATGTGCCATGGCATGATTGGGGCTCACTGCAGCCTCAACCTCCCAGGGCTCAAGCAATCCTCCCACCTCAGTCACCTGAGTAGCTGGGACTACAAGTGTACACCACCCCACCTGGCTAATTTTTTTTAAATAATTTTTTTGTAGAGACAGGGCCTCACTATGTTGTCCAGGCTAGCCTCAGATTCCTGGACTCTAGCGATCCTCCTGCCTCAGCCTCCCAAAGTGTTGGGATTCCAGGTGTGAACCATCACACCTGACCTGCCTTGTTTCTTAACAGGAGCAGGTGATCCCTAGCAAGGGATCACTCCATTTTCACAGCTGGAACGGACTGGCTGCTGCCACTCCTGCCAGACTGAGGACCTCTTTGTATGGTGCTGACTGATAAGGAGAGACCACCCACATGCACAGGCATGGGCTTTTGGGGACTCTGGCTTCTTCATCAGCTGATGACATGGCCCAGAGTGGGGGTAGTAAATATCCTGTTGGCATCCTTTGACCAGCAAGAGACAGGAGAGGGGAAGAAGCCATCAGCTCAATTATTTGCCCTTTTTTCTCCCCAACTGTTTAGAGAAAAAGAGGCTCTGTGCAGCCTCTTTGAAGGGAAAGAGGAACCAGCTGTGTTTGCTGCATAGCTTCCTTGAGCTTGAACCACCCCTCAGAAAACACTCATAGGCAAGCCATGCCCTTAGGTTCTGTTTTCTGAGAATCTGGGCGAAGGAGCCTCCCTACCCCATGCTGCCACCACCCAACGAGTCTGGGTGGCAAGGGAGAGACACATTTTGATGATCTCTGACTCCAGCGGGGATAGTTAGAAGCATCACAGGAAACCTAGTCAGCACTGCTTACTCACACCAGAAAAAGAGCTGTAAGGTCATTTAGGCCCTATGACAGCTTTTGTGCCCCCAAAATCAACTCCAAGACCCACCCTTCTTGGACTCAGCTGTTTGGTCACCTTGCTTCTTCCTACTCTCCCCTGACCTGCTGTGGTTTCCACGGCCCTGTGGCCTCTGCCTACTCTATAGCTTCTGCTGATTTATGGTTTCTGCTTAATCCAGAATTCTCCTTCTTCAGAGCTTCTCTGTTCCATTCATTCAGACTCCCCAAGAGAGTGGATCTGCTTGAGTTACTTAGTTGCCAGTCAGTATTGGGTGGCACTGTTGGCAAAGTTGTGCATTGGGCTCCCTTGTTACTGGTGACCCTGGTCCAGTCCCTTGAGAGTAACTGTTTAGAAACATCTGCTTCAACTTGACATTGCTGTGACATTTACAAAGGTGTGACTGATGGGCTCATCTCTCTAGGCACAGTGTGGATAATCTCTAAATAAGAGAGGCCCAGTCAAATATTAAACATGCAAGGTGATTTTTTTAAAAAATTCTTTTTTTGTAGAGATGGGATTTTTGCTCTTTTGCCCAGACTGGTCTCAAACTCCTGGTCTCAAGCAATGCTCCCACCTTGGCCTCCCAAAGTGCTGAGATTACAGGTGACAGCCACCTCACCTGGCCAAAAGGAGATTTTTTTAAATAAAATAATTGTCAAAAGTCTAAGTTGCCTGTGAATTGCACGTGACATGACCTATGTAATCGTCTTGTAAGCTGGGTGCAGTGGCTCACACCTGTAATCCCAACACTTTGGGAGGCCAAGGCAGGTGAATCACCTGAGGTCAGGAGTTCAAGACCTGCCTAACCAACATGGAGAAACCCCATCTCTACTAAAAATACAAAATTAGCTGGGCATGGTGGTGCATGCCTGTAATCCCAGCTACTCGGGAGACTGAGGCAGGAGAATAACTTGAACCCAGGAGGCGGAGGTTTCGGTAAGCCGAGATGGCACCATTGCACTCCAGCCTGGGGAACAAGAGTGAAACTCCATCTCAAAAAAAAAAAAAAAGTCTTGTATAGTAGAACCAACAGGAAATTTTAATAACAAACCAGCAACAGATCATTTATCACAGGTAGTTTGAGAATCACTGGGAAGGCTACAGTAAAGGAATCTGAGCGGAACTTCCAGAAATAACTTTTAAGCCACAGAGCAGAAACTGGGCCACCAAGGAAGCCGCTGCCTCTGTCCCCACCAGGAAGCTGCCTGCAGAACCAGGGCCCCTGCTCCAGCTGCAAATTTCAGAACCATCCCACTTCTGCTGCCAGCCACACTACCAAAGCGGATGTCTCTGGCAGCTCCTGTCTTCATGCCAGAAAATGTGGGAATGTGTTTTGCTTTGCAGCTCCTGCTGTAGAAGCTCCCTAGAGGAAAGCTGAAACGAACGGCTAGCAAATGGAGCTACGGTGTCTATTCACAAATTCTACACTTCAGTGACAACAGGACTGGTGTCCTGTCCCCCAAGCGGTCACATGCTCCTTGACCACAAGCATGTGCACATTTTGTTTGTATTACCTGGAATGGTCTCCTTCAATTTCTGCTGGTCAAAAATCCTATTCCTTCCTTCATTCATTCAACAAACCTCTATAAAGTACCAGGCATGGGGCAGGCTACTGAGGATACAGAAATGAATATGGCAAAGCCCCTGACTTCAAGAGCCTCATCACCTGGTTAGGGAAATAGACATGAACATAAACTACACCGCTCTTTTGCTTTTTCTCCTATAAAGCCCTTTACAATGTGAAAGAGTGGGAGGAAGAGTCCAGCTCTGGAGTCCACACATAGCTCTGTGCCTTTTTTTTTTTTTTCCTTAATTTTTTGAGACAGGGTCTCTCCTTACCCAGGCTAAAGTACAATGATGCAATCATATCTCACTGCAGCCTCAACCTCCCAGGCCCAAGCAATCCTCCCGCCTCAGCCTCCTGAGTAGCTGGGACCATAGGTACACACCACCACACACAGCTAATTTGTTTTTTTTAAGACGGGGTCTCACTATGTTGCCCAGGCTGGAGTGTGATTTTTGTTTTTTTTATTTTTTTACTTTTTGAGATGGAGTCTTGCTCTGTTGCCCCGGCTGAGTGCAGTGCCACGATCTCAGCTCACTGCAACCTCCACCTCCCAGGTTCAATCGATTCTCATGCCTCAGCCTCCTGAGTAGCTGCGATTACAGGCATGTGTGACCACGCCCAGCTAATTTTTGTATCCTTAGTAGAGACGGGGTATTACCATGTTGGCCAGGCTTGTCTCGAACTCCTGACCCCAAATGATCCACCCCACCTCAGCCTCCCAAAGTACTGGGATTATAGGCATGAGCCATTGTTCCCAGTCCCTGGAGTGTTTTTTAATAAATTACTTAACCTCTCTTGGCCTCACTTTTCTCATATGTGAATGGCAATAATAATAGCACCTGCCTCCCTGGACTCTAGCAGCATGCCTGGAACATTACTGAGTTGGCTTTCTTTTCTTTTTTAGGAGATCTCTATTTTACAGCAAGGAAATCTTTTGAAGAAATCCCATAACTTAGACACATGACTGCATATAACAGCAAAGGAGGCTGGGAAAAATACTCATTACCCTAGATTCTATGTGTCTTGCTAAACATAAGAGTTTCATTACTATAAAAAAGAAAGAGAATAAATATTAGGGGACACTCATTACCCTTTGCCAGCAGGCAACCAACAGTATCTGCTCCATGAGCCTCTGTTAGATCAGTCCCATGCTAATTGTGATTTCTAATAAAATGTACTTTCAAATATATTGTAAGTTGTTTTGAGAGCAGCGTCCATGTCTGACTTACAGGTGCTCAATTACTAATTGTGGAATGACTGGCTGAACAAAAGAAGGACTGAATCTTATTCAGAAGTCTAGCAAAGTAGCCCTGGATTGTTAAAGAAACTTTCATTAGGAAAATGCCCTTCCCTGGTCTCCATTTTAGAGGCTACTGTCTCTATAAGAGCCATGAATAATGAAACCAACATCAGTCAAAGGAAACCTTTGGTGTGGCAGAGATGAAGGGCCATGAGAGAGCTAATGAGTCTGTAATGCAATTTGGTGCCAATAAACTGCCAATATTAACTCCAAGGCCATGAGATTTACACTATAAAGCCAACCGAATTAAAGACTAAGAACCTGATCCCCACCTGCTCCAGTTCTTCCAACTCGAGTAATTTTATGGACGCCGACTTCCCGCTGATATTGTCTGGTGATGTCATGGTGAGAATTTTGACAGTCATTAAATTTCTGCCTGGAGGGCCAACAGGACCAAAGAAACTCAGAAGTGAGTGGGACATAAAGCCACTAAGGGCAGAAAGCCACTGTCTACAAAGTTAACATGTCAAATACGAGACCTGCTCTTCCTGGTCTCCTGCTAGCATTGTGCTGATAAGAGCCAGCTGTCTTGAGCATTTGCTAGGCGACAGGCAATGTTCTAATTAAGCACTCATTCAGCCCTCACAACAAAGAACAATGTTATGGGCCAGGCACAGTGGCTCACTCCTATAATCCCAGCACTTTGGGAGGCCGAGGTGGGTGGATTATGAGGTCAGGAGTTTGAGACCAGCCTGACCAACATGGTGAAACCCTGTCTCTACTAAAAATACAAAAATTAGCCGGGCATGGTGGCATGTGCCTATAGTCCCAGCTACTAGGGAAGCTGAGGTAGGAGAATTGCTTAAACCTGGGAGGTGGAGGATGCAGTGAGCTGAGATTACGCCACTGCACTCCAGCCTGGGAAACAGAGACTCCATCTCAAAAAAAAAAAAAAAAAAAAAAGGAAAGAACACCACCACCACTCCCCTCTAATTTTTAAATATTTTATAGAGATGAGGTCTCACTCTATTGCTTAGACTGGTCCCAAACTCCTGAACTCAAGTGATCCTCTCACCTCAGCCTCTCAAAGGGCTGGGATTATAGGCATGAGCCACCTTGCTGGCCAGTAGGTTCCATCTTTATCCCCATTTTGCAGATAGGGAAACTGAAACATTCACAGGCTACATACATTGCATGAGAGCAGACAGCCAGATTCAAAGCTATACCTCCTATATTACACCTTTAATCACCCTACACACCGCTTCAAGTAAGTTTTTCCAAATAATGCCTATTATTTTCCAAATAAATGTCTGATGCTTTTTTTTTCCATGGTTTGAGGCAAGAGGAACAAAATAAGACAGACGACGGGATTTTTTTTTTTTTTTTTTTGTAAAGCTCAATTCACAGTGCAGTCTCGCCTTGCAGGTCAGAGACATTTCTAAGTCGGCACATAGAAAATGAAATTTGTATTTACTTCGGATTACCCTTGATATATCAGCGTAGGAGTATGAATTACACATTTGTCCAAAACTCAATGAATGGTCCACTTTAGACCTGTACATTTCACGGTATCTAAATTTTATCTCAAAAACTCATAAACACATAGTGGATTCTAGTGAGTGATGTGCATGCTGAAGGGTTAGGGGTGAAGTATACTAACCTCAGCAATTGCTTTTAAAATGCATCAAAAAATAAGATGAATTGATGAGTGGAGAGGGGGTGGATAAAGGAACAGACATGAGATAAGGCCTGTTGAGTTAAACATTCACGGTACAATCTAGGTTGTGGGCATATGGGTGTTCACGGTACAGTTCTTCCATTCCTCTGCATGTTTGGGGGAAATGTAAATATGATGTTAAGGGAGGCTGCTCCGTTGAGCATTTGATGAAGGAGTTGTTTGAGTTGAGGAGCCAAGTTGTGTATAATATGTACCTTTAGGCACTCAGCAAAGTGTGATGCTCACAATGTGAGATAATGTCAGAGCAGCAATGAAGACTGGGAGACGTGGTCTATCCTAGATTCCGTGTGTCCTGCCAAAGGTAAGTGTTTCATTGCCATAAAAAAGAAAAAAAACAAACAAATATTGAGGGACATGATCCCTTTATATCAGTAAAAGAATGAGGGAGATTGCTAACACCATTTAAAGCATTCTCGGCTGGGTGTGGTGGCTCACACCTGTAATACCAGCACTTTGGGAGGCCAAGGAGGCAGATCACTTGAGCTCAGGAGTTTGAGAGCAACCTATGCAACATGGCGGAACCTGTCTCTACAAAAAATACAAAAATTAGCTGGATGCAGTGATGTGTGCCTCTAATCCCAGCTACTCAGGAGGCTGAGGTGGGAGTATCCCTTGAGCCCAGGAGGTTGAGGCTGCGGTGAGCTGTGATTGCACCACTGCACTCAAGCCTGGGTGACAGAATGAGACTCTGTCCATACCTACACACATGCACGCATACCAACATACATACATAAAATAAAGCATTCTTTCCCTACCCCAAAGCATTTTTGTTTGGGTAGTTGAATTCCAATAATTTAAATCTGCATGGGATGTGGTTTCAGAGTAGTTCTTTCAAAAATCTATGCTTTTTGGATAATTTGCTCCAGAAGAAGACAGCTGTCCTGTTGTAAGGGCACTCAGGGACCCCTGTGGGAAGGCCCACATGCTGAAAAACTGAAGCTGCCCGCCAAAAACCATCACTAAAGTGCTAGGTGTATGCCGAGCCATACTGGAATCACTTCTGCCAGCCCCAGTCGAGCCTTCAGATAATGCAGCCCCAGTTGAGATCTCGACTGCAACCTCATGAGAGATCCTGAGCTAGAGCCGCTCAGTGAAGCTGCTTCCAGCCTTCTGACCCACAAAAACTGTGTGAGATAATAAAGGTTTATTGTTTTAAGCCACTAAAAAATACTCTAAGAATATACACTTCCACTCTGTTGGACATGAAAATAACCCATTTTCTTCTAGGGGGAAACGGATACTGATAGTCAAAGCAGCTTCTCTTCTCTCCTTAAGTCCTAACTTAGTAAAATGAAAAGTTGGCAATTCTAGGTTAATCCCTCAAATACTTTACATCCTGCCACTCAAAAAATGTGGGCAGGGCTTTTGTCTGCTTTGTTCCTTGTCACCTATCCAGTGCCTAGCATAGATAGTCACTCACTAAATAAATACTTTTTGAATTAATTTTAATGCTTCCTGAAATCTAAAAAATTTGGGAGAAAGAAAAACCTGCATCAACACACCAGAAGTCACTAAATGATTCCTAAATACATGGATGGTTAGACAAATGTCCCTAAACTATAGCCCAGCCACACACAGACATCCTGTGTCTATGTGTCCATGGACATAGTTGTCACAACCTCCCAACCAGCAGGAACAGAACCACATCCCATCCAGGATTCCCTTTATTGCAAGCAGCCATCCATCAGTTTCATCCCAAGGAGGGAAAGAGTGGTTCCTTTATATTCTCAAAAGCCAAGAGGACCCTGTGTGTTTTGACACCCCAGAAAAGGGTCACTTGACATTTGCATCTCTGTGGTAGAGAAGGAAGAAACTCTGCACCAGTGGATGGAAACACAGCAGAGAAGAAGCTCTGAACTATCATATTTCCTGCTCTCCCGATAGGCACAGTGGCAAATTCTGCCACCCACTTCCTGAGACCTTATTTCTTGGCACATACATGCATCCACAGTTTATGATTCAACTCATACTTAACAGTTGTCTACATTCTTGAGCCCTTGCTATGTGTCAAGCACTGTGCTTTGCATATGCATTATTGTTAAAACTCACGGCCAGTTTTTGTTTTGTTTGGAGACAGAGTCTTGCTCTGTCATCTAGGCTAGACTACAGTGGCACAAATACAGCTAAATGCAGCTTCGACCTCCTGGGCTCCAGTGATCCTCCCACCTCAGCTTGTCAACTAGCTGGGATTTCAGGTGCATGCCACCATGTCCAGCTAATTTTTTAGCTTTTTGAAGACAGGGATCTCACCATGTTGCCCAGGCTGGTCTTGAACTCCTTGACTCATGTGATCCTCCCACCTTGGCCTCCCAAAATGTAATGGCCAAATTTAAGGTTGATATTAACACAATCACCCATTTTACAGATGAGAAAACTGAAATTCAGAAGGATTCTAAAATGTATCTGTGTGCATCTAAATGTGGGCAGATGAAACCAAAACTTAAACTCAGTTCCACCCGACTCCCACACCAGTGCCCTTACTACTACCTCATGAGGAGTCTTTGAATTGAGTATCAAAGTGGGTGGCATTGTCCTTGGGTCCATTTTACAAATGAGAATGAAAATTGAGACCATAAATTCAAGCTTTCATCAATTACTATTATGGGGTTAGAACACTCCAGTGCATGTCTCTTGTTTCATCCTCTTTGGCATTCTTTCTCTCTTCTTCTGGTGACAGCACGCTGATTTTTCTCTACACCTCACCAGTTCTCAGTTCACTGATCTGGCCTCAATGGCCAACTCCAGGAAAAAACACATAACCTAGGCCTGTGCACTACCCCCCCTACTCACTGTGCATTTCAGAGTGGGAAAGTGATCCAAGCTGATCCAAAAAGAGGGTATCAGTTAGCTTCTGCTGCATAACAAACATCCCCAAACTTAAAGTCTTCAATAGGCCAGGCACAGTGGCTCATGCCTGTAATCCCAGCGCTTTGGGAAGCCAAGGCGGGTGGATCACCTGAGGTCAGGAGTTCGAGACCAGCCTGACAAATATGGTGAAACCCTGTCTCTACTAAAATTACAAAAATTAGCCAGCATGGTGGTGTGCACCTGTCGTCCCAGCTCCTTGGGAGGCTGAGGCAAAAGAATTTCTTGAACCCAGGAGGCGGAGGTTGCAGTAAGCTTGAGATCACACTACTGTACTCCAGCCTGGGCCACACAGTGAGACTCCATCTCAAAAAAAAAAAAAGTCTTCAATAACAAATATTTATCATTTTTTATAATTCTATCAGTTGGCAGAGTAGTTCTTCTGGCCTAGGCCAACTCAACTGATCTGTGTGGTCTCTTGCTGGCTTGGCTGGAGCTGAGCAATCTAGGATGGCCTCACTCCCATGTCTGGTGGTTGGTAAGCTGGCTGGTCTAGGGGTTCTACACCTGGGGCTGCTTGTCTCTGCTCCGTGTAATTTCCCATCCTCCAGTAGGCCATTCCAGGCTTTTTTATGTGATGCAGCATTCAAAGAGACATAGAGCAAAGGCTGAAAATCACGTCTCAGGCTTGAAACTCATACATTGTCACTGTTACTTTTACCACATTCTACTGTTCAAAACAAGTCAAAATCCAGCCCAGATGCAGGGACAGGAGTAAGACACGCCACCTCACAGTGGAAGGAGCAGCTTAGCCTAAGCACCTTCTTTGCCACTCCATGCTCTGACCATCAGCTTGACAAAATGCCGAGTCGCCTTTGTGTACCTGCCACTTGAACACAGAGGCCCTTCACTTTTCCTTCTTTGTTGAGGGCGCTTTGTGAGCAAAGGAGGAGTGAATTCGGCTCTCTTTTTATAGCCCTATCTAAAGTTCAGCCTTTTTTCTGCGGCTGGAAGTGACCCACGACACACTGTGTGCTTCAAAGCAATAGGTCATTAGCCCTGCCCTCGTGTTGGGGCTGTGCAGAGCGCACAATCCATCTTCCTTTTCCTCTGCAAAGCCACCTGAGGTTTCATTTGATGTGTTTCATTTCTGACCCCGCATGAAGGACCACCTCAACGCCTGCATCCTTTAGGAGGCTTTGAATAATATCCACCCTGGCAATCATCTGGGGTGCCCAGTCCACACTACCCAGTAGGAAGCTGGTGTTCACTTGGCATGAGTAAAAACACAAAGCCCAAAGTAGGCACAGCTTATCTTAACCACACAGAGGGATGAAAAAGGCAGGCATCTATGCTTACTCAGAGTTATTTTAACAGAATGATCCTTGTCCTACTAGGTGACTTTTGTTCACCTAACAGGTATTTGTGTTTATTATAGAGAATTCATTCAATATTCATTGATTCAACAAATAATGATTGTCCATTTTCTGTTGCTTATTACAGAATACCGGAAACTGGGTAATTTACAAGGAAAACTAATGTATTACTTACAGTTACGGAGGTTGAGAAGTCCGAGGTTAAGGGGCTGCTCTGGTGAGGGCCTTGTTGCTGGTGGGAACTTCTGCAGAGTCCCAAGATGATACAGCGTGTCACAGAGCAAAAGAGTTGAGTGTCCTAGTTCAGATCTCTTCCTCTTCCTATAAAGCCACCAGTTCTGAAGTCTGTAGTCCCAGATACTCAGGAGGCTGAGGCAGGAGAATTGCTTGAACATGGGAGGCAGAGGTTGCAGTGGGTCAAGATGGCACCACTGCACTCCAGCCTGGGCAACAGGAGCAAAACTCTGTAAAAGGAAGAAGGAAGGAAGGAAGGAAGGAGGGAGGGAGGAAGGGAGGGAGGGGAGGGAGGGACGGAGGGAGGGGAGAGGAGAGGGGAAGAGAGAGGGAAAGGGAGGGGGGAGGAAGGGGAAGGGGAGGGAAGGGGAGAGAAGGGAGGGGAGGGAGAGGGGAGGGAGGGAAGAGGGGACAGAGGAGAGGGAAGGAAGAAGGAAAGACAGAAAGAATGAAAGAATGATGAAAAAGAAAGAATGAAAGAACGAACAAAAGAGAAGAAAGGAAAGAATAAGGAAAGGGAAGGGGAGGGGAGGGGAGGGAATAATTTTTCTTTCAACACTATCAGGTCCCACAACAAATAATATCATCACCCACACCCTTCTGTGTTACTTAAGAAGTATGGACATGTATAGTATATTTTATGTTCATATGCTTTGAATAATACCAATAACTTTCAGTTTCCTAATTTCACATGTGATAAACCTCCAAATGCCTCGAACGGGTCCATCCATGGTCCTTCTGACCTTTGAATGAAACCATTAAAAACTGCTGTAGATCTGAAAGGGAGACAGTGATTCCCATGAGTTGAGGATTATCCTTCAAAACCTCTCTACCTGTTAAGGAAATGGATTTGAAAGCAATGCAAGGAGGTGAAACGACAGGTTTTTCAATTAATCAGACGTTGAGGGTGAGACTGAAGGAACAGTCAGGAATACATGCTGGTCTCTGGTTTAGGCAAGTGGGTGGAACTTTTAATCCCCGGTGGCTAGAATTCTATCAAGCAAAGCGCACATGCTAAGTCAATGTTTGTGAATTAAAAAAAAAATCTTCTTCCCCTGAAACCAATCACTTCCCTCCACTTCCTTATTTTTGTCCTATATTTTGATTGTTTTTCTAGCCATTTAGCCTGAAACTCATCACTGAATCATCTTGAGATCCTGTATTTGTTGGGGTTCTCTGGAGAAACAGAATCACAGAACCAACCACATGCACACACACACACACACACACGCACACGTACACACACACACACAAACACACACACACACAGAGAGAGAGAGAGAGAGAGAGAGAGAGAAACTTATTTTACTTTTTTTTTTTTTTTTTTCTGAGACGGAGTCTCGCCCCATCACCCAGGCTGGAGTGCAATGGTGCATTCTTGGGTCACTACAATCTCTGCCTCCCAGGTTCAAGCAATTCTCCTGCCTCAGCCTGCCAAGTAGCTGCAATTACAGGTACGTGCCACCACACCCAAATAATTTTTTGTATCTTTAATAGAGACATTTCACTATACTGACCAGGCTTGATATCAAACTCCTGACCTCGTGATCTGCCCACCTTGACCTCCCACAGTGGTGGGATTACAGGCGTGAGCCACCTCGCCCGGCTGAGAGAAATTAATTATAAAGAATTTGCTCAGAGCAATTGTCAAAGCTGAGAAGTCTCAAGATCTGCAGCCTGCTAGCTGGAGACCCAGGAGAGCTGACAGTGTTGTTCCAGTGCAAAAGTCACTGACTTGAGCCAGGCACAGTGGCTCATGCCTATAATCCCAGCACTCTGGGAGGCCGATGCAGTGGTGGGTTGCTTAAGTCCGTGTATTAGTATGTTCTCATGCTGCTAATACATATCAGAGACTTGGTAATTTATAAAGGAAAGCGGTTTAGCAGGTTTTTCTTTTTCTTTTCTTTTCTTTTTTTATTGTTACAATAAAGCCACTGGGAAATCAGGCATGGAAAATACCATACAGAGGCTGCCGCCCCCAGCAGAAAGGGAAGCATGACTGTTGGTCATTCTTTCCACCTGGCAAAGACAGTTTGGTCTGAAACATGTTTCCAGCTGTCACAGCACTGAATAGGTTGCAGAAAATTGGAACAACAGGTCATGTCTCAGCAGAAAACAGTGCAGCAAAAGTGGGACAGAATGGACATCCTGAATCGGCGCAGGCAAGCAGGATGTCAAGTGGGGAAAGAGCATCCAGCCAGGGGCAGATTTAGGATGCAGGCTTTTGTGGAATTAAATCATTGTTTCTTCTTTTTTAAAAAGTTATTATTATTGGCCAGGCGCAGTGGCTCACGCCTATAATCCCAGCACTTTGGGAGACTGAGGCAGGCGGATCACCTGAGGTCGGGAGTTCAAAACCAGCCTGACCAACATGGCAAAACCCCGTCTCTACTAAAAATACAAAATTAGCTGGGCATGGTGACGCATGCCTGTAATCCCAGTGACTTGGGAGACTGAGGCAGGAGAATTGCTTGAACCCGGGATGCAGACGTTGCAGTGGGCCGACATCACACCACTGCATGCCAGCCTGGGCAACAAGAGCAAAACTCTGTCTTGAAAAATATATATATTATATTAATTATATTACTAGTATAATATATAATATGTTAATAATATTTTTAAGACGAAGTCTTGGTCTGTCACTCAGGCTGGAGTGCAGTGGCACCATCTTGGTTCACTGCAGCCTCCACCTCCCAGGTTCAAGCGATACTCCTGCCTCAGTCTCCCAAGTAGCTGAAATTACAGGCACCCGCCACCATGCCCAGCTAATTTTTGTATTTTTAGTGGAGTCGGGGTTTTACCATGTTGGTCAGGCTGGTCTCGAACTCCTGACCTCAAGTGATCCACCCACCTCAGCCTACCAAAGAGCTGGGATTACAGGCATGAGCCACCGCGCACTACCAGATTTATTATTATTGAGACAGGGTCTATCTGCATTGCACAGACTGGTCTCAAATTCCTGAGCTCTAGTGATCTGCCTGCCTCAGCCTCCTAAAGTGCTGGAAACTACACCCAGCTTAAACGACTGCTTCTTAACCAGGGCTACACATCAGAGGTCCTGTGTGAGTTTTTATAATATGTTCATTCCTTAGTCTGAGCCCCACAGCTTCTGCTTCAGTTGGACTGGATAGAGCAGGAGCATCTGTAGTTTTTTGTTTTTTTTTTTTGAGACGGAGTTTCGCTGGTTACCCAGGCTGGAGTGCAATGGCGCAATCTTGGCTCACCGCAACCTCAGCCTCTTGGGTTCAGGCAATTCTCCTGCCTCAGCCTCCCGAGTAGCTAGGATTACAGGCACGTGCCACCATTCCCAGCTAATTTTTTGTATTTTTAGTAGAGACGGGGTTTCACCATGTTGGCCAGAATGGTCTTGATCTCTTGACCTCGTGATCTACCAGCCCCGGCCTCCCAAAGTGCTGGGATTACAGGCGTGAGCCACCACGCCCGGACTTTTTTAAATTTAATCTCGAGTTTATTCTGACAGGCACGCCCAGTTAAAAATCCAGATTAAACATCAGGAAATTCTATCTAATTTTGGAAATATAATTGGATTTTTTTTAAGTGGAGGGAAGAAAAAACAACTTTGGGAGGTTGAGGCAGGATGGCTTGAGGCCAGGAGTTCGAGACCAGCCTGGGCAGCATAGTGAGACTTCACTGAAAATAAAAATAAAAATTAGATGGGCATGGTGGCTCACACCTGAAACCCCAGCACACTAGGTGGCTAAGGAGGGAGAATCGCTTGATCCTAGGAGTTCAAGGCTGCAGTATGGTTAGCACGAGCGACAAAGCAAGACCCTGTCTCTTAAAGAGTAAGAAAAGAGCCGGGCGCGGTGGCTCAAGCCTGTAATCCCAGCACTTTGGGAGGCCGAGGCGGGTGGATCACGAGGTCGAGAGATCGAGACCATCCCGGTCAACATAGTGAAACCCCGTCTCTACTAAAAATACAAAAAATTAGCTGGGCATGGTGGCACGTGCCTGTAATCCCAGCTACTCAGGAGGCTGAGGCAGGAGAATTGCCTGAACCCAGGAGGCGGAGGTTGCGGTGAGCCGAGATCGCGCCATTGCACTCCAGCCTGGGTAACAAGAGCGAAACTCCGTCTCATAAAAAAAAAAAAAAAAAAAAAAAAAAAAAAAGAGTAAGAAAAGAAATCACTGCAGCCCCTTGGATGTTGTTTGATTCCTGAAGCTGGTTTTTTTCACGTGGCTCCCCTACATAGATACTAATCGCCCCTCTGTTTTCCTGTTTCCCTTTTCTGGGGAAAAAAAAAAAAAAAATGTGTCCACCGGGATAGGACACCCGAGACTGGACAGCACAGTGGAACAGCCAGCCGAGCCCTCCGCCTCCGGCCGTGCACACACGTGACGTCAGTTCCTGTTCAACAGCGGCCATCGCGGGGCGGGAGGACTGGGGCCGGGTTACCGCATGTATCATACAGAACGCGCAGCAATGACCCGGCCCTCCCGCCGGGCGTCGTCCAGCAGACCTCGCAACGGAGCCTGGCGGGCTGGCAGTGGGGCGCGGGCGCCCTCTGCTGGACACAGGCCGGCGCCACGGGCCCGAGACCTTCCTTGCCCTTGACGCGCCCGGGAGCCGATCACCCTGTGCGATCCAGGATCAAAGGACCTGGCGTGTTTGGGCTCAGCCCCGCAGGGCTGCAGTTTCAGAGGCAGGAGTGGGAGGACGCACGTCCCGGGGGCCAGAGGCGCCTTTTCAAGCTCTGAACACGTAAGATGGGAAAGTGCTCTGCGCTCCGGGATGCTTCTCAAGAACCCACAGAAGCGACAGGAGCGGTGTTGAGGCTGAAGCTCCACTTTGAAAGGTGTCTTAGGTTTCCCTGAGTTGGGAACCACCGTGGTTTTTTGGCCTCGAGTCACCTGGATCAAGGGATCTTAAGGAGGACCTTAATGAGGGTCCAGCGTTTTTATCGAATTATTAGAGGTATGGGATCTCCAAAAGGGTTAAAACCTTAAGCTCACACTTCCTTCCCAGGGGTCCCTCCTCCTGAAAGACGGTCCTCCTAAGCATTATGGGCCCCCAAAAGCCTGTGTTAGAAGTAACCCAGGCTAGGGACGGTAGCTCATGCCCATAATCTCAACTACTTGGGAGGCTGAGGCCGGAGGATCGCTTAAGCCTGGAATTTTGAGGCTTCCGTGAGCTATGATCACCCCACTGCCCTCCAACCCGGACGATAGAGGGAGGCCCTGTCGGGGGGGGCGGGGGGAGGCAACCCAGATGTCCACCACTAGGCAAAAAGAGAAGATTAAGTGGAGGAAGAGGAGTGGCTTAGTGGTTAAGTTTGCAGCCTCCAGAACCAGGTCAAGGAGGTTCTAGCACAGAACTGGGCTGGGGTAGGAGCTGGATCAGGTCAGCAGCGGTTGCCATGGAAGAGCATGGCAGCCAATTAAAGGAACGAGGTGGAGCTCAATTAAAGGACCTGGGAAGATGGCCAGTGTAGATCACGGAGTGAAATGCACAAATTGCAGCTCAAATGCATAATATTCCACTTGGGGAACAATACAAACCCAAACATGTACGTGGATAAAAGATTTCTAAAAGCCATCTGGAAAGATGTACATTGAATTATTAATAGTGGTCCCTTCTAGGGAACGTTTGGAAGAAGAGCTTTTTTTGTTTCTTTTTCTCTCCATTTTTTTCTACTTACATGCACTTTATATTTTATTTTGAGGCCAGTTATCACTTTTGGAGGTGGGGAAAAAAAGGAAAAAAATGCCCTTAATGGTAGGTTGCTACTAGCTTATCTCAAAGGAAGGAAATTGCTCACAGAGTTTGCTGTTAATCAACAGTCTACAGGGAGATTTACTTGTCATTATAAACACCCTTTAGCACTGCTGGAATATTTTCCCATGTGCATACATCCATTATTTATTACAAAAAAAGTTTTAATTTTCTTAAAAACAGGGCAATTGAATCTTGTCTCTAGTTCAATAAAAATGTATGGCACATCAGGTAGTCCACTAAGCCTTGAAGACATGGAAATGACCAAGTTGGTGTCCGCCTTCCAGGTGTTTATGGTCTGACTTAGTGCATCCCACACTTTTATGTGCTTCCACATCAGCTGGAGCTGTTGTATTGGTTATCTGTTGCTGCGTAACAAATGACCCCAACACTCAGCAACTGGAAACAACATTTATCTAAAATGGTTGCTGAGGTTCAGTAAGTAATTCAGGAGTGACTTAGCTGGGTGATTCTGGCTTGGGGTCACTCAGGAGGCTGGAGTCATGTTGGGGGCTGCAGTCATATAAAGGCCTAATTGGAACCAAAGGACTCATTTGCAAGATAGTGTACTCCCATGACTATTGGCACGAGACCTCAGTTATTGGCCATGTGAGCTTCTCCACAGATTAAGTGCTTGAATAGCCTCATAACATGGCAGCTAGCTTCCCCCAGAGTGAGTAATCCTAGGGCAAAAGATGGAAGCTGCAGTGTCTTTTTTGTTTTGTTTTGAACAGAATCTGGCTCTGTCATCCAGGCTGGAGTGCAGTGGTATGATCATAGCTTAGTGCAGCCTCTAACTCCTGGGTTCAAGTGATCCTCCCACCTCAGCCTCCTGAGTAGCTAAGACTGCAGGTACACGCTACCATGCCCAGTTAATTTTAATTTTAATTTTTATATTTATTACTATTATTTTTGTAGCAACAGGATTTTGCTATATTGCCCAGGGTGATCTTGAACTCCTGGTCTCAAGCAAACCTCTTGCCTTGGCCTCCTGAAGTACTGGGATTACAGGTGTAAGCCACCATGATTTATGACCTCACTTTGGATGTCACACTTCATTTCCACTATGATCTGTTTGTTAGAAACAAGTCACTGAGTACAAACCACATGCAAGGCAAAGGGAAGTCCGCTCCACCAAAGGTGTATCAGGGAATTTGTGGACATACTTGAAAACCACCACATCTCGCTAAAATGCAAATTCTGACTGAGTAGGTCTGGAGAGATTTCTAAATTCTGCATTTCTAACATGCTCCCACGTGATACCACTGCTGCTGGTCCATGAGCCACATTTTGAGTAATGAGGGAATCAGACTTGCAAAGAACGATAGCTCACATCACCTCTTTGGAACTACAGTGCTTGCAAGAATAATATCCTTTCTCATCCTGCCATCATCTTTGGATCATGTCCAATTTTAAAATCACATTTTCCCTGAAAGTTCAGATCAGAAAAGTAAGAGAAAGACAAGATTACCTCGTTAATACATGAGGACAAGGTGTAATGGAATTAAAAACAATCAAAGGGAGATTCAGAAAATGTCTCTGGCCTTGTTCTGGAAGCTCTCAGAAGTAGAAAACATCAGCCGTCAATTCTGAAGGGGAGGCTAAACAAATAGCCTGGGTTTTTAAGTAAGAATCACACAAGGGCCGGGCGCAGTGGCTCACGCCTGTAATCCCAGCACTTTGGGAGGCCGAGGTGGGTGGATCACGAGGTCAAGAGATCGAGACCATCCTGGTCAACATGGTGAAACCCGTCTCTACTCAAAATACAAAAAACTTAGCTGCGCATGGTGGCGCGTGCCTGTAATCCCAGCTACTCAGGAGGCTGAGGCAGAATTGCAGAATTGCCTGAACCCAGGAAGTGGAGGTTGCAGTGAGCCGAGATCGCGCCATTGCACTCCAGCCTGGGTAACAAGAGCGAAACTCCGTCTCAAAAAAAAAAAAAAAAAGAATCACACAAAGTCCTTTATGGGACTAAGACTCCCAGCCGCAGTACTTATAAAATTAGCTTTGACATGGGAGAGCAAGAAATAGCCCCTGAGTCTCAGAAGATGAAAACTTCTTCATGCTCTGCTGGCTTGAAGGGTAGTCATTGTAAAAAATCGTTTTCTCACCGGGCGCGGTGGCTCACGCCTGTAATCTCAGCACTTTGGGAGGCCGAGGCAGGTGGATCACGAGGTCAAGAGATCGAGACCATCCTGGCCAACATGGTGAAACCTCATCTCTACTAAAAAAAAGAAAAAAAAATAGCTGGACATGGTGGTCTGTGCCTATAGTCCCAGCTACTTGGGAGGCTGAGGAAGGAGCATTGCTTGAACCCGGGAGGCGGAGGTTGCAGTGAGCCAAGCTTGTGCCACTGCACTCCAGCCTGGTGCCTGGCGACAGAGCAAGACTCTGTCTCCAAAAAAAAAAAAAAAAATTGTTTTCTCATTTAACAGCCACGATTGAAATTTGCATAAAACTAAGTAGCCTGGAAAAAAAAAAAAAAAACTAAACTAAATCACCTGTATTTTTCCTACTCATTTGGTCTATGCTACAGTTTGGATGTGGTTTGTCCCAACCAAAACTCATGTTGAAATTTGATCCCCAAGGGAGGTGGGCATAGTGGGAGATGTTTGGATGTTGGAGGCGGGTCCCTCATGAACGTTCTCCTGCTGGGCAAGCAAGTTCTCACTCTCTATGGAATGGGTGAATTCGTAAGAGAGTGTGTTGTTAAAAAGTGTCTGGCTTCCTTGCTTTGACTCTTGCATCCTGTCTCACCGTACAATCTCTGACATGCCCACTACCCTTCCACTTTCCACCATGGGTGGAAGCAGTGGGAGGCCTTCACCATACACAGCTGCCCAATCCTGGAAAGTCCTAACACCAGAATTGTGAGACAAATAAAAAAAATTTTTTTTTTTTGAGGCAGAGTTTCCCTCACTGCCCAGGCTGGAGTGCATTGGTGCTATCTTGCTCAATGCAACCTCCACCTCTGGGGTTCAAGTGATTCTCCTGCCTCAGCCTTCCCAGTAGCTCGGATTACAGGCATGTACCACCATGCCCGGCTAATTTTGTATTTTTGGTAGAAATGGGGGTTTCTCCATGTTGGTCAGGCTGGTCTCTAATTCCCGACCTCAGGTGATCTGCCCACCTCGACCTCCCACAGTGCTGGGTGGCTTGAGCCACCGTGCCTGGCAACTTTTTTTTTTTTTTGAGATGGAGTCTCACTCTGTCACCCAGCTGGAGTACAATGGTGTAATCTCAGCTCACTGCAACCTCCACCTCCTGGGTTCAAGTGATTCTTCTGCCTCAGCCTCCTGAGTAGCTGGGATTACAGGCACCCTGCCCTCACCATGCCCGGCTAATATTTCTATTTTTAGTAAAGACAGAGTTTCACCACGTTGATCAATCCTGACCTTGTGATCTGCCCGCTTTGGCCTCCCAAAGTGCTGAGATTACAGGCGTGATCCACCACCCCTGGCCATAAATCTCTTTTCTTTATAAATTACCCAGTCTTGGGTATTTTGTTATAGGAACAAAAAACAGACTAAGACAATTTACATGTCATACAATTTACAATTTTAACATGTATGATCCAGTAAATTTAAGTATAGGTTGTGCAACTATCACCATTGATTCTAGAACATTTTATCAACCTCCCCAAAAAAGAACCTCTGTATCCATTAACAGTTACTCCCCATTTCCACCCCGCCCTAACCCACCAGCCCCAGATGACCACTAATCTACCTTCTGTTTCTATGGATTTGCCTATCCTGGATATTTCATGTAAGTGGAATAATACAATATATGACCTTTCGTGTCTGGCTTCTTTCACTTTGCATGATTTTTTAAAAACTGTGGTAAAATATACATAATATAAAATTTGCTATTTTAACCTTTATCTTTTTTCCTCAGAGACAAAGTCGCCCAGGCTAGAATGCACTGGTGCTCTCCCAGCTCACTGCAGCCTCGAACTCCTGGACTCAAGCGATCCTTCCACCTTGGCCTCCCAAAGCACTGGGATGGCAGGCATGAGCCACTGTGCCGGGCCCCCATGTTAAGCATTTTTAAGAATACATTTCTCTGACAATAAGTACATTCACATTGCTATTCAACCATCAACACCATCCATTCCCAGAACTATTTTCATCTTCCCATACTGAACCTCTGGACCCAAGTGTGATGTTTTTAAGGCTCATCTGTGTTGTATCATGTATCACTACTTTATTTTTTTATAGCTGAGTAAGACTGCCTTGTTTGGGTATGTCACATTTTGTTCATCAGTTGATAGACATGAGTTGTTTCCACCTTTAGTTATTATGAACATTCATGTACAAGTATTGGTTTGAACATGTTTTCTTTCTTTTTTTAGAGACAGGGTCTCCCTCTCACCCAGGCTAGAGTACAGTGGTGCAATCATGGCTCTCTGCAGCCTTACCTCCTGGGCTCAAGCGATCCTCCAACTTCAGCCTCCCAAGTCGTTGGGACAACAGGAGCCCACCAACACACCTGGCTAAGAGGTTTTGCTATGTTGGCCAGGCTGGTCTCAACCTCCTGGGCTCAAATGATCCACCGCACATGGCCATGTTTTCATTTCTATTGGGTTAACACTCAAGAAAGGAGTTGCTATATCCTATGCTACCTGTTTAACTGAGGAACTACCAGACTGTTTCCTGAAGTGGCTATACTACTTTTCATTCCTATCAGCAAGGTTTTGACGCAGGATTTTTTTCAGCCACTATGCCAACCAGGGAACTCCACTATGGTGATGCCCCCCAGCCCAGGCCTCACTTGGCCCTAGACTTGCTGCAGAAGGCGCCCCACCCACGTGGTCCACTGGCCACACCTGACTTGCACACCGGCTCAGCCTGTGGCTGGGCCAGGTGTGCCCCAGCCCGGCTGTGTTACAACTCGTACCTGCATTTGGCGATTCCCAAGTTCTTATCCCACATCCAAGAAGGATGAGGTTATACTGACAATCGAAAAGTGAGGAGGGCAGAGAAGAATTTCACTGAGTGACGGAACAGCTCTCAGGAGACAGGGGACATGAGGGTGGTCTCCCACCTAATGTTGGGTGGTCTCTCCCCCAGTGTGGCTGGGTCCAGGGCTTTTATGGGTTCAGAATGGGGGAGTGCATGCTGATTGGCTTCTGAGTATGCAAAAAAGGGTGAAAACAGGCCGGGCGCGGTGGCTCAAGCCTGTAATCCCAGCACTTTGGGAGGCCGAGGCGGGTGGATCACGAGGTCAAGAGATCGAGACCGTCCTGGTCAACATGGTGAAACCCCGTCTCTACTAATGGTGCAAAAAATTAGCTGAGCATGGTGGCGCATGCCTGTAATCCCAGCTACTCCGGAGGCTGAGGCAGGAGAATTGCCTGAACCCAGGAGGCGGAGGTTGCGGTGAGCCGAGATCGCGCCATTGCACTCCAGCCTGGGTAACAAGAGCGAAACTCCGTCTCAAAAAAAAAAAAAAAAAAAAAGGGTGAAAACAAAGGCACCACTCAAAGTTGGGCACGACAGTGTAAAAAAACACTTAAGGAAGGGTAGGTGTATGTAAAATTAAGTGAAGGGTGGAGATCAATCACACCAAACGGGAAGACAGGTTCTCAGTGCAGTCTGTGGGTTTACCAGACTTGTAGCCTGGCTTGCAGGCTTTAAACTGCCTTTGGTTTGAAGGTCAGGTTTCACCAGGAGCCCGCCCCTACCTGCCTGGGCATCTGACTGCCTCCTGCTGCCAGGATTCTCCCCTCTCAAGAGGCACATCTCACTGCCATTAGGATAAGGACGATTACTCTTAACTGCTCCCTGCTGACAGGGGGCGCTGTTTTGGGAAAACAGTAGTCAGAACTCACTCAGAGGCCTAGAAGGGTCCCTGGTAAAAGAGGCCATCGTCTTAAGATTCCAACTGTATGACCATGTGGAGTTTGATGACCTCTAGGTGAGAAGAGACAAACTAGGTTATTAGAAGACACGTATTAAAATGAAACAAGGGAGTAAGGACAACTCCAAAATCCTGAGGCTGCCAACACGCCCAGATAACTTGTGGCTATAGGTTTTTTTGCTAAAATTGGGATGCATGGGGCTGGGCTTTGGTTAGCTCCCCTGCTCTTATTTTCCCAAAGAAACCTCTGGGTTATGGGCACCCCATTTTCCCCTGTCACCTGGCAGGATTTGCAGGATAGCTACCCAGAACTAGAATACTGATTCAGATTTTTATATTACCTATCCCTTTTGTTTCTTCTGAGCTGCAGCCAGAGATCACTGGTTGATTCACAGGAATAAGCAGGGTTAGTCTAAAATACAGACAAAAACAACTAATGAGACTAGAATTTAATGACAAGTCTGATGAGTTGTGAAACATAATTTTTCTCTCTCCAGTCTGCAATTTTGTTAAATTGTGATAAGACTGAGTTGTTTGCAAAATAAACTTTAGTCTTATACTTGGCCTGATTATTTGCATAAAGTACAGCAAGAAAAATTATTTTTCACATATGCTTTAAAAACTGGCTCTGATGGAATTCTGTTCCATAAGGAATCTTAGGAAAGACTTTTTAAAGCCAAGCCCAGGAATGGGTTTGTACCTTCAAATACCTATGAGTTGAGTAAATTCCTCTCTTTTTGAGGTCCTAAGATAACTTGGGGCTCCTGGGCCTGTTAGAAAGTGACATTCTTTACTCATCACAGGTTAGAAGCCCTGTACAAGGACTGTATAGATGAGGTATGAGGCCAGTTTTTCCAAGAAGCTTTTTTTTTTTTTTGGCTCTGCAAGTCAAGCTTGATTCCTTAAAGGGAAGCACACCCTTCTAACAGAAACTGGTAAAACAGTTTTTCCAATTGTGTCCTGTTGCAAAAGAAAATGGATTCTTGTTGCACTGATGCAAATAACTACATTGCCACAAGAGTACTCACAAATACTTTCCACATTCTGGAGAAACCAGCAGAGAGAAACAAATATGCTCCAAATTTGGTTCACAGGAGTATACCTTACTCAATTGTTAAAAGCTAAAAAGAGCTCAAAATAAAAGTTTTCTTGACTCTGAAAAACAGAAGATGAGCAACGTGTTAAGCAAAAAGTTAAACAGATTACTTGTTTTCTATTAGTTCAGCCCAGTTAACTCCTGTTCTGCTTAATATTCAGGAACATTTCAGCTAGTCATGAGTCCTGAATGTTTTTCTTTTATCCTAATATCATAATCTCCAAAGATATCAGAAATCTGCATTTAAGAGCACCAATCAAAGTTCTATAGCTGATTATAAACCATCCCTTGAAGACAATCAAAACAAGACTACGATTGTCTGTGAATGCAAAAACTGTCTTTGGGTAGTCACAGTCGAAAACACAATTGGTTATTTCTGTGGTTTACAATAACTTAATAAACCTAATTATAGGCCGAGCGCGGTGGCTCAAGCCTGTAATCCCAGCACTTTGGGAGGCCGAGGCGGGTGGATCACGAGGTCGAGAGATCGAGACCATCCTGGTCAACATGGTGAAACCCCGTCTCTACTAAAAATACGAAAAGTTAGCTGGGCATGGTGGTGTGTGCCTGTAATCCCAGCTACTCAGGAGGCTGAGGCAGGAGAATTGCCTGAACCCAGGAGGCGGAGGTTGCGGTGAGCCGAGATCGCGCCATTGCACTCCAGCCTGGGTAACAAGAGCGAAACTCCGTCTCAAAAAAAAAAAAAAAAAAAAAAAAAAACTAATTATAATTGACAGCATATACTCTGACAGTATAATTTTAGAAATCTCATACAATTTTGGAACCCATATTAATGTTATTCACTAAAATATAACCTGAAGAAAATTAAACATTATTTTTATTTTGGCAATTCCATGTAATTAAACATGTCAAATAATTCAGAGAACTTCTGCAGCATCCAAAAGCTAGGGGTCAAAAAAGACAACCTTGAAGCTAAAATTTGATTTGGGGAAGCCTACCAAACATGTGAAAGGTTTAAAACACCTGATATTATTAAAACAGAATTACAGGTTACCATTAGACAAAATGATGACTCAAAAACTTTTTTAAAAGGCACACAACCTTTACTCAGTGAGAGGGAAGACAACTTTCCTAACAATTCGTCTCTTTTCTTTCCCTTCTTTTTTTGGTAGTTTATTTGCAAGGCAAACAAAAATCTTTCATTATCCTTTACTATTACATGAAAATCTTGTTCAAGAGAGTCAAACTACACCCTTGCCATCAGTCTACTATTAACATCATCCCCAATTTTTAATAAAACCTTATAGATAAATCTATCCAATCTTAACCAGTTTGACCATGAGGTGAGATTCTTATAAACCTTTTATAACCCTTTACAAATTCTTGTAAAAGAGCAGCTCAGTGCTTTAAGAAAATCTTGTTGTGCTTTTATTTCAAGGTTCAATTTACAGAAAAACCAAATATCCTTTTGAATTTAATAAATATGTTCACAGAGAATTTATTTTACAAGATTAATGTTTACAAACCATCTACAACTTGGTCAAACCTTTGGCTTTATCTTATCTAATATAAAACAAATGCCTGGCCTTAATTTATTACAATTATGATTTGTAGGCTTTCACTCAATTCAATAAAATTAAATTCACTCTTGGTTGAGGAAAAGAAAGAGGTGGCAGATGATTAATCCAAATGATCCTGGCATCCACTGCCCTTCAAAGCCAGACCGTGGTGGGGCAAGCCCTGCCACGTCATCAGGTGCTGATTAAACGTAGGGCACTGGTTGGAAGGCAAATTCCTAAAATATGGTTCTTTCCCAGAAGCATCTTATAATCTAGCTCAGGGACTCGCAGCCCCAACTCACAGCAGAACCACCTGGGAGCTTCAGAAACCCTCTGATCCTGAACCCCACCCTAACCAAGTCAGAACTCTTGTTCCACAAACAAACAAACAAAAAATTTAATCTCCACAGGACATTCTAATGAGCAGCTAGAGAGCAGATCCACTGATCTAGGTTTTTCATGAATTAATTAAAAATTTGCAAATTATAAAATGTTTCATTAAAGTATGACACTGTGAATCAGTTTTGGTTTTGTGTGTGTGTGTGGGAGGGGGGGGGAGGAGCAGTAAAAGACCTTAAGGAAATTACTGTAATTCAATTTCACAAATAATCCACAAGTTAGTATATTCTTTGATGGAGGCAACACCCATCTTAGTCTGTTCAGGCTGCTATAACAAAATGCCACAATCTGGGTGGCTTATAAACATCAAACATTTATTGCTCACAGTCCTAGAGGCTGGGAAGTCCATGATCAAAGTGCTTGTGAAGAGTCCACTTCCTCAGAGACCACAACCCTTAAAGTCTCACACTGTGGAGAGGATGCGGAATCTCTCTGGGGCCTTTCATAAGAAACCAATCCCATTCATGAGGGCTCCACCCTCATGACCTTATACTTCCCAAAGGCCCCACCTTCTATCAACTTGAGGGTGAAGATTTCATCATACGAATTCTGGGGAAGACACAAACATTCAGACTGCAGCACTCTCCCACCCGTTTCACCCACAAGAGAAAACAGAAACGATGATGACCTTCGACTTATCTCATGGACTTCACAGTTCCGCCTGACCAATCTTAAATACTCTCATGTTTCCAATTACCTTTTGTTATCAGTAAACCAAACTGTTTTTTCTCCTAAAGATTCCTGTTACGTTATTAATGATTTGTCCTTGACGTTTCAGAAGAAAATGAGCCTGGCGAAGTGGCTCATGCCTGTAATCCCAGCGATTTGGGAGGTGGAAACGGGAGGACTGCTGAACCCAGGAGTTAGAGACCAGCCTGGCAACATAGTGAGATTTTGCCTCTACAAAAAAACAGAAAAAATTAGGTGTGGTAGTGCATACCTATAGTCCCAGCTATTTGAAAGGCTGAGGTAAGGGGATTGCTTGAGGCTGGGAGTTCGAGGCTGCAGTGAGTTGTGACCCAGCCTGGAAAAAGAGTGAGACCCTGTCTCCAAAAATATATATATACATGTATGTAAAAGAAAAACATGTATATAAAACAAAAATTGAGTATGAGACCACACAAGGCCCAGCTTCGTTTGCTATAATCTGAACAAGGCTGGTGACCTGTCAGTCTCATGGCAAAACATAACACAGAGAAAAATCAACACTGGAGAGTTTTATTGATTTTTTAAAAAGTAAAGAAACCTTATATTAACAAAATTCACACTGTACAAAAGTACAGTGATTCATACTCCATGTTAAGAAAAAAAAAAAAACACAGTGATACCTGCACACTTGTTTCTCTGCAAATGTCACTTGGTAAATTATCATCTTTTATAGACAGGCATAGCTGGACACACTTTACAATCTTTCTGATAAATATATCGCTGCTTTGCAACCGGCCTGGATAATGCTCTTCAGGATGGCATATGCTGGAGCCTGTTAAAAACAATAAGCAAAGAAAGAAACATGTTATGTCTTCATTTTCAATTGTAAGATTCAGGGCTGGCAGGCCAGGGTTTTGATTTCTCTGTATAAGAAATCTAAGAGCTGGGCACGGTGGCTCATGCCTGTAATCCCAGCACTTTGGGAGGCTGAGGCGGGTGGATCACGTGATCAAGAGATCGAGACCATCCTGGTCAACATGGTGAAACCCTGTCTCTACTAAAAATACAAAAAATTAGCTGGGCATGGTGGCGCGTGCCTGTGATCCCAGCTACTCAGGAGGCTGAGGCAGGAGAATTGCCTGAACCCAGGAGGCGGAGGTTGTGGTGAGCTGAGATCGCGCCATTGTACTCCAGCCTGGGTGACAAGAGCGAAACTCCGTCTCAAAAAAAAAAAAAAAAAAAAAAAAATCTAAGAAATAATTTATTTTAGTTTCAAAGAAAGCTATTCAAAATGTCAGAATGCCTCTGCTACTGCCAAAGCACTGGAGTCATCCAGATTCTCACTGGAAACGAAAAGAAGCTCCCGGGAGGCCACGGCAGGCAGATCACCTGATGGCAGGAGTTTGAGACCAGACTGGCCAACATGGCGAAAACTCCGTCTCTACTAAAAATAAAAAATACAATAATTAGCCAGGCATGGTACTGTGCACCTCTCATCCCAGCTACTCAGGAGGCTGAGGCAAGAGAATTGCTTGAACCCAGAAAGCAGAGGCTAAAGTGAGCCGAGATCACACCACTGCACTCCAGCATGGGCGACAGAGCAAAACTCTGTCTCAAAAAAAAAAAAAAAAGCTCCTGGGGAAAAGGAAAAGGGATAAAGCAAGAAAAGAGATTCTCATTCAGGAGCAATAATGCGCTTGCTTGCTTTTTCTAAAGCAATGTCATTGGTTTTCTCTGCCTTGGGCTGTCGCTTAAAGTTTATTTTTCTGGGAACAGAAACCTCCTGCCCCCTCAGGCTCCCTCCCCGATAAGGAGCCCCAAAACAGAACAGGTAACAATAGGGTCCTACCAATTCTGCATCGTTGTCAAGGCCTATGTCATGGTGCTCAAGCTCTTCATCTCGAAATTTCTTAATCACCTGGTTAAATAAAAAGACACCAAAACAAGTTAGCTTTCCAACTCTCCTGCTGTTCCATTTCATTTTGAAGGCTAAAACCTCTTAGAATAGCCTAAGATGGGGAGGCCAGCTTTTCCTATAAAGGGTCAGAGAGTAAATACTTTGTCCCAGCTCCCCAACTCTGCCACTGTAGCCAGGAAAAATAGCCAGAGATATGCAAACAAATAAGTGTGCTTGGGTTACAATAAAAGTTTATTTAAAAGCTAGGCATGGTGGCTCACGCCTGTAATCCCAGCACTTCGGAAGGCTGAGGTGGGCGGATCACAAGGTCAAGAAATCGAGACCATCCTGGCCAACATGGTTAAACCCCATCTCTAAAAATACAAAAATTAGCTGGGTGTGGTGGCACACACCTGTAATCCCAGCTACTTGGGAGGCTGAGGCAGGAGAATCCCTTGAACCCGGGAGGCAGAGGTTGTGGTGAGTCAAGATCATGTCACTGCACTCCAGCCTGGTGACACAGCGAGACTCTGCCTCAAAAAACAAAAAAGTTTAAAGAAACAGATAGCTGGCCACAGGTCATAGTTTGCCAATCTCAGATTTAGACTCTAAAAAATTAAACAGTTCCCTTATTTGCTGTGGAAAATTATCTCAGAATATCTATTAATTCATTTATTGAGTCTAAAGGGTTCCTGTTCACACCATCTGCTCAGAATCTACCAATGTTAAAGAAGTGGGCCAGGCATGGTAGCTCACGCCTATGATCCCAGCACTTTGGGAGGCTGAGGCAGAAGGATCACCTGAGGTCAGGAGTTTGAGATCAGCCTGGCCAACATGGTAAAATCCCATCTCTACTAAAAATACAAAAATTATTTGGGTATAGTGGTGCATGCCTGTAATCCCAGCTACCCAGGAGGCTGAGGCAGAATCGCTGGAACTCGGGAGGCGGAGGCTGCAGTGAGCTGAGACTGTGCACTGCACTCCAGCCTGGGCGACGGAGCAAGACTCTGTCTCAAAAAAAAGAAGTGAACAGCACTGGGTGGTGTAGCTCATGCCTGTAATCTCAGCACTTTTAGAGGCCAAGGCAGGAGGATCACCTGAGCCCAGGAGTTCAAGACCAACCTGGGCAACACAGACTCTATCTCTACTAAAAATTTTTAAAGTTAAAAATTAAAAAAAGAAGTGAACAGGCCAGGCCTCAAGAGACAAGTGTTCTGGCCAGATGTGGTGGCTTGTGCCTATAATTCCAGCACTTTGCGAGGCCGAGGAGAGAGGATCCCTTGAGCCCAGAAGTTTCAGACCAGCCTGGAAAACATAGTGTGACCTCATCTCTTAAAAAAAAAAAAAATTAGCTGGGCATGGTGGCATGTACCTGTAGTCCCAGCTATTCAGGAGGTTGAGGTGGGAGGATCACTTGAACCCAGGAGTTTGAGGATGCAGTGAGCTGTAACTGTGCCACTGTACTCCAGTCTGGGCAACAGAGCAAGACCCCATCTCTAAATAAAAAGAAAAAAACACAAAGGAGACCAAGGTTCTAGCCCCAGCTCTGTCTGTCTGTGCTGTATGACCAGGGCAGATGGATTCACCTCTCTGGTCCTCAGTTTGCTCACCCTAAACTGAGTGGGCCTCTAAACCCCATCATTTTCTAACAATCTCTAATGTTTTCCTCTTACCCAACTGCTATCTGCCCTTTGCCTGCTTGAGCAGCCCTGTTCTAGAGCATGGGCAAATACCTGAAGAAGTTCCTCGTATTTTTCAGGGTCCTCCTCCATCAGCGTCCTCATCTGGTTGTTGTAGTGATGTGCTATGCTCTCTTCCACCGCCACAGTGCAGGCCATCGCACCTTCCTTCCCAAGCAAGGCGGTTCCTGCCCCTGGGATTGTTAAAGCCAGACCAGAAAAGTAAGAGACAGATATGACCGGTAACGGAAATCATCTGTGGTCAAGGCTTCTCAGGCTCTACACCAGACACCAGGGCTGGGTCATTCTTTGCGACAGGGACTGCCCCATGCTTGGTAAGGTATTTAAATGCATCCCTGACCTCTACCAACTAGATGCCAGCAGCATCAACTAAGTTTTGACCACCAAAAATGTCCCGAGGGCCAGGCACGGTGGCTCACCCCTGTTTGTTTATTTTATTTTATTTTTTATTTATTTATTTATTTAAATTTTTTTGTTTTTGTTGACTCACACCTGTAATCCCAGCACTTTGGGAGGCCAAGGCGGGCGGATTAACCGAGGTCAGGAGTTTAAGACCAGCCTGGCCAACATGGTGAACCGTCTCTACTAAGATATGCAAAAATTAGCTGGTTGTGGTGGCAGGTGCCTGTAATCCCATCTACCTGGGAGGCTGAGGCAGGAAAATCACTCGAACCTGGGAGGTGGAAGCTGCAGTAAGCAAAGACTGCACCATTGCACTACAGTCTGGGTGACAGAGTAAGACTCCACCTCAGATTAAAAAAAGGTCCCTAGATATTGCCACATGTCCTCACGGGGGGCAAACTCACCCTGAGGGAGAACCACTGTCTTAGGAGAGACCAGATCCCAGTGTTAAACCTGGAATTACAGAGTAAAAAAGCCATTCTCCTTTCAATGCTGTTTATTCTGACCACGGCCAAGAGAAAGTCAGCATTTGAGGTGAGTATATCTTTGATCTTTTATACCATTTGTTCTTCTCCCTTTTTTAAAAGAGTGAACAGATTTCAGGTTGAGAACCTTCCTGAGGGAATGGTATCTGGCTACAATTGAATTATCTAGCCTTTTTTCTCTGTTGCTTATTTTTACTGTATTTTCCATTTATAATACTGACATTAGGCCAGGTGGGATGCCTCACAACTGTAATCCAAGCACTTTGGAGAGGGCAAAGAGGGAGGATCACTTGAGGCCAGCAGTTTGAGACCAGCCTAGGTAACGTAATGAGACTCCAATTCTAAAAAAAAAAAATAGAGCTCTGTGTGGTGGCATGTGCCTGTAGTCCAAGCTACTCAGGCTCAGAAGCTTAGGTGGGAGGATCACTTGAAACCAGGAGTTTGAGGTTGCAGTGAGCTACGACTGTACCACTGCACTCCAGCCTAGGCAACAGAGTGAGACCCTGGCTCTATTTTTTTTTTTTCCTGAGATTTAATCTCACTCTGTCACCCAGGCTGGAGTGCAGTGGCACGACCTCGGGTCACTGCAACCTCCACTTCCCAGCTTCAAGCAATTCTCCCACCTCAGCCTCTCATGTAGCTGGGATTACAGGCACATGCCGTCACGCCCAACTAATTTTTGTATTTTTAATAGAGACAGGGTTTCACCATGTTGGTTGGGCTGGTCTCGAACCCTAGACCTCATGATCCACCCACCTCAGCCTCCCAAAGTGCTAGGATTACAGGTGTGAGCCACTGTGCCTGGCCTATTTTTTTTTTTAAGACCTTAAGGTTCTATCTTAAATAAATTTAAGCCACAAAAAAAAGGCAGTCAATTTAACTTTAGAAAAATACGAAGTAAACAGAATGAGGTCACAAGAAGGCACAGGAAGAACTGTGAGCACAATACCTGAACCATTTACTCATCCTAGATTCCCAAGCTTGCATAAGCTCTTCTACAGAGACACGTACCCAGTGCAAACCCCAGCACATTCCAAAGGGGCATCAGAACTGTCGGCCGGACCCTAAACGTAACCATCAACTCATTGAACTTTTTCAAATGGTCCTTTTCTTGATCCCACATTTTCTGCAAGAAACATGAAAATAAAGACATGCAAGCATTCCACAGAGACCTCCTACACAATATACGCAGTATACAGTAAGCAAAACAGAGATGGAGGAAGTGATGGGAATTGCTGTCTCCCCATTCCCCTCAAAATGTCAATGGAAAAAGTAAAACACCAGACTAAAGGAATCTTTGACAAAGAGAAGAGAGCGCCAAGAAAACCAGAGTCTATTATCTCCATTCCAGGTAAAATTGCCATGAGCCATGGTTCCAGCAGAAGTCTCTCAGGCCCACATGGGTCTATTAAATGACCAGGGTCCACACACATAAGAAATTACCCATTTCAAGATCAGAAGGACAAAACATTAGCTGCTGTGTAATTTCCTTCTAGATACTAGAATAGAATCATTTTGTTGTTTTTGTTTTGAGACAGGGTCTCACTCTGTCACCCAGAATGCAGTGCAGTAGCAAGCTCACAGCTCACTGCAGCTTCAACCTCCAGACTCAAGCGATCCTCCCATCTCAGCCTCCCAGATTAGCTGGGATTACAGTTGCACGACACCACACCGGGCTAATTTTTTTTTTTTTTTTTTTTTTTAGACAGAGTCTCACTCTGTTGCCCAGGCTTGAGTGCAGTGGTGCAATCTCAGCTCTCTGCAACCTCTGCCTCCCAGGTTCAAGTGATTTTCCTCCCTGAGCCTCCTGAGTAGCTAGGACTACAGGCATGCACCACCATGCCCAGCTATTTTTTTTGTATTTTTAGTACAGACAGGGTTTCGCCTTGTTGGCCAGGCTGATCTCCTACTCCTGACCTCAGGTGATCCACCTGCCTTAGTTTCCCAAAGTGCTGGGATTACAGGTGAAAGCCATCACACCTGGCTAATTTTTGTATGTTTCCTAGAGACAGGGTCTCGTCATGGCCCCCAGGGTGGTCTCAAACTCCTGGGCTCAAACAGTTCATCAGCCTCGGCCTCCCAAAGTGCTGGGATTACAGGCATGAGCCGCCATGCCTGGCCCTAAATGTTATTTATGTCGAAGGAGAAAGGGAGAATTCTAGCTGCAGCGAACACTTAGATGGCACTTTTTAAGTGCCAGGTGCTGTCACACGGCTTTATGCCAGCAATTCATTCAATCCACACAATCCCTGTGAAGAACACACTATTACTGCCCCAGTATACAGAAAACACTGAAGCACAGGGAGGCTAAGTAGCTGCCTAAGGACTCAGGACAGGCCATTTAACTTGTACTAACTTGACCTTTACAAGCCAGTCCTGATTCCTTATCTAAACCCAGGCCATCATGAGACCATTTTGCAGGTATGAAAATGGAAACCCAGAGAAGTCCTGTGACATCCTCAAGGTCACACAGGTAGAAGGTGGAAGAGCCAAAATGTGAATTAGGTCTGTGTAACTACAAATTCCTGGTCCTTCCATTGCCTCTTGGGATACAATATCTCCACTGGCACTGTGGGGGCAGGACTACAATCTTTTAGCACAGTTGACTGCTGTGCTGAGCAATTCTCAACTTTTTCATTATTGCCTGCCCCCGCCATGAAGTATTGATGCCAAGGATATACCGCATACCTATCTATGTACTTTATGTCTATCTGTGCTTTATCCATAAAAAGAGAAATACACGGCTGGGCCCAGTGACTCACACCTGTAATCCCAGCACTTTGGTAGGCCAAGGTAGGCAGATCACCTGAGGTCAGGAGTTAGAGACCAGACTGGCCAACATGGCGAAACCCCATCTCTACTAAAAACACAACAATTAGCCAGGCCTGGGTGAGTGCCTGTAATCCCAGCTACTCAGGAGGCTGAGGCAGGAGAATCCCTTGAACCCAGGAGGCAGAGGTTGCAGTGAGCCGAGATTGCGCCATTGCACTCCAGCCTGGGGGACAACATTGAGACCTTGTCTGAAAAATAAATAAGTAAATAAATTTTTAAAAATACGCTTTTTGCTCCCCATCTCTCCACCAAGAACCAATTTTCGCTCTCCTGGAGACAAGAGCATCTCCCTGGGGAACGCATGACCTCCTGTGATTACTTGAAGGCCTTTGGATCTCCCCATTCAGTAGACCAGGCTGAGGGAGATGAGGAAGTACCCACCTGAATGACTGGCCCAATGCTTGTCCGACCCAGGACGACCATCTGCCCGGCATAGATGCGGTTTGCTCCGTATTCACCTGCATGATCCACCCGGATAATTCGATCCACAGCTGCCCGATTGATATTGTCTAAGGTCATTCCTGAACTGCGACATCTAACACCGATTCCTCTTCCATAGGCTGAAATGCAAGTGTTTATTCTTTGTTACTCTTAGGTAAAATCCAGATGTTCCTTTTACAGACAGTAAAACTTTGGAAGGCTGAGGAGGATGGATCACCTGAAGTCAGAAGTTTGAGATAAGCCTTGCCAACATGGTGAAACCTCGTCTCTACCAAAAATACAAAAATTAGCTGGCTATGTTGGCGGGTGCCTAAAATACCAGCTGCTTGGGAGGCTGATGCAGGAGAATCACTTTAACCCAGCAGAGGTTGCAGTGAGCCAAGATTGCGCCACCACAGAGTGAGACTCTGTCTAAATACAAAAAGAAAAAAAAAATTTTAAACCCCACACCCTTGGGCATTCGATTTTGAGACTAGTCTTAGAGCTTAGATTTTACCTCATTATGGTAAAAAGTTAACTCAAATGAACTCTTATCTTCAAAATATAAATTCTTCCTGACAGACTATATTTTATCATTAAAAATAAATCTCCTAATCTCAACATCTTAATTATATTCTCTGAACCTTATATTAGAGTAACTCAAAAGGCTTTTTTCCCTGCAAAAGAAGTTTTGCAGCATTCTTAGGTTTGTAAGGTATATTCACCTCATTTTGCAGATAAGGTAGAGACCTAAGGGTCCTTCAGTTTGTAACGGCAGCTTCAATCTGCATTAGTATCACTTTTTCTTTTTTTTTTTTTTGAGACAGAATCTGGCTCCGTCACCCAGGCTGGAGTGCAGTGGCACAATCTCAGCTCACTGCAACCTCCACCTTTTGAACTCAAGCAATTCTCCTGCCTCAGACTCCAGAGTAGCTAGAACTTTAATGTAGCTAGAACTGTATCTGCACTACCATGCCCAGCTATGTTTTGTATTTTTAGTAGATACGGGGTTTCACCATGTTGCCCAGGCTGCCTCAAACTCCGGAGCTCAAGCAATCCTCCCACCTCAGCTTCCCAAAGTGCTGGGATTACAAGCATGAGCCACCACACCCAGCCAGCACTGGTATCACTTTGAAATGCATTTCAGGGCTCTTAAGATGTCACTACCGCGTCTTTTATGCGCACTTCTTTTCACTTAGGCTAACTTTAACAGCCAGAGACTGTGGAAAAAATTCATTTTGGATATATATGTGGTTCTTTTATGACAAAGTCTTGAGTGCTCTGGACACAAGGTGATGAGGTGGGTTGGTGAAATTTGGGATGGTTCTGCACTTGAAATTTTCTACCAGATGGGGTTCTAAATGTCACACTTTTAATAAAGAAGCATGGATGTGGAGTTCTGAAGCATCATGACCCAGCTGTGGTCCACTCCTCAGCATAAACCCCTCCAACTCACTAAGCATTATCTGACTCAAGATAGGCCAGGTGCAGTGTAATCCTCATGCCTGTAATCCCAGTACTTTGGGAGACGGAGGCAGATGGATTGCTTGAGAGTTCGAGATCAGCCTAGCCAACATAGTGAAACTCCATTTTTACCAAAAATTCAAAAATTAGCCAGGTATTGTGGCACGCACCTTTAGTCCCAGCTACTTGGGAGGCGGAGGTGGAAGAGTAACTTGAACCTGGTAGGTGGAGGCTGCAGTGAGCCGAGATCCTGCCATTATACTCCAGTCTGGGTGACAGAGTGAGACTCTGTCTCAAAAAAAAAGGAAGAAATAAAGAAAGAAAGGAAAAGGAAAAGTGTCCCATTTCTAACACTAACCAAGGAAAAACGAAAATTGACATTTCTTACATACAAAATCAGCAATTATCATTGGCTGGGTGCGGTGGCTCATGCCTATAATCCCAGCACTTTGTGAGGCCAAGAAGGGAGGATCACTTGAGGTCAGGAGTTCAAGACCAGCCTGGCCATCACGGCAAAACCCCATCTCTACTAAAAATACCAAAGATTAGCCAGGTGCAGTGGTGCATGCCCCAGCTACTCAGGAGTCTGAGGCAGGAGAATCGCTTGAACCTGGGAAGCGGGGATTGCAGTGAGCAGAGATCACATCACTGTACTCCAGCCTGGGTGACAGAGTGAAACTCTGTCTCAAAAAAAAAAAAAAAAGACAATAATCAGGCTCTTTCCTTTTTAAGTGAAAACATACAATAATAAAATTTTCTTAGAGTTATGAGGATAAAATAAGAAATAAGCAAAGTAACTTTATAAACAGAAATAAAGCTTACTCTGTTATGCTCACTGACTGAACAGCAGCATTAAAATTCACATTCAACAACCCTGAGAGTTTTTCCTGCATTGTCACACGCTTTAAAATAAAACTGAGGCTCGGTGCTAGAAGCTCTCAAAGGCATCACTTTATGTCTGTATTTTCCCAAAGTGTATAAAACCTGCCAGTGAGGTACCTATGAAATTTAAGTGGCTTACGGATATGCAATAAATAACTCCCTGTGGTAAGGGCTACTCTTTTAAATTCTCCTGCAATCTCTTTTAATTCATTAAGGAAGATATTTCCATATACAGTTGGTATATCCTGAACACCTTCCCAACACTTGCTAATTTCCCCGTTTTAACAGAAAGGCAGTACTTAATACAATCTCATAACTTTTCAATTTCAGGGGTTTTTTTTAATTATTCCTCATCCATTTGAGGCAAGTGGCACTGGCTTCCCATTCACCATAAGGATTTTGTTTCAAGGAAATCAATTTAATTTAAAAATGGGACATGGCTATACAAAAAACACATCTAGTAATAAAAAGTTCAAGCAGTACTGCCATTAGGCAAAAATCCTGAAGGCAGTACACGGCGATTTAACGTTGAGAAAACGCTCTTACAATTTTCTTTGTCTTTTCTTTTTTTTTGGAGACAAAGTCTCCCTCTGTTGCCCAGACTGGAGTGCAGTGGAGCAGTATCGGTTCAAGCAATTGTCCTGCCTCAGCCTCCCCAGCAGCTGGGACTACAGCCGTGTTCCAACACGCCCCGCTAATTTTTGTATTTTTAGTATTTTGTAGTTTAGTAATTTCTGCACTTTTGTAATTTCACCATGTTGGTCAGGCTGGTCTTGAACTCCCGATCTCAGGTGATCCTCCAGCCTCGGCCTCCCAAAGTGCTGGGATTACAGGCGTGGGCCACCGCGTCTGGCCTCATGACAATTTTCTAAGGCAGCACAGATGAAAAAAGGTAAGCAGGAACCAGGGTCCAAAACCATGTCTCTCTACTCCAAATTCGATGCTCCTTCCACTAGACTGAGGGCTCTCAAAGTTTACAGTGCATGCAAATCACCTAAAGGTCCTGTTCAGAGATCACAGATACCGACCAAGTAGGTCGGGGTGGGGCCTGAGAATCAGCATTTCTAGCGAGCTCCCAGAAATAGCGGAGGCTGCCGGTCGTCGGGCTACACTTTGCCTGGTAAGGCAGGCCCGGGGTAAGGACTACAAAGAGAGAGACTCCCTGGGACGCTGAACTTTCAGTGTCGCCACCTGTACTCGATTCGGAACGCTGGCCGCACCTGCCATGACATCACTGCACAGGTGTGCGACTGCGTCACTCCCCAGGCGTCAATGCCGAAACCACCCCCGTCCGCCTGTCACTCTCGCGGCGAAACACAGGTACCGCCCCGTCCGCGCCAGCGCTCCGTCGCAGGCCTGTGACGTGACCAACCTCTCCTCCCGTGACCTCTTCGACCCAAATCTCAAGCGAAAATTCCCTAGCTCGCTGGCCCGCCGCAGGACTGTGACCGTGCGCCTCCCTTTACCTGAGAGGGACCGCTGAGCACCCGGGCGCAGCCGCCAAAGGCAGGGAGCCGCCGCCGCCCCGGCGCAACTCATTGCCGCTACCACAAAGCAGCCACTTCGTAGACCGTAGCGGGCCAATCGTGCCCCCGGCGCGGACTGATGAGGCAACAGCAGACGTAAGAAAGTCGCAGCTCGCCCGGGCACCGGTGGAAACGCCCCTGGCCCCGCGCTTACATATGATTGGTTGGATTCGACAAATAAGAAGTTTCTATTGGGTGTGGTCGCTATCAATCACTCGGAAGACCATGGAAGCAAAGGCGCCTTGGGTTGCCAGGGAGATGAGAATGCTAAATTGCTGCTTCAAAGATGAGGACAATTTATGATTTCTCACTCAAGTTCCTGGGGAAAAGAATCAGGAGGGAATTACTTATTAACAAGGCACGGTATTTTCTGCTTTATCTACGTTGAAGGAGGTTTTTTTTTTTTTTTTTTCATATCCTACATCCACTTTAAAATAGTAAGCCTGGGCAACACAGCGAGATTCCACCTCCATAAATAATTTTAAAAATTAGCCGGGCGTGGTGGAGCACACCTGTAGTCCCAGCTATTCGGGAGGCTGAGGTGGGGGGATACCTTGAGCCCAGGAGTTAGAGGCTGCAATGCCACTACACTCTAGCCTGGGCCCTGTCTCAAAAATATATAAATTATACATTTCTGTATACATATTATGTATATATGAAGTATACAATATAAATTAGATGTATATATAAATTACATGTGCCACATGGTTAATAGTGTTATCTCTTGGTGGACTGAAAGCCAACTTTAAACTTCCTCCCAGTCCTTTCCTCTATTTTCATATTTTCTACAGAGAACATGTATTATCTTCTGCATCAACCGTACTGTATTCTGTGCGTGTATATTTACGCAAATTGTGATTTTTTGGGAAGAGGGGAAATTTAACAACATACTTTAAAAAGATCATATAATACAACAGTCTTTTAGGATTCTATTCAACAGAAATAATTTTTAAGTGAGTAATGTATATGAAGGCAAAAATCAAAGATGCATGTCTGCAAAAATATACAACGTTTAACATTGGCAACATTAGGGGGCTGGAAGTGGGAGAAGTGGGCTTTCACTTTCTACTTTACACCCTTGGATTATTTATGTACTTTATCCAAGTTTGCTATAAAATATTTTAAGAGGTAATACAATTGTAAAATTATTGAATTCAAGTTTCTAATTGTTTTTATATCCCTCTAGTGTTCAAATTGACACATCAAAGTAATTTAAAATGATGATGAACCCGCCGGGAGCGGTGGCGCGTGCCTGTAGTCCCAGCTACTCGGGAGGCTGAGGTGAGAGGATCGCTTGAGCCCAGGAGTTCTGGGCTGTAGTGTGCTATGCCGACGGGGTGTCCGCATTAAGTTCGGCATCAATATGATGACCTCCCGGGAGTGGGGACCCCCAGGTTGCCTAAGGAGAGGTCAACTGGCTCAGGTTGGAAACGGAGCAGGTCAAAACTCCCGTGCTGATCTCTAGTGGGATCACGCCTGTGAATAGCCACTGCACTCCAGCCTGGGCAGCATAGTGAGATCCTGTCTCTAAAATAAAAAATGTAAGGCCGGGCGTGGTGGCTCACACCTGTAATCCAAGCACTTTGGAAGCCAAGGCAGGCGGATTACCTGAGGTTGGGAGTTCAAGACCAGCCTGACCAACACGGTGAAACCCCGTTTTTATTAAAAAAAAAATTTTTTTTTAAGTATGATTAACCCAAATACTTAATACTTAGTGAGGATGTTGTAGCACTCTCATGTAAAACTTCTGAGAGTCTGAATCTCGCTCTCCAAAGCCTTTGAGAGCTTTGTTCAAAAGCTTTGCTGTAATCCCACTTCTAGGTCTCTGTTTCCTTTTTTTCGTTTGTTTAGATGGCGTTTCACTCTGTTGCACACGCTGGAGTACAGTCGGGACATCTCGGCTCACTGCAACCTCTGGCTCCCAGGTTCAAGCAACTCTCCTGCCTCAGCCTCTCGAGTAGATAGATTACAGGTATGCACCACCATGGCCAGCCGAGACTGGGTTTCACCATTTGGCCAGGCTGGTCTCCAACTCCTGACCTCAAGTGATCCTCCTACCTTGTCCTCCCAAAGTGTTGGGATTATAGGCATGAGCCACCATGCCTGGCCTAGGTCTGTTTCTAAGGAGGAAAAAAATGTTGACAAAGATTTATACATGTGCCAGTTATTTGTTAATGGGAAAAATCAAACAAAATGTTAAGCAACAATTGAATCAACACATTATGTCTGAGTGCAGTGGCTCACGCCTGTAATCCCAACACTTTGGGAAACTGAGGCAAGAGGATCAGTTGAGCCCAGGAGTTTAAGACCAGCCTGGGAAACATACTGAGATCCCCTCTCTACAACAAATTTTAAAAATTAGCCGGGCATGGTGGTGTGTACCTGTGATCACACCTACTTGTGAGGCTAAGGTGGGAGGATCACTTGAGCCCAGGAGGTTGAGGCTGCACTGAGCCATGATCACACCACTGCACTCCAGCCTGGGCAATAGAGCAAGACTCCGGCTCCAAAAAAAAAAAAAAAAAGAGATTCAACTGTATGATGTTATGTAGCCCATTGAAATATTTGTAAAGAGCTTTAAATAACAGGAGAAAACACTATCTTTAGATTCTTCCAGAAAACACATATTAAGTAAAAAAAATGAGAATACCAAAGTTATTTCCTTCTTTTTTTTGTCCTGCTTCCCTCCCTCCATATCTTTTATTTTTTTATTTTTTTATTTTTTTGAGATGGAGTTTCACTCTTGTCACCCAGGTTCCAGTACAATGGCATGATCCCAGCTCACTGCAACCTCCGCCTCTGGGGTTCAAGCGATTCTCCTGCCTCAGCCTCCCAAGTAGCTGGGATTACAGGCATGTGCCACCACACCCAGCTAATTTTTGTATTTTTAGTAGAAACGGGGTTTCACCATGTTAGCCAGGCTGGTCTCGAACTCCTGACCTAAGGTAATCCACCTGCCTTGGTCTCCCAAAGTGCTGGGATTGCAGGCCTGAGCCACCCTGCCCGGCCGTACTTTCTATCTTGAAAGGAATTTTGTCAAGATTAACAGTGGGTGCCCATAAACGGTGCTTTTTAAATTTTTTTCTCTGTTGCTTTTGATATTCTATGTATTTTTAATTAAAAGAAGAATTTTTATAACAGCAAAACAAAATTTCAAAAACAAAAATGTTTACTATTTCCTAATTCCATCCCCCTAAAATAAAAACCAATGCATGTATTTATTTTTTATTTTACCTGATTGGTGCAAAAGTAGCAGGTATTATTTTTCCACTTAAAGATAAGGGACCTAGGCCAGGTGCGGTGGCTCACGCCCATAATCCCAGCACTTTGGGAGGCCGAGTCAGGTGAACCACATGACCAACATGGTGAAAACCCATCTCTACTAAAAATACAAAAATTAGCTGGGCGTGATGGTAGGCACCTGTAATCCCTGCTACTTAGGAGGCTGAGTTGGGAGAATTGCTTGAACTCAGGAGGTGAAAGTTGCCACGAGCTGAGATCGAGCCACTGCACTCCAGCCCAGGTGAGAGAGCAAGACCCTGTCTCAGTCAGTCAATCAATAGGACCTTTATCTCAGAGAAGCGAAAACAGTTGCACGAAATCAGACAATAAAGCAAGAAGCAGAGACATTCCATGTCCCAAGCAGGTGCCATGCGTTGGAAAGGAAAGAGACCAAATGTAACTTATTCATAAAGTCATGCCCTATACAAACAAAATACATTCAGAAGCTCTCTCTTCCCAAGAGTCAGACCTTGTAGAACTACCCTGGGACTCGCCTAACTGGATTCTTCTCTTTGCCGGGATGAGAATATTTTGTGATTTTGAGAACCTGCAAGGCTGCCTTAAGAACGAGAGTCTGAGGCAGAATAGGGCAAGACAGAGAAAGGGTTTCAAGGACATTAAAAATTCCAGTTTCCAGTGTTTGTAAATGGGGAGGTGGTAAAAACAATCTGTTAGCTGCGGAATGGTTACAAAGTATGCATTGATATGGTGGAATGCTATGTCACCACTGAAAAAAAAATGAAGTTGCTGTATATATGGAAAGATCTTCAAGATGTTATTAAGGAGCAGAAAAGGGAAGCCCAGAAGTATGTATTTCACACACACACCTGCACATATATATCTGCTTGAATTGTAATACATATTCATTACCATTCTCTGGAATGAATAACGTAAATATCCATAGGTAGTTCTCTGAAGGGTGAAGGAAGGGGAGTGCTTGAAGTAGTTTTATCTTTTATTTTATTTTTGAAATGGAGTTTTGCTATTAAAAAAAATAAATGATAAAATAAATAAGAACAAAAAATAAATAAATAAATGGAGTTTCACTCTTGTTGCCCAGGCTGGAGTGCAATGGTGCGATCTTGGCTCACTGCAACCTCCGCCTCCCAGCCTCAAGCGATTCTCTTGCCTCAGCTTCCCAAGTAGTTGGGATTACAGGTTTATGCCTCCATGCCCAGCTAATTTTATATTTTTAGTAGAGACAGGGTTTTTCCATGTTGGTCAGGCTGGTCTTGAACTCCCAACCTTAGGTGACCCACCACCTCTGTCTCCCAAAGTGTTGGGATTACAGGCATGAGCCACCAGGCCCAGCTTATCTTACAAATTCAAAATGTATACATGAGGCCAGTTGTGGTGCTTGAGATCAGGAGTTTGAGACCAGCCTGGCCAACCTGGCAAAACCCCAACTCTATTAAAAATACAAAAGTTAGCCGGGTGTGGTGGTGCACGCCTGTAGTCCCAGCTGCTCAGGTGGCTGAGGCGCAAGAATCGCTTGAACCCGGGAGGTGGAGGTTGCAATAAGCCAAGCTCACATAGTATACTCCAGCCTGGACGACAGAGTGAGTCTCTGCCTCAAAAAAAAAAAAAAAAAAAAAAAAAAAAAAAGTGCCTTTGCAAAAATTATAACAGTGAGGAAATTATGACATTGAAAGAGATCTGTCCTGACTCCATCTTGCAGAATTCTAACCTCCAAGCTGTCCTTGTTCATTCCTGAGCATAGGCCAAACTAACTTTGGGAAGGACTTACAGTTTAAGTTTGAAACAAGATAACAGCTCTTTCCTGAAACCCCCTTCTTGCCTGGGAACCAGATTGCCTTTGTAGGGGAACAAATTAGCCACAAGATTAGAAATTATGGTTTAGGAGTCATGTAGCTAGAGGCCACAAGATTCTAAACCTCCCCAGTTGCTCTGAGGGATGACATTAACATTGTAAAACCTAAGATTAGTGCTCAAGGTATTTTTCAGACCCTGCACTTGATGGGTCGGCTGGTACCACCCAGATCAAAAAATGCTCGTCTGGTCTTGTGGCCCCCATCCAGGAACTGACAAAAAGCAAGAGGGCAGCTTCAACTCCCTATGATTTCGTCTTTGACCCAACCAATCAACATTCCCAACTCCCTAGCACCCCTACCACCAAATTATCCATTAAAAAAATAGTTTCCAGCCAGGCATGATGGTTCACGCCTACAATCCCGGCACTCTGGGAGACCGAGGTGGGAGGATCACTTGAGGTCAGCAGTTCGAGACCAGCCTGGCCAACATGGCAAAATCCCATCTCTACTAAAAATACAAAAATTAGCCAGGCGTGGTGGTGCACGCCTGTAGTCCCAGCTACCTGGGAGGCTGAGGCAGGAAAATCGCTTGAACCCAGGAGGGGGAGGTTGCAGTGAGCAGAGATCGCATCGTTGCACTCCAGCCTGGGCAACAGAGCAAGACTCCATCTCAAAAGCATACCCCATCCCTCGCCCTCCCCACACACAACCCAGTTTCCAAAATTTCAGGGAGACTGATTTGAGTAATAATATTCCAGACCGGGCACAGTGGCTCACACCTGTAATCCCAGCACTTTGGGAGGCTGAGGCAGGTGGATTGCTTGAGGTCAGAAGTTCAAGACCAGCCTGGCCAATATGGTGAAACCCCATCTCTTTAAAAAAATAAATTTTAATAATAATAATAATAATAATAATATTCTGGTCTCCTGTTTAAACAGCTGTGCATGAATTAAACTCTTTCTCTGATGCAATTCCTGTCTTGATAAATGGGGCTGTATCCAGGCAGTGGACAAAATGAACCAGTTGGCCAGTTACACACATACACCCTCGCTGGCTTCAACAGAGCCAAGGAGCTTTAAAAGCACTCATCTGAGGACTACATTAAACACTTTCTTCTCTCTTGTTTTAGGAAAAAGCAAAGAGCAACTTTACAAACTGTTACAGTTTTCCATCGTCACTTGACTGCTGACAAGAAGCCTCTTTGAATTCCAGTATACGCAATCACATTTTAAAACCTTCAAGACACTGTTTAATCAGGAGTTGTAAGGCACATATGTTAGAGAAAGCTGCACTTTAAAAATGACACAGACATCATTAAAACTAATATATTAATTAGCATATTTCAGTATCACTTTTGTAATAGGGAAAGAAAACAGCAAAACATTTTCATTGTGTTCATCACACACACACACAGAAACCTTGAATATCCTTAGAAGCCTGGTGAAGGTGAGAATGTTATATATATATTAATATAAAAGCACTGGGCAGAAATACTTGACACAATTTGGTTTTCTTTCTTTTTACCTTTTTTTTTTTTGAGACAGGGTCTCCCTCTGTCACCCAGGCTGGAATGCAGTGGCACGATCTCACTCACTGCAGCCTCCGCCTCCCAGGATCATGGGATTCTCATGCCTCAGCCTCCCAACTATCTGGGATTACAGGCACACACCAGCATGCCCAGCTAATTTTTGTACTTTAGTAAAACAGGCTCTTGCCACGTTGACCAGGCTGGTATCAAACCCCTGACTTCAAGTGATCTGCCCGCCTTGGCCTCCCAAAGTGCTGGAATTACAGGCATGGGCTACTGCGCCTGGCATAATTTATTTTTTTAAGTGAGATTGGAATGAATCTTTGGTTACTCAAAATTCCATGACATCAGTTATTAGATTTAGAAACCCATAAACCGTAACAAGACAGGAAAAGACCAAAAAGCTCATTGGTCTCCCAGTTACAAAAATATCCCACTTTAAAAACTGTCTTTGTGGAAAAGCAAGAAAATGACTCTAAGAAATCCTTGCTCCTCTGAGCAAGAAGTCAGTCATTTCTGAGTAGTGGAGTGGAGATGGGAGGGGAGAATTATCGTTAAGAGCAATGGCTCTCTGAAACCTGCGCCCAGCTTTAAATTGCAGGCTACTCCCCAGGAAAGGTGTGGAGCCAGTGAAAGGAAGAAACACAATGAAAGGAAGGCTCAAAAAGTCCATTACAAAACTACAGTGCTTTGAAAAATATTTCAACAATATTAAAATGAAAACTGATTACATTAAACAATAACTTAAACTTCTGTTAAAAGGTTCAGCTCTACCCATTTTGTTTAAGCTTACAATGAGGTATTTATTGCATATGGTTTTTACCATAATGGAAATCTTAAAAGATATTCTACATTTTTTTTTGAGATGGAGTTTTGCTCTTGTCACCCAGACTCAATTGCAATGGCACGATCTCAGCTAACCACAACCTCTGCCTCTGGGGTTCAAGCGATTCTCCTGCCTCAGCCTCCCGAATAGCTGAGATTACAGGCATGCACCACCACACCTGGCTAATTTTATATTTTTAATAGAGACAGGGTTTCTCCATGTTGGTCGGGCTGGTCTCAAACTCCCAACCTCAGGCGATCAGCCTGCCTCCCAAAGTGCTGGGGTTATAGGCATAAGCCACCACACCCAGTCACATGTTTTGTGAAATAAAGGCAAATGCATTAAAAATTGTAAGCGCAAGGCCGGGCGCGGTGGCTCAAGCCTGTAATCCCAGCACTTTGGGAGGCCGAGGCGGGTGGATCACGAGGTCGAGAGATCGAGACCATCCTGGTCAACATGGTGAAACCCCGTCTCTACTAAAAATACAAAAAATTAGCTGGGCATGGTGGCACGTGCCTGTAATCCCAGCTACTCAGGAGGCTGAGGCAGGAGAATTGCCTGAACCCAGGAGGCGGAGGTTGCGGTGAGCCGAGATCGCGCCATTGCACTCCAGCCTGGGTAACAAGAGCGAAACTCCGTCTCAAAAAAAAAAAAAAAAAAAAAATTGTAAGCACAAGAAAACAAATAGTCCTTAAAAATGTGTACATGTGTGTTTAAGAAACCAGCCTCCAATTCTGTTTGTTAAACACTGGTGGGCTGGTCTGATTAACAGGCTGAGCTCCAGTCCACATCCCAAAACACTTGGGCACATAAACCCGCGGCTCAACAGCTTGTTGGTTTTTGGTAGAGGCATCAGTGAGTGACCAGTCAGCAGGCAAAGGCTTGGTTGGGTTTCCCCTGCTTTTCTAAGTTACTAAAGCCCTAATTAGGGGCTGTGTTAGGTAAACACAACTGCACGTATGCAAAAGTCTAAACTCCAGAAAAATATATTTTTCAATGTCCACTGAAAACCCAGGTAGACTCTGGAGGCTCAGCAGAGTCACTAGGTCAGCTTAGAAGCAACGGGCAGTGCCATCTTCACGCTCAGTCTAGTTAGTTCCTTGTGTCCCTTTGGGCTTCTGTTAGTTTCTGGATTAGGTATCGCTTGTCACGACTTTCCTAAAAAATAAGAAGTTCACAAGTACATTTAATATATTTGGAAACAAATACCATCATTACCTACCATACTCAGGGCTGAGGATTCTAACCACTGGAATTTTGTTTGCTTAGCTGGAGTCTTGCTGTTGTCACCCGGGATGGAGTGCAGTGGCACGATCTCGGCTCACTGCAACCTCCACCTCCTAGGTTCCAGCAATTCGAACTCAGCCTCCCAAGTAGCTGAGATTACAGGTGCCCCCACCATGCCTGGCTAATTTTTTTATTTTTAGTAGAGATGGGGTTTCACCATGTTGGCCAGGCTGGTCTCCAACTCCTGACCTCAGATGATCCACATGCCTTAGCCTCCTAAAGTGCTGAGATTATAGGCGTGAGCCACCGTGCCCAGCCTTCCCTGGACTATTGTAATGGCCTCTTATCTGGTCTGTCATTGTGTCTGCTCCGTAGCCCTTTGTCCACAAAGCAGGTGTTTTTTTGTTTTGTTTTGTTTTGTTTTGTTTTTTCCCTAAAGATGGGGTTTCTCCATTATGGCCAGGCTGGTCTTGAACTCCTGACCTCAGGTAATCCACCCACCTCGGCCTCCCAAAGTGCTAGGATTACAGGCATGAGCCACCGCGCCTGGCAGCAGCTGTTTTTTTGTTTGTTGGTTTGGTTTTTTTTTTTAATGCACAGTACAGCCAGGTGTGGTGGCTAATGCCTGTAATCCCAGCACTTTGGGAGGCTGAGGCAGGCAGATCACCTGAGGTCGGAAGTTCGAGACCAGCCTGGCCACATGGTTAAACCCTGTTTCTACTAAAAATACAAAAATTAGCCGGGCAAGGTGGCACATGCCTAGCTAGTATTCCCAGCTACTCAGGAGGCTGAGGCAGGAGAATCGCTTGAACCCTGGAGGTGGAGGTTGCAGTGAACTGAGATTATGCCACTGCACTCCAGCCTTGGTGACACAGTGAGATCCTGTCTCAAAGGAAAAAAAAAAAAAAAAAAGTCTGGCCATCATGGTGAAACCCACTCTCTACTAAAAATACAAAAATTAGCTGGGTGTGGTCATGCGTGCCCATAACCCCAGCTACTCGGGAGGCTGAGGCAGGCAAATCATTTTAACCCAGGAGGTAGAGGTTGCAGTGAGCTGAGATCATGGCACTGCACTTCAGACTGGATGACAGAGCAAGACCATCTCAAAAATAATAATAATAACACCTTTCAGCGGCTTCCCTCCCACTCAATCTTCTTAACAGAGCCATCAAGGCATTATGACTCAATGACTCTGGCTGCTATTAAAACACCTTGCCTCTTCCCATCACTCACCACCCTGTGGCCACACCACACTTCCACCTGTCCCTCTGAAGTGCTTGGCTTATACCCTCACTGTGCCCTTTGCCTCATTCTCTTCCTTAAATAGGACTTCTGATCATGGGCTCCTCTCTTTATTATTCAAGTCTCAGCTAGAGTGAGGCACAGTGGCTCATGCCTATAATTCCAGCACTTTGGGAGGCCAAGAGGGGACGATCACTTGAGTCCCGGACGTTGAGACTAGTCCAGGCAACATAGGGAGACCTTGTGTCTATAAAAATTTTTAAATTAGCCAGGTATGGTGATGCACACCACTAGTCCCAGCTACTTGGGAGGCTAAGGTGAGAGGCTGCAGTTAGCTATGAATACACTATTGCACTCCAGCCTAGGCAAGAGAGTGAGAACCCATTTGGAATTAAAAAAAAAATAAAAAATAAAAAAAACCTCCTCAAAGACGCCTTTTGCAGCCACATCTGTAGTAGCAGATGGCCCACTCGTCACTCTACCTTGTTTTTACTAACTTCATAGAAGCTATATTAATCAGCATTTATCTTATTAACTACCTAGCTGTTTGTCTCTTGTTCACCAAAGTGTCCCAGCATCAAGCACAGTACAAGGCATAGAATAGGTGCTTAATACACTTTTATTAAGTCTCACTCTTCGGCCCAGGATGGAGTGCAGTGGCACAATCTGAGCTCACTGCAACCTCCACCTCCTGAGTTCAAGGGATTCTCCTGCCTCAACCTCCCAAGTAGCTGAGATCACAGGCGCCCACCACCATGCCCAGCTAATTTTTATATTTTTAGGAAAGACGGGGTTTCATCATGTTGGCCAGGCTGCTCTCAAACTCCTAAGCTCAAGTGATCCACCTGCCTTGGCCTCTCAAAGTGCTGGGATTACAGGCATGAGCCATCACACCCTCCTTAATACACATCTTGAAGGAATGGATGAATCAGTGAATGAATGAAGCTGGACAGGGCTGGGCCTGAAGGCAGAGTTTTGAGGAGGTGGTGTTGAGAGAAGGCTACAGCAATTTCACTCCCTCCCGGGAAAACACCACTTTCCTTGCAGTGTCCTGGGTAAATGTCTGCTGCAATGACCTTCTGGGGCTATGCTTCCTTACCAGGGACAGCTGCTCTCGGAGCTGGATGACCACCCGTTTGTGTGCTCCAGCTAAGGCGATGAAGTAAAACATGATGAGGCTGTAACACAAGACAGACAGGTCACAGGGACTCTGATTATTTGAAGGCCACTGGAAAAACAAACCAACATATTTTTCCTTGGAACAGTTTTACTTTTGTTAGAAAAAAAGGTTGGGCACAATGGCTCATTTTTGTAATCCCAGTGCTTTGCCGAGGCAGGAGAATCACTTACAGCCAGGAGTTTGTGACCAGCCCAGGCAACATAGTGATAGCCCCATCTCTAGAAAAATAAAATACAGCTGAGCACAGTGATTCATACCTGTAATGCCAGCACTTTGGGAGGCCAAGGCAGGCAGATCACCTGACGTCAGGAGTTTGAGACCAGCCTGGTCAATATGGTGAAACCCCATCTCTATTAAAAACACAAAAATTGGCTGGGCACCGTGGTGGCTCACATCTGTAATCCCAGCACTTTGGGAGGCCAAGTCAGGCAGATAACAAGATCCGGAGTTCAAGACCAGCCTGGCCAACATAGTGAAACCCCATCTCTATAAAAAAAAAAAAAATACAAAAATTAGCCAGGCATGGTGGGACACGCCTGTAATTCCCAGCAACTCAGGAGGCTGGGACGGGAGAATCACTTGAATCCAGGAGGCGGAGGTTGCGGTGAGCCAAGGTCGCACCACTGTACTCCAGCCTGGGTGACACAGCAAGACTCCATCTTTTAAAAAAAGGAAAAGAAGATATAAAATTAGCCAGGCATGGTGGCATGCACCTGTAGTCCCCAGCTACTCAGGAGGCTGAGGTAGGAGGGTTTGAGCCCAGGAGTTCAAGGCTGCAGTGAGTTATGATCACACTACTGTACTCCAGGCTGGGCAACAAAGCCAGACCTTGTCTCTACAAAAAATAAATAAAACCCTCATCTCTTCCAAGCAGAAGGTATAAGAAACAGCTACTGAAGTTTTATTTGGCAATGGCGCAGAATCTGATTTATGCCTTGCTTTTTAAGCTGATATAAAAATTTGCTGATGTTCCCCTTGTACATATAGAATGACAGAGAGAGAAGGACATGGTTGAGAAAGTCAGCTGGGCATGTAATTAGCATGTGGATGATCACTGTGGAGCCCCTCTGGCCCATTTCCTCATTTGTAAAATAGGGAAACACAATAAAACCCAGTGATTGCCAGCTTGGATAACATCATTTTATTTTTTATTTATTTATTTTGAGATGGAGTTTTGCTCTTGTTGCCCAGGCTGGAGTGCAATGGCACGATCTCAGCTCACTGAAACTTCCGCCTCTCGGGTTCAAGCGATTCTCCTGCCTCAGCCTCCCAAGTAGCTGAGATTACAGGCGTGTACCTGGCTAATTTTACATATTTTTTTAGGAGAGACAGGGTTTCACCATGTTGGTCAGGCTGGTCTTGAACTCCTGACCTCAAGTGACCCACTTGCTTCAGCTTCCCAAAGTGCTGGGATTACAGGTATGAGCCACCACACCTGGCCAATAATATTTTAATTAAAAGCAATCAAAGCCAGGTGTGGTTGCAGAAGCTGAGTGTACCAGCTACACAGGAGGCTAAGGAGGTAGGGCCACTTGAGCCCAGGAGTCCAAGACCAGCCTGGGTAACATAGCAAAACACCATCTACAAAAAAAAAAAAAATCAACAGCTGGCTCCTGTCTCTGTGCAGCTCCAGATCTGACATGGGGGTGGCTGAAGTTATTATCTTTGGGGAGAGGGGCAAATGGCATGGAGGGCAAGCTCTCATAAAAACAGCAGGCAACCTCACTGAATGAAAGGAAGGAGGTTTCCTATCCAATCTCCCCAGATAAGGCTGATGAAATGAGGCCAAAGTAACCAGGAGCTCCTGAAATCACTGACGTCTGCAGTATTTTTTCCTGGCAGTCTCTGAGATACTTAAGTCAGGTCAGAGACGTGCCACCAAGTGACACCAGCCAAAGCACTGCTGGGGTGAACCAATTAGAGTGAAGCAGCTGGAGCCCTGGATCCTACGAATTCGACGCTGGCTACCTGAACGGCTCCCCCAAGTCATTGCAGTGTATTAATCTCATGAAAGGTATTCTGCGCCCACCTCCCCCCCCTTTTTTTTTTTTTTTTGAGATGGAGTTTCACTCTTGTCGCCCAGGCTGGAGTGCAATGGTGCGATCTCGGTTCACTGCAACCTCCGCCTCTTGGGTTCAAGCAATTCTCCTGCCTCAGCCTCCCAAGTAGCTAGGATTAAAGGAATGCGCCACCACGCCTGGCTAATTTTGTGTTTTCAGTAGAGACGGGGATTCCCCATGTTGGTCAGGCTTGTCTCGAACTCCTGACCTCAGGTGATCCATCCGCCTCGGCCTCCCAAAATGCTGGCATTACAGGCATGAGCCACCATGCCCGGCAGTATTCTGCCTTCTTACAAGTACATTTCTTTGGGCCTACTTTTTGTATTATGGTGATGTTTTACCACAAGAATATCTACATCACAGAGTAATTGTGATGATTTCATGATAGTACATGCAGGGTACAATTAATTCCAGTTATTCATGGCTTATAAGTAGAGCCAGGGTTCAAGGGCATGCTTCTAATCTGGTGTGCATCTCTCTGCTCAGAAATCTGTTCCTTTTCAAAGAGAAAGAGATTCTGTAAATAGTAATGTTAATAACAGGCAATATATATTGGTTTTTTATGAGCCAGGCATTGGGCTAAGTGTGATCTTTTTTAATCTGCCCAATGAGCCTCTAAAAGAGTGACTATTATTATGCCCATTTTATTTATTTATTTATTTATTTATTTATTTATTTATTTATTTATTTATTTTTGAGACAGGATCTCATTCTGTCACCCAGACTAGAATGCAGTGGCACAATCTTGGCTCAGTGCAACCTCAGCCTCCCAGATTCAAACAATTCTCATGGCTTAGCTACCTGAGTAGCTGGGATTACAGGCATGCAACCACCATGCCAAGTTAATTTTTGGGTTTTATTTCTTTTTTTGGTAGAGTCAGGGTCTCTCTATGTTGCCCAGGCTGGTTTTGAACTCCTGGCCTCAATCAATCTCCCCACCTCAGCCCTCCAAAGTATTGGGATTACAGACATGAGTCACCATGCCCAGCCTATTATGCCCATTTTAGAGATGGGAAAGTGCTGCTCAAAGCAGCTCAGCAACTTGTCAAGTCTAGGGTGAACCCCCGCCCCAACCCGGTTTCCCAGTGGGAGAAGCCCACCTACTTCAGTGGGTCCTGGTGGTTCTCACTCACCAGATAATCATGAAGAAAGGAACCGCAAAGGCTTCTGACGTGACGCCATGGATGAAGGACTGCAGTGAGCTGGGGAAGGTGCTCACCGTCTTGGGGATGACCTCCCAGGTGGTGTTGAAGTTGGTGAATGGTCCACAGGCTTTTGAGGAAGGGATGCTGCCAAGATTGACACAGACCAAGGGGCTCAGAAGGAGGGTGCAGCACAGCTGAGTGTCCTGCCTCCGCACACCCAGAATGTTTCTTTAACAATGGCCTACAAGGAGCCGCCTGACCTCCTAGCCTTCTGGAAAGTTTGGGTCGAAAATGCTTACCCTGGCTGGGTGCAGTGGCTCACAAATGTAATCCAAGCACTTCGGGAGGCCAAGATGGGTGGATCGCCTAAAGTCAAGAGTTCGAGATCAGGCTGACCAACATGGTGAAACCCCATCTCTACTAAAAAATACAAAAATTAGGGCCGGGCGCGGTGGCGCAAGCCTGTAATCCCAGCACTTTGGGAGGCCGAGGCGGGTGGATCACGAGGTCAAGAGATCGAGACCATCCTGGTCAACATGGTGAAACCCCGTCTCTACTAAAAATACAAAAAATTAGCTGGGTATGGTGGCACGTGCCTGTAATCCCAGCTACTTAGGAGGCTGAGGCAGGAGAATTGCCTGAACCCAGGAGACGGCGGTTGTGGTAAGCCAAGATCGCACCATTGCACTCCAGCCTGGGTAACAAGAGCGAAACTCCGTCTCAAAAAAAATAAAAAAAAATTAGCCAGGTGTGATGGTGCATTACTATCATCCCAGCTACTTAGGAGTCTGAGGCAGGAGAACACTTGAACCCAGGAGGCAGAAGTTGCAGCAACCCGTGACTGTGCCATTGCATTCCATCCTGGGCAACAAGAACAAAACAGTCTCAAAAAAAAAAAAAAAAAGAAAGAAAAATAAAAAGAAAATCCTCACCCTAAAATTTCATCAAGTCTGTAGACCTAACTTCCAGTTTACAGTAAATTCAAGAAACAAGAGCAAGTTAAATGACAATGTAAGAAAATAACAAGATAAATCCAAAATGCAGGCATTCTATTCTCCAGTCTCTTAATTTAGAAGTGAGGCAAATGGCCTGAATTCTTCAAAGAATCAGGGATTAAAAGAGACAAAGGAGGGAGAGCATTAGGAAAATAGCTAATACCTAGGTGCTGGTTGACAGGTGCAGCAAACCACCATAGTACACGTTCACCTAGGTAATAAGCCTACACATCCTGCACATGTACCCCAGAACTTCAAACTAAAAAGAAAAGACTAAAGAGATACAATAAACGAAAGCAATGGGTCAAACTTGAAAGATCACTATTTTACAAACAAATCTAAGCCAGAAGTGATGGCTCACGCTTGTGATCCCAACACTTTGGGAGGCCAAGGTAGGTGGATCATCTGAGGTCAGGAGTTTGAGACCAGCCTGATCAACATGATGAAACCCCGTCTCTACTAAAAATACAAAAATTAGGTAGGAATGATGGCGGATGCCTGTAATCCCAGGTACTCAGGAGGTTGAGGCATGAGAGTTTCTTGAACCTGGGAGGCGGAGATTGCAGTGAGCTGCGATCTGGCCATTGTACTCCAGCCTGGGTGACAGAGCAAGATGCTGTCTCAAAAAAAAAAAAAAAAAAAAAAAAAAGCTATACTAAAGACTATTTAGGAAAGATTGGAGCAATTTTAAATGACAGAAATATTATATTAGTATTAATCTTCTTAAGTGTGATATATTATTGTGGAAACACGTAAAGGAGAGCCCCTCAGTCTTCGGAACATGCTGAAGTATTTAACAATGAAATATCACGATGTCTGTAAGTTAATTTCAAATTGTTTCCTGTCCAAAAAAAAGGTATCCATAGAGAAAACAAATCCAGTCAACTCCCCCATATCCAAAGGTTCTACATCACTCAGATTCAACTAATCTCAGATAAAAATAGTTGAAAAATTAAAAAATAATATGGCAGGGCATAGTGGCTCATGCCTACAATCCCAGCACTTTGGGAGGCTAAGGTGGATGGATCATTTTGAGGTCTGGCATTTGAGACCAGCATGGCCAATATGGCGAAACCTCATATCTACTAAAAATACAAAAATTGGCCTATGATGGTGGGAACCTGTAATCCCAGCTACTCAGGAGGCTGAGACACAAGAATCGCCTGAACCTGGGATAAGGAGGTGGCAGTGAGCCAAGATTGCTACTGCGCTCCAGCCTGGAAGACAGAGTGAGGCTCAGTTTAAAAAAAAAAAAAAAAAAAAAAAACAAAAAAAAATTACAGATACCATGTTTTTTTTTTTTCCATTCTAAAAATGCAGAAATTAGCCAGGTGTGGTGGCACATGCCTGTAGTCCCAGCTACTTGGGAGGCTGAAGCGGGAGAATCGCTTCAACCTGAGAGACATAGGTCGCAGTGAGCTGAGATTGCATCACCCCACTCCAGCCTGGGCAATAGACCAAGACTCTGTCTCAAAACAAAACAAAAATAACAAAAAGAATGTGATGTGATGGACCCTTTTACATAAAAGGGGAACAGGTCAAGAAGCAAGGATATGTTCTAGAAAACAAAGCCACATTTACCTAGACATGCTGATTGTCAGAGGTATTATTGCCAAACACAGCCCGATCAACAACACCAACAGGAAGAAGAAATTAGAATTGGATGCTCTGAACTGCCTCGGAGAGGGTCTGCAGGTGTAAAGCAGACTCCACTACAAGGAGAAAAAGAAAGAAAAATTAAGATCAATGAATATAGCTTCTGTGAGGATAAATACGCATATTCCTGCTTTACAATGGGAATGTAAATCACTCTAACCTTTCCAGAGGGTTGTCCAGCAATATGGATCAAAATGAAAAAGGTTTAATTCAGACGCTAAACTCTGGAGGATTCATGCTGATGAAACAGAGGGGAAATGGGCCAAAATACAGATATGTGGATGTTTAATGCTACGGTCATTGATAACACAGAATAATTGCAAGCAACCTAAATAGCTATCAATGGGGGTTAGTGGCTGGGTGCAATGTCTCACATCTGTAATCCCAGCACTTTGGGAGGTCACGGCAGGAGGATCACTTGAGGTCAGGAATTTGAGGCTGCAGTGAACTATGATTGTGCCACTGCACTCCAGCTTAGGCAAAAGAGAGAGACCCTCTCTCAAAAAGAAAAATGGAGGTGGGGAACAACAGTTTATTAGGTTATAGTTAAAGGTTAAAGTACATCTATATAGAATGAAATACCATACAATCCTAAAGAAGGATGAAGCTGGGTGCAGTGGCTAACATCTGTAATTCAACACTTCGGGAGGCTGAGGTAGGTGGATCACAAGGTCAGGAGTTCGAGACCAGCCTGGCCAATATAGTGAAACCCCGTCTCTACTAAAAATACAAAAAATTAGCCAGGAGTGGTGGCGGGCACCTGTAGTCCCAGCTACTCAGGAGGCTGAGATGGGAGGATGGATTGAGCCCAGGAGGTTGAGGCTGTAGTGAGTCGTGACTGTGCCACTGTGCCACTGCCCTCCAGTCTGAATGACAGAGTGAGACCCAGTCTCAAATAAGAAAAAATAAGGATGAAAGGCAGCTTTACATCCTATGTGGCACTGTGAAAATGGTGGATTTCAAAATTCCATATAAGATGAATTCAAGTATTTATTCTTTACAGGGATTTAAATATATATAACTGAATCTACAATAACATACACCGAATTAAGAGGTCCTTTACCTGAAGTTTTTCATAAGCACATATACTTTTCCCTATATGTTAAAAGTAAGTATTTCCATGGAGGGGAAAAAAGACTTGAAGGAAATATCAAATGGGAAGTGAGAAGGGATATAATGGTAACAGTCATGAAATTTCTCAATAGTTTAAAAAGTTGTGTGACTCCACAGGAACATAAGCTCTTCTGAATTCAGGAGGAGCTGGAACATCTTGTGAGCCAGAGGACACTGAGTACTAAGGATACTTGGCGCCCAGCCTCGGGGCAGCAGCGGGACACCCCAGGTGTGAGTGACAGAAGTGAGTCCTGGTGTCCCTCATGACCCAGCCTCCATCACCCCACCGTGTCTTTCCTATGCTACACACTGGGAAACCACGGACTAATCAGTATTTTCTGGAAAAGAAAAAAGGCCCTGTGAGCTTTCTCACATTCATCTCTCCTTTGATGATTTCAGCCAACTCGTGTTTCCAAGTGAAAGCATCAGAACACTCTTCAAAAGTAAAAACACCCAGGTAGAAATGTTGGCCCAATCCAAGGCCTTGCTTACTGGGTTAAGAGCTTAGACTCTAGAGTGAAATAAACGTGGGTTCCAATCTAAGGGGTCACTTAAAAGCTGTGTGACCTTGGACCAGTTTCTCTAAACTTCAGCTTCCTAATTTACAAAATACGGTACTTTTGGACAGGCGCAGTGGCTCACACCTGTAATCCCAGCACTCTGGGAGGTCAAGGTGGGTGGATCACTTGAGGCCAGGAGTTCAAACCCAGCCTGGCCAACATGGTGAAAACCTGTCTCTACTAAAAATACAAAACTTAGCAGAGCACAGTGGTGTTTGCCTATAATCCCAGCTACTCAAGAGGCTGAGGCACAAGAATTGCTTGAACTTGGCAGGCAGAGGCTGCAGCGAGCTGAGATCATGCCATGGCACTCAAACCAGGAGTGAGACCCCGTCTCAAATTTTTTAAAAGTAAAATAAAATATAGTACTACATCAAAGGGTGGGTGAAATCACTGCATGAAAATTTGTGTAAAGTAATGGCAAAGAGGGGACACATGACATTATTATCTGCTATTATTACTAACACTGTTATTAACAGTATTATTATGATTTTCAATTTTAAATCCTCAGGGCCTGGTATAATAGGTAATCAATAAATGTTGGGCTTGTTAACAGAGGGTACCTCTGGAAGAAGGAACAGAAGTTACTGTATACATATCTGCATTATTTAAATATTTAATATTGTACTGCCTCTATAATAAAGAAAAAAGGACCGGGCATGGTGGCTTATACCTGTAATCCCTTTGTAAGCACTTTGGGAGGTGGAGGTGGGTGGATCACCTGAGGTCAGGAGTTCAAGACCAGCCTGGTCAACACAGTGAAACCCCATCTCTACTAAAAATACAAAATTAGCTGGGTTTGGTGGTAGGCATCTGTAATCCTCCCTACTTGGGAGGCTGAGGCAGGAGAATAGCTTGAACCCAGGAGACGAAGGTTGCAGTGGCCCAAGATGGTACCATTGCACTCCAGCTTGGGCGACAGAGTGAGACTCCATCTCAAAAAAGAAAAAAAAAATTAAAAAGAGGTTAATAAGCCCAGATGAGCCAGTCTTCTGCAAGGCTACTTTACTCATTAAGTAATTAGTTCTAGCACAATGAACTGTGAAACGCCCAAGATCTTACACAAATCATTGAGACCTGAAAATAAATATACTGGTCCAGGTGGGGTGGCTCACACCTACAATTCCAGCACTTTGGAGGGCTGAAGTGGGAGGATTACTTGAGCCCAGCAGTTCAAGACCAACCTGGGCAACATGGCAAGACCCCTCATATCCAATTAAAAAAAAATTTTTTTTTTCAAAAAAAAATTTTTTTAAAACACATTGGCTCCAAAACACAAATAGAAAATTACAAAATACACATTCATAAATGTTTATTTTATTTTTATTTATGTATTTATTTATTTTGAGACAAAGTCTCACTCTGTCACCCAGGCTGGAGTGCAATGGTATGATTTTGGCTCACTGCAACCTCCGCCTCCTGGGTTCAAGCTATTCTCCTGCCTCAGCCTCCCGAGTAGCTGGGATTACAGGCACCCACCACCACACCTGGCTAATTTTTGTACTTTTAGTAGAGACGAGGTTTGGCCATGTTGGCCAGGGAGGTCTTGAACTCCTGACCCCAGGGGATCCATCCACCTCAGCCTCCCAAAGTGCTGGGATTACAGGCAGGAGCCACCACATCAGGCCTTAACAAAACAATTCTTAACAAAACTCTCAAAATTATAAAAACACAAAAATACATTAAGAGTCTTTTTCTAGTATAAACATATATTTTAAATAAAGGATGTAATTTTGATACATCTCATGGGACGTGAGGTGAGCTCCAGACATATTTCTGCCCTGGAAAGTTGAAAATGGCCCAGCATATGAGGCCCCCATCCCCACTGGCTCCTTACCTCTTTCACATAGAAGATGATAATGAATTTCAAGGTTGCAATTGCAGGGAGAAGGGGTGAGAAAAAGGCTCCAATCCAGCAGATGGTTTGCCCATAAACTATCCCCAGGACGTTATCAGGAATGGCAAACTCCTGCTGCCCCCAGCACTGAATCAGCTTCCAAGAGGAACAATAGGTCACCAGGAGCCTGGAAACAGACAGTCCTCACTTGGGCTACTGGCATCTCCCAAGGCCACAGAACCACATCACAAAGATCAGGGCTATTTCCATGCATATTTCTTATGAACACTAGCTAGTCATATGTCTTAAAGATGCAGAATAGGCCGGGCACAGTGGCTCACTTGTGTAATCCCAGCACTTTGGGAGGTCGAGGTGGACAGATGACGAGGTCAGGAGTTTTAAGACCAGCCTGGACAACATGGTGAAACCCTGTCTCTACTGAAAATACAGAAATTAGCCAGGTGTGGTGGAAGGCACCTGTAATCCCAGCTACTTGGGAGGCTGAGGCAGGAGAACTGCTTGAACCTGGGAGATGGAGGTTGCAGTGAGCTGAGACCACACCACTGCACTCCAGCCTGGGCAAAAGAGCAAGGCTCCATCTCAAAAAAAAAAAAAAAAAAAAAAAAGATGCAGAATATAATAAACTCTGGAATCATTAAGATCAGGGTCCAAGTCTCAGATACAAAATTCAGCACCCAAATTGATACAATCCTTGATTTTTTTTTTTTTTTTTGAGACAGGGTCTCACTCTGTCACCCAGGCTGGAGTACAGTGGTGCAATCATAGCTCACTGTACCCTCGACCTCCAACGCTCAAGCCATCTTCCTGCCTCAGCCTCCCAAGTGGCTGAGATGACAGGTGCATACTTGGCTAATTTTTTTTTTGTAGGGATGGGGTCTTGCTATTTTGCCCAGGCTGGTCTCAAACTCCTGGCCTCAAATAATCCCCCTGCCTTGGCCTCCCCAGTGCTGGGATTATGGGTGTGAACTACTGTGCCAGGGCTTTCTGATTTATTTATTTAGAGATGGAGTCTTGCTCTGTTGCACTGAAGTGCAGTGGCATGATCTTGACTCACTGCAACCCCTGACTCCCAGGTTCAAGCAATTCTCCTGCCTCAGCCTCTCGAGTAGCTGGGACTACAGGTATGTGCCACCACACCCAGCTAATTTTTGTATTTTTAGTAGAAATGGGGTTTCATCATGTTGGCCAGGCTGGTCTCGATCTTCTGACCTCGTGATCCACCTACCTTGGCCTCCCAAAGTACTGGGATTACAGGCGTGAGCCACCACACCCAGCCTTTCATATTTATTTTTAAGGACTCACTGAACCTCTGGCCTCTGCCTAGATTATCTGCATATGTGGGTAAACAGTGGTAAGGGAACAGAGAATAATAACAGAAATGACAACACAGTTTGTGATAATCATGATGGTGTTAGCTAATGTTGAGTTCTGCACTGTGGAGTGTTCTCAGTGCTTTTATCTGCATTGATTATCTCATTTACTGCAACAAAGTTACTGAGTAGGTACTACTGCTAGCCCCATTTTACAGGTAAGAAAATAGACACAGAACTTAAGTAACTTGCCCAAGATCACATGACTAGCAAGAGGCAGGGAGGGAGCTTGTACCCAGATCGGGAGACCGGTGTCCACCGCAGCCTGGAGGGTCTGCACCTCTTGTGCTGATGGCGGAAGGTCATTTCCAGCAAAACCGCATGGAGAGCGACCCCGTTTCTGCTGTTCATGCTGCCTCTAGATGAACAACTAATGAATGTTGAGGTCACCAGCCTAGAGCTGCTTGAAAGTTTCCAGTTGTGGACAGGTGCAATGGTTCAAACCTGTAATCCCAGCACTTTGGAAGGCTGAGGCAGGAGGATCAGTGGAGGCCAGTTTGAGACCAGCCTGGGCAACAAAGCAAGACCCCCTCTCTACAAAAAATTTAAAAATTAGTAAGCATGGTGATGCATGCCTGCAGTCCAGGTACTCCTTGGGAGGCTAAGGCAGAAGGAGCACTTGAACCCAGGCTGCAGTGAGCCATGATTGCACCACTGCACTCCAGCCTGGGTGACAGAGCAAGACCCTGCCAGGGAAGAAAAGAAAAGAAAAGGAAAGAAAGAGAGAGAGAGAGAGGAAGGAAGGAAGAAAGGAAGGAAGGAAGGAAGGAAGGAGGGACGGAGGGAGGGAAGGGGAAGGGGAAGGGGAAGGGAGGGAGAGAGAGAAAGAAAAAGAAAAGAAAGAAGGAAGGAAGGAAAAAGAAAGAAAGAAAGAAAGAAAGAAAGAAAGAAAGAAAGAAAGAAAGAAAGAAAGAAAAAGAAAAAGGAAAAGTTACCAGTTGTCAGATTTCCAGGGCTGTAGAGTCATGTAGCACCTTCTGGAATGCAGCTGCAATGGGATCGTCCAGTTGTGTGTGTGTGTGTGTGTGTGTGTGTGTGTGTGTGTGTGTGGTGGGGGGATAAGAATGACACTCCCACACTTACTTTCTAGGGAAATCCACGAAGAGTGTCACAGCCAAGATGATGATGAAGTCAAAGATCATCAGCTTGTACATTTCCTGCCCAACCTGGGTCTCCCAGCACTGAAACCAAAGAGAATGAGGGAAACTGAAAGACCCTACCTGAGGCAGAGAAAGCCAGGCTCTTCCAAAACACTGTCTAATTCCCTTTCCAACTCCAGATCCTGCGGCTCCAGCTAGGGCATCAGCTGATGCAATGCTGGGCCTCAGAACACACTGATTTCCAAACCCCTCAGACGTGCCTGGGGTCGGACTCCGTGGGACCGGACTCTGTCTCATCACTAGAACTAGACAGTGGAGCAACTGCAGTTCAAACCCGTGACTTCAACCGCTGTTCTCTTGACCACGATGCCGTACTCCAAAAGGACCCACCCAGCCGAATGCCCCAGCCCCGTAGCTCACTGGGTAGAGTTTCTGGTTGTAGCCGCAGAGGTCACATGTGTCATCATCACAGGATGTGATCTTGGAGCCCAGCGTGAACACCAGGACACATATCGTGGCCAGCCGCATAAAGACACACCTTCAGGAAGAGGAGGAGAGAAGATGGGAAGAAGGGGCCCTCGGGGCAGCTGGTCCCTTGGAACTGGGGCTGAGGAATGTAGAAGCTGCCTTTCTTTGCTGCTGTTATTGTTTTGTTTTGTTTTGTTTTGTTTTTTGAGATGGAGCCTTTGCTGTGTCGCCCAGGCTGGAGTGCAGTGGCATGATCTCAGCTCTCCCGCCTCAGCCTCCTGAGTAGCTGGGATTACAGCCGTCTGCCACCACACCCAGCTAATTTTTTTTTTTTTTTTTAATTTTTAGTAGAGATGAGGTTTCATCATGTTGCCGAGGTGGTGCTGAACTCCTGGCCTCAAGCTATCTGCACGCCTGGACATCCCAAAGTGCTGGGATTACAGGAGTGAGCCACCGTGCCTGGCCCAAAGCTGCCTTCCTTAAAAGCAAACCCCAGCTGGGAATAGTGGCACATGCCTGTAATCCCAGCACTTTGGGAAGTAGAGACCAGAGGATCACGTGAGCCCAGGAGTTTGAGACCAACCTGGGCAACAAAGTGAGACCGCCACCCCCAGCCATCTCTATAAAAAAATAAAAATAGGCCGGGCGCGGTGGCTCACGCCTATAATCCCAGCACTTTGGGAGGCCGAGATGGGTGGATCACAAGGTCAAGAGATCGAGACCATCCTGGTCAACATGGTGAAACCCCGTCTCTACTAAAAATACAAAAATTAGCTGGGCATGGTGGCGCACACCTAGTCCCAGCTACTCAGGAGGCTGAGGCAGGAAAATTGCTTGAACCCAGAAGGCGGAGGTTGCGGAGATCGTGCCATTGCACCCCAGGAGGTAGAGGTTGCAGTGAGCCACGATCGCACCACTGCACTCCAGACTGGGTGACAGAGCAAGACTCCGTCTCAAAAACAAAAGGTATAATGAGGTTACAGATTAAATGGCATGTTACCTGAGGTTTGCTTAAAATAATTTAGCAAAGAAGTGAGGAATGGATGAAACAAGATTAGTCAAATGTTGGGAATGATTGAAATATAAGTGAAGGGCATGTGGGGATCGTTAGACTATTTGTTTTATTTTTAAAACTTTGAGACTGGGCATGGTGGCTCTTGCCTGTGATCCCAGTACTTGGGAGGTGGAGGTGGGAAGGTCACTTAAGCCCAGGAGTTCAAGACCAGCCTGGGCAACATAACAAACCCTGTCTCTACAAAAATGGCACGGAACCTGCGGAGGTTCCGAGATCGTGCCATTGCACTCCAGCCTGGGTAACAAGAGCGAAACTCCATCTCAAAAAAAATAAAATAAAATAATAAAAATAAAAATAAAAATTAGCCAGGTTTGATGGTGACCCAGCTACACAGGAGGCTGAGTCAGGAGCATCACTTGAGCCCAGGAAGTCAAGGCTGCAGTGAGCCAAGATTGCACCACTGTACTCCAACCTCAGGGACAGAGTGAGACTCTTTCTTTAAAAAAAAAAAAAAAAAAATAGGGCACAGTGGCTCATGCCTGTAATCTCAGCCCTTTGGGAGGCCGAGGCAGGTGGATCACCTGAGGTCAGGAGTTCAAGACAGGCCTGGTCAAGATGGTGAAACCGTCTCTAGTAAAAGTACAAAAATTAGCTGGGCGTGGTGGCACACACCTGTAGTCCCAGCTACTCAGGAGGCTGAGGCAGGAGAATTGCTTGAACCTGGGAGGCAGAGGTTGCAGTGAGCCACGATCACACCACTGCACTCCAGCCTTGGCGACAGAGCGAAACTCCATCTCAAAAAAAAAAAAAGCAAACCCCTAAATGGATACAGAATTTCTGTTGGGGTTGATAAAAAGGTTCTGGAGATGGATGGTGGTGATGACTGCACCACACTGGGACTGTATATACTTAATGCCACCGAACTGTACACCTACTATGGTTAAAATGGTAACTTTTATGTTACTACAATCTTTTTTTTTCTTTTTTTTTTTTGAGACTGAGCATTGCTCTGTCATCCAGGCTGGGGTACAGTGATGCGATCTTGGCTCACTGCAACTTCTGCCTCCTGAGTTCAAGTGATTCTTCTGCCTCAGCCTCCAGAGTAGTTGGGACTATAAGAACCCAGTTAATTTTTGCATTTTTTGTAAAGATGGGGGTTTCACCATGTTGGCCAGGCTGATCGCTCTCATGACCTGGTGATCCACATGCCTTGGCCTCCCAAAGTGCTGGGATTACAGGCGTGAGCCACCGCACCCAGCTAGTTACTACAGTTTTTTGAAAAAGATCAGAAAGCTGGGACCTCCTAATTCCATGAGGATGTAGTGACACTATAGGACATGACACATTCCTAAAGAGAATCAATTGAATCTTTTCTGTATCAGTGTTGAGGGATGTCTGGTATGCTGAAAAGTGAAAAAAAAAAGTATGCTGCGGAGATATCATGTAAATATGATCCTATTTTTGGAAGAAAACAAAACCTGAGTGTTGGCCGGAACATCACGAACTGTGTGGACAAAAGCACACTGGATTCGAGGGACATGGGCGGAGACGGTGAGTTTTTGTTTTCATTTGTTTTTTTTAAGATGATTTTCTATTCTTCGGTTTGTAATACAAAAATAAATAGAAACACTAAAGAATGAGGGAAGGCCGGGCGCGGTGGCTCAAGCCTGTAATCCCAGCACTTTGGGAGGCCGAGGCAAGTGGATCACGAGGTCGAGAGATCGAGACCATCCTGGTCAACATAGTGAAACCCCGTCTCTACTAAAAAAACAATACAAAAAACTAGCTGGGCGTGGTGGCACGTGCCTGTAATCCCAGCTACTTAGGAGGCTGAGGCAGGAGAATTGCCTGAGCCTAGGAGGCGGAGGTTGCGGTGAGCCGAGATCGCGCCATTGCACTCCAGCCTGGGTAACAAGAGCGAAACTCCGTCTCAAAAAAAAAAAAAAAAGAATGAGGGAGGCTGGGCGTGGAGGCACACACCTGTAATCCCAACACTTTGGGAGGCTCAGGCGGGAGGATTGCTTGAGCCCTGGCATTTGAGAACACCTTGGGCAACATGAGGAGATGCCGTCTCTGCAAAAAAATTAAAAAATAAGCTTGGCGTGGTTGCGTACACCTGTAATCCCAGCTACTCGGGGGGTAGAAGCAGGAGGGTCATTTGAGCTCAGGAGGTTAAGGCTGCAGTGACCTAGGACTGTGCCACTGCACTCCAGCCTGGACAGCTGAGCAAGACCCAATCTCAAAAAAAAAAGTAAAGAGACCGAGGACAGTGGCTCATGTCTGTAATCCCAGCACTCTGGGAGGCCGAGGCCGGTGGATCACAAGGTCAGGAGTTCAAGACCAGACTGGCCAGCATGGTGAAACCCTGTCTCTACTAAAATATACAAAAATTACCTTGGCATGGTGGCTCGTGCCTGTAATCCCAGTTACTTTGAAGGCTCACGAAGGAGAATTGCTTGAACCGGGACCCAAGAGGCGGAGGTTGCAGTGAGCCAAGATGAAGCCACTGTACTCCAGCCTGGGCTACAGAGCGAGACTCCATCTCAAAAAAAAAAAAAAAAAAAAAAAAAAGAAAAGAAAAAGAAAAAAGTAAAGAAAAGAATAGAGGGAAAAGCGAACCCACGGCCTCTGCTCACTCTTTTCATTACCAACACCACCTTCTGTGCCTCTGCTGGGATACAACAGGAAGGACAGGGCGCCACTGAAGAGGTTTCCTTAACTAAAAACTGAAACAGAATCTAACAAAAACTCTGAATCTACACAGTCATTTACAGCAACTATGGGAACAGAAAAATAAATTAAACACGCCAGGAAGAAACAATGGATGAAATCCAGAATAGGACCTGCTCTACAGGAAAATAATCCAGTTTCTTCCAGAAATCAAAGGCCTAACAAAAGGGAAGGGGAAATTCTGAAAAGAATAAAAGGGATTTAGGAGACATAACAACCAAACACAGCTTGTGGCCTTGTTTGGATTCTGCTTTGAACAAATCAACTGTGAAAAACCATCTGCAACCCCAGTGGGGAGACCGACTCAATTTCATTGTTGTGATGATTACCTGTGATTACAGGCAAAGCCACCATCACTTAGAGATGTAATGAAGTTGGCTGGGCACAGTGGCTCATGCCTGTAATCCTAACACTTTGGGAGGCTAAGATGGGTGGATCATCTGAGGTCAGGAGTTCTAGACCAGCCTGGCCAACATGGAAAAACCCCATCTCTACTAAAAACATATTTTAAAAAATTACCCGGGAATGGTGGCATGCACCTGTAGTCCCAGCTACTCGGGAGGTGAGGCAGGAGAATAGCTTGAACCCAGGAGGTAGAGGTTGCAGTGAGCCACGATCGCACCACTGCACTCCAGACTGGGTGACAGAGCAAGACTCCGTCTCAAAAACAAAAGGTATAATGAGGTTACAGATTAAATGGCATGTTACCTGAGGTTTGCTTAAAATAATTTAGCAAAGAAGTGAGGAATGGATGAAACAAGATTAGTCAAATGTTGGGAATGATTGAAATATAAGTGAAGGGCATGTGGGGATCGTTAGACTATTTGTTTTATTTTTAAAACTTTGAGACTGGGCATGGTGGCTCTTGCCTGTGATCCCAGTACTTGGGAGGTGGAGGTGGGAAGGTCACTTAAGCCCAGGAGTTCAAGACCAGCCTGGGCAACATAACAAACCCTGTCTCTACAAAAAAAAAAAAAAAAAGAAAAAAAAGAAAGAAAGAAAAAAAATTTGAATTATGATTGCACCACTGCACTCCAGCCTGAGGACAGAGTGAGATCCCATCTCAAAATAAAATTTAAAAAAGAAAGAAAATTTTCAAAATAAAAAATGGTTTAAATAAGATGCAAATGCAATCTAAGGCATTTGAGAAACAGAAAGAAAATTCTCAAGTCCTGCACAGTCCCACCTGGTCCTCTCCACTCATTTGTGTTAACTCCATGGACTCTGCCTTATACCTATCATTTCTTTTCATTCCTTCTTTCCTTCTTTCTTTCTTTTCTTCCTTTCTTTCTTTCCCCTCCCTTCCTCCCTTCTTCCTTCCTTCCTTCTTTTCCTTCCTTCCTTCCTTCTTTCCTTCTTTCTTTCTATCTTTCTTATTTCTGACAGTCTTGTTCTGTCACCAGTCAACCTCCACCTCCCGGGTTGAAGAGATTCTCCTGTCTCAGCCTCCTGAGTAGCTGGAGCTACAGGCACATACCACCATGTCCGGCTAATAGGTTTCACCATGTTGGCAAAGATGGTCTCGATCTCTTGGCCTCATGATCCGCCTGCCTTGGCCTTCCAAAGTGCTGGGATTACAAGTGTGAGCCACCACACCCAGCCTATACCTGTCATTTCTGACAGCTTCAGAGCAACACCTCCTCTTAGGGCCCCAGCCTATGCCCTGTGATATTATATGGACCAAAAATACAATACCAAGGAGTAGACTGGGTGTAGTGGCTCAAGCCTGTAATCCCAGCACTTTGGGAGGCCGAGGCGGGCAGATCGCAAGGTCAAAAGATTGATACAATACCAAGGAGTAGACTTTTAAGAGATTTCACCGTATCTACAAATTCTGATTTGTTCACGGGGGCTGTCTGAAGGTTGAGGAGGACTCTTGGCTCAGCAGAAAAATGCACCACAATTGATTAGCAATGTCTGCCATGGGCAACAGAGTGGGCAAGTGGTGATTGGCTTGACATGCCTGCCATCCTCATATTAGGCATTACCTAAGAATTGTCAGCCGGATCTCAAAGCCTGGGGAATAATCCTCATAGTGGATGATCTTGGCAAAGATAATTGGGGTGATAAAATTGGCCAGCGTGATCACGATAGATGGTAGATACAATATCAAGAGGTTCTCTCCAAAAACCATCTTGTCAATTTCCTAGGAGGATAACAAAACTTATCAGGCAGGAGTACATAAGGAAGTTGCATCACAAAGAGAACAACAAAAAACTCAACTATGCGTGTTTGGCAAACAAAACATATTTGTCATCCAACATGGCTGGTAAACATAAGTCACCGCCTCCCTTTTTTTTAAATTTTTTTTTTTTTGAGACAGAGTCTTGCTCTGTTGCCCAGGCTAAAGTGCAGGGGTGCAATCTTGGATCACTGCAACCTCCGTGGTTCAAGTGATTCTCCTGCCTCAGCCTCCCGAGTAGCTGGGACCAAAGGCACCTGCTATCACACCTGGCTAATTTTTGTATTTTTAGTAGAGATGGGGTTTCACCATGTGGGTCAGGTTAGTCTCAAACTCCTGACCTCAGGTGATCTACCCACCTTGACCTCCCAAAGCGCCAAGATTACAGGCATGAGCCACGGCGCCCCGTTGCCATCACCTTTTTCAGGTGTCCACAAAGAGGTATCTAGTACTGTGCTGGAAGAAAACCAGGCTCTATTGGATTTATTAAGGGGATGTATAAGAAGACCCATGTATTCTGCATAAATGGGCAATTTAAAGTATATTCAAGGACGTAGAATTGATTGATTTGAAATTGAAACAGCCATTCGCTGCTTTCACAGTAACAGACTATTTAGGCAATATATAGCTATCCACAATAAAAAGTAAATTTCGTAGCCTCCCTTCTACCTAGGTTCTACCATGTGACTAAGTTCTAGCCAAGGGGATATGAGTGGAAGTTTTTAGCGTAACCTCCAGGTCATGCCCTTTAAAGGAAGAAATGTGTTCTCCCGGCCAGGCGCAGTGGCTCACGCCTGTAATCCTAGCACTTTGGGAGGCTGAGGTGGGTGGATCACCTGAGGTCAGGAGTTCAAGACCAGCCTGACCATCATAGTGAAACCCCATCTTAAAAAAAAGAAAAAGAAAAAAAGAAATGTGTTCTTAGCTCCTTCATCTCCTTCTCCTTGGCTGGCCACAGTGGTGAGCTATCTTGCACTATACAGAAAACCATAACCAGCTAGGCATGGTAGCGCATGCCTGTAATCCCAGCACTTTGGGAGGCCGAGGCTGGTGGATCACTTGAAGTCAGGAGTTCTAGACCAGCCTGGCCAAACTGGTGAAACGCTGTCTCTACTAAAAATACAAAAATAAGCCAGGCGTGGTGGCAGGCACCTGTAATCCCAGCTACTTGGGAGGCTGAGTCAGGAAAATTAAACTTGAACCCAGGACTCGGAGGTTGCAGTGAGCAGAGATCACACCACTGCACCTCACCCTGGGTGACAGAGCAACATTCTGTCTCAAAAAAAAAAAAAAAGAAAGAAAGAAAACTATACCCTAAGGAGGGCAGAGCCACAAGACAAATGGAACCTGGGCCCCTGTTGATTGATTTCATGATGCAGAGCCACTAGACAAACTTGGATTTTTAAAACCACTGCTATTTTAGGTAAAGCAAGGCTTTAGTTCATAAGGGATAAAACCCTACTTCAGCCTAGATTTGAATACTGCAAATTCCAGGAGCCGTAAGCATCTTGAACACTATACTTTAGATGCCTTAAAAAATTTATTTTAAGGCCAGGCACACTGGCTCACACCTGCAATCCCAGCACACTGGGAGGCCAAGATGGGTGGATCTCTTGCGGTCAGGAGATTGAGACCAGCCTGGCCAATATGGTGAAACCCCATCTCTACTAAATATACAAAAATTAGCTGGGCATTGTGGTGCAAGCCTGTAATGCCAGCTATTAAGGAGGCTGAGGCACGAGAATCTCTTAAACCTGAGAGGTGGAGGTTACAGCAAGCTGAGGTTCACACTTCAGCCTGCATGACAGAGTAAGACTGTCTCAACTAAAAAAAAAAAAAAAAATTGCTTTAAAGGTGGAAACTGATCACCTCTGATATTCAGTTCTTGATTGTATCAGCCAAACTTGTATCTCCATATGTAAAATAGAAATGATGATGGTATCTACCTCACAGGTTTTCAATGCACTTAGCATAATGTCCAGCCAGAATACAAGTTAACTTACCTTTTTCATGTGCTCTTGCGAGAAGACAGTTGCTACATATATTGCATAAAAGCATGCCCCCAAAACAGCCAGAACAATACAGTTCAAAAACAGTCTCAAAGAATAAATGCGTATTGTTTCTTCTGAGGTCCTTTCTGCTATTTTCTGCCGTATTCTTTCTTCCTCCAGATCTGCCTGAAGATAAAAGAAAATTCATTTGTGAGCAGTGGGATGAAGGGATACTCAAGTATAGAAACCGATTCATCATTCTCTCCCCGTCCATCTTAAAAAGTTCCGCCAGGCATGATGGCTCACTCTTGTAAGCCCAGCACTGTGGGAGGCCAAGGTAGGAGGATCACGTGAGCCGAGGAGTTCAAATACTGGCAGGATAGTGAGAGTCTCAACAAAAAAATAGAAAAATTAGCTGGGCATGGTGATGAGTGCCTGTAGTCCCTGCTACATGGGAAGCTGAGGAGGAAAGATTACTTGAGCTTGGGATTTTGAGTCAGCAGTGATCTATGATCACATCACCGTACTCCAGCCTGGGCGACAGAGTGAAATGCTATCTCAGAAAAACAAACAAACAAAAAAGACTTCCTTTAAATATTCATCTCCCCTAAGATACCATCCTAGACTTAGCTCAACTACTTCTTATGTCTACTAAGGGTATAAGTAAAGGTAGAATCTCCTTTTTATTTTATTTTTGACAGAGTCTCACTCTGTTGCTCAGGCTGCATTACAGTGGTGAGCTCTTGGCTCACCAAAACCTCCGCCTCTCCAGTTCAAGCAGAGAGTCTCAGCATCTCAAGCAGCTGGGATTACAGGCATACCATCATGCCTAGTTAATTTTTGTATTTTTAGTAGAGATGAGGTTTTACCATGTTGGCCACTGGTCTCAAACTCCTGACCTCAGGTGATCTACCAGCCTCAGCCTCCCAAAGTGCTGGGATTACAGGCATGAGCCACTGTGCCCAACCAAACCTCCTATTTAAGACTGCAATTGGCCGGGCATGGTGGCTTACACCTGTAATCCAAGCACTTTGGAGGCCAAGGTGGGCAGATCACCTAAGGTCAGGAGTTCAAAACCGGCCTGACCAACATGGTGAAACCCCATCCTTAAAAAAAAAAAAAAAAAAAGACTGCAATTGGGCTTTGGAATCAATGTGAAAACAGAACGATAAACTATTCATATTACTTAAATATAGTATGTGTCATTTCTTCAAACAGCATATAGATAAGGTATTGTTATTTTTTCTTTTACCCAATCTAGTAGTCTCTGCTTTCATTAGGAGAATTTAATCCGTTCATATTCAGTGTAAGAAAGAATAGATTTGACTTGATTCCTCCTACTTTATTATGCTTCCATTTGTCCCCTCCTCCTTTTCTTTGATGGGTTTATTAACATGCTATCCTTTACTTCTTTCTCTCATTCATTTGGAAACTTTCTTGTGCTTTTTCATATATTCTCTATCCCACACTACTGTCAGAATATTCCCTCCTTAGTCCCATTTCTCCTGGTATAAGCAAGTGTTTATGACAGGTCCTCATCAGGTGGAAAAATAACAATGTAAAGTAGCAGGGTGTGGGGAAAGACATCATCTCCTTGCAGACACTGCCTCCCCAGCCCACTTCCCCGTCCCAGTTCACCAGTGCTCCTGTTCAAGTCTCGGGTAATCAACCCCAGTAACGTGTTCGCTGTGAAAAGTTCTTGAAAACTACAGAGAAGTAACTTGGTAAGCACCGGGGACCACCTAGCCCCCACCCTAGACCCTCTGCAAGCTGAAAACTCAAGCTCCCAAGGCAGGACCTTGCTGATGAGGACCCCACTATGGGAAAACCCAGGAGCACTCACTCGGAGCTCATACCGCAAGCTGCTGTGCTTCAGATCCGCCATGCTGCGGTTAGTGATGCAGAAGTCCCAGCCAGCAAAGATCTTGTTGCAGTAACTCTGAAAGTGCTCCTCACTCCGAATCAGGTTGATTTTGAATCCTTCCACCGACCTGGCCCCAAAACACAATCATCCTTCTTTTAGGAACAACAGCAAAAAAGAGGCCCCTGAATTGGCTTTGTCTGAAACTTAAGTTAGACATAGCTGCATTTTTAGCCCACTGCCACATGGTCAGGTTTGGGGCCATTCTACATATATGTGGCAGCTAACAGGGTATCTAATTGTTGAAAGACCTTTCCTTTTACCCATCTCATGGCTTCAATCACAGCTAGAATAAAATCCAATCCTTTTGCCCAACTTTTTTCTTTTTTTTTGAGATGGAGTCTCGCCCTGTTGCCCAGGCTGGAATGCAGTGGTGCAGTCGGGTTCAAATGATTCTCCTGCCTCAACCTCCCAAGTAGCTGGGATTACAGGCTCTTGCCACCATAACCAGCTAATTTTTGTATTTTTAGTAGAGATGGGGTTTCACCATGTTGGACAGGCTGGTCTTGAACTCCTGACCTCAGGTCATCCGCCCATCTTGGCCTCCCAAAGTGCTGGCATTACAGGCCCAAGCCACTGTGCCCAGCCAGCCCCAACCTTTATTTTAGATTTAGGAGTACATGTGCAGGTTTGTGACCTTGGTAATATTGCATGATGCTGAGGTTTTGGGTACAAATGATCCCATCATCCAGGTACTGAGCACAGTACCCAATAGTTCTTCAATCCTTGCCTCCCTCCCTCCCTCCCTCTCCACTTTAGGAGTCCTCAGTTTCTTTCGTTGCCATCTTTATGTCCACAAGTACCCAATGTTTAGCTCCCACTAATAAGTGAAAACATGCGGTATTTGGTTTTCTGTTCTTGCATTAATTTGCTTTGGATAATGGCCTCTAGCTGCATCCATGTTGTTGCAAAGGACATGATTTCATTTCTTTTTTATGGCTGTGTAGTATTCCATGGTGTATGTATACCACATTTTCTTTATCCAATCCTCTGTTGATGAGCACCTAGGTTGATTCCATGTCTTTGCTACTGTGAATAGCACTGTGATGAACATACGAGTGCATATGTCTTTTTGGTAGGATGATTCATTTTCTTTTAAAATCCAAAGTCCTTAATACAGCCTAGAGATCCTATACGATCCAGTTCTGCCGTCTCTCCTCCCATGTAACTATACTGGCTTTCTCTTCTTTCCGTAAATACACAAATTCCTGTTCCTGCCTCTGGGCCTCTGCACTTGGGAATTTCCGCTACCATCTCCAGGGATGCTGCTTCTCTGACTCTTCCTATGACTGGTCTCCTACCCATTCTTTGGGTTTTGGCTCAAATAACCCCTTTATGACCCCTCAGCTTCCCTTCTAAGGCTGTAACCCCCACTTCAAGTCAGTCCCTTTTATTTAATTCACAGCAATGACACAACCTACAATTATCTTATTCATCTGTTTACTGCTTGTAGCTCCTTACTCTTAACTAAATTTTAAATTCCTTGAGAGCAGTTACCCTGGCTATCTTGCCACCTTTATATCCATAATGCATGGACTATATACTATGGTTAATATGCAACTGATGGATAAATCAATGAATATATGACTTAAATAGTATGTTAACTATTTAGGGCTAGGCGCAGTGGCTCACACCCATAATCCCAGGACTTTGGGAGACTGAGGCAGGCAGATCACCTGAGGTCAGGGGTTCAAGACCAGCCTAGCCAACATGATAAAACCTCATCTCTACAAAAATACAAAAGTTAGCGGGGTATGATAGCAGGTGCCTGTAATCCCAGCTACCTGGGAGATTGAGGTTGGAGAATCACTTGAACTTGCGAGGCGGAAGTTGTAATGAGCCAAAATCATGCCATTGCACTCCAGCCTGGGTGACAAGAGTGAAACTCTGTCTCAAAATAAAAAACAAAACAAAAAAACACTATTTAGTGAGCACCTGTTTAGGGAAGATACAATTCTGTTGCACATTTTTTATTCATTCAAATGCTTTCATGGAAAAAATATACTCTGGCACTTGATGGTATAAAACACCAGATGCAAAAATAAATAAATAAATAATTAAAATAGGCCGGGCGCGGTGGCTCAAGCCTGTAATCCCAGCACTTTGGGAGGCTGAGGCGGGTGGATCACAAGGTCGAGAGATCGAGACCATCCTGGTCAACATGGTGAAACCCCGTCTCTACTAAAAATACATAAAATTAGCTGGGCGTAGTGGCGCGTGCCTGTAATCCCAGCTACTCAGGAGGCTGAGGCAGGAGAATTGCCTGAACCCAGGAGGCGGAGGTTGCAGTGAGCCGAGATCGCGCCATTGCACTCCAGCCTGGGTAACAAGAGCGAAACTCCGTCTCAAATAAATAAATAAATAAAATAAAATAAAATAAAACACCAGATGCTATATGCAGTCCTCTGCAGATGAAACAGGTTATTTTAGGACTTGCTAGTGAGGCACGAAGACAATAGAAGTGGAAGGAATTTATCAGGCATGGTGGCTCGTGCCTCTCATCCCAGAACTCTGGGAGGCCGAGGCGGGTGGATCACGAGGTCAAGAGATGGAAACCATCCTGGCCAACATGGTGAAAGCCCATCTCTACTAAAAATACAAAAAAAAAAAAAAAAATTAGCTGGGCATGGTGGTGGATACCTGGAGTCCCAGCTACTTGGGAGACTGAGGCAGGAGAATCACTTGAACCTGGTAGGCAGAGGTTGCAGTAAGCTGAATTCACGCCACTGCACTCCAGCCTGGCGATATATCAATACCCCGTCTCAAAAAAAAAAAAAGAAAAAAGAAAAAAGAAAAGTAGTGGAAGGAATTGTTATGATAAGTCATTCTGTCAAAGGATTACAGCAAAGAATTTATGTCAGAACCACAAGGGATGCTTTCCCCAAATACAGGTTCCCAAATGGTTTCTTACCTCAGATTTTCAATTCAATAGGTCTCACTGGGGTCCAGAAATAGGCCATGTTATAAAGCTCATGGTGACCCATCCCAGTTGCAAGTCTCTGATTTAGACCAGACCTACATTTTAAAATTTTATTTTATATATATCTGTGTGTGTGTGTGTGTGTGTGTGTGTGTGTGTGTGTGTATATATATATATATATATTTTTTTTTAAGATGAGGTCTCACTCTGTCATGCAGGCTGGAGTGTGGCAGCGTGATCATGGCTCACTGCAGCCTCCACCTCCCCAGGTTCAGGTGATCCTCCCACCTCAGCCTCCCACACAGCTCAAACCTACAGCACACACTACCACACCTAGCTAATTGTTTGTATTTTTTGTAGAAATAGGGTTTTGCCATGTTGCCCAAGGCAACTCCTGGGCTCAAGCAATCTGCCCACCTTGGCCTTCCAAAGTGCTAGGATTATAGGCATGAGCCATTGTACTTTACCAGGACCTACATTTAACAGGTGAGAAAACTAGATCAGAGGAAGAAAAATTATTTCCCTCTAACCAGAGAGTTAGGTGGCAGAATTGTTGCTACTTTGATGATAGTGATGATGATGATAATTTTAATGTAATAAATGTCTATAAGGTGCTAGGCACAGTGCTAAGGTCTTCATTGACCTGCCTAGTGTATGTTAATCCTCCCAACAACCTTTCCAGGTATGCAGATTTCACAGACGGAGAAAATGAGGCTCGAAGAGGTGAACTGACATTCCAACCATGGTCTCTGGCCTACAAAGTCCATACTCTTTGTCACTTTGTGGCACTTCCACTTCCTGGGCCACAGCTGGCCTTTCTCCTATTATATCACACCCAGCCCTCCCTCCACCGCCTTCCCCAGAAAGCATCAAGGCCTTGAACTTGAGCAAGATTCACAGGTGGATTCACTGTGCAACTAACAAACCTTATTTATTCAGCCAGGTGTGGTGGCTCATTCCTGTAAACCCAACCCTGTGAGAGGCTGAGGTGGGTGAATCACGAAGTCAGGAGTTCCAGATCAGCCTGGCCGACATGGTGAAACCCCATCTCTACTAAAAACATGAAAATTAGCCAGTCGTGGTGGCATGCACCTGTAATCCCAGCTACTCGGGAGGCTGAGCAGGAGAATTGCTTGAACCCAGGAGGCAGAGATTGCAATAAGCTGAGATTGCATCATTGCACTCCAGCCTGGGCGACACAGCAAGACTCCGTCTCGAAAAACACCACCACAAATAACCTTATTCATTCTTCAGGGCCCCTTCCAAGGCTCTGGAAGACTCTAGCAATGTGTTCCTATGGTTTTATTTATTTGTTTTTATCATTTACAAAATAAATACATGTTAATGCTCTTTGTCTTAAAGATGGCGCCTCCAAATTGTCTAACCTGTAGGTCCATAAAACTTGGATCTGCCCTGGCATGATCATAGAACCCCAATCAACCAATATTTCTTTACCAAGCATCTCTCTGCCCCTCAAAGGAGGCTGGGGTTTCTTTTCATTTGTACATGGTCCATCTGGGTGGGTGATGGGCACTCACCAGTTCACATTCATCTCATAGATTCTGACTCAGTATACAAGTGCCCATTGGGCACTGGGGTTTTCTTTGCAGCAATCCTGGTCCTTACAGAAGGCCAAATCAATCCACAGCACCCTGGTCTCTTCTGCACCTGTGATAAGGAGCTTTGCAGCTCCATGGCTTACAACACTGTGCATGCTCTCACAGGGACAATCAAGTAGGCAAGAAAGGTGCCCACCCATGGTAGTGTCTGCCAAGCAACCCCCTGAGGCAGACATGAAAAGCTGTCCATCAAAAATTTGTGGTTTACCATCTGTAGTACAGTGTCACTGGTGGGTAATGGCTACCCAGCCAGGAACAATGTTTCCCAGCCTCCTTTGCAGTAAGCCATGGTCATGTGACTGAGTTGTAGCCAATGGGATGTGAGTGATGTGCACCAGGTTCAGGTCTGGCCTATAAATACCCTCGGAATGGTTCTCCTCCATGCTTTTTCCTTTCCCATCCCTCAGCAGGACCTTCAAAGCCACATGCTAAAGATGGCTGAATTTTGGTCAACTTGAGTCCTAGAATACTATAAGAAGGATTCTACCACACTAACCTGTGCCTCTACCCAGAACTCTCATGTAAAAGAGAAACACAAGGGTTTGTTTGTTTGTTTGTATGTTTGTTTGTTTTGAGACAGAGTCTTGCTCTGTTGCCCAGGCTAGAGTGCAGTGGTGCAATCTTGGCTCACTGCAACCTCCGCCTCCCGGGTTCAAGTGATTCTCTTGTCTCAGCCTCCCAACTAGCTGGGACTACAGGTTTATGCCACCGCACCCAGCTAATAAAAAGAAAGAAAATTTATATTGTGTTTGGGTCATTGTACCTTTTGAAACAATGTTTGCTAAGGGAATTAATACATTTTTTTTTAAATGGAGTCCCACCCTATTGCCAGGCTGGAGTGTAGTGGCACAATCCCAGCTCACTGCAACCTGCACCTCCCAGGTTCAAGCAATTATCCTGCCTCAGCCTCCTCAAGTAGCTGGGACTACAGGTGTGCACCACTACGCCCAGCTAATTTTTGTATTTTTAGTAGAGACGGGGTTTCACCATGTTGGCCAGGATGGTCTCGATCTCTTGACCAAGTGATCTGCCCGCTTCGGCCTCCCACAGTGCTCGGATTACAGGAATGAACAATCGTGCCTGGCCAATATTCCTCTTGTTTCTTGGGAACTGCTCTCTCTCCCTAAACCACTTGTCTCCTTGTCTCATTCCTGTAAACTCAACACTGTGGAAAAGCCACGTTGCCATCTGACTCTCACCCCTGGCCACAGCTGAAGGAGCACAGTGCTGAGCACTTGAACCACCAGGGGTTCATCACAGACCCACTGCTCCCCATGGCCACGGTCTGTGGAAGGGTCAGGGCTGGGAACCTGAATGAAACAGACACAACAAGTCTCTTCCTAGGATTTTTGTACATGTGACGCAGGAGGTCAAGGCTGATGCAAACTATAAGATGCCCTATTTTGAGGTGGAGGTTGTGGTGAGTCAAGATGGTGTCACTGCACTCCAGCCTGGGCAACAAAAGCAAAACTCCATCTATCTCAAAAAAGAAAAAAAAAGATGCCCTATTTCCCACCACTTAAGAAAGCTACCACCGCATCAAAGAATTGAAGACAAGGGATTCTTGCTTTTGATGCTGTTCCTAAGCCATGGCTCCATCTTTGGCCCTCTGGGAATTTGAGCTTCCTCCCTTCCTTGGATCTGTGAGCCACTCAATAACCCTCAGAGTTAGGTTTCTGCTATATACAACCCAATAGAGACCTAGTTAACATACACAGCGAAGCAAAGTTACAGTGTGTGTGCAGTGGAGTGGGACTGCCAGATGTGTTCAGTAATGAACCCCAGGCCAGGCTGGGCGTGGTGGCTCATGCCTGTAATATCAGCACTTTGGGAGGCCAAGGCGGGCGGATCGCCTGAGGTCAGGAGTTCAAGACCAGCCTGGCCAACATGGTGAAACCCTGTCTTTATTTTTATAAAAAAGAAAAAAAGAACCCCGGGCCAGGTGCGGTGGCTGGCACCTGTAATCCCAGCACTTTGGGAGGCCAGAATGAGCGGATCACCTGAGGTCAAGAGCTGAAGACCAGCCTGGTCAACATGGTGAAACCCCGTCTCTATCAAAAATACAAAAATGAGCCAGGCGTGATGGCATGTGCCTGTAGTCCTAGCTACCCAGGAGGCTGAGGCACAAGAATCACTTGAACCTGGGAGGTGGAGGTTGCAGTGAGCCAAGATCCTGCCATTACACTGCAGTCTGGGTGACAGAGACAGACTCTGTCTTAAAAAAAAAAAAAAAAAAAAAAAAAAGAACCTCAGGCTGCTACTCTATCCCAAATCCTGACTTTTATTTCTCCCACAGCTCTCCAGCTACCAACGTACTCACAACCCTTTCCCCCACAAAACCATCCCCTGGACTCCGCTCATCCTTTAGGCAATGGCCCCCAGAGTTCCCATATCTCCAACAGCCTCCAGCCATCAAGGGTAATTCAGAGAGTATGAAAGGACAGACTTTACCTTTTCACTATCCAAAGAAGGCTCAGGGCCAGGTAGGCGATTGTGCTTAACAAATATGCCAGGGGCAGATCATAAGTGAAGTTCTGAAATTTCATCCCATCAATGGAGTAATGTCCATAAAAGAGGCTAGTCTCCTCCAGGAAACCCTGAAACAAAGCCAAGAGCATGAGGTCAGACTGGTCAGCTTATTGCAGGGAGCCGGAAGAGTAGTCCCTGCCTCAAGAAACACAAATTCCAGTGTCCCCTTTCCTCTCTGTATCTCCAGGGACTGGAACAGCCCCAGGGGCACAGGAAGTACTCAGTGTTTGGGAAATAAAGCACTGATAAAACCTTGGCATTGAAAATGCACAGGTGGCCAGGCATGGTGGCTCACGCCTGTAATCCCAGCACCTTGGAAGGCCAAGGTGGGAGGACTACTTGAGCCCAGGAGTTTGAGACAAGCCTGAGCAACATAGGGAGGCCCCTACTGCTACCAAAAAAAATTTTTTTTTATTAGCTAAGCATAGAGGTGCATGGCTGTGCTCCCAGCTGCTCAGGAGGCTGGAGTAAGCCCTCATTGTGCTACTGCGCTCTAGACTGGGTGACAGAGCAAGACCCTGTCTCTAAAAGAAAAAGAAAAACACATATGACAACCCAAAGCTAAAATTAAGAATGAAATTCCATGTGCCAAAGCATCAAAAAGAATAAAACATGGTTGAACGTGGTGGCTCATGCCTGTAATCCCAGCACTTTGGGAGGCCGAGGTGGGAGGATCACGAAGTCAGGAGATCGAGATCATCCTGGCCAACATGGTGAAACCCTGTCTCTACTAAAAAATACAAAAATCAGCTGGGCATTGTGGTGCATGCCTGTAGTCCCAGCTACTTGGGAGGCTGAGGGAGTAGAATCACTTGAACCCAGGAGGCAGAGGTTGCAGCTGAGACCGACTCACTGTACTCCAGCCTGGCGACAGAGTGAAACTCCATCTCAAAAAAAAAAAAAAAAAACAAAGAGTAAAACATTTAGGACTAAATTTAACCAAAGAAGTGCAAATCTCATACTCTGAAAACTAAAAACATTGTGGAAAATAATTAAAGAAGCTCTAAAGAAACGGAAAACATCCCATGTTTGTGAATCAGAAGATGTATGGCAAAAATCCTCAAATTGATCTACATATTCAACATAATCTTTGTCAGAATCCTAGCTGGCTTCCTTATAGAAACTGACAAGATGATCCTAAAATTCATATGGAATCGCAAAACACCCAGAAGAGCCAAAATCACTTTGAAAAAGAACAGTCAGGCCTCGTGGCACAGAAAACTCTTTGACTTCTTCTTTTTTTTAAAATAAAAGAGTAGAGATGTGGTCTCGCCATGTTGTCCAGGCTGGTCTTGAACTCCTGGGCTCAAGTGATCCTCCAGCCTCAGCTTCCCAAAGTGCTGGGATTACAATTGTGAGCCACCATGCCCAGCTGCCTGGGACTGCTACATCCTTGGATGGCAGGAAAACTCCAGAGAGTGAAGAGAACAGAAACACTGTAGCTAGATAGTACACAGAGGTTCCCTAGTATGTCTGTTTTGTTTTTGTTTTTGTTTGAGATGGAGTTTCACTCTTGTTGCCCAGACTGGAGTGCAACGGCAGGATCTCAGCTCACTGCAACCTCTGCCTCCTGGGTTAAAGCGATTCTCCTGCCTCAGCCTCCCAAGTAGCTGGGGTTACAGGTGCCCACCACCATGGCTAGCTAATTTTTTGTATTTTTAGTAGAGACTAGGTTTCTCCATGTTGGTCAGGCTGGTCTCAAACTTCTGACCTCAGACAATCCACCAGCCTCAGCCTCCCAAAGTCCTGGGATTACAGGCATAAGCCATCGCACCCAGCCAGCATTATTTATAAAGGAAGGAAATGAGAGGAAATCTGAATTTCCATCAGCAGGGATCGGGCTAGATCACTAAAAATCCATATTATGAAATATCAAGAAAGACCATGTAAGTGCACAGAGAAAGGTCAACAGTCAAGTAGGCTGTAAACCATGGGGTTAAGTGTTCAGTGACCTCTGGGGAGGGGTATTTTCACTTTTTACTCTATAAAATCTATATTTTTCATGACAACCATGTATTCTTATATTATTGGGGTAATTCAGTACATTTGTTAACTGGAAAAGTAGAAGCAGAAGACTCCATACTTTTTTCAGTTCTCCCAAAGGCCATAAAAACATATCTAACCAGAAGAAACCTGTTTATATTGCACAGGGCTGATATCAGGGCTATCACAAATCTCTTCCTCAAAATAATGTAACAATTACAGGGCAAAGGTCTGCTGGGTCTGGAAAATAAAGACAAGCCCCTGTTTGATCTCTCTGGCCCTCTTTTGCTTGTGCCTATTTACATTTAGATTTTTTTTTTTTTTTTTTAAGAGATGGGGATCTTACTATGTTCCTCCGGCTGGAGTGCAGTGGCTATTTACAGGCACAATCCCACTACTGATCAGCATGGGAGTTTTGACCTGCTCTGTTTCCCACTGGGCTGGTTCACCCCTCCTTAGGCAACCTGGTGGTCCCCCTACTCCCAGGAGGTCACCATACTGATGCCAAACTTAGTGTGGACATCTGATTGGCATGGCACACTACAGCCCAGAACTCCTGGGCTCAAGCGATCCTCCCACCTCAGCCTCCTAAGTAGCTGGGACTATAGGCATGTGCCACTGTGCCTGGCACATTTAGATTATTAACAATAAGATTAAATTAAAATTCAGTCTCCCAACCACACTAAACATATTTCAAGTGCTCAAGAGTTAGTGGTTCTGGGCCAGGCACAGTGGCTTATGCCTGTAATCCCAGAACTTGCAGGCAGATCACTTGAGGTCATGAGTTCAAGACCAGCCTGGCCAACATGGTAAAACCCTGTCTCTGCTAAAAACACAAAAATTGTCTGGGCTTGGTTGCACACGCCTATAATCCCAGCTATTCGGGAGGCTGAGGCACGAAAATTGGTTCAACCCAGGAGACGGAGGTTGCAGTAACCCAAGACTGCACCACTGCACTCCAGCCTGGGGGACAGAGTGAGACTCTGTTTTTAAAAAAAGTGCCAGGCACTGTGGCTCACACCTGTAATCCCAGCACTTTGGGAGGCTGAGGTGGGCAGATCACCTAAGATCAGAAATGACCAGTCTGGCCAACATAGTAAAACCCCATCTCTATTAAAAATACAAAAATTAGCTGGGTGTGGTGGCTCACACCTGTTAATTCCAGCTACTTGGAAGGCTGAGGCAGGAGAACCACTTGGACACGGGAGGCAGAGCTTGCAATGAGCTGAGATTGCACCACTGCACTCCAGCCTGGGCGGCAGAGCAAGACTCTGTCTCAAAATAAATAAAAAAGTAAAAAGAAAGACTAGAAAAAGGCCAATGCCTGAAAGTGGCAGTCTATTTTCTGTCACTGTAGAAGGCAATGATGAACACTATCCTTTCCCATAAGGTTACTGCAAATCCTGTTTTATTTACTGGTACATGTGTCAACCAACACTTGTGTTTGGCTCTCACTTCAGAAATTCGGGAAACAGATCTTTAAATCAATCAATTTTTAGTAGATTGAGGAGCTAAACAAAGGATTATGTTAAATACTTACAGTGCCAGAAAGCAAGTCTATGATATAACTGTAAAAGTAAATGAGTCCAGAGCTGCTTACTGGATAGACTGTACATTGTATATCTGTAAGAAACAAAAACCAGAATGTCGGTGGAAATAGTTTTAGTCTCTATAACCTGCTTGTTTTTTATTTTATTCATTTACTTATTTATTTTGAGATGGAGTCTCGCTCTGTTGCCCAGGCTGGAGTGCAACAGCTCAGTGAAGCCTCCCCATCCTGGGTTCAAGCGATTCTCCTGCCTCAACCTCCTAAGTACCTGGGATTACAGGTGCCCGCCACCACTCCTGGCTCATTTTTGTATTTTTAGTAGAGACAGGGTTTCGTGATGTTGGCCAGGCTGGTCTTGAACTCCTGACCTCAGGTGATCCACCTACCTCTGCCTCCCATAGTGTTGGGATTACAGGCATGAGCCACCATGCCTGGCCATAACCTGCCTGTTTTTCACAATTTGTGTGTATATGCATGTACAGTCAAGAATTGCTTAACAAGAAGGCTATAGTCTGATAAATACATCCTTAGGCGATTTTGTCATGCAAACATCATGGAGTGTACTTACACAAATCTAGATGGGGTAGCCTACTACACACCTAGACTGTATGGTATGGCTCCTAGGTTACAAACCTGGACAGTACATTACTGCACTGAATACTGTAAGTAACCGCAACACAACGTTAAGTATTTGTATATCTAGACATATCTAAACAAAGAAAAAGTACAGTAAAAATCCACTATTATAATCTTAGGGGACCAGTGCTGCAGATGTGGTCCATTGTTGACTGAAACATTGTCATGTGGTACATGACTGTATACGTACATTACATTTAGAAATGTCATATATCAACGGGCGCAGTGGCTCACGCCTATAATCCCAGCACTTTGGGAGGCTGAGGTGGGTGGATCACGAGGTCAAGAGATCGAGACCATCCTGGTCAACAAGGTGAAACCCCGTCTCTACTAAAAATACAAAAATTAGCTGGGCATGGTGGCACGCGCCTGTAGTCCTAGCTACTCGGGAGGCTGAGGCGGAAGAATTGCCTGAACTCAGGAGGTGGAGGCTGCGGTGAGCCGAGATCGTGCCATTGCACTCCAGCCTGGGTAACAAGAGTGAAACTCCATCTCAAAAAAAAAAAAAAAAAAAGAAATGTCATATATCGTTGTGGCCACAGCAACCTTGGTTCAAATCCAAGTCATGGCACCAAAAAAAAAAAAAATGTCATGTATTTGCATGTTTGCACATAGATGGGTTTGTGTATTTGTTTTTTGCCATTTTCAGTCCAAACCCCAAAGTGTCCAATACAGTAACATTTCTTTCTCTTTCTAGTTCTAATATTTCCTTCACTATTCTCCCCAAACATCTGGGAATATGGCTTTTTATTTATTTTGTATGTGAGTCTGCATATAGAGCCTGTTTTTGCTTGCACATATGACTATCAGTGCTATCAAAGAAATTAACCTTTGTGGTTATTTCACACTCAAAGTCTCATACTATTATGCAGTCATGCTCTCATGCTGTTATTTCATGGCAGCATGAATGTCTTGGGGTCACTTGTTTCTGCAGCATAACCTAGACCATCCTGACTAATACGATCACCCAAGAATTATAATAAAGATTCTTAGCTGGGAGAAGTTGCTCCTGCCTGTAATCCCAGCACTTTGGGAGGCCAAGGTGGGTGGATCACGAAATCAGGAGTTCAAGACCAACCTGGCCAAGACAGTGAAACCCCATCTCTACTAAAACTACAAAAATTAGACAGGTACAGTGGCAGGCTCCTGTAATCCCAGCTACTCAAGAGTCTGAGGTAAGAGAATCACTTGAACCCAGGCAGCAGAGGTTGCAGTGAACTGAGATTGCACCACTGCACTCCACCCTGGGCAATAGAGTGAGACACTGTCTCAAAAAAAAAAAAAAAAAGGAGAATTGTAGCAAGATACATGGTGAAAAACAAACATACTTCATAGTAAACCAGGCCTTAGACTCACCTGTGTCTTTGAAAGGTATGAGCACAAAGCTGCTGTTGGTGATCTTATATTTTGTGAGTAAGACTGGGAGCAAAACCAGCATGAAGATGATCAGAAATATTATCAAATTCAGCAACACCAGGAATCTCAAGAAGGAGAAATAGGACTGAATCCCAGTGCCAAATTTCCCTGGAAAAAACAAACCCAGACATCACTGACCAGGGGTGAATCTATCGACACACCATAGATTCAATCAGCCATAAAACCTGAAGCTGGAGGAATCAGTAGCTAGAAGGAGGAAGAAACATTTTATTTTATTTTTTTAATTGTTAGCTTTAAGACTCGATTTTCTAGTATTTAACTTTTCACATGTAGATCTACAATCAATCGTGAATTCATCACTTGAGAATGGTATGAGGAAGAGCTCAGTATTTATCTTTTCTTGTATGGCTCTCTAGTTGACTCAGCACCATTTATTGGCTGCCTTTTTTGGAAATAATCACTTGACCATATATGTATGAATCTGTTTCTGAATTCTATCCTGTTGCTTGGGTCTACATGTCTATCCTTATACCAATACTGTCTTAATTATTGCAGATTTGTAAGGCTTGATAGATGGTACTATATATGTTTTAGCTTTGTTATTTCTCAAGATTGTCTCAGATATCTTTGGTCTTTTGCATTTATATACAAATGTTAGAATGAATGCCTTAATTTTCACACACAATCTGCTAAGATTCTCATTGGGATTACATAAAATATACAGGTCAATTTGAAAAGAAGTGACATATTTATAATATTAAGTCTTCTGATCCATGAACATGGTATATTTAGGTCTTCCTTAGTTTTTCTCAATAATACTTTATAGTTTTCTGTGCATAATTATCGCATATGACTCTTTAGATATAGTCCTAGATATCTGACTTTTTTTTTTTTTTTTTTTTGAGGCCGATTCTCACTCTTGCCCAGGCTGAAGTGCAGTGGCTTGATCTCAGCTCACTGCAACCTCCACTTCCTGGATTCAAGCACTTCTCGTGCCTCAGCCTCCCGAGTAGTTGGGACTGTAGGCATGAGCCACCATGCTCAGCTAATTTTTATATTTTTAGTAGAGACAGGGTTTCACCATGTTAGCCAGGCTAGTCTCGAACTCCTGACCTCAGGTGATCCACCTGCCTCGGCTTCTCAAGGTGCTGGGATTACAGGTGTGAGCCACCATGCCTGGCCCTGACATTTTTGATACTATTGTAAATTGTATCATTTTAAAAGTTTCTCTTTCTAAATGTTTGTTGTTGGTACATAAAAATACAATTCATTTTATATAGATACATTTTTAAATTAACAATAAATCTTGTTAAATTAACATTAATTCTAATAATTGTCTTTTTAATTATCTACATGTATATCATTGTCATCTGCAAAAAAAAAAATGACATTTTTTTCTTCCTTTCCAATTATTATCCTTCCCCTTGCCCATCCTACTACATTGGCTAGAACTTCCAGGATGATTCTGAATAGAATCTGTGATAATCAACACCTCTGTCTCATTCTCCGTCTTAGGGAAAAAGCTTTCAATGTTTCATCATTAAGTATGTAGGCTGGGAGAGGTGGCTTATGCCTGTAATTCCAGCACTTTGGGAGGCCAAGGCAGTGGATCACCTGAGGTCAGGAGTTCAAGACCAGCCTGACCAATATGGTGAAACCTCATTTCTACTAAAATTCAAAAATTAGCCGGGCATGGTGGCATGCATCTGTAGTATCAGCTACTCGGGAGGCTGAGGCAGGAGAATCACTTGAACCCAGGAAGTGAAGGTTACAGTGAGCCGAGATCGTGCCACTGCACTCCAGCCTGGGCAACAGAGTGAGACTCCATCTCAAAAATAAAGTATGTTGTTGGCTGTATAATGTTAAAATCAAAATTAAGAAAGGTCATATTTATTTCTTATTTGTTAAAAGTGAGAACTGAAGTTTATCAGTGCTTTTTCTGCATCTGTTGGGATGATCACATAATTTTTTTCTTTTATTCTGCTTTGTGGTGAATTGCATCGATTGATTTGCAAATAGAAAACCAACCTTCCACTAGATAATGATGAAATTGCTGAGGACAGAGAGCATTCTGAAGAGCAAGGATAGCTTCTTGTTCTTGGTAGGAGCAGCCAACTTATCACTGGAGACCAAAGATATAAGATACACACAGTTTTTTACCACTCTCTAATACTTAGCAATCTGCCAGAGGCAAGAAATTTAATTATCATAACTGTGATAATTATCACACCTGTGATAATCCATGTGTCAGATGGGCACCTACCCAGCCAAGAAATCACAGGGTTAGTCACTGAAGGAAATATCAAAATCCCAGTTCCCAGGAAGAATGTACCCCTCTACCACACGAGCCACTTTCCAAATGAAAATCTCCAGAAAGCCTACGACTTCGCAAGAGAGGGAGCTAGACACAGTGGCTAAAACCCTGGACTCTAAGTCTTGAATGCCTGGGTTCAAACCCTGGTTCTGCCTCACCCTGGCTAAGTGAACTTGGACAAGATCTTAAACTCTCTGAGCCACGCAAATGACAAGTACCTAAGTGAAAGAAAGGTTCTTTTGAAGATTAACTGAGGTGATGCGTAAAATGCTTAACACAATGCCTGGTTCATAATAAATGCTCAATAAAAGCCTTTCTGATTTTACTCCAAATATAATGTTACACCTGAATCTCAAGAGGAAAAGTATGAGTGCATGGCTGAAGTTTTAAGTGAGCCATGAAGCCTTTTAGAAATATGCTCTATTCAGATGGGTGTGGTGGCTCATACCTGTGATCCCAGCATTTTGGGAGCCTGAGGCAGGTGGATCACCTGAGTACAGGAGTTCAAGACTAGCCTGGCCAACATAGTAAAACACTGTCTCTACTAAAAATACAAAAATTTAGCTGGGTGCGGTGGCGGGTGCCTGTAATACCAGCTACTAGAGAGGCTGAGACAGAAGAATGGCTTGAACCTGGGAGGCAGAGATTGTGGTGAGCCGAGATCCCGCCATTGCACTCCAGCCTGGGCAACAAGAGTGAAATTCCGTCAAAAAAAGAAGAAAGAGAGAAAGAAAGAATGAAGTAAGTTACATTCTCCAAATAAAACAACAACAAAAAGGTAGTTCATTGGATAAATTACCAATCGTATTTTACAGGTCTTAAAATAGTAATAATGGAGACAACCATTTCCTTTATTTATCCTACAATATTCCTTACAAACTTCACAAAGTTTTCATATTAGCAGTTTTGGGGAGATGTTTGAAAAATGTTTTGCTTGATAACAGATAATCCTGGCCAGATGCGGTGGCTCACACCTGTAATCCTAGCAATTTGGGAGGCCAAGGTAGGCAGATCACCTGAGGTCAGGAATTCAAGACCAGGCTGGCCAGCATGGTGAAACCCTGCCTCTACTAAAAATACAAAAATTAGCTGGGTGTGTGGCACACGCCCATGGTCCCAGCTGCTTGGGAGACTGAGATGGGAAAATCGCTTGAACCTAGGAGGTGGAGATTACAGTGAGCTGAGACTGCGCCATTGTACTCCAGCCTGGGTAACAAGAGCGAAACTTCGTCTCAAAAAATAAAATAGATAAGCCAAAAAAAAAAGTTCCATGTTTCTAATTTTGTATTTTTTTATTTGCATTTTAATTTTTAGATTAAATAGAGACAGGATCTTATTATGTTGCCCAGGCTGGTCTCGAATTCCTGACTCAAGGGATCCTCCTGCCTCAGCCTCCCAAAGTGCTAGGATTACAGTAGGCACAAGCCACCGTGCCTGGCTAATTTTGTATTTTGGCACAAATTCCAATTTTTGCATACTTGCTAAGGACCAAACTGTGTCCTCACCCTAGAAATTCATATAGTGACACCCTAACCCCAATATAATGGTATTTGGAGATGAGCTTTTGGGAAGTGATTAGGTTTCAATGAGGTCTTGAGAGTGGAGCCCCATGATGGGATTAGAGCCCTCATAAAAAGAGACACCAGAGCCGGGCGCGGTGGCTCATGCCTCTAATCCCAGCACTTTGGGAGGCCAAGACGGGTGGATCACGAGGTCAAGAGATCGAGACCATCCTGGTTAACATGGTGAAACCCCGTCTCTACTAAAAATACAAAAATTAGCTGGGCATGGTGGCGCATGCCTGTAATCCCAGCTACTCAGGAGGCTGAGGCAGGAGAATTGCTTGAGCCCAGGAGGCAGAGGTTGCAGTGAGCCGAGATCGCGCCATTGCACTCCAGCCTGAGTAACAAGAGCGAAACTCCGTCTCAAAAAAAAAAGAGACACCAGAGAGTTTGCAGTCTTTCTCAGAGCACACTCAAAGCAAAGGTTACGTGAACACACAGCAAGAAGGCTTGCTCAAGCCCCCAAAATCATGAGAAAAATAGTAGCTGTTTTTTAAGCCATCCAGTCTGCAGTACATTGTTAGGGCAGTCCAGTCAACTAATAACAATCCATAATCCCGAATTCTTACCACTATAGGAAAGTAGGGGTTCACAGTATTTTCAGGGCCATGAGAACTCTTTGTAGTTTGGTAAAAGTGATAAGCCTCCACGCCTGTAATCCCAGCACTTTGGGAGGCCGAGGCAGGCAGAGCATGAGCTCAGGAGTTCAAGACCAGACTGGCCAACATGGTGAAACCCCGTCTCTACTAAAAAATACAAAAATTAGCTGGGTGTGGTGGCTCGTGCCTGTAATCCCAGCTACTTGGGAGGCTGATATAGTAGAGTTGCTAGAACTTGGACCCAGGAGGCAGAGGTTGCAGTGAGCTGGGATTGCACCACTGCACTCCAGCCTGGGCTACAGAGCAAGACTCCATCTCAAAAATAAATAAATAAATAAATAAAATAAAAGTGATGAGCCTCATCTCAGGATAATAAGTCTTTTTGTTTGTTTATTCATGTTTTTGTTTTGAGGCAGGGTCTTCTCTATTGCCCAGGCTGGAGTGCAGTTGCACAATCACAGCTTACTGAAGCCTCAAACTCCTGGGCTCAGGCGATCCTCCTGCCTAAGCTTCCCCAGAAGCTGGGACTATGGGTCTATACCACCACATCCAGCTAATTTTTAAAACTTTTTTTGTAGAGGCAAGGTCTTTGTTACCCAGGCCGGTCTCAAACTCCTGGGCTCAAATGATCTTCCTTCCTCAGTCACCCAAAATGCTGAAATTACAGGCATGAACCACTGCCTGGCTGGGATAATGTTTTTAATAACATGGTAATTGTATGTCTGTTTTTATTTTATGCATTGAAATTAAAAGCATAACATTTTAAAAATAATATACTTATGCATAATATTTCAAAAGCATAAAATAGTATTTTAATAATATTAAAATATTACAATTAAATAATATTTTAAAATAATACTATTTTATGCATTTCATTTAAATGCATAAAATAAAAACAGATATACAGTTTTCTTTTTTTTGGAGTGCAATGGTGTGATCTCTGCTCACTGCAACGTCTGCCTCCGGGGTTCAAGCGATTTTCCTGCCTCAGCCTCCCGAGTAACTGGGATTAGAGGCATGCACCACCACACCTGGCTAATTTTGTTTTTTTAATAGAGACAGGGTTTCTCCATGTTGGTCAGGCTGCTCTTGAACTCCTGACTTCAGGTGATCCACCCACCTTAGCCTCCCAAAGTGCTGGGATTACAGGCAGCAGCCACGGCACCTGGTCCAGTTATCATATTATTAAAAAACATACGTGTGATAGAAAGACATATGTGAACATCTGAGAACATCTTTACTGGCACTTTTTTTTGAGACAGAGGCTTGCTCTGTCACCCAAGCTGGCGTGCAGTAGTGCAGTCTTGGCTCCTCGGCTCACTGAAATGTCCTCCTCCCAGGTTCAAGTGATTCTCATGCCTCGGTCTCCCAAAAAGCCGGATTACAGGCATGCACTACCATGCCCGGCTAGTTTTTGTATTTTTAGTAGAGATGGGATTTCACCATGTTGGCCAGGCTAGTCTCGAACTCCTGACCTTGTGATCCACCCAACTCAGCCTCCCAAAGTGCTGGGATTACAGGAGTAAGCCACTGTGCCTGGTCTTCACAAGTGCAGGAAATAACAAGATCTGGCCGGGCGCAGTGGCTTACGCCTGTAATCCCAACATTTTGGAAGGCCAAGGCAGGCAGATCATGAGGTCAAGAGATCAAGACCGTCCTGGCCAACATAGTGAAACCCCTTCTCTACTAAAATACAAAAATTAGCTGGGCGTGGTAGCGCATGCCTGTAGTCCCAGCTACTCAGGAGGCTGAAGCAGGAGAATTGCTTGAGCCGGGATGCGGAGGTTGCAGTGAGCCGAGATTGCGCCACTGCACTCCAGCCTGGTACCTGGCGGAAGAGCGAGACTCTGTCTCGAAAAAAAATAAATAAATAAAATAACAAGATCTACTGGCAGATCTAATAACGACCGAAATTTCCAAGCAGTCATGGGACTTAATAAATACAACAACCGGAAGGGACAGGAAAGTATCACGATTTTTTCCTGGTTACAGACACAGCTTCTACTAAACCTAGCTGTGGTTTGTTGCTCACATTCATCATGGAAGGAAATGCTCAATTTCAGTTAGACCCTAGTGGAAACGAAGCTGTACTTGCCCCCCAGACACAGAGAATTCTGCAGACAAGACTGGGCGCAGATGCTGGGGTGCAGTACCTTCAATGCTTCGAATGTCCTCCCGCCACAGCTCCAGGTGGGTCGTCATCTCTCGCGCCTTCTCTAGGAACCTCTTCCAAGACTTGCTGCTATACCGCTTCCACTGGTCCCACTCGGAGAGATACTTCATTTGGGTCTCCTGAATGTCCCTGCATGGAAAACATGACCATGACGATGACAGTGGCAGCAACATCAAGACTCAGCATCTCAGCACGACACAGTGGCTCATGCCTGCAATCCCGGCACTTTGGGAGGCCGAGGCAGGTGGTTCACCTGAGGTCAGGAATTCAAGACCAGCCTGGTCAACATGGTGAAACGCCATCTCTACTAAAAATACAAATCGCCAGGCATGGTGTCAGGCGTCTGTAATCTCAGCTACTTGGGAGGCTTAGGTGGGACAATCGCTCGAACCTGGGAGGCGGAGGCTGCAGTGAGCCCGGATGGCACCACTGCATTCCAGCCTGGGCGAGAGTGAGACTCCATCTCCAAATAAATAAACAAAATAATAATAATAATGTTTAAATCCTGCCTCAGAGGGTGGAGCAGGGGTTAAGGGAAATAAAGAATAACAACTACTAGCAATTAGAATTATCCTTCCTGGCTGGGTGCAGGGGCTCATGCCTGTAATCCTAGCATTTTAGGAGGCAGAGGTGGGCAGATCACCAGAGGTTGACCAGTCTGGCCAACATGGTGAAAGCCCTTCTCTATTAAAAATACAAAAATTAGCTGGGCGTGCTGGTTGGTGCCTGTAATCCCAGCTACTTGAGGCAGGAGAATTGCAACAACCTAGGAGGTAGAGGTTGCAGTGAATCGAGATCATGCCACCGCACTCTAGCCTGGGTGACAGAGCAAGACTCTGTCTCAAAAAAAAAAAAAAGAATGAGTTGCCGGGTGCGGTGGCTCAAGCCTGTAATCCCAGCACTTTGGGAGGCCGAGGCAGGTGGATCACAAGGTCAAGAGATCGAGACCATCCTGGTCAACATGGTGAAACCCCGTCTCTACTAAAAGTGCAAAAAATTAGCTGGGCATGGTGGCGTGTGCCTGTAATCCCAGCTACTCAGGAGGCTGAGGCAGGAGAATTGCCCGAGCCCAGGAGGCGGAGGTTGCGGTGAGCCGAGATCGCGCCATTGCACTCCAGCCTGGGTAACAAGGGCGAAACTCCATCTCAAAAAAAAAAAAAAGAATCATCCTTCCTGTGTCCTTTTCTTTGCCATTTTCTAGGGATTCACTGGTAAACCAGGTAGACATGGGTCCTGCTCTCGTGAGTCTGTTAGTTTCATTTTTTCAGTGAACCTGGAAGCCCCTTGATAGAAGAAAATATGTCTCTCTCTTAGGTGTGGCAGAGTTTGGTATAGAACAGTAGTAGCTTATAAGAATTCAAAATCTAGCTGGGTGCAGTGGCTCATGCCTGTAATCTCAGCACTCTGGGAGGCCGAGGCAGGCAAACCACCTGAGGTTGGGAGTTCAAGACCAGCCTGCCCAACATGGAGAAACCCTATCTCTACTAAAACTACAAAAATTAGCCAGGTGTGGTGGTGCATGCCTGTAATCCCAGCTACTTGGGAGGCTGAGGCAGGAGAATTGGCGGAGGCTGCGGTGAGCCGAGATCCCGCCATTGCACTCCAGCCTGGGCAACAAGAGCGAAACTCTGTTTCCAAAAAAAAAAAAAAATCAAAATCTGTGAATCTGAAAGAGTGGGGAATAAAATACATTATTTATTTATTTGATTTTTAAATAAATTTACATATGGAATGCTTCATGAATTTGTGTGTCATTCTTGCTCAGTGGCCATGCTAATTTTCTCTGTATCACTCCGATTTTAGTATATGTGCTACCAAAGGGAGTACTGAAATATCCTTCTTTTTTTTTGTTTTGAAACAGGGTCATGCTCTATCACCCAGACTGACGTGCAGTGGCACCATCTTGGCTCACTGCAGCCTCAACCTCCTGGGCTCAGGTGATCCTCCCACCTCAGCCTCCTGGGTAACTGAGACTACAGGAGTGTACCACCATGCCCAGCTAATTTTTGTATTTTTAGTAGAAACAGGGTTTTGGCACATTGCCCAGGCTGGTCACGAGCTCCTGAGCTCAAGCGATCCGCCTGCCTCAGCCTCCCAAAGTGCTGGGATTGCAGGTGTGAGCCACTGTGCTGGCTAAAATACAGTTATAAAGTCTCAACATTTTTTTGAGAATATAAGACCACCCAAATTAAAAATAAAACCAAAGATAACATATTCTCAAACCTACAAGGCACAGTGTGTCATCCAATGTGTTACTTTGTTTCACTATGTTTTGTTGTTGTTGAGACAAGGTCAGGGTTTTACTGGTCACCAGGGCTGGAGTGTAGCGGCACAATCATAGCTCACTGCAGCCTCCAGTTCCTGGGCTTGAGCAATACACCTGCCTCAGCCTTCTGAGTAGCTGGGACTACAGGTATGCATCACCACAACCAACTAATTTCTCTATTATTATTATTTATTTATTTATTTTGGTAAAAACAGGGTCTTGCTATACTGCCCAGGCTGGTCTGGAACTCCTGGTCTCAAGCAATCCTCCTGCCTCAGTCTCTTAAAAGTACTGTGATTACAGGCACAAGCCACTTTGCCGGACCCTTCCAATGCATTTATGCTACTGACCCTCGGTGGGTGGGGGGCAATTAAAGAGTTAAGCAGAAATACCCACCTCTGTCATTACACCAGGTCAATGGGAAAACTATGTTTTAAATTCTTCAAGAATGCGGGAGATGGCAAGCTATCACCCAAATCCACTGACACTTCCCAGCCTTCCTGGCAGTCAGGTATGACCACGTGACTAAATTCTCCCTGGTAGACATGTAAAGAAAAGTGATATGTGTACCTTTCAGACTTGGTTCTTAACCCACTCCTACATCTCCCAATTACTCAATGAATATGTAAATGTTCTATGGCCATGTGACTTTGCAGCTCTTCCCATTACCAGGAGGAATTTTTTCCCACTCATTGAATCTGGACTGTGATCTGGTTAGACCATAGCCTGCAGTAGGAGGGAAGCTGAGCCAGTTCTAAGCCTAGCCTCAGGAGGTTTTGTAGGCTTCTGATCCTCTCTTGGGCTCCAGCTGTTTCCATGCAAACTGGAGCTATCCTAATGATACGATGTGATCATCCCAGCTGAAGCCACCCCAGACCAGCTTATAGAAAGCTGACCCCCCCAGCTTAGATCAGCAGAGCCACCTCCCCAACCACAGCTGACTATCGATAAAGATTCAGGGCCGGGTACGGTGGCTCACGCCTGTAATCCCAGCACTTTGGGAGGCCGAGGTGGGTGGATCACGAGGTCAAGAGATCGAGACCATCCTGGTCAACATGGTGAAACCCCGTCTCTACTAAAAATACAAAAAATTAGCTGGGCATGGTGGCGTGTGCCTGTAATCCCAGCTACTCAGGAGGCTGAGGCAGGAGAATTGCCTGAACCCAGGAGGCGGAGGTTGCGGTGAGCCGAGATCACGCCATTGCACTCCAGCCTGGGTAACAAGAGTGAAACTCTGTCTCAAAAAAAAAAAAAAAAAAAAAAAAAAAGATAAAGATTCAGCCCAACTGAAACTAGAAGGATTGACTAGCCATTCAGTTGTGTATTAGCCTACTAAGTTGTGGGGTATAGCTAAGTAGTATACTCATACTCCATACTCTTTCTTTTTGCATGGCTTGGTTGCAGACAAAAATGAGGTTTTAAGGGTATACAGAGCCACAAGATGGAAAGAGCCTGGGTCCCTGAATGACTGACTACAAAGTTTCCCACTGACCTGAACCTAGTACTTTATGCTAGCAAGAAATAAACTTCTAGGCCAGGCATGGTGGCTCAAGCCTGTAATCCCAGCACTTTGGGAGGCCAAGGCGGGCGGATCACGAGGTCAGGAGATCAAGACCATCCTGGCCAACATGGTGAAACCTCATCTCTACTAAAAATACAAAAATTAGCTGAGCATGGTGGCGCGTGCCTGTAGTCCCAGCTACCCAGGAGGCTGAGGCAGGAGAATTGCCTGAACCTGGGAGGCGAAGGTTGTAGTGAGCCAATATTGCGCCACTGCACTCCAGCCTGGTGACAAAGCAAGACTCTATCTCCAAAAAAAAAAAAAAAAAGGCCAGGCACTGTGGTTCACACCTGTAATCCTGGCACTTTGGGAGGCCGAGGTGGGTGGATCACCTGAGGTCAGGAGTTCAAGACTAGCCTGGCCATCATGGTGAAATACCACCTTAAAAAAAAAAAAAAGAATTAAACTTCTAATATGTTGAGTATGTTTGGATATCTTTTTTTTTTAAGGCTAGTCAAGTGAAGCAGTAGGAGTTTGGTTACCTTTGTCAAAGAGGCTTAGCTTACCCTAAGGAAGAAAATTTTAATTATGTGAGCTCTTCAAGAAATGCATTTCATGCACAAAACATACCTCTGGCCCATAATATACACTACACAGGTTCCAGGTGGCTAGTGAACAAACCTTAGTCTCCGCTTCTCAGAGATGTTCAGTGCATATTCTCGAATGGACTGGCTGCTGAGGTTTGCAGCAATTCCGCCCTTCAGCGGGGAGCTGTAAGAGTTGGCTGGCTTTAGCAAAGTGCCACTTTGCTTGTCCCGGGAAAGGACGGTCGTTCTCCTGCGTGCAATGGACCGGTAGCTTGGCAATTCTTGGAGGAAGTTCACAGGTGGAGAGCAGAAGCAACTGGAGTCTAGAGACAGGTTCTCTAGTAAAAGAAAAGAAAGCTATCATTCACTCCAGTGAGCTAAGAAGCCAAGCAGAAAACTTGAATCTTGGACATCATCACTAAGCCTTGCAGGTAGTTACTAGCCTGGGTCAGTGACAATAGCATTTAGATCTTATTTCACTTACCACAGTGGTGCTCAGGACAATGAAATCATCTGCAGATGGGCTCACTTTCTGCAGATGTGTTTGCAGACATGCTTTTAATTGCACAATATCTGATTTCCAGTGTTTGGCTGCAGCCACTAGCTAAAAGCGCAGTCTTTTAGATACTTTAAATATTTGTCAAATATTTGTCAAACTAGTAATATTTGCTCCAACTTCCTCCCACAGTGTAGGGTATAGTAATTTATTCAATAAAACTCTAAAAAGCATAAAGGACTGGGCACAGTGGCTCACGCCTGTAATCCCAACACTTTGGGAGGCCGAGGCAGGTGGATCACAAGGTCAGGAGATTGAGACCATGCTGGCCAACATGGTGAAACCCCGTCTCTGCTTAAATACAAAAAATCAGCTGGGTGTGCTGGCGCATGCCTGTGATCCCAGCTACTCAGGAGGCTGAGGTAGGAGAATCACTTGAACCTGGGAGGCGGAGGTTGCAGTGAGCAGAGATTGTGCCACTGCACTCCAGCCTAGTGACAGAGTAAGACTTCATCTAAAAAAAAAAAAAAAAAAGCATAAAGTACTATGCAAATTCATGGCAACAACATCAACAATAATAATAGCATCTCCTGTGTGTCAGGCATGGTATAAAGAGCTTCACACTTACTCATGGGATCTGGGCTGGGCTCCTGATCTGCTTGGACCAACAGAACACAGCAGAAGTGATGCTGGGCCACTTCTAAGCCTAGCCTCAGGAGGTCGTGCAGACTTCTGCTCCTTTCCAGAGCCCAGCCAGAACAAGCCTGTGCTAGCCTGCTGGGAATATGAGACTACGTGGGATGACTGCCCCACCTGAGGCTACTCCAGATCTGCCTTCGGCCAGCTTGACCCCCTGCTAACCACAGACACTCAGAATGAATGACATTCCTAATTTGCTTGTGTTTAGAGAGCTGGTGATTAGGCGCACTGCAGACAAAGCAGGGGTTGACTCCCAAGCCCTCATCCTTTCTGTATCAGGCCAGAGCTAGAAGCTAAGCTTTGCTGTGTCTTGGCAGCAGGCTAAGGCAGGTGGGCTTTCTGCTGAAGGGGAGGGAGCTACCTTCAAGATGGGTTTTAAGCTTGATCAGAGTTTACTTTCAGGAAGATCACTCTAAGTGGAGACAGACAGGACTCAGGGAGAAGATGGGGCAGACTGCCATAATTATGTAAGCAATTACCCCTATGCAGCAAAGCTTCTATGACGTCACGATCAATGTTAGATGCTTGAATTTGAATCCCCACTCTGTCGTTTATTAGTTGTGTATCTTTCGGAAAGTTACTTCACCTTTCTGAGTCTCAGTTTCCTCATCTCAAATATTCATTTAACAACCATGTGTCATATCTGGAGCTAAGGAAACTGCAATGAATGAGGCAAGTGCCCTTTTCACATGACAGTTATAATCTGAGATGGGGGAGAGGGATATCAAATAATAAACAGGCAGTAAATATTATGCCAGGAGGTGGTAAGTGCAATGAAAAAAAAAAAACAGCAGAGTGGTGTCAGGGGTCAGAGGTGATACGGGGTGTGCACTGTTTTTGATAAGGTAGGATCAGGTATGGTCTCTTTTTTGTTTTTTTTGAGACAGAGTCTCACCCTGTCACTCAGGCTGGAGTGCAGTAGTACAATCTCGGCTCACTGCAACCTCTGCCTCCCAGGTTCAAGCGATTCTCCTGCCTCAGCCTCCTGAGTAGCCGGGATTACAGGCATGCACCACCACGCCTGGCTAATTTTTTATATCTTTAGTAGAGACGCTGTTTCATCATGTTGGCCAGGCTGGTCTCGAACTCCCGACCTGGTGATCCACCCACCGCGGCCTCCCAAAGTTCTGGGATTACAGGTGTAAGCCACTACACCTGGCGCTGATCGCTCTTTAAAGGTGACATTTAGCTGAGGCTGAATGACAGGAAGGGGTGAGACCTCTGGATATTTGGGGAAAAGCACCCCAGACAGAGGGAACCAGTAAGTGGTAAGGCCCAGTGGTAGGTGTGTGTGTGACAGCCTGGAGGAAGAGTGAATGAGCAGGAACCTGGTAGGCCCTTTCGTTGGTGGCCTCCAATGAGCCACACTGGCCCTCTGCATTGTCCCCTCCTTGAATCTGCACTGGACCTGGGCTTACTTTAGCCAAAGGACACAGTGGAAGCAATGCTCTGCCATTTCCAGCCCCAAGTCATAAGGGCCTTGCAGTAGCCACTTCTGTGCTCTTGATCAGGGCTGCCTGGTAAGAAGTCCAACTACCCGGGACAACCAGGTAGAGAGGAAGAGCCCCTAAGCCTATAAAAAGAACCAACAACCCGGGTGACTGCAAGAACCAAAGCTCCAGGCTCCTGTCTTCAACCCCCTGGAACGGCCAGGCACGGTGGCTCACGCCTGTAATCCCAGCATTTTGGGAGGCCGAGACAGGCGGATCATCTGAGGTGAGGGGTTCAAGACCAGCCCAGCCAACATGGTGAAACCCCAGCTCTACTAAAAATAGGAAACAAACAAACAAAAAAAAATAGCTGGGCATGGAAGCACAGGCCTGTAATCCCAGTTACTGGGGAGGCTGAAGCAGGAGAATAGCTTGAACCTGGGAGGCAGAGATTGCAGTGAGCTGAGATTGTGCCACTGCACTCCAGCCCGAGCAACAGAGCAATTCTTCATCTCAAAAAAAAAAAAAAAAAAAAAAAACCCTGGGACAACTTCAGCAGGCATCGCCGTGATGAGACCATCTCGGGTGCTCCAGCCCCAGCAGACATCGCAGGCAGCAGCGGCACAAGCCAGCTGCCCGCTGCCCTACGTCATCCCCGATGCACAGAATCAGCAGAAATAATAACATGGCTTAGGCCAGCACGTTTGGAGCAGTGTGTTGAGCAACAATAGGCATTTAGGACAGGGAGAATGGAAACGCTGAAGTCAGAGAGGCGGCTGGGGTTGGACCAAGTCGGGCTTTGTAGGCTCTGGCAGGACCTTGGGATGCTGTGCTCTGACGGAGTTTGAAAAGGTCACCCTGGGCCAGGTGCGATGGCTCACGCCAACACTTTGGGAGGCCAAGGAGATGGGGATTACCTGAGGTTGAGAGTTCGAGACCAGCCTGACTAAAATGGAGAAACCCTGTCTCTACTAAAAATACAAAATTAGCTGGGTGTGGCGGCGCATGCCTGTAGTCCCAGTTACTGGGGAGGCTGAGGCAGGAGAATCGCTTGAACCTGAGAGGTGGAGGTTGTGGTGAGCCGAGATGGCGCCATTGCACTCCAGCCAGGGCAACAAGAGCAAAACTCCATCTCAAAAAAAAAAAAGGTCACCCTGGAGGCTGCAAGGCTAAGGTCAGGACTCGCTACACAGCCTGTTTATGAACATTAAAGGCGATCACATGGGTAGAAGCTCCCAGGGCAGCGCCTGGCACACACAGAGCTCCGTCAAGGCACCAACCGGATGAGGATGGGCAGGGGCAGGACCAGGAGGGGACCAGTCAAGGTCTGCCTCTGACACTGTAATCTCTGCCTCTCTCAGATGGACAAGTTCAGACACAACGGTGCAGCTGTCCCACTGCAGATGACACACGGACACGCGCCTGGGGCTCTGCCAATCACCATGTGCCAGTCTATGAGTCTCATCCACCCTTCCACCTCCCTGCGCAGCACACCCTGAGGATATGACTAAAACTAATATGAGGGTGGGGTGGGTGGGGCCCCTGAAAATGAAAAGGGTCTAAGCCTGGCATGGAGGCCACCCTCCCGCTGGCAGCAACAAAGAGCCATTATTAGCCATGAACAAAGGTCTTTGAATATAGAACAGCAGGGGCCTACTGAATATTCAACAGCTGTGGGGTCAGGGCCCCCAGACTGGACCCTGGGTTGGTTTAAAACACTGGCCTGTCACCCACCAGCCAAGCCACCCCAGGAAAGACAATAGCTGCCTCAGAGTCACATTTTTCTCATCTCGGGAACGGAGGATATAATACCACGGGCCTCATCAGCACGATGGTGAGGAAGGAGTGGCAAACAACATAAGTAAGGCTGGCTAAGATTTACTGAGTACTTGCCTACCTTGCACCAGGATATTTAAAGTATTTAACATGCATCGTCACACTTAATACTCCAAACTACGCTTGGCCGGGCTTGGTGGCTCACTCCTGTAATCCCAGCACATTGGGAGGCCGAGGTGGGTGGATCACCTGAGGTTGGGAGTTTGAGACCAGCCTGGCTAACATGGTAAAACCTCCCCCCCGACCCATCTCTACTAAAAATACAAACATTAGCCGAGCGTGGTGTCGCACTCCTGTAATCCCAACTACTCCGGAGACTGAGGCAGGAGAATGGCTTGAACCCAGGAGGCGGGAGTCACAGTAAGCAGAGATTTCGCCATTGCACTCCAGCCTGGGGCAGCAACAAGAGCAAAACTCTGTCTCAAAAAAAAACAACTCCAAAACTGCAAACTACTCTTTGGAGAGAATTATCCCTGTGGCACATACCTATGGTCCCAGCTACCTTGGGAGGCTAAAGCAGGAGGATTGCTGGAGCCCAGGAGTTCAAGACCAGCCTGGGCAACATAACAAGACCCCGATTTAAAAAAAAAAAAAAACCAAACCCCAAAAGACAAAGAAAATAATTATCTCCATGTTAGAGATGAATAACTGAGGCTCAATCAGTAAGTGTCGCTTGCTCACACAGTAAGCGTTGGAACTACGAACCTATCACAGGTTTATCAGACCCCAAAGCTGTAGTCCTCACCGTGAAAAAATTCAGGAGGCCATGGATTTAAAAGTTAAATGTTAAATTTAAAAATGTAAGTGTTAATGTAATTAACATGTCAATGTTAAAATGCCATATAAGCCAGGCACAGTGGCTCATGCCTGTAATCCCAGCACTTTGGGAAGCTGAGGCGGGTGGGTCACCTGAGGTCAGGAGTTCGAGACAAGCCTGGCCAACATGGTGAAACCCCGTCTCTACTAAAAAAATATAAAATTCGCCTGGCGTGGTGGCACACGCCTGTAATCCCAGCTACTTGGGAAGCTGAGGCAGAAGAATCACTGGAACCCAGGAGGTGGCAGTTGCAGTGAGCCGAGATCAATCATGCCACTGCACTCCAGCTGGGCAACAAGAGTAAAACTCTGTCTCAAAAAAAAAAAAAAAAAAAAAAAGAAGGCCCTCCATCTGAAGAATGAATGAATGAGTGAGCAGTGGCAAGGGCAAGGCACATCTGGAGGCCATCCTGAGGGCCTAACTTTCTTGGCAACTTTTTCCACAGGACATCAAATCCTACCAACAGGCATGAACCTTCCCAGGATGTGGGCACCAGCCAAGTATGATCTAAATAGCACTAAAACCACCACCAGCTTCCCCCGTGTCGTAGCCAAGAAACTTGTCCAACCGTATTTGGTGCCGAGTTCACAGCAGGGGTTTGCTTCCCACACAAAGTATCAGGGAAACTCTGGGTAAAAAGGGACCATGCAGGTCACTGGGTCAAGGCCACTCACCAGCTGCTATGGGAATTAGTTCTGTCTGACAGTTCGCATGGAGCCTCCCTCTATGCCAGATTCCAGACTGGATGTTGGAACTGTGGAGAAGATGAAGACTGCTCTCTGCCTTGACGCGTTTTTGCTTACTCCTTCAAACACCGTATAACTCCTACGTGCCCACTCCACCGCACTCACTCACCCCTGCTACCACTCCGTCCTTTTTTGTTGTTTGAGACAGCCTTGCTCTGCTGTCCAGGCTGGAGCACGGTGGCACCATCATAGCTCACTGCAGCCTTGATCTCCCAGATTCAAGCAATACTCCTGCCTCAGGCTCCTTAGTGGCTGGGAACATAGGTATGTACCACTAAGCCCAGGTAATATACATATATTTTAGTAGAGATGAGGTCTCGGTGTGTTGCCCAGGCTGGTCTCAAAATTCTGGGCTGGAGTGATCCTCCCGCCTCAGACTCCCAAAGTGCTGGGATTATAGTGTGAGCCACCACACCTGGCCTATTCTGTCCTTTTTAATTTTTTTTTTTCTTTTTTAATAGAGACGGGGCTTCACCATGTTGGTCAGGCTGGTCTTGAACTCCCGACTTGAAGTGAGCTGCCCGCCTCAGCCTCTGAAAGTGTTGTGATTACAGGAGTGAGCCACCCCGCCCGGCCCCTTTTTAATTGTTTACTTCTCTGTGGTCTCTGACTCTATAACCTCCATGAGGGCAGGGACTCTATCTCTTTCTGTCACCACTGAATTCTCAGGGCCTAGCACAGAGCCTGGTACAGGACAGATGCTTAATAAATACCTCCTGAATAAATGAATGATTCACAAATGAATGAATTTAGTGCTGAGGATACAAGCTACATTAGATCCCCCACCAAGCCAGCCAAAGTACTTTGCATACCAGCAAAGCAAGGGTGTCAAGAAAATGTGAAAAAGAGTTTAGGAATTTGGCCGGGCACGGTGGCTCAAGCCTGTAATCCCAGCACTTTGGGAGGCCGAGGCGGGCGGATCACGATGTCAAGAGATCGAGACCATCCTGGTCAACATGGTGAAACCCCGTCTCTACTAAAAAATACAAAAAATTAGCTGGGTATGGTGGTGCGTGCCTGTAATCCCAGCTACTCAGGAGGCTGAGGCAGGAGAATTGCCTGAACCCAGGAGGCGGAGGTTGTGGTGAGCCGAGATCGCGCCATTGCACTCCAGCCTGGGTAACAAGAGCAAAACTCCGTCTCAAAAAAAAAAAAAAAAAAAAAAAAGAGTTTAGGAATTTAAGCCTTGAATATTATTCTTTTCTATATGGATGATGTATCTTTTTCACAATACAAAACATTTTGTTGTTGCTGTTTTGTTTTTGAGACAGGGTTTCACTCTGTCACCCCAGCTAGAGTGTAGTGATGCCATTTCCACTCACTCTGCCTCCCAGGCTCAAGCAATCCTCCAGCCTCAGCCTCCCAAGTAGCTGGGACTACAGGTGTGCACCACAACACCCGGCTAATTTTTTGTATTTTGTAGAGATGGGGTTTACCATATTGCCTAGACTGGTCTCAAACTCCTGGACCCAAGCAATCCACCCGTGTCTACCTCCCAACATATTGAAATTACAGGGATAAGCCACCACACCCAGAACAAAAATATTTCTTTTTCTTTTAGACAGAATCTCACTCTGTTGCCAAGGCTGGAGTGCAGTGGTGCGATCTCTGCTCACTGCAACCTTCGCCTCCCAGGTTCAAGTGATTCTCCTGCCTCAGACTCCCGAGTAGCTGGGATTACAGGTACCCACCATCATGTCCAGTTAATTTTTTTGTAATTTTAGTAGAGATGGTGTTTTACCATGTTGGCCAGGCTGCTCTTGAACTTCTGACCTCAGGTGATCTACCTGCCTTGAACTCCCAAAGTGCTGGGATTACAGGCATGAGCCACCATGTCCACTCGAAAATAATTTAAAGAGTAAAAAAAGCTGGCAAAAAATATTGACTGAGATGTTGACCATATATTACATTCTTCCTATTTCAGGTACTTTACACAAAGCAGCCCTATCAGAAATGTGCTTTGCTGGTTTTTTCTCATGAAATGATAAAATGTCATGCACACACACAATTTGATATTACCGATAAACCGATGTAGATATCAATCTCAGAACTTTATAGACTTCTTTTCACTTGAATTGTTTTTAATTTTTGTTTTTATTTTGAGACAGAGTCTTGCTCTGTGGCCTAGGCTAGAGTACAGTGGTGCACTGGCACGATCTTGGCTCACTGCAACCTCCACCTCCTGGGTTCAAGTGGCTCTCCTGCCTCAGCCTCCTGAGTAACTGGGATTACAGGCATGCACCATCATGCCCTGCAGTACATATATATATTTTTTAATTGATTTTTTTAACTAGAGATGATTTCACCATTTTGACCAGGCTGGTTTCAAACACCTGACCTCAAGTGATCATTCCACCTCAGCCACCCAAGTGCTGGGATTACAGACATGAGCCACCATGCCAGGCCGGGATGCAATGTTAAACAGTAGCCATGGATGAATTCCTAAGGTGACATTTGAGCAAAGCCCTGAAGCAAGACAGAGCAGAGCCCCGTAGCTATCTGGGAGAAGAGCATCCAAGGAAGTAAGAAGAGCAAGTGCAAAGGCCCTGTGGCAGAATGGTGTTCAGACAGTTTGCAGAACAGGAAGGAGATGAGTATGGCTGGAGGGGAGTCATCAGGGAGGACAGCTGTGGGAGAGGGAGTCCAGGGAGAAAGAGCCCAGGCCACACAGGCAAGGACACTGGCTTTTGCTCAATAAAGTGGGAGTCATGAGAGGGCAGTGTCTTAAGGCAGAGGAGGGATGATCTGACTCAAGCTTAACAGGATCCCTCTCGCTATTTCTGTTCCTCAACTACGCAGAGGAGCACGGCTATGATCCAAGCCAGAAACCATTTGTTGGGCTTCTGCAATGAAGGGCATGCTCTGCATCTGCACTGTCCAATACAGTGACCACTAGCTGCATGGGATTTTTTTTTTTTTTTTTTTTGAGATGGAGTACAATGGCTCGATCTTGGCTCACTGCAACCTTCGCCTCCTGGGTTCAAGTGATTCTCCTGCCTCAGCCTCCCAAGTAGCTAGGATTACAGGCACCCACCACCTCGCCCAGCTAACTTTTGTATTTTTAGCAGAGACAGCGTTTTACCAGGTTGGCCAGGCTGGTCTCGAACTGCTGACCTCAGGTGATCCACCCGCCTTGGCCTCCCAAAGTGTTGGGATTACAGGGGTGAGCCACCATGCCTGGCCTTTACATGGGACAGTTAAGCAACTGAAATATGACTGGCTGGGTGCAGTGGCTCACACCTGTAATCCCAACACTTCAGGAGACTGAGGCAGGAGGATTGCTTGAACCCAGGAGTTCAAGACCAGCCTAGGCACCATAGTGAGAACCTGTCACTACAAAAAACTAAAATTTTTTTTTGGCTGAGATGGGAGGATCGCTTGAGCCCAGATGGTCAAGTCTGCAGTGAGCTGTGATTACAGCAGTGTACTCCAGCTTAGGTGACAGAGAGAGACACTGTCTCTAAATAAATAAATAAATACAGCCTAGAGGGGCCTCATTAACAGGAACCCAGAGCTTAGTCTGAGAGGGGAGGAGCCAGAGGCCCCAGGAGCCTCCCTGATCTGCCAGACTTTAAAACAGCAGTGCTGGGAGAAACTGCATGAGTCACGCCAACTGGCACCTGGGTGGGACCAGTGACTGGCTGGGTCCAAGGAGCTACAAACAGATGAACAAACAGCCTTCAGGAGCAGTGACTAACTCCATTATCAGAGCCGCTGCTGGGCCTGGGACTCAACTCCCTGCTTTTCATGCCCATGGAGCATCTGGTCTGGTATCTGTGGGGCAATTACAGTGATTCTGTCTGTCCGAGAAAGTGGCAAGGCCCGGCAGCTCAGAGCACAGCGGCTCACATCTGTAATCCCAGCACTGTGGGAGGCCAAGGCGGGCAGATCACCAGGTCAAGAGATTGAGACCATCCTGGCCAACACGGTGAAACCCCATCTCTACTAAAAATACAAACAATTAGCTGGGCATGGTGGCACACACCTATAGTCCCAGCTACTCAGGAGGCTGAGGCAGGAGAATCGCTTGAACCCAGGAGTCGCAGGCCAAGATCGTGCCACTGTACTCCAGCCTAGCAACAGAGAAAGGCTCTGTCTCAAGAAAAAAAAGAAAAAAAAAAAAAGAGCACAGTCTCCAAAGCCACCCTGACTGGATTTGGACCCCAGCCTCACTTGCCACCTGCGTAACCTGGCAAGTTTCTTGATCATTCCGTGCCTTGGTTTTCCCACCTGTAAAATGGGGACAGTGGCTCCTGCATCCCATACCTGTCCTGAGGATTAGGTCAATCACATGTAACATGCTTAGAACAGAGGTCAGCAAACCTTTTCTGCAAAGAGCCAGAAGGTAAGAATCTACTATTTGCAATTACTCAGCTTTGTCCTTGTAGCAGAAAAGCAGCCACAGACAATCCATAAATGAATGGGCATGACTGTGTTCTACCAAAGGTTTGCTTACAAAGAAACATGACAGGCCGGATTTGGCCCAGGAGCTGCTGTTTGCAGATCCTTGGCTCAAAACAGTGCCTGAGGCCAGGCGCGGTGGCTCACCCCTGTAATCCCAGCACTTTGGAGGTGGGTGGATCACCTGAGGTCAGGAGTTTGAGACCAACCTGGCCAACATGGCAAAACCCTGCCTCTACTAAAAATACAAAAATTAGCCGGCTGTGGTGGTGGGCACCTGTAATCCCAGCTACTAGGAAGGCTGAGACAGGAGAATCGCTTGAACCTGGGAGGCTGAGGTTACAGTGAGCCGAGATCATGCCACTGCACTCCAGCCTGGGTGACAGAGCGAGACTCAACAGTGCCTGATATATTGTGCTATATACTTGTAGGCTTATGTATCAGTAAGTTAAATATGCATGAAGATTTTAATTTTGCAGCAGGGGGTCTTCCTGCTGTGGACCAATCTAGGCCTTAGGCCTTATATGATGTGCTCTTTCTCCTTGTTCAGGACCTCTTTAAGAAAGCATTCCAGGACCCAGAACAGTGGCTCACGCCTGTAATCCCAGCACTTTGCGAGGCCGAGGCAGGCAGATCACCTGAGATCAGGAATTCGAGATTAGCCTGACCAACATGGTAAAACCCTGTCTGCACTAAAAATAGAAAAATTAGCCAGGCATGGTGGTGGGCACCTGTAATCCCAGCTACTGGGGAAGCTGAGGCACAGGAATTGCTTGAACCCAGAAGGCAGAGGTTGCAGTGAGCCGAGACCGCACCATTGCACTTCAGCCTGGGCGACAAAGAGAGACTCCATCTCAAAAAAGTACAATGAAAAGCAGTCACCTCCCCTGAGAGGCCTCTGGACCACCCCGTCTGATCAGGCCGCTCTTCCCTCTCTACCTTATCATCCTGTTCATTTCCGTCCCAGGAGTTAAGGCTAACTCTGATTATCCTAGTTGCCTCTTTACTGTTTAGTGCGTCTCCCTTGACTACAAGCTCCATGAAAGCAGAGACCACACCTGTCTTCTTCACCGCTAGACCCCCGGGGCCTGGTACATGGTGACCTTCATGTCCCATTTTCCTCCCTTTTTCCTTTTCCAAGGGTGGGGTCAGTGCATCAGAAGGTCTAGGCGCCCCGGACCCAAACAATGCTCTTTTAAAAGGAAACCAGATTGCGACAAAGGTCAGAGCCTGAAAAGTTATTTCCCCTTTTTATCCCTCTAAATTCTTCACTTCCTGAAAAAAACAAACAAAAAAAGCCACTGAGGGCCCTTGGACTTAATCCAGGCCTAAGTTGCTGGGCAGAGAGGTCAGTCTTGCCCAGACATGGGAAAATAATAACTCAAGTCAGACGGGTGGGTCACCAGAGAACGAATCCAGCCTGCAAATGGCCTGTGCAATCTTTAGCTATGTCCAGACCTGTCTCCCTCTGGTAATGCCTATAAAGGTGATGAATGACCTGGATGAATGGACTTAGAAGATAAGAAGGGAAAAAAATATCACAGGTCAAATGGTTATTTGTTTTCAAGTTTAATGCCGTCTACTGGACTGAAAGGCATCCAAAGAACAGTTGTTCAACTACACAAATTCCTTTTTTTTTTTTTTTTTTTTTTTTTTGAGACAGAGGCTCACTCTGTCACCCAGGCTAGAGTGCAGTAGCATGATCTTGGCTCACTACAACCTCTACCACTTGGGTTCAAGCCATTCTCCTGCCTCAGCCTCCTGAGTAGCTGGGACTACAAGCAAGCCTGGTCTCGAACTCCTGACCTCAGATGATCTGCCCGCCTCAGCATCCCAGAGTTCTAGGATTACAGGCGTGAACCACCACGCCTGGCCAATTACATAAATTCCTAACAAGGTATCTCCAGAAAGTATAGGCACAACAGTACATGCAGTCATGCCTGTAATTGCAGTGCTCTGGGAGGCCAAGGCAGGAAGATCCCTTGAGCCCAGGAGTTTGAGACCAGCCTGGGAAACATATCAAGACACCGTCTCTACAAAATATACAAAAATTGGCCTGCGTATGGTGGCTAAGGACTGTAGTCCCAGCACTCTGGGAGGCCAAGGCAGGAGGATCAATTGAGCTCAGGAGTTCGAGATCAACCTAAACAGCACAAGGAGATCCAGTCTCTACTAAAAATCAAGAAAAATAGCCAGGCGTGGTTGCACGCATCAGCACTTTGGGAGGCCGAGGCGGACAGATCATCTGAGGTCAGGAGTTAACAGACCAGCCTGGCCAACATGGTGAAATCTCATCTCTACTAAAAACATAAAAATTATCCGGGCATGGTGGTGGGCACCTGTAATCCCAGCTACTTGGGAGGCTGAGGCAGGAGAATGGATTGAACCCAGGAGGCGGAAGTCGCAGTGAGCTGAGATCGCACCACTGCATCCAGGCTGGGCAACAGAACAAGACTCCATCTCCAAAAAACAAAACAAAAAGAAAAGAAAATTAGGTGGGCATGGTTACATGCGCCTGTAGTCCCATCACTTTGGGAAGCCAAGGCCAGAGAATCAATCAAGGCCACGAGTTTGAGACTGCAGTGAGCCATGATCATGCCACTGCATTCCAGCTTTAGGCAACAGAAGAATTACCATAGGATCCAGCCATTCCATTCCTAGGCACACATCCAAAAGAACTGAAAATAGATGTTCAAACAACTTGTGGAGAAGTATTCACAGCGGCACTAGTCACAGTAGTTCAAAAGGTGAAAACAACTCAAATGTCCATCAGCGGGGAAACAGATCAACAGGAAGCAGTCTGGCCACAGAATGCAGTACTATTCAGCTGCGCCTAAGCACGAGTGGAGCTGTGGCACCTGTTTTAATGCAGACGAACCTTGAACACATTACACTCAGTGAAAGAAGCCAGTCACCAGCCAGGCACACTGGCTCATGCCTGTAATCCTAGCACTTTGGGAGGCCAAGGCAGGCGGATCACCTGAAGTCAAGAGTTCGAGACCAATGTGGCCAACATGGTGAAATCCCCCCTCCTACTAAAAATACAAAAATTAGCCGGGCATGGTGGCGGGTGCCTGTAATCCCAGCTACTTGGGAGGCTGAGGCAGGAGAATTGCTTGAACCTGGGAGGCGGAGGTTGCAGTGAACTGAGATCGCACCACTGCACGCTAGCCTGAGCGACAGGGCGAGACTCCATCTCAAAAAATAAAATAAAATAAATGATTATTATTGTTCTAAGCCACTAAGTTTTGAAGTAATTTGAGACCATACAAACACCTAATATTATTATTATTATGTAGCCCTTTTTTTTTTAGACAGGTCTTGCTCTTTCACCCAGGCTGGACTGAGTGGCAAGATCTCGGCTCACTGCAACCTCCGCCTCTCATGTTCAAGCGATACTTGTGCCGCAGCCTCCCAAGTAGCTGGGATTACAGGTGTGCATCACCACGCCTGGCTAATTTTTGTATTTTTAGTAGAGACACAGTTTCACCATGTTGTCCAGGCTGGTCTCAAATTCCTCGCTTCAAATGATCCACTGTCGGCCTCCCAAAGGCCTGGGATTACAGGCCTAAGCCACCATGCCTGGCAGTAATATTAGAATTTACTATGTTTTTTATATAAATGAACTCACCGGCCGGGCGTGGTGGCTCATGCCTGTAATTCAAGCACTTTGCAGGCCAAGGCTGGCAGATCACCTGAGGTCGGGAGTTCAAGACCAGCTTGACCAACATGGTGAAACCCCATCTTTAAAAAAATAAAAATAAAATAAAATAAATGAACTCACTCAATTCTTACAATGATCCCCTAAAGTAGATCCTATTATTATTTCCATTTAATACACAATAACTGAGGGGCCAAATACTTGATTGCCTTGGCGAAAGTCAAAACCTGTAAATGAGGGAAAGAGAATTTGCACCCGAGACTCCAGAGTCTACATTTATAACCAATATATGTGGCATCTGCTGTACACTGTGAGCCATTCTAGGTTCTAGGGAAACAAGGCGAAACCCCTGTTTTCCAAGGCATCCTCATTCCAGGAAAGACTGCTACTACCTGGGCAGTCTTTTTTAGAGCTGTGGCACCTGTTTTAATACAGACCTGCAATTCCAGCGCTTTTGGAGGCTGAGGTGGGCAGATCGCGAGGTCGGAGTTCGAGACCAGCCTGGCCAATATAGTGAAACCCTGTCTCCACTAAAAACACAAAAATTAGCAGGGCATAGTGGTGTGTGCCTGTAATCCCAGCTACTTGGGAGGCTGAGGCAGGAGAATCACTTGAACCCAGGAGGTAGAAGTTGTGGTGAGGCAAGATCGCACCACTGCACTCCAGCCTGAAGACTCTGCTTCAAAAAAAAAAAAAAAAAAAAAAGGCTGCTACTAACCAAGGAAACAACCAAACCAGATGACTTCAGATAGTGGTAAGAGCTTTCAAAGAATAAGCAAGGTCAGAGGAAGGGAGATGGGGAGCATCCCTCAAACAAGACAGCCCCAGAGCTCTGCCTCTCTGACATGACATTTGAGCAGAAACCCAACAGAAAGAAGACGTCCTACTAAGAGCCAAAAGGAGGCCAGGTGCAGTGGCTCAAGCCTGTTATCCCAGCACTTTGGGAGGCCTAGGCGGGTGGATCACGATGTCAAGAGATCGAGACCATCCTGGTCAACATGGTGAAACCCCGTCTCTACTAAAAATACAAAAAATTAGCTGGGCATGGTGGCGTGTGCCTGTAATCCCAGCTACTCAGGAGGCTGAGGCAGGAGAATTGCCTGAACCCAGGAGGCGGAGGTTGCGGTGAGCGGAGATCGCGCCATTGCACTCCAGCCTGGGTAACAAGAGCGAAACTCTGTCTCCAAAAAAAAAAAAAAAAAAAAAAAAAAGAACCAAAAGGAGAGCTGGGCATGGTGTCTCACGCTGTAATCCCAGCACTTTGGTAAGCCAAGGCACATAGATAACTGAGGCCGGGAGTTCAAGACCCACCTGATCAACATGGAGAAACACCATCTCTACTAAAAATACAAAAATTAGCCAGGCATGGTGGTGCATGTCTGTAATCCCAGCTACTCAGGAGGCTGAGGCAGGAGAATCACTTGAACCTGGGAGGCGGATGTTGCAGTGAGCTGAGGTGGAATCCTTGCACTCCTGCCTGGGCAACAAGAATGAAAAACTCCGTCTCAAAAAAAAAAAAAGAATAAATGAAAAGAACCAAGAGGAGTTCTTCAGGTGAAGAGAAGAGCAGATGCAAAGGCCCTGAGGCAGAAACCATCTTGGTACACTTGAAGAATAGGAAGGCAGCCAGTGCAGCTGGGACTGGATGGATTAAGGGAAGGTCAAGGTGATGACGGCCTGGAAAGAGGGGCTAGGGTCAAATCACCAGACCCTGTTGGTTGCCATGGAAGAGCCTGGAGTTTATTCTCAGAGCAATGAGAAGCCACTGGAAAGTTGTTTTTTGTTTTTTTTGTTTTTCTGTTTTTGAGACTGAGTCTAGCTCCGTCGCTCAGGCTGGAGTGCAGTGGTGCGATCTCAGCTCACTGCAACCTCTGCCTCCCCAGTTCAAGCAATTCTCCTGCCTCAGGCTCCCGAGTAGCTGGAATTACAGGCACATGCCACCACACCCACCTAATTTTTGTATTTTGTTGGCCAGGTTGGTCTCAAACTCCTGACCTCAGGTGATCCTCCCACCTCAAAAAAAAAAAAAAAAAAAAGACTGCTACTAAACAAGGAAACAACCAAACCAGATAACTTCAGATGGTGGTAAGAGCTTTCAAAGAATAAACTAATCCCAGCACCATCCTATTCCCATTTTACTGCTGCCTCCCAAAGTGCTGGGATTACAGGCATGAGTCACCATGCCTGATCACACTTCTCATTCTTTAAAGCAGACCTCTTTGCCACCCCCCATCCCCCGCCCCACACCAGGATCTGTCCTATAACAACATATAACAGGTCACTATTTAGAAAGTGCTACAAAGTTACCAACACAGTCCTTTCTGAGCCTCCCACCAATGTTGGTGAGTACAAGGTCAAAAAAAAAAAAAAAAAAAAAAAAAAAAAAAAAAAAAATCTTATCTATCAGATGGGTGCAGTGGCTCACGCCTGTAATCCTAGCACTTTGGGGGGCCAAGGAGAGCATATCACCTGAGGTTAGGAGTTCGAGACCAGCGTGGCCAACATGGTGAAACTCCGTCCCCACTAAAAATACAAAAAGTTAGCCAGGTGTTGTGGTGGCTGCCTGTAGTCCCAGCTACCCGGGAGGCTGAAGCAGGAGAATCTCTTGACCCTGGGAGGCAGAGGTTGCAGTCAGCCGAGATCGCAGCCACTGCACTCCAGCCTGGGCAACAAGAGCGAAACTCCGTCTTAAAAAATATAAACAAGGCCGGGCGCGGTGGCTCAAGCCTGTAATCCCAGCACTTTGGGAGGCCGAGGCGAGTGGATCACAAGGTCAAAAGATCGAGACCATCCTGATCAACATGGTGAAACCCCATCTCTACTAAAAAATACAAAAAAGTAGCTGGGCATGGTGGCGCGTGCCTGTAATCCCAGCTACTCACGAGGCTGAGGCAGGAGAATTGCCTGAACCCAGGAGGCGGAGGTTGCGGTGAGCCGAGATCGCGCCATTGCACTCCCGCCTGGGTAACGAGAGCGAAACTCCGCCTCAAAAAAAAAAAATAATAATAATAATAATAATAAATATATATATATAAACAAAAATAAAAACTCATCTATCTAAGGGGCATAGGAGACATTTTAGTTAGAGGGGCCGATTACAGTCCTCCTTTAAAAATGCCAAAAGAAAGATGAGTGTCACACTCCTTGGATGGGATGTGAGGATCTTGACAACTTCAATGTAATGGGTTCCATTAACATAAGATGGCGAGCAATAGAAACCGACTAGAAAAATACCTGGCCGGCTATTATGGAAAGGCTGAAATTCAGCTGGCACCAGCAGCATTCATCCTGAGCTAGAAAATAATTTGCGTCGAACCCAGCCCAACTTTTGTTTCCTGGTTTGGGTCTCTTCTAAGTTTTTTCTTCTAGACATTGGGAACCATCCAATTGGAAGGGTGCAATGCCCAGTTTCATTAAATCTCTATTCTAAAATTGAAAAAGATAAAGCGTTACAGATACAACTTTACAGCAGGGTCTTGTGTCTTGTTCAGTACAAGATTCGTAAGCTCCAAATGCTACAAGGAAGCCTGCCTGAGTGCTGGCAGCTTGTCTGTCTTGACTGGGCAGCCGTTGTACATACTTAACGTAGAAATCCATGGAGCTGTATACTTTACTGTAAATTCTACCCAATGCAAAAGATTATAATGCTTGGCTGGCTGCCATTTATGATGTCTGTCTATCCACAATGCCAGGTACTGCTAGACACAGCACATGGTTCTCAGCTAATCCCAGCACCATCTTATTCCCATTTTACTGCTGAAGGAGCTGAGGCTCAGAGAAGGCAAGCCACTTACCAAAGTTCCCAGAGCAGTAAACAGACAAGGCAGAATTCGGTTTCAAGTTGTTTTAACTGTTAATATGTGAAGCCTGAAATGTCCGCGAGGCAGGCACCTCAGAGCAGAATGTCAGGCGTGGAGGGGTACCCGCAATCGTTTCATTTAACAGATGAGGCTGTTGAAAGACCGTCCCGGGGTCTCTGGGTCAACTGGCAGACAAACCCAGCACCGGACTACCTTTCTGGCGCTCCTTTTAGCCCCGCTGGCTCCCTCTGGATTGGGAGTGGACGCGTTGGAGGAGGGAGCAGGATAAGGAAAACCCCCTTCCCACCTGCTGCTCCCCCAGAGCCGGGAGCGCCCAGCGCCTGGGGGATAGGAGGGGACAGGCGCCTGGCCGAGCCTCCAGGACCCGGCTCCCTCCGTGCGCCCTTGGACCCCAGGGGCACCGTCCCCGCGCGCGCTCCCCGCAGCCCTACCTGGGTGGACCGCGGGCTGCCGGCTGGGCCTGCCCGGCGGGAGCGCACTGGCGCTGGACTCGCTCATGGCTGCGCCCCGCGCTCTTGAAGCCGCCTGGGATCCGCTCCCGCCGCCGCCGCCGCCGCGTCCCCGACCTTCCCTTGCGGAGCCGGGATTCCAGGTTCCGGCGCTGACATCACAGAGGCCGGGGCGGGGCGCCGAAGCTGCCCTTCCCACGCCCGCCGCCGGCGGGACCCCTCGAGGAGCCGAGTTCAGGGACCAGAGAGGGGCTGCGGAACCCGGAGGTCCCGCAAGGCTCCATCCAGCGGCGGCAACAAGCAGCGACCTCCCGGCTGTCTCGCTGCGCGCACTGGGAGCGCAGTCCCCGCCAGTACCCGGTACACCTACGTAGCAAACATGCACATGGACCCCCGGCATCTAAAATCAAAGCTAATCTAATAAAGAAATAAACACCAAAAATAACCGGCTAGGCGCCATGGCTCACGCCTGTAATCCCCGCATTTTGGGAGGCCGAGGCCGGAGGATCGCGTCAACCCACAAGTGTGAGACCAGCCTGGCCAACAAGTGAGACTCTCATCTCTAAAATAAACAAATTAAAAAGTAAACACACAAAAAACCCTCAAGATTCCAAGTAACTGCATCTAGTAAGTTACCATTTGGGAACAAAAAGGAAAACAAACAAACAAAAAATTTGTGCACGTTTGTAAATGTCTAAGCTATCTCCCTAGAGGGTGCAATAAACTGACTACCTGTGGTAACCCTGGTTGGGGAACTAGCGGGCCAAGTGAAGGGAAACTGTAACTACATGCAGTGTTTGTCTTTTACGTTTTGCACTGTATCCTCTTTTCATCTTTACCTCTGTTCGTGTGCAGCTTAAAAACATAAAATCGGCCGGGTGCGGTGGCTCACGCCCGTAGTCCCAGCACTTTGGGAGGCCGAGGCGGGTGGATCATAAGGTCAAGAGATCGAGACCATCCTGGTCAACATGGTGAAACCCCGTCTCTACTAAAAATACAAACATTAGCCGGGCATGGTGGTGCGTGCCTGTAATCCCAGCTACTCAGGAGGCTGAGGCAAGAGAATTGCCTGAACCCAGGAGACGGAGGTTGCGGTGAGCGGAGATCGCACCATTGCACTCCAGCCTGGGTAACAAGAGTGAAACTCTGTCTCAAAAAAAAAAACATAAAACTGCTGGAAGCTGGAAGCAGTGGCTCACACCTGTAATTCCAGCACTTTAGGAGGCTGAGGTGGAAGGATAGCTTGAGCCCAGGAGTTGGAAACCAGCCTGGGCAACATAGTGAGACCCCATCTCTACAAAAAATTTAAAAATTACCTGAATGTGGTGGTGCACGCCAATAGTTTGAGCCACTCAGATCCCGGTACACAAGTTAAAACATATTAAAAATACGGAAATCTCAATAAAGTAGGGACTTCAGTTAATAGTCATGTATGAATCTTGTTTTGTTCATTGTGAGAAATGTACCATACTGATAAAGTATGCTAATAGTAGGGGAAACTGGGTATGGGCCACGTGAAAACTATCTTATCTATAAAGTTTTTCTGTAGATCTAAAACAGAAAATTATATGTGGGTAAGTCATTTCCTAGTTCAAAATAAAAGTTTTTATTTATTTGTTCGTTTATTTTGAGAAAGAGTCTCACTCTGTCAGCAGGCTGGAGTGCAGTGACACAATCTCAGCTGACTACAACCTCCACCTCCCAGGTTCAAGCAATTCTCCTGTCTCAGCCTCCCCAGTAGCTGGGATTACAGGCACCCGCCACCACGCTGGCTAATTTTCATATTTTTAGTAGAGTTGGGGTTTTGCCATGTTGGCCAGTCTGGTCTCAAACTCCTGATCTCAAGTGATCCACCCTATCTCAGCCTCCCAAAGTGCTAGGATGACTGGCATGAGCCACCGTGCCTGGCTGATAAAAGCTATTTTTATTGTGGTTAAGGGTAAGGTCACTGGATGGGAACCTGGCTTCTGATTATTTCCTTGAGCTGGTCCATGTGCTACAAACTTTTCTGAGCCTGTTTTCTCATCTGTAAAATGTGTATATAAGACTAGAGCTTAGGTCCCAGGGCCGTGGCCAGAAAAATTGCCAAGAGGCAGCCTAAATTTCCACTGATGGGAGACTGGTTAAACAAATTTTGACATATCTGTCCAGCAATTGCATAGCTCTATATGGAGATATACAGAAAATTATATTTATAGAATGTATATTATTAAGTGAAAAAGCAAGGTGGAGGCTGGATGTGGTGGCTCATGCCTATAAACCCAACATTTTGGGAGGCTGAGGCAGGACTCACTTGAGTCCAGGAGTTTAAGACCAGCCTGGGCAACATAGCAAGATCCCCATCTCTACAAAAATAAAAATTATCCAGGTGTGGTAACACACATCTGTAGTCCTGGCTACTAAGGAGGCTAAGGCAAGAGGATTGCTTGAGCCTAGAAGTTCAAGGTTACAGTAAGTCATGCTCATGACACTGCTCTCCAGCACCAGTGACAGAGTGAGACACCATCTCAGGAAAAAAAAAAAAAAAAAAAAAAGATGAAGATGTGAAGATGTGTATCAGGTAAGCCACCATTTGGGTTTAAAAAAAAAAAAAGGAGCCAGGCGCAGTGGCTCATGCCTGTAATCCCAGCACTTTGGGAGGCCAAGGCAGGAGGATCACAAGGTCAAGAGATCAAGACCATCCTAGCCAACATGGTGAAACCCTGACTCTACTAAAAATAATAAAAATAAAAATTAGTCATGTGTCGTAGTGTGAGCCTGTAGTCCCAGCCATTAGGGAGGCTGAGGCAGGAGAATTGCTTGAACCCAGGAGGCAGAGGTTGCAATGAGCTGGGATCGTGCCACTGCACTCCAGCCTGGGCAACAGAGCAAGACTCCATGCTGGTTAGGTGCAGTGGCTCAAGCCTGTAATCCCAGCACTTTGGGAAGCCGAGGCGGGTGGATCACAAGGTCAAGAGATCGAGACCAACCTGGTCAACATGGTGAAACCCCGTCTCTACTAAAAATACAAAAAAAAAATTAGCTGGGCATGGTGGCGCGTGCCTGTAATCCCAGCTACTCAGGAGGCTGAGGCAGGAGAATTGCCTGAACCCAGGAGGCGGACGTTGCGGTGAGCCGAGATCGCGCCATTGCACTCCAGCCTGGGTAACAAGAGCAAAACTCTGTCTCAAAATAAATAAATAAATAAAAATAAAAATAAAATAAAATAAAATAAAAATACAAAAGTTAGGCTGGGCGCGGTGGCTCATGCCTGTAATCCAAGCACTTTGAAGGCCAAGGTGGGCGGATCACCTGAGGTTGGGAGTTCAAGGCCAGCCTGACCAACATGGTGGAAAAAAAAAAGAATATATATGTATCTGTGTTTGTAAATGCATCATACATCTCAGGAAAAGGGCAGAGGATTTTTTACTAATTACCCTTTTTTTCACTCCATTGACATATTACTGATACATACTCAAATGTTAAAAAATGATCTTTAAGTCTGTGGCACAGAGGAAGTGTCAGGAAATGATAGCTATTTCTACTGAGAGACAAGTCCTTCTTCCCTTCCTTACTGGAGGCCACCTCCCAGCCCGCACTCCCAGCCTGCCCATCTGGACATGGATGAATGGAACCAAGTTGTTGCACATATGGAAGATAGAATGGGATGGAGGTGAGTGGTGACTGTGCAGTGACCCTAGAGAGAAAACCCAGCACTTCCTGCTGCCCTCGGCCCTGGCTTGGATCTGCATCCTGAGCCAGGAAGGCATCAGTTATTTCTCCAGGAGCAGAAGAATGAGCTGGTCTCCTACAGGAGACTCCCTGCTCCCAGAAGAAAACAATTTTACAAGAATAGAAATAGGATAGTTCTGCCGGGTGAGGTGGCTCACGCCTGTAATCCTAGCACTTTAGGAGGCCGAGGTGGGTGGATCACCTGAGTTCAGGAGATCAAGACCAGCCTGGCCATCATGGTGAACCCTCATCTTAAAAAAAAAAAGAAAAAAAAAAAAATAGGATAGTTCTTCGGGAAGCAAGAGTCAGTAAAATCTCCTGTTAGAAGAAACAGAAGAAGAAGGCAGACAGATGAACACAAAGAAATTCAGTCGGAAAGATGGTGAGTAGGACAGAAAGCTGGGCAGGGATACCCATTCACCTGTTGCTTTATTTCAAGGGGAGACACAAGTGTCCCCACAGCGCCCCCTTTCGCCCCTCTCAATCCCAGCACTTTATTTTTACCACTTGTTCTGTTTCCCACACTAGAAGGTAAGCTCGGTGAGGGGGAAAAAACACCACCTATCACTTACTGAGAACTTACTCTGAGCCAAAGGCTTATGCGCTCCTTCATTTAACCTTCATCTCCCCTCTAAGAGATCAGCAGGAACCTCCAACTCCTGGTGAAGAAATGGAGAAAAGGACAGTGGCTCTGGGGGAAAGTGGAATCTCTCCTGTTTGCTCCTCCCCTCCAGCGGCTCACCTTACCCAGCACCACCGCCTCTGCCAAGGCAAGGGGTCGGCCTCCTGACTGTCCCCCTGCCGCGTGCAAGCAGTGCACCAGCGCTCAGAGCAAACCTCTCAGGAAAGGAGATCTAGGCACGTGTTCTCAAGCCCTCCTGAGGGCTTTGTCACGGGCCATTGTCACTCATATTTTTTTAGGAAATTATATTAATGAGTGCTCATTTGGGCAGCACATATGCTAAAATTGGAGCAATTCAGAGAAGATTAGCATGGCCCCTGTGCAATGATGACACGCAAATTCATAAAGCGTTCCATATTTTTTTTTAAAAATTATATTAATGGGCCAGGCGCAGTGGCTCCCACCTGTAATTTCAGCACTTTGGGAGGCCAAGGCGCATGGATCACTTAAGGTCAGGAGTTCGAGACTAGGCTGGCCTACTTGGTGAAACCCTCTCTACTAAAAATACAAAAATGAGGTGGGTGTGGTGGCGGGCGCCTGTAATCCCAGCTACTTGGGAGGCTGAGGCAGGAGAATCACTTGAACCCATGAGGTGGAGGTTACAGCGAGCCTATATCGTGTCTCTGTACTCCAGCCTGGGTGACAGAGAAAGACTCCATCTCAAAACAAACAAACAAAAAACTCCTGGCCCCATCTTTAGCTTTAATGCAGGTTGTCCTGATACAAACAGGGACCCTGGGCACGCTGAATCTTTTTCCCTTCCTCCCACACCCACCTACTGTCATTCCACACATTGTCTACACCAGAAATGCTTTGCAAACTGTAAACTTCTAAATAAATGTTAATACCGTCGCTGTGGCTATTTAAGACTTAAAATTGTGGGATTGTTGCCAGGTGCAGTGGCTCACACCTGTAATCACAGTACTTTGGGAGGCCAAGGCGGGCAGACCATGAGCTCAGGAGATCAAGACCATCCTGCCTCACTCAGTGAAACCCTATCTCTACTAAAAATACAAAAAATTACCCTAATGCAGTGGCACATGCCTGTGGTCTAAGCTACTCAGGAGGCTGAGGCAGGAGAATGACTTGAACCCGGGAGGCAGAGGTTGCAGTGAGCCGAGATTGCACCACTGCACTCCAGCCTGGGTGACAGAGCAAGACTCCAACTAAAGAAAAAAACATCTCCAGAGTATTCCAATCATGAGAACAGCACCAAAGGGGGAAATCTGCCTCCACCTCCACCTCAGCCTCCACTGTCCATTCACCTCCCACCAGGCCCCACCCCCAACATTAGGAATTGCAATTGAATGTGAGATTTGGGTGGGGACATAGCTCCAAACCGCATCACCAACCAGTCCTTCAATTCTCCTGACACCAGCCGGGTGTCCTAGGATTCAGTTCAATTCCAACACTACCTACCTGGAGTAGAGTCAAACTTCACAGATAAAAGCCTCGGTCCCCACGGTGGCTCACGCCTATAATCCCAGCACTTTGGGAGGCCAAGACGGGTGGATCACGAGGTCAAGAGATCGAGACCATCCTGGTCAACATGGTGAAACCCCGTCTCTACTAAAAATACAAAAATTAGCTGGGCATGGTGATGCACACCTGTAGTCCCAACTACTCAGGAGGCTGAGGCAGGAGAATTGCCTGAACCCAGGAGGCAGAGGTTGCGGTGAGCTGAGATCACGCCATTGCACTCCAGCCTGGGTAACAAGAGCGAAACTCCGTCTCAAAAAAAAAAAAAGCCTCGGTCCCACAAGACTGCCCTCCCTTTGAATGCCAGTTGCAAAGCCTAGGCCTCCAGTGCTTCTGACTGATGTGGCTACAGATTGGGGGTTCCCATGACCCTCTCGTCAGGTCTGATACTTTGCTTTAAAATCTCACAGAACTCAGGGAAACACTTGAATTACATTTACTGGTTTGTTATGAAGGGTACAAATAAACAGTGGGAGGAAGAGAGGCATAGGCCAAGGTATGGGGAAGGCACGTGGACCTCTCATGGCCTCTCTAGGCCTCTCTCACAAATCTAGGAGCTCTTCAAACTGTTTAGAGATTTTAAGGACGTTCCGTTATTTAGGTGCAATGGGCTAAATTCGCTGGCCATTGGTGATTAAACTCATCTTCCAGCCTGTCTCCTTTCTCCTGGGATCAGGGGTGGGGCTAAAAATTCCAATCCTCAGCTGGGCATGGCTTATGCCTGTAATCTCAGCACTTTGGGATTGATCACGAGGTCAGGTGTTCAAGATCAGCCCGGCCAATGTGGTGAAATCCTGCCTCTACTAATAATACCAAAATTAGCCGGGCCTGGTGGTGGGCGTCTGTGATCCCAGCTACTGGAAAAGCTAAGGCAGGAGAATCGCTTGAACCCAGGAGGCAAAGTGGCCATAAGCCACTGCACTCCAGCCTGGGTGACAGAGTGAGACTCTAAAACACACACACACACACACAGAAGAAAAACACTGAAAAAAGACTAAACATAACAAAAGATGCTCTTATCACCCCATCACTTGGGAAATTACAAGGGTTTTAGGAGCTGTGTGCCAGGAACCAAGGACAGAGACCAAATATATATTTTTAAAATTATGTCACATGTACCAACAGATGTATACACATCGTTTTAGTTCATTTATAGTAAAAAGAATTAGGCCAGGCGCAGTGGCTCACGCCTGTAATCCCAGCACTTTAGGAGGCTGAGGTGGGTGGATCACTTGAGGTCAGGAGTTGCAGACCAACCTGACCAATATGGTGAAACCCCATCTTTAAAAAAAAAAAAAAACAAAAAACAAAAAAAAAAAAAAACAAGAATTAGGAGCCGGGCGTGGTGGCTCACATCTGTAATCCCAGCACTTTGGGAGGCCGAGGTGGGCAGATCACAGGGTCAAGAGATCGAGACCATCCTGGTCAACATGGTGAAACCCACATCTCTACTAAAAAATAAAAAAATTAGCTGGGCGTGGTTGGCATGCACCTGTAGTCCCAGCTACTTGGGAGGCTGAGGCAGGTGAATTGCTTGAACCGGGAGGCGAAGGTTGCAGTGAGTGAGATTGCACCACTGCACTCCAGCCTGGTGACAGAAAGAATTAGCTCATGTTTTTACTTCTCTGAATCTTCAGGGATAACTGAAGTTTGCTACTAATTTGTTGGCTTTTAATTTTTTTGAGATAGAGTCTTGCTCTGTTGCCCGGGCTGGAGTGCCGTGACACAATCTCGGCTCACTGCAACCTCCGCCTCATGGGTTCAAGCAATTCACCTGCCTCAGCCTCCCGAGTAGCTGGGACTACAGGCACACGCCACCACGCCTGGCTAATTTTTTGGTAATTTTAGTAGAGACAGTATTTCACCATATTGGTCAGGCTGGTCTCCAACTAGTGACCTCAGGTGATCCACCTGCCCTGGCCTCCCAAAGTGCTGGGATTACAGGCGTGAGCCATTGCACCTGGCCGGTTTTTTTTTTTTTTTTTTTTTTTTTTTTTTTTTGGCTGGTTTACCTAAACAAAGCCTTTGGCAAAATGTTTTCTTCCTCTTCCAACAGATTCCCTTACTTACCTTTAAGTCCTGGTACCTGCTGATTGATCAAATGTTGCTGTAAAGACCACAGCTCTTGTATCTGCCAGCAATGATAAGCCAGTCTGATTTGCCTAAGAGATCATGGGAATTTGCTGGAAAGATACTGGGTGAGATGCAGGTGAGTTCAGAAGAAGGGAGCTGAGGACTGGAGGGAACCCAGTACGGTGGCTGACCCCCCCGTAAGGCCACCTCTGCACTCGGCACCTGACTCTGCACCCGGCACCTAGCTCTGCCACGTGGCTCCCTTGGAAGGCTCTGGCTAATGCAACCCTGGTGGCTCTGGCAGGAAAAACCCGCCCAACAACCCGCCAACCAATATTGACCGGCCCCATCCCAATCCCGCTCCCTGGACCCAATCAGAGCACCCAAGCTGTTGCTCGTTCCTCCTAGCCATAACTGCCCCCCCACCCCCGCCCCAGGAAGTCAGCACGACTTCTCTGGCCCCCTTTCCCCAGACCAGAGAACCTCGAGGCGGAGCTGAATAAATTGGCGTTTAATTTTCTTATACTGGCCTCAGTTTCCTCATTTTAAACTCGGCAATGACCCTTACACCACCTTTCCCTCTTTTCAGCCTCTCTCTGAGGCTTCTGTTCCTTCTCTGTGTCCTGGCTTTCTGCTTTCCAGTACAGGCAGCAGAACATGGCAGGCAACAGCAGTAGGCGACGAAACTGACAGATGTCACTGTTGTTCTCTCTCTCGCTCTCTCTCTCTCTCTCTCTCTCTCTCTCCTGTGTTTTTAGCACCATCCACATTTTTACAAATTTTTTTTTCAGACAAGGTCTCACTCTGGGGCCAGGCACAGTGGCTCATGCCTGTAATCTCAGCATTTTGGGAGGCTGAGGCGGGAGGATCACCTGAGGTCAGGAGTTCGAAACCAGCTTGACCAACATGGTGAAACCCAGTATCTACTAAAAATACAAAAATTAGCCAGGCGTGGTGACTCTTAGCTACTCGGGAGGCTGAGGAAGGAGAATCGCTTGAACCCGGGAGGTGGAAGCTACAGTGAGCCGAAATCTCGCCACTGCACTCCAGCCTGGGCTACCAAGTGAGACTCTGTCTCGGGGAAAAAAAAAAAAAAAAAAAAAAGGTGCAATGGCTTATGCCTGTAATCCCAGCACTTTAGGAGACCAAGGCCGAGGCAGGTAGATCATCTGAGGTCAGGAGTTCAAGACCAGCCTGTCCAACACAGTGAAACTCCATCTCTACTAAAATTACAAAATTAACCAGGCATAGTGGCATATGCCTGTAATCCCAGACACTTGGGAGGCTGAGGCAGGAGAATCACTTGAACCCAGAAGACGGAGATTGCAGTGAGCCAATATCATGCCATTGCACTCCAGTCTGGGCAACAAGAGCAAAACGCTATCTCAAAAAAAAAAAAAAAAAGGAAAAAAAAACAATAAAGCTTTCAGAACAGGGTGGGGGTGGCTCACACCTGTAATCCCAGCACTTTGGGAGGTTGAGGCAGGCAGATCACTTGAGATCAACAGTTCCAGACCAGCCTGACTGACATGGTAAAACGCTGTCTCTACTAAAAATACAAAAATTACCTGGGCATGGTAGTGTGTGCCTGTAGTTCACCTTAGCTACTCGGGAGGCTGAGGCAGGAGAATCATTTGCACCCAGGAGGTGGAAGCTACAGTGAGCCAAGATCATGCCACTGCACTTGAGTCTGGGCAAAAGAGCGTGACCCTGTCTCAAAAAAAAAAAAAAAAAAGATAAATAAAGCATAAAACATTTGCTGTAGATTGCTAAGCCTTGGCCCCACTGGGATATCTTCTCCCAAAAAAATCCCTAACAAAGTACTAAGTTCTGTGGCATAGATTCTGATAAGAAGTTTGTTTCTTCTTCCCTGTTAAGAAAGTATTCAGTGATTGCAAAAAAAAAAAAGTAATTAACTAATTAAAATAATGTGTATAAATTCTTCTAAGAGGATGGGGCACAGTGGCTCATGCCAATAATCCCAGCACTTTGGGGGACCAAGTCGGGTGGATCATGAGGTCTGGAGTTCGAGACCAGCCTGGCCAATATGGTGAAACCCCCTGTCTACTAAAAATACAAAAATTAGCCGGGCGTGGTGGCAGGTGTCTGTAGTCCTAGCTACTCCAGAGGCTGAGGCAGAAGAATCACTTGAACCTCGGGGGTGGAGGTTGCAGTGAGCAGAGATAGTGTCGCTGTACTCCAGCCTGGGCAACAAGAGCAAGACTCCATCTCAAAATTAAATAAATAACTATTTAAAAAATAAATCTTTCTAAGAAGCTTGTATTAGGAATTTTTTCATTTGCAATTAAGAGAATACTCAGCTTAAACCATAGGGCATTTTTTTTCAGACGGAGTCTCGCTGTGTCACCCAAGCTGGAGTGCAGTGGCATGATCTCAGCTCACTGCAGCCTCCACTTCCCGGGTTCAAGTGATTCTCCTGCCTCAGCCTGTGGAGTAGCTGGGACTACAAGTGCACACAACTACACCCGGCTAATTTTAATTTTTTTTTTTTTTTTTTTTTGGAGACAGAGTTTCGCTCTCCTTACCCAGGCTGGAGTGCAATGGCGCGATCTCGGCTCACCGCAACCTCCGCCTCCTGGGTTCAGGCAATTCTCCTGCCTCAGCCTCCTGAGTAGCTGGGATTACAGGCACGCACCACCATACCCAGCTAATTTTTTGTATTTTTAGTAGAGACGGGGTTTCACCATGTTGACCGGGATGGTCTCGATCTCTTGACCTCGTGATCCACCCACCTCGGCCTCCCAAAGTGCTGGGATTACAGGCTTGAGCCACCACGCCCGGCCCTAATTTTTGTATTTTTAGTAGAGATGGGGTTTCACCACGTTGGCCAGGCTGATCTTGAACTCCTGATCTCGTGATCCACCCACTTTGGCCTCCCAAAGTGCTAGGATTACAGGTGTGAGCCACCACGCCAGCACCATCGGGTATTTTTATTAGTACGCCATCAAGGGCTCAAGTTCCTTCTCTTTCTGCTCTGCTATTACAGGGGCCAAAAGAAAACCTTTCCTCCACCCTCTAACGGTTCCCTAAAAATGAACTTGTACCCATGGGATTAACCCAAACTGCACCTACTCTGTTGATAATAAAATGTCCACTTAATTCTTGGGTATAACATAGCCAAAAACTTCAATTCCTGTGGGGCACGCACAATCAGAAAAAGTTTAGGCTGGGTGCAGTGGCTCACACCTGTAATCCCAGCACTTTGGGAGGGCGACATCGGTGGATCACCCAAGGTCAGGAGTTCAAGACCAGCCTGGCCAACATGGTGAAACTTCGTCTCTACTAAAAATACAAAAATTAGCCGGGCGTGGTGGTAGGTGCCTGTAATCCCAGCTACTTGGAAGGCTGAGGCAGGAGAATCACTTGAACTGGGGAGGTGGAGGTGGCAGTGAGCTGAGATCACACCACTACATTCCAGCTTGGGTGACAACAGCGAGACTCCATCTTGAAGAAAAAAGAAAAAGCTTTGACCTCTGATAACACCCAGAACAAACCGTTCTTTCCCTCAGAGCCAAGAAGACAAAGACATGATGAAAACCTGAATGCTGGGACTATTTCAGAAGCAAGGGGTCCATTGGCCTGGAAGATCCAGTGATATGATCTGCCTCAACATACCTTACTGTAAATGATCAGATTTGAAGTCCTCCATTCAGACTCTGCCAAGCCAACATTCTTTTTTTTTTTTTTTTTTAATGTAGTTTCACTCTTGTTGCCCAGGCTGGAGTACTCACCGGAATTCTCCAGACACTGGCTTCCTGCCCTCCTTGCCTGCAGCGGCTGAGTGTGGGGAGTGAAGAGCTGCCGTTTGCGAAGGTGTTGCAGGTTTTACGTGGGAGGGATCTGGAGTCAAGGCCAGAGTTGGGTTTGCTCCTGGAAGGAAGGGGTGGGGCCGAGGGTTTCGGGAGCTTCTCCATTACCGTCCCTAGCACCACTGCTGCAGTCAAGCTTGGAGTGATCTCCAAAGCCAAGATGTGAGTTTAGCGTTTAGTTGTGATTAGGAAACAGAAGAATGAAAGGCAAAAGAACCGAATATATAGATTCATTTTATTTTATTTTTATTTTTATTGTATTCTGTTTTTTTTTTTGGTTTTTTTTTTGGTTTTTTTTTTGTTTTTTTTTTTTGAGAACGAGTCTTGCTCTGTTGCCCAGGCTGTGGTATAGTGGTGCGATCTCGGCTCACTGCAACCTCCACCACCCAGGTTCAAGCAATTCTTCTACCTCACTCTCCTGAGTGGCTGAGATTACAACTGCATGCCACCATGCCTGGCTAGTTTTTGTTTTGTACGTAGGGTTTCACCATGTTGGTCAGGCTGGTGTCCAGCTCCTAACCTCAGATGATTTGCCTGTCTCAGCCTCCCAAACTAGTGGGATTACAGGTGTAAGCCACTGCGCCCCGCCCTTTTTTTATTTTTTGAGATGTCACCGGGCTCCTGACCTGCCCACTGAACACAACCCTGCAGGGCTCTTGAACTCCAGACCTCAGGCCAGCAGACAAGCTTTTTCTAATTGACCCAGGCAAGGGAAGTGAGCCTGTGAGTGGGGAAAAATGGGTACTAGCTAGGCAGAAAAGGGGCAGGTCATGTTTTCCAGGGAAACCTTGAAGGCACCAATGCTTCTAGTCCGGTGCAGCCCACACACAAGCCCTCAGCAGCCCAGGCACTCCAGGCTCTGAACACAAGGCCAGTCTGGAGTAATGTGTGTGCACAGAGTCAAGGGGCAGGGGTGGAGCACAGCATGGACTCATAGATCAAGAAAGAAGAAGGACACTTGCCCTGGAAGCAAGTCCCAGCTACATGGCTCTCGGGGGAAATTACAGAGCATCAGTAACATATCCTAGAACAGCAGCCCCTGGCAGATGCTTCTCTTTCCCTGGGTTTGAAGAAGGCTCTGCAGACAGAGGCCAGAGGAGGCTGAGGCTTGGAAGCCATGGGGCCCTATGGAAGGAGGGCATCCCCCCTCCTCCTCCTTCTTTGTCCTCACTATTTAAAATCCAAGGTCAAGCTGGGTACGAGACAGGTAATCATCTGAGTAGAGGTGAGTCTCCCAAGCCTTCCAAGAATTTCGTGAGTTCAGAGGCAAGCAGGCAGGAGGCAGTGGGGGAAAACTGAGGCGTGGGACTTTCAGGCAGAGGAGAGGCTGCTCACAAGCTAGGGCCAGGGGCCCCTTCTCCCTCCTCTGGAAGCCCCTTGACTGGCAGGTCCACAGGCTGCTAGCTCCGCCCCCGCCCTCAGCCACCACCGGAAGGCACCCTAGATTCAGACTTTGTATTGCACTCCAGTAAAAAGCTCCGAACCCGCAGCGGGTGGCCCAGAAAGGAGGTGGGAGGAGGGTTCCACAGCTCAATCCTATGAGGCAGGGGTGACTATTATTCACATCTTAGAGATGAAGAAATGGAGATGGGGATTAAAATCCTTGCCCTCAGAGACTAAGTTGGCCAATGTCCTGCAAGCATCAGCAGTGACTGATTGAGTCACAGCCTCACTATTACAGCCAGAGCTGAACTTCCTCACACGCCGGCAGGTTACTGAATCTCTGCAGGGCTTGTCCTCTACTCACTCACATTTTTTGAGAGCTCAGTAAATCCAGGACCATCATCTGTTAGGAAGAGCTGCAATGTTATTGAATTTTTATTTATGTTTTTAAATTTATTTATTAAAAACAATTTTTTTTAGAGATGAAGTTTCTCCATGTTGGTCAGGCTGGTCTCGAACTCCAGACCTCAGGTGATTGGCCCGCTTCCGCCTCCCAAAGTGCTGGGATTACAGGTGTGAGCCACTGCGCCAGGCTTGTATTTTATTTTTTTAGAGACGGGGTCTTGCTCTTTCAACCAGGCTGAAGTGCAATGGAGCAATCATAGCTCACATCAGCCTCCAACTCCTGGGCTCAAGCGATCCTCCCATCCCAGCTTCCCCCGCAGCTGGGACTACAGGCATATGCCACCATGCCGGGCTTCTCGGAGCTGCAGTTTTAAATCGGGAGACAGGGAAGACCTCTCTGCGGAGGCGGCAGGTTATCAAGACAGATGGCGTAGAGAAGAACCTTCCAGTCAAAGGGAAAAGGCAGATCCTGCTGTGCTCAAGAATGGCCAGAAGTACTGTCATCCCCATCTTAAAGACGGGGACAGGGCCGCAAAAGCGTCAGGGCGTTTCCTGGTTCTTCAACAAGCAGCTAGATCCGAAGTCGTCTGGACGATCCAGCCCCTTTGCCTGGGTCGAACCTCCCCTGAAGCGCTCTAGCGCGCAGGGCGCACAGGCCTCTGGGGCCCCGGGTCCGGCTCAGGATCCGGCTTGGCGTCAGCAAAGGGACCTGAGCGGCGCCCTGGGGCGGGGGAGGCCCGAAGGCCAGTGGCCAGTACTGCACAGCCGCCAGAGCTCCCGGCGGAGGTCTGGGTGCTGCGGAAGCCGCTGGCGTGCCCAGGGCGGAGGAGCCGGGTCCACTACAACCGCGGCGGGGTACGGGGCCGTCAGGGCGGCGTCAGGCAGGGGTCCTATCCCAAACCCCGACCACACGCCGCCGCGCGGTCTCCTTCCTACCGGAAGGGCGGCCACGGAGGACGAGAAGCCGGGCACACGGAGCACCATCTCTCTGGGGAGGAGAACGGGGTGTCTCCGTGAGCCCCGCCGCTTTCCACCACAAGTCCCCTCCAATCCCACCTGACAGCGGGGTCCTCACTCCAAGCTTCAGCCCAGCCCTGGGCCCCGCCCCTGACTGAAGACACGCCCCCTGCACCTGCCAATATCAGGCCCCGCCTCCATCCCAAGTACCCACCTGTCCCCCCTGCTTTGCTCTGGCGCTCCACCAGACCCCAGCATGCCCACCAAGACCCCTACTCTGGACCCCAGCCTGGATCATCACCCCCGCCCCAGCCAGCTCCTCCGCGAGTTCCACTGCCGACATTCCCAGGGCACCGCCTCCCTGTCACGCTCCTCCCCTGCACTGTCTCCGTCCCCGCCCTGGACGCCCCGCCTACTTCACAGGCCTGTCTGGTCCCTCTCAGCAGGCCTGTGCCACGCGGGGTCCGCCTCCTCCAGGAAGCCTTCCTCCCGGCACAGAAGCCCTCCCCGCCTCACCAGGGCCCTCGCCCGCTGGTCTACCCAGCCCCGCCTTTTTTGCGGCCCCCCCTTGTGCTGCTGGACCGGATGAGCAGGTTTGACAGTGAACACCACGTAGACGCGGCCCCAGTGCCACGGGTTCAGGCAGTAGAGCACGTAGACGCCGAAGAAGCGCCCCGAACTCACCGCGATTCCCACGGGACCCTTCGAATTTTAGGAAATAATCACTAACGAAGCATACTTCTGTGTCAGCACTGACATCAAGAAGAGGACCTGACCAGCACGTCTAAACCCGCTTTGTCCCTCCCTGGTTCCTCCCCTTGGGTGCCCGCTGTGATGCCATCCCACCCATCTGTAGCTGAGTGCAGCAGCCCCTGTAGGACACCTGGCAGATGGGGTCACAGTCCTGCTGGGCTCTCGGGCTCACTCTGGAGCCGGGGGCTCCTCCAGCAGCTCAGTGCAGCAGCCTAGGGGTGGTGGGGGCTGCAACCTGTCCCTGGGGCCTCAGGGCTCCCTTCCTTCCCACAGCGGCCAAGATCACAGGTCTCTACAATGACTCGGAGCTGCCCCAGAAGACCTTGTGCAGAGGGGTGCTGATGACCCTGCCCTGTGGATCGGGAAGCCTGGTGACAAGTGAGGCAGCAGTTGTGAGGGAGGGGCTGGTGCCCAGGGGCTGGGACTGATTCTTGGTTTCACTCACAGGCCCCTACCCCTCTGTGGGGCCATCCCTGCCTCAGGGGACTATGTGGCCAGACCTGGAGACAAGGTGGCTGCCTGGGTGAAGGCAGTGGGTGGGAACAAGCAGTGGATACTGGCCAAGGTGGTCAGTTACAGCCACATCACCCACAAGTGAGTGACACCAGTCCCAGGGCTGCTCTCAGCCCCTCCTGTCCCCAGCCCCTGGATGACTACTCCACCCTATCTGAAGACACCTATTCAGACAGCTTCTCCCCTCAACTCAGTGTGGCCCAGAGGTACCTGGTGGCTTCCAAAGAGCCCAAGAAAAAGTGACGCCGGCTGGCAGATTCAATGTCTTCCACCGTCTTGGGGCAGGATAGCAAAGGATATGCTGGGATTAAACAGGCATCCCTCCTCCACAGGTCTCCTGAGTTTTACTTCTCCAGATCTCTCCCCCCTCCCCAGATATTGGTGGCCTGGGGAGCTGGACGCTGAGGGAGAGGTGACCGTATATGGCCCCACTGGGCATTCACTCTTTAGCTCGGAGTTTCTCTTCCTTTCCAATACAGGCTCTACATTGAACACAAATCATATTTTATTTTAATTAAACTTTATTTTCTTTGAAGGGAGGGTCTTGCTCTGTCATCCAGGCTGTAGTGAATGGGCATAATCATAACTCACTGTATTCACAACTTCCTGGGCTGAAATGATCCTCCAGCCTCCGCTTCCCAAGTAGCTGGGACTACAGGTGAGTGCCAGCACATGTGGCTAATTATTTTTACATCTTTGTGAGATGAGGTCTCACTATTTTACCAGGCTGGTCTCAAACTCGTGGCCTATTGCGGCGATCCTCCCAGCTCAGCCTCCCAAACCGCTGGGATTGCAGACATGAGCCACTGTGCCTGGCCCAAAAATCATACTTTATTCTTGAGCCCTGTGGTCAGGCTTGACTCGCACGTTCCCTCTGCAGTGACCCCGGGAGCCCCTGTCACAGCTGGGAGCGGAAGCTGAGGCTGCAGCCTGCCATCTTCTCCGCATAGTCCGCATCGAAGCGCTCATTCTGCGCCACGGTGAAGGTGGTTTTCCAGTCCCCAGCCGTGCCTGGGAGAGGAAGGCAGGGAGCAAAGCTGTAGTCTCACCCCAGGGGAGGCCCCTAGCTGAGTAACTATGGCGAGGCTCCAGCTACTGCTCCCACCTGCCCCAAACCCCCGTGTTGGCCAGCACCCACCTTTCCTCATGAAGGGGGAGATGCTGTGGTCCATGAACTCCTGGGGGGCAGTGGTGTAGTTGGTCATGGGGTTCTTTTTCATCTCTTTGAACGATGTGTGCTCAACAATGAGGTCCACGGTCTCCTCCGGCAGGGAGCGCCCCACAAACTCCAGGATCTTCTGAATCTCCCTTTTGGGGTTCTGAGTAGCAGAGGGCTCCTCAGTGGAGCAAAACAAAAGGGGTCCCCTTCTCTAACCTCAGGAAGGGCATCTGGCCACTTCCCCTAGAAACCCAGAAGAGCCTTGACCCTCCGGGCCACAGTCCCCTGGGTAAAATGAATTGCTCTCTGCCCTATGATCCCATGATAAAGCTGGGCTTGGCTCCTACGAACAAGGGATGATAGGGATGGTCTTCTTTCATAACTGTGGCTCCAGGCTGGAACACTCTTTGGCAGGGAGAAGCAAGAGGACTAAGTATCTGATCCAGGGCCACCTGTGCAGCTGACACAGGTGCAGGAGATGAGAGCTGTGTGGGGCCTGCTGCCAGGTGGGGCTGCAGCTGGGAGGCCTGGGCCAGGGAGGCAGGATGGGGAATCTGGGCCTGCTGTGGGGCTGCCTGGAGAGGGGACTGGGTGGCCTTGGCGGGTCCCTGTGAGGTGCCTGCCCCCAGGTGTCACATGGAGGGCGGCAGCACAGGCGGTCTCACCTCCTTCATGTCTTCATAGAAGAGGTAGAGAACAGGGTGTGTGCGGCTCAGCTCCCACCACTCCTGCACGTGCTGGTACCAGGACCCGTAGGACACTGGAGAAGCGGGCGGGGGCACCGACGCAGGGTTGCCGTGTGTTGTAGCCACCACCCCTCAGCTCCACACCCTCCTTCCTGCAGTCAACCCACCTTCTCCGGCCATGAACTTCTCCAGGAAGCTGTCCCAGGTCCCAGGGTCAGGGTGTGTCTTTTCCATTCGGTGGAAGTGGTAGTAGGAGACGGCCACGTCCTTTGCGTTGCGGGCAACGTAGACCACCTGCAGGGGCAGAGGACCCGACCCAGCGCCATCACACGGCCCGCCCCAGGCCGGCTCTTCTTTTGGTTTGGCAAAGGAGGAACCTGACGCTTAGATGCTGACTTGCTTGAGATCTCATGGCACAGGTAGGTCCAAGCGGGGATCTGAACCCTGCTCAGATGTCAAAGTCCAGCCTGGTCCCTGGATTCATCTACATTAATGTAATCTGCATCAACGCCATCACACCCGGATCTGGAGCAAGGCATGCCCATTTCCCACCAGCCCCTCCTCTTCCAGCCTGTGAGCACCCACATGCTGCCTTTCTCAAGTGTGTACTGTAGACACTCACTATCCTGGCATTGGACCCCCTTCAGAGCAAGAGGGCAGATCATATTCTCTGTCAAGATGTGATGAAGGCTGGGCACGGTGGCTCATGCCTTTAATCCCAGCACTTTGGGAGGCCAAGGTTGGCAGATTACCTGAGGTCAGGAGTTCAAGACCAGCCTTACCAACATGGTGAAACCCCATCTCTACAAATTCAAAATTAGCCAAGGGTGATGGTGGGTGCCTGTAATCCCAGCTCCTTTTGAGGCTGAGGCAGGAGAATCGCTTGAACATGGAAGGCGGAAGTTGCAGTGAGCTGAGATCAAGCCACTGCACTCTAGCCTGGGCAACAAGAGCGAATTTCTGTTTGTTTTTTTTTTAAAAAAAAAGATGTGATGAGCCTGGCGGAAGCGAGGCGGCCTTTCCAGAAGAACAGAAACATGGCTGGGAGGGTGCCCAAGCCTCCCTTTCTGGCCTTCCCTGCCACTTAGCAGGAAGTTTTTTTTGTTTTTGTTTTTGTTTTGTTGTTGTTGTTGTAGAGATGGTTTTGGTCTGTTGCCCAGGCTGGAGTGCAGCAGCAGGCAGGGCTCACTGCAGCCTCCAATTTGCATAAACAATCCTCCCCACTGAGCCTCCTAAGTAATTGGGAACAGTCTGTGCCACCAAACCAGGTTTTTGAAGTTTTTTGTAGAGACAGGACATCATCTCTACAGCAGTGTTGCCCAGGCTGGTCTCCATCTCTCGCCTTCAAGGGATCCTCACACCTCAGCCTCAATCTGGGATGACAGGTGTGAACCACTGTGCCCGGCCTCACCTTGATCTTCTGATCCAACAGAGTCTGGGGGAGCAGGGCCAGGGGTAGGTGTGACTTGATGAGACGTGGGGACGGTGTGACTTTCAGAGTCTCCAGCCCTGAGTAGTGGGTCAGGGAAGTCCTGGTGAGCTGAAGCCCCAGCCCTGTCTTCCTCCACTCCCCTTTCTCCCAGGACCCAGCCACACACCTGAGGGATCCCCTGGATCATTGAGCTCAAGGAAGGGCACCCGTATATAGATAGGAGCCCGGTTACACTTCTCTAGGTCACCGCCCTGGTAGATCATGTCCAGTATTTGGCTCACCCAGGTAGTGCCTGGAGGAGAAGGGAGATGGGAGATGAACATGACCAAGGTGGGGGCTGCCACCTGGGAGAGGGTGGGTGGCCCTCCTCACCTACCAGACTTGGGGTAGGTGTTGATGAGCAGGTCATCAGGTAGGGCTTGGAAGCTCTCCAGGGGCCCCAGTGCGTCTGCAAAGTACTTGATGAGCGGGACCCCCTTCACATACTCCAGAGGCCGGCGGGTGGTGTCCTGGTTCAGCTCCATGTTCCTGTGTCAGGGGCCAGAGCCAGGCCCACACCCTTAACACCATCACAACACCGTGTGCAGAATTCTTTTTTCTTTTTTTTTGAGATGGATTCTCAATCTGCCACCCAAGCTGGAATGTAGTGGCACAATCTCAGCTCACTGCAACCTCAACTTCTTGGGTTCAAGCAGTCCTCTCCCCTTGGTCTCCCAAGTAGCAGGGATGACAAGCATGTGCAACCACACCCAGCTAATTTTTTTTTTTTTTTTTTTTTTTTTTTTAGTGGAAGTAGAGATGGGGTTTTGCCATGTTGGCCAGGTTGGTCTTAAATTGGCCTCAAGTGATTCACCCACCTCGGCCTCCCAGTGGGCTGGGATTATAGAGGTGAGCGAGCACCCAGCTGCTCCTTTGCAGAGTTTTTGCTTTCAGGGAAGTCACTGAGGCCTAGGGAGGCTGAGTGACTTGCCCGAGCTCACAAAGCCAGTCAGTGGCGGGGCTGGGGCTGAAAACCAGGTCTGCGTCTAGTGCGGTGGTTCCCCAGCCTGGCCGCACCTTTCGTTCACCTGCAGAGCTGTGCAAAATCCCAGGGCCTGGGCCATGGTGCAGACCAGTGAAAGTGCCCTCACAGGGCGGGGCCCAGGTATCAGGGTGTGTGAAGGTCTCCAGGAGACTCCAGCTGCCCTGAGGAGGCTCTAGGCCTGCCTGTGCTGTCTCCCTGCCAGCCCTTTGTCTCACCATTTCCTGCTGAGACCCCAGCCTCCACCCAGCGGGCTCCTCTCCCCGGTGCTCCCCTCCTCTGGGCTCCTCACATGTGGAAACCTCCCGGGTCGGCCAGGCCTGTGATCCTCTTGCCTGGTCACAGTCCACTTGGGCTCCAAGACAAACACGGCACATTGAGCAACTGAGCTGGTACTGGGGGCCAGAGCCTGGTATGGGAATGAGCAAAACTGATGACTCAGCAAAAGGAGAAGGCAGGGTGACTCCCGCCTGTAATCCCAGAGGCTTGGGACTTCAACAGGGAAGGATCCCCTGAGCCCAGGAGTTTGAGACCAACCTAGGCAACAAAGCAAGACCCCTCTACAAAAAGTACTTTTAAAAATTAGCCGGGTGCAGTGGCTTGCTGTTGTCACCCCAGCTATTCAGGACGTTGAGGCAGGAGGATGGCCTCAGCCTAGGATTTTGAGGCTGCAGTGGGCCGGGATCCCACTACACGCCAGCCTGGGTGACAGAGCAATACCCTGTTTAAAAAATGCACAAAGGAAAAGGGAGGGAAGGGGATTCCGGCCAGGCTGGGTCGTCCTACTGAAATGGGATATCCATGGGGAAAGAACGGGAATGACAGAGGCCCCGGCTTCTGGAATGTTGAAGCCAGAAGCTGTGGAGGGTGAGGGCAACCTGGGCCACCCACTCGGGAACTCACCTGAGCTCTCTGGAACCTGGACTCCTGCTCTCCTGGCCTGCAGGGGTTGAGTGTGGTTGCGGTGTGGGGAGTGCAGGGCTGCGCTCTGCACTGAAGGTTTTGAAGGTTCAATGTGGGAGGGATCTGGAGTCAGGGCTGGGACTTAGCTCAGCTCCAGGAAGGAAGGGGCAGGGTTGAGGGTGGGGACCTCAGCTGCAGCCGAGCTGAGAGCCATCTACAAACCCAAGATGTGAGCTTAGTGTGTAGAAAACACAAGAATGAAAGGCAAAAGGGGCCTTTGGAGTTTTTTTGTGAGCTGTCACCAGGCTCCTGACCTTCTCTCTGATGACCTTCTCTCTGAACTCTACCCGGCAGGGCAGACCAACAGACAAGTTTTCTTTTTTCTGTTTTTCATGAGACAGAGTCTTGCTCTGTCGTGCAGGCTGGAGTGCAGTGGCACAATCTTGGCACACTGCAACCTCTGCCTCCTGAGTTGAAGTGATTCTCCTGCCTCAGCTTGCCGAGTAGTTGGGGAGTAGTTGGGATTACAGGCCTGCGCCACCATACTCAGCTAATTTCTGTATTTTTAGCAGAGATGGGGTTTCACCATGTTGGCCAGGATGGTCTTGAACTCCTAAGCTCAGATGATCTGCCCACCTCGGCCTCCTAAAGCGCTGAGATTACAGGTGTGAGTCACCATGCCTGGTGGACAAGCTTTCTCTAATTGATCCAGGCAGAGGAGGTGAGTGAGCAGAGGGGAAAGTGGGATAGGCAGGCCTGGGAAAGGTCACTTACCTGCTGGCTCCAAGATAGTCTTGAAGGCACCAGGGGTTCTGACCCAGTGCAGCCCTCAGGCCCCTATCAGCCCAGGCATTCCAGGTTCTGACCACAAGGCCAGTCTGGAGTGATGTGTGTGAGCAGAGTGAAGGGGTAAGGGTGGAGCAGAGCATGGATGCACAGAAGAAAAGGCTGGGCATGGTGGCTCATACCTGTAATCCCAGCACTTTGGGAGGCTGATGAGGGAGGATCACCTGGGGCCAGGAGTTCGAGACCAGCCTGGCCAACATGGTGAAACCCTGTGTCTACTAAAAATACAAAAACTACCTGTAATCCCAGCTACTTGGGAGGCTGAGGGAGAACTGCTTGAACCTGGGAGGCGGAGGTTTCAGTAAGCCAAGATCACACCACTACACTCCAGCCTGGGCAACAGAGTAAGACTCCATCCCGGGCAACAGAGTAAGACTCCATCCCCTCCCCTACAAAAAAAAAAAAAAAAAGAAAGAAGAAGAACAAAAAAGAACAAGGAAACAAGGACACAATGGAGTCCCATTGCCCTGGGAGCCAGCTTCAGCTTCATGGCTCCCAGGACACCTCACAGAGCATCAGTAGAAGATCCTAGAAGAACAACAACCCTGCAGGTGCTTTTCTTTCCCTGGGTTTGAAGGAGGCTCCGCAGACAGAGGCTAGAGGAGGCTGGGGCTTGGAAGCCACGGGGCCCTAAGGAAAGAAAGCATCCCCCATCCTCCTTGCTCTTTGTCCTCACTATTTGCATTTAATTCCAAGGTGAGTCTCCCAAGCCTTCCAATAACTGCATCAGCTCAGAGGCAAGCAGGGGCTAGCTGAGGCCTGGGGTTTCCAGGCAGGGCAGATGCTGCTCACATGCTAGGGCCACAGGCTTCTCCTCCCTCCTCTGTGCCCCTAAGGAAGCCCCGTGACTGGCAGGACCTCGGGCTACTAGCTCCACCCACCCTCTCAACAATGACCATAAAGCACCCTTGACTCAGATTTTTTTTTTTTATTGTATTCAAGTAAAAACCCACCATATCTGGATCCGTGGCAGGTGGCACAGAAAAGAGGTAGGAGGGGCACAGGGACACCAAGGATCAGGTCTCCAGCAGGTCTGTCCAGTGTGCCTGCAGAGGCAAGCAAGGTCACAGGCAGCCCAGGGCAGGGAGTGGGAATAGGGAGCCTGCAGCCAAAGCCCACTCACCTTTTCTAATTCCAAGTCTTCTACTTCTTTCTCAGTGTTCGTCTGGCACAACCAGATCAGGTCTCCCCACAGCAGTGACTTCTCACAGCTACCAAGGGAGAGGCGGGTAGAAGATAGAGTCAGACTCCACAAGCCCCCTCCAGGCTCAGCCCTGGAGGCTGACATGAGGACTCAGCTGTCCCGGGCCTGGACTGCACAACTGGGAACCCTCTTCCCAGAGCTAGACCAGGCTGTGGCCGGGGGACTGCACTCACCTAGGGCATTGGCCCTCTAGGGGCAGAAGCTGCCCTGGTTCTTCCCGAAGGAACTCCTCTGCCAGGCAGATCACGTGGGCCCGTAGGAGGCAGCCAGGGTGGGGGCAACACAAGGGTCCCTGTTCATCCTGTCCTAGGCAGCGGGCAGGTAGGACACAAGGAGAGAGAGGGAGCTGGCAGCGAGTCCCTCTGTGCAGCAGGCACTGTTCTGGGCATTACACAGCTCCATCCCCAGAGGCAGAAGTGACTTATTTGCGTCTTACAGATGAGGAAACTGAGATGGGGAGTTAAAATCCTTGCCCCCTGGGGCTAAGCTGGTAAATATCCTGTGAGCATCAGCAGTGACTGACTGAGTCACAGCCTCACCACTGCAGCCAGACCTGAACTTCCTAACTGCTCAGCAACCCCCCACAGGACACTGAATCTCCGCAGAGCAAGCCCTCGACTCACTCACAAATACCAGGAGCTCAGTAGAAGGTGCCCATCGTCCATTATTTTATTAAATATTTAGGCTGGGCACAGTGGCTCAAGTCTGTAATCCCAGCATTTTAGGAGGCTGAGGCGGGTGGGATCACATGGGATCACCTAGGGTCAGGAATTTGAGAGCAGCCTGGCCAACATGGTTGAAACCCCATCTCTACTAAAAATACAAAACTTAGCCAGATGTGGTGGCGTAGGCCTGTAATCCCATCCACTTGGGAGAGGCAGGTGAATCGCTTTAAACTGAGAGGCAGAGGTTGCAGTGAGCCGAGATTATACCACTGCACTCCAGCCAGAACGACAGGGTGAGGCTACATCTCAAAAAAAAATAAAAATAAAAAATAAATTTCTTGGCCAACGGCTCTGCGCAGGACTTTGTTCTACAGCAGTGATAAAAGCTGCCCTCTGAGAGTACAGTATAGCAGTTGGGGTGGGAGAAACTAATGAGATTAATAAAACACTTGGCATGCCAGATGATATCAAGTGTTAAGGAAAAAGGGGGTGGCCGGGAAGTGCACAAGAATGAGCTCAATTAATTTCATTGTTTTAGAGACAGGGTCATGTCCAGGCATGGTGGCTCACGCCTATAATCCCAGTACTCCGGGAGGCTGAGGCAGAAGGATCACTTGAGGTCAGGAATTTGTGACCAGCCCAGCCAACATGGCAAAAACTCATCTCTACTAAAAACACAAAAATTTGCTAGGTGTGGTGGCCCATGCCTGTAATCCCAGCTACTTGGGACGTTGAGACAAGAGAATCGCTTGAACCCGGGAGGCAGAGGTTCCAGTGAGCTAAGATCACTGCACTTCAGCCTGGGCAACAGAGCAAGTCTCCGCCTTAAAAAAAAAAAAAAAAAAAAAAAAGTGCAGCTGGAGAGATCATAACTCACTGCAGCCTTGAACTCCGGGGCTTGAGTGATCTTCCCATCACAGCCTCTCCAGTAGCTCAGATTACAGTCTCATGAGTGCCACCATGGCCGTCAACTCAGAGCTGCGATTATAAATCGGGAGCCAGAGAAGACCTCACTGAGGTGGTAGGTTATCAAGACAGATGGCCTTGGGAAGAACCTTTTTGTCAAAGGGAAATGGTGAAGGCCCTGAGCAGGTCCTGCTTTGCTCAGGAATGGCCATAAGTACTATAGCATCTGCATCTTAGAGATGGGGATAGGGTGGCCAAAGCGTGTGAGTGGGTTCCCTCAAGAAAGAGCTGCACCCGAAGTCGTCTGGACCCTAGAGCCTGGGGTAGACCTCACCTGGATGGGCCGGGCGCACAGGGCGCAGCAGTCCCCTGCATCCTCTTGGTCTGGCTCAGGCTTGGTGTCATCAAAGGGGCCTGCGCGGTGCCTTAGGGCTGGGGCCTGGGGCGGTGGAGGCCCGAAGGCCAGGGGCACGTGAGGCGGCGGCGGCAGGCAGAGGTCCTGGCGGAGGTCAGGGCGCAGCCAGCGCAGCGTGAGCGGGAGGCGCGCCCAGGGCGGTGCGCGGAGCATGTGTGCCAGCACGCGCAAGTGGAACGTGAAGGCCGTCTCTCCACGCAGGCGCGGTCCCACGTGCGCTAGGCGGCGCGAGGCGTGCGGGTGCTGCCAGGCCCACTCGAACTGTGGGCGGGGTACGGGGCGTCAGGGCGGCTCGGAGCAGGAGGCGGACCCCGAGCCCTCCCCGACCCGCAGCCGCCCAGTCTCCTTTCTTACCCGAAGGGCAGCCACTGCGGACAAGAAGCCGTGCACAACGAGCACCATCTCCCTGGGGAGGAGAACGGGGATGTCCCTCTGAGCCGCACCGCGGGTCCAGCCCAGCACCCTCGCTGTTGGTCCCTGCCAATCCCACCTGAGATCTGGGTCCTTACTCTAGGCTTCAGCCGAGCCCCAGGCCCCGCCCCTGCCTGAAGGCATGCCCTTTGTGCCTGCCCACCTCAGGCCACGCCTCCAGACCGGGTACCCACCTGTCCCCACTCCTTTCTCTCCTGCGCTCCACCCGACCCCAGCGTGCCCACCAAACCCCCTAAGCTGGACCCCAGCCTGGATCATCACCCCCTCCAGCCAGCTCCTCCCAGAGTTCCACCACGTAGATGCCCCGGGCACCGCCTCCCCGTCACGCTCCTCCCCTGAGACAGGCCCCGCCCCCGCCCTGGACCGCCCCCCCCGCCGCCCATGTTACATCAGGCCGGTCAGTCTCCTCAGGCCTGTGCCCCGCAGGGTCGGCCTCCTCCAGGAAGCCTTCCTCCAGGCACAGAAGCCCAACCCCTCTCACCAGGGCCCTCGCCCGCTAGTCCTCCAGGCCCCGCCTTTTTTGCGACCCCCGTTGTGCTGCTGAACCCGACGAGCAGGATTGACAGTGAACCCCACGTAGACGCGGCCCCGGTGCCGGGGGTTCAGGCAGTAGAGCAGGTAGACGCCGAAGAAGCGCCTCGGCCTCGCTGCGACCCCCGCGGGACCCATCGGGCCTCGGGGTTAGGGAACAGCAGCAGAGGGCTGACTGCCGTGACCTAGTGCCCAGGGGAGGGCTGGATCGCTAGGGCTGCAGGGTGCTTGCTTCTCAATAAGCTCTCAGGGACTATCCCGCGGCTGCCTGAAGGCCGCCGTGGTGCGGGTTCGTACTCCTCTCCGGTCTAGAGGCGGGTGTAGAAGTCCAACCTCGGAAGCCAGGCTGCGGTGCAGGCGGCGAGCACCTGCCAATCAGCATCGGCTCCGCCTGAGTCCCACCTTCTGAGGACTCTGATTGGCTGACGGATGGCAGGCGCGAAAAGCCCAGACCGTTGGAAAGCGCGAGCGCTTGAGGGCGGAAGTACTGCGTCGACATACGCCTTAGTAAGGGCGGAAGTGGCTTCCCCAGCGGAAGTGGCTCCTGTAAGGGCGCAAAGCAGCGTGGCCGGGGTCCTAGCTGGGGTTCTATCCCCTCTGGGCTGCCGCCCCGGCTGGCATACCGCCATGGAACTCAGCGCCGAATACCTTCGGGAGAAGCTGCAGCGGGACCTGGAGGCGGAGCATGTGGTGAGTTGAGTCGCCTGAAGAGGGGAAAAGAGCTCTGCGGGCGGGTTCGGCACCATTCATATTCTTCCGCTCGGTAGGAGGTGGAGGACACGACCCTCAACCGTTGCGCCTGTAGCTTCCGAGTCCTGGTGGTGTCGGCCAAGTTCGAAGGGAAGCCGCTGCTTCAGAGACACCGGTGAGGCCTTGGGAACACCTTGCCCAGCGCAGTGTCCGCTCCTGCACCACAACCCCAGCCACTCCCCTTTCCCCTGCAACCTAGCTCCCGCACTCCCGCGGGCGTGGCTCAGGGAGGGACCTGAGGATCCCGCCTTCGTGGTCCCTGATTCGAATATTTCGATGTAGACACTCCCCACGTACGTGTTCCCACGGCCTGGGGACGACAACCTTGGGGACACCTGCAGTCTCTTGGGTCACCCCAGCCTCGGGTGTGCGATCCCGGCATGCCAGTTTCCTAACCTCATCTCTCGTCCCAGGCTGGTGAACGCGTGCCTAGCAGAAGAGCTCCCGCACATCCATGCCTTCGAACAGAAAACCCTGACCCCGGAGCAGTGGGCCCGTGAGCGGCAGAAATGAGGGACTAGGACCTGCACAGCCATTAAATTATAAATCTGGGCCAGCTTCTGTGTCGGTGTGTGTGTGGGAGGGGTGCTGAGGCTGAGTCTAGGACCTGGTCTCTCTCCCTGCCCTGCCTCCGTCCGTTGTTTTATCTTGGACAAGTCCCTTTCCCCGTGTAGCCTCTATCCCTGCTTGTAAGATGAAAGTTCTACCATGAAAGTCCCTTCCAGGGTCTGCCTAGAAAGCCTTCTTTCTGTAATTCCATGTAGACATCTAGGAGTCTGTACTGCCACCACCCACCCGACTCCCAGAGAGCTCAGGGCTCCTGCTCTCTGCCAGCCTTCATTATGCAGAGATGAGAACGTGCTCCGGGTTTCAGGGCCATGACCAGTTGAACAAACCTCTTCCTCTCCTCGACATCACCGCAATGTCAGAGGCATAATACAGAATTCCATATATTCCCTGCAGGTTCCCCCAGGCCTTGTCACTACCAAGAGGGAGTGGTACCCAAGTAGGGGGTCATCACCACCTGAAATGCTGATGTTTTCAGACCCACTGGAGAAAGTCCAGTGGCCCCATAGCCCTGGGCTTGCTGTGGCTACAGCTGCCCCCCTGGAGGACCGTGGAGGTTTTAGGAATAGTAGATGTGGGAAGGGGATAGGGGTGAGATTAGAGCAGGAATATAAGGCTGACCAAGTCAGAAAATTGGGATAGGTGATGTCCCTGTATCAGTCTTCACCACCGGTTAGTACGATTGCCATCACCTTGTTTTTGTTTGTTTGTTTTTAGTTTGTTTGTTTGAGACAGGGTCTTGCTCTGTGCCCAGGCTGGAGTGCAGTGGTGCCATCTCAGCTCACTGCAACCTCCACCTCCCAGGTTCAAAAGATTCTCGTACCTCAGCCTCCTGAGTTGCTGGAATTACAGGTGTGCACCACCACGCCTGGCTAATTTTTGTACTTTTAGTAGAAATGGGGTTTCACCATGCTAGCCAGGCCAGTCTCAAACTCCTGACCTCAAGTGATCTGCCCACCTCAGCTTCCCAAAGTGCTAGGATTACAGGATGACTTGAGGCCAGCAGTTTGAGACCAATCTGGCCAACATGGTGAGACCCCATCTCTACTGAAAACACAAAAGTTAGCCAGACGTGGTGGCATGCGCCTGTGATCCCTGCTACTTGGGAGGCCGAGGCACGAGAATCACTTGAACCTGGGAGGCAGAGGTTGTGGTGAGCCGAGATTGCGCCATTGTACTCCATTCTGGGCACCAGGAATGAAACTCTGCCTCAGAAAAAAATAGGTAAAAAAATTCAAAAGCGAGAGACTTAGGCTCTGACCTGGGATTTGCCTTCAGTGATCTGGGCTTCTGCTTTCAGCCTCACTTTCTTTTGTAAACTAGGGTCGGCTTGTTGCTAGTTCTCTCTTTTCCTTACAAAAAGTTTCCTTGTTGTTTATATTTTTAAAAGACAGGGTCTTGCTGTCACCCAGGCTGCAGTGCAGTGGTGCAATAGTAGCTCATTGCAGCATTGATCTCGTGGGCTCAAGGGATCCTCCCGCCTCAGCCTCCTGAGTAGCTGGAACTACAGGTGCGCACCACCAAGCCATGTTTTTCATTTTTTCTAGAGATGGTGTCTCTCGCCTCATTGCTCACGCAGATCTCAAACCCCTGGGCTCAAGTGATCCTCTCGCCTTGGCCTCCCAGAGTGCTGGGATTACAGGCGTGAGCCCCCTTGCCTGGCCCCCCTTGTTAGTTTTGTCTTTGGACCTGCAGCTTAAAAGATGTCGGACGGGTGTGGGGGCTCACACCTGTAGTCCCAGCACTTTGGGAGGCCAAGGTGGGTGGATCACAAGGTCAAGAGATCAAGACTACTAAAAATACAAAAATTAGCTGGGCATGGTGGTATGTGCCTGTAATCCCAGCAACCTGGGAGGCTGAGGCAGGTGAATCACTTGAGGAGAGGTGAATCACTACCTGGGGGGAAAAAAAAAAAAAAGATGTCCACCTCTCAAGTGATGGTTCATTTCCTCACAAACAACTGCTAGCAGAGTCACGTGCAACCTGATGCTTTGGTTGACTAGAAAAGGCAGATTTGGGGTAAACACGGGAATTTTTGAGGTCCCAGGCTAGGGCCTTGCATAGCTCAGCTGTGTCAGTTCTGAGAAGGAGCTGGGAATCGGAGAGCAGTCTCCTGGCCACATCAGTGTGGCTGGTTTCCACCCTCGAAGGCCCTGTTCCCATGCTGTAGGGTGTTAGGGGGCATCGCGCATCCTTTACCATGGGTTAGTCCCCTCAGCACAATAAAGGGAAAGGAAGCTCAAGGGCTAGTCGGTTCAGCAAACCCCACGTCTAGAGGACCAGTCATTAGAGTCTGGGAGATACAAGAAAATAAAGCCATTTTATTATGATTTTTTTTCTCTGCCACGTGGCTGGGAGTCGGGAAGGAGTGGACGGGTGTGAATGGCTGACCCTGCTGAAGGCCCTGCGGGGCTCTACTTGGCCTGGACTGTCTCCTCCAGCCCGTCCAAGCGCTTCTGTAGCTCCTGCACTGTGGCCTGGAGCTTCCGCATCTCCTCCTCCAGCCGGGACACAGCATCCTGGGGACCCCATGCTGCGTTAGGCCCAGCTCCTTCCTGGCTCCCCTTGCCCTGGCATCTCCTGAGCCCCATCCCAACAGCCCCCCCAGGCCTCAGGCCCTTCTGTCACTCAGCCAGTTGCTGCCTGGAAACCTGAAGGCCTATCGATCTGAAACCTGTTTTCTGAGGCCTCAGGATTACCCACTCCCAGCCCCACAAAGATTCCCGATGTTGGGAGTTTCAGCTGCCCCAAATGCCAGGCCCACCCCACCCTCCCTGCCTTATTCCCTGGCTCCCTAGCCCTCTCACCGAGCTGGGAGTGCCACTGGCCTCTGGTGCTGCCCTCCTGCGCCCGGTGTCCAGGCCCCGGTTGACCCTCAGCTCCCGGCTTTTCGGGGGCACATAGCCATCCTTGAGGGAGATGAGGAGGGGCCCAGCATCCCGACCCCCCAGCCACTCCTCAGCTGTGAGGGCAGGGTCAGGCCCTGCAGTGGGTGGATACAGGTCCTCCTGGAACAGGTCCGACTGTGGGCAAGGCCAGGGCTGGTGAGGAAAGTGCTTATGCCAGGACACCCCCCAGCAAGGTCGCGAAGTCAGTGCCCAGCCCAGAGCCCAGGACGGGGCGGGGAAGTGTCACCTTTCGAGGCACTGTCATGGCGATGGGCTCACACCTCCGCTCGTGCAGCTTATAGAACCTGTGGGAAAGGGGAGGTGAGCGGGGCCCACAGCCTGGTTGGGCGGGCTTGGGACTGCCCAAGGAGCATGCTGTGGTCAGGACCGAGGGTCAGTCACCTGGCGATCTCACACTTGTTCACCTCCAGGCCACGTTTGGGCATGTAGCCCATGCCCCGCTGGGACTCCTTGGAACTGAACATGGAGAGATAGTGCAGGAATGGAGCCTCGGAAGTGATCTCAAAGTACCGGATAGAGCTGTCACCCTGCAGGTGGTGGGTGTGGAGGGAGGGTCAACACCAGTGGATGACCCTTCCCCTGGCCCTCTCCAGGCCCTTCCTGCCCGCCTCCCACCCCCACCCCGCCCGACGAGGCCACCTTGCCACAGAGGTAGACGATGTTGGTGTCAGGGTCAAAGAAGGGCAGCAGGACACCGCTACTGGTGTCCAGCTCCTGCAGGGACAGCGGCTCCTCCAGGTGCTTCTGTAGACACAGGTGAGAGGTAACATGCCAGGCCCTGGGATGGTGGTTTTCCCTGGGAAGTGACCCGTGAGGGCCCTCCCGACCAACCAGTGGGAACACCCATCTCACGCCTGGGTAAACTGAGGCCCCTGGCCATCCTGCAAGGCAAGTGGCAGAGCAGGGATGAAACCTCCAGTCTTGATTCCCAGTCCCGGGGCCCTCAGCTTCCTGCCCCGGCACTCACTGTGTCCCACAGCGCCACCTGCCGCTCACTCATGCGGCTGAAGCCCGTGGTCAGGATCTTCCCCTCTGACACGAACACAGCACGCACTGGCCGGGTCCCCTCGTGGGGACGATCCTTCTCCTGCAATGAAAGGAAGGTGGTAAGTCGGGCACCCATACACACCTATGGGGCCAGTCCCAGCTGGAGTTGAGGGAGGGCAGCATCCAAGGGCCTGGTTGATGGTGGATAAGAAGGATCCAGGCTGTAGGGTCAAGGGTCAGGGTGCATGGCGACTCACAGCTACGACAGTGCCTTTGCGGGGCTCAATGATGCGCACGCGCTTGTCGCGGCAGGAGGTACAGATGAGGCCTCCGTCTCGGCTCCAGTCCACGCTGTAGATCGTGTCCGGGTGCACATCTGGGCCCAGTGTCAGCACGGCTGCCCCAGTGCCCACATCCCACACCATGATCACGTTGTCACAACCTGCACATTCCCCACAGTGTCAGAAGCCACAAGCCTCCTGCCCTCACCCACGGCAGGTCACCAGCCGCCCCCAGCCCCTCCCACAGCACCTGCACTGAGCAGCACATTCTGGGCTGTGGGGTGCCAGGCCACAATGCCCACACGCTTGGTGTGGCCCTCCAGGGTGACGACAGGCTCCCGCAGGGGCAGTGTCAGGCCCCCATCCGGGATCTCCCACACCTGCAGAGGAGAGGCCGGTGAGTCTTTGGGGCTCCAAATGTCAGGTCCCATCCTAGAGCCCCCCTCTCAGCCCCTGGGTCCCCACCATCACTCACCATGACTGTGCAGTCCTCAGAGCCACTGGCAATGACGTTATCATTGTGTGGGCACCAGGCGATGTCTAGCACAGGGGCTGTGTGGCCACAGACCATGGGCACGTTCTTGTCCACACGTCCAGTCTAAAGGCATAGCAGAGCCTTGGATGGAGTTGCTTTTGCCTCCCAAACTCAATCCAACCTCCCCCCACCTCCTTCAGAGAGGCCCAGAGAGTTAGACTGGGGGGTCCCTGGGAGCTGGACCAGGCCCTGGGGTGGGAAGGGTTTGTTATCTTGTCCTAGTCCCAAAATGGCCTGGGCAAACCCCAGGAGGGCTGACACATGGCGGAGGTTGTGGGCCATGGGAGACCCTGGCAGAGTTCCCACCAGTCTCTGTCTCAGTCTGTCTCTGCCCTTAGGGTTTGCACCCCGCCCAGCTTCCCTGAGCAAGCCTTCCATGGGCCCAAGTGGCCCTAGAGCCAGGACAGGTGTATGGGGACTAGGGGCGCACAGTTGGCTCCCCAGAGAGCAAGTGTGAGTGGTGGGGCTGCAGGGCTGGGTCCTCCCCAAAGGAGAGGGGCCAGGGAGCCTGTTATAACCGGCCCCAGGCGAGAGCAGAGGTTTGGAAATGGCTTCTTCCGGGGACAGCTGCTTCAGCAGGGCTTCCTGTGTGACGGCAGTGCGGGGCTCGGGCCCAGCTCTCGCCCCGACAACCACTTCCTCTTCTCTTTGCTTCCATCGGCCCTTTTAAGGCAACAACTTGGGGCCCATCTCCCCTTCCTGTCTCACCCCCCAAAGAGCACAGGAGCGTGCTGGGGGTGCAGGGCAGCAGGCAGCCAGTGGAGGGGACAGCAGGCTCCAGGGGAGGGCAGGGCTGGGGGAGGGGAGAGCGCCTCTTGCATCATCTCTGCCTGCGAGCTGGGGGCCAGAGTTGCTAGGTCCTCCTCAGGCAGGCCCAGAGCCAGAGTCCCTCCCAACCCTGAGAATGCTGCCGGGGCCCCCAGACCCCATCCCAGCCCTCTCGGTGTTTCCATGGAGAGAAAGCCCCAGGCTGAGGCTCTGGAGGGTGGGTTGTGGGTCTGCAGGACTGTCTGCAGTCCTGGTCAGTGGCGTGACCCATCTTGTGTTGGCTCCTTCTGAGCGTCAGTTTCCACACAGCCACAGCACAGAGGAGCCGGAGGAAGCATGAGGCTCCTGGGGCCCAGCTCAGCTTTCTAGATGGCAACATGGGCTCCAGAAGGCTTGGTGACAGTCACCTAATTAGGACCTCCACAGAGCCATGGGTCGGGTGGAGAAGCTGCTCCCCACAGGGCCCCAGGGGCTCACCTTGGCCAGAGGCAGCACCAGGAAGGCCCCTCCCCCACTGGCCTCACAGATCAGGGCCACGAACTTAGGGTTGACGGCACAGAAACCACTGTCCCAGGTGGTCTGTGAGACGCGAACATCCTCATAGCACTGGTCGGCCTTGGCCGGCTGTCCAAACACGTGGCGGAACTTGCTGGAGCGGACCACCTGCCGGCTCATTCTGGGGGCACACAGGTTAAGAGCGTTTCTCCCTTCAGGTCAGCTCTGATCTTCCAGTGGCCCCCACCTCCCCTAGAACACCCCTCAGTCTGGCTTTTGAGGTCCCAGCATCATCTCCAGAGGCTTCCTACCGTGGCTGATGCGTGCTCCCCTTTGCCGACCTCTCCTCCTGTCTAACCTGTAAGCTCCTTTCTCCCTGGCCCCCGGCCACTCTGAGCCACCCTCTCAAATCTGTACCCTCGGCCTCTGCAGCAGAGCCCGGCATGGTGTTGCCCCCACTGCATGTTTGTTGACTGACTGGCTGACGGATGCAGAGCCCGTCCTTCCTAATGGTTCAGACTCAGGCGTCATCAGCCCAGATGGCTCTGAGGGTGGGTTCTCTCTTAGTTACCGTGTCCAGAGCCCACCTCCCTCACACCCACACAGAGTGCCTCCTAAAGGCAGGGGCAGGGGCTGGCCTCCCTTGCCTGCTGGCACAGGGCTGGATACAGGAGGAAGTGGCGTGGGGGCTGCCAGAGCAAAGTGAGGCGGCAGGATGGCTTCCCCAGCAGGTCTCTGGGCACCAGAAGCCATCAATGGCTCAGGTCCCAGTATCTCCTCCTCCCCATACCTCTGCCTCTCGCCTCCACTCAGAAAAGCAGGTGCTCTTAAGAGCCATCTCGACCCCCATGTGAACTGCACACAGGAAGGGAGAGGCCACTCCGACCTCTCTGATGTCCAGCTAGGATGATTTCCCCCAGTGTCTGGGTGGCGAGCCAGGAACTCCAGGGGCGACCCTGTGCCAGCTGCATCACCTTCTTGCTCAGGGAAGGAATCTTTGCTGCCGCTTGGAGAGTGCCCTGACCAGAGCCTCTGCCCCTAGCCTCAGCTTCGCCTGCTCACTGGGGGCTCCAGCACCCCCGGCCACCCCAGGATTCCCGCGGAGGCTGCTAGGTCGGCCTGCCCAGAGAGCGGTGAGGAGCATATGTGAAGAACCCAAGTCTTGAGGGGCAGCCTGGGTCTAGAGAGGGGGGAGCCCCGAACCAGAGGTGGGGGACAGGAAGCCATCGCCCCACCCTGCCTCCTCCCCCGCCGCAGGTACCAGGCCCGGAAACCACGGAAAGGGGAACTTGGGCTTTTCTTGTTTTGCTCTCAACCCCTTCCTGTCTCCAAGGCAAGGGCAGCTGCCCCACTCACCCCACCCTGCCCCCGTCCCCACCTTCCTCGAGACTCAATTCCGGGGGGGGGATTCGGGGCCTCGCCACTGTGCTGACCCCCGGCCACCCACCTCCATCTTGGCCACGGTGGTCCCTCGCCCTCGTCTTGGCAGAGCGCTCTGGAGCCCCGGCAGCCCCCACTCCAGGCAGCGTACCCCCGCGGGCTGCTGCGCCCGCTCCCTGGCCCCGGCGCTGGCCGGGTCGAGGTGACAGCCGCGCGCCCCCGCAGCCCGCGGCTCCCACGCGCGCGCCGCCCCACAGGTGGCCCTCGCCCCGGCCCACCCGCGCCTCCCAGGCCCAGCCTCACCTGCTGCCGAGAGAGGACAGTGACCCCCAAAAGCCGGAGGTGGAGGAGGAGGAAGGAGCTGGAGGAGCCGGGGACTCGCCCGCTGAGGATGCTCTTGTCAAGACAATGAATGAGAAGCAGCCGTGCGCCCGCCTCCGGGGTGGCCGCGCCCCTTGGGGCGGAGCTCTTCCAGGCCCGCCCTGCGTTTCCCCTGTCCCCACGGCGGCCGCCTCCCACCCGACCCCCAGCCCGCGCCCCACGCCGGTCCCCAACCGAAGCAGAGGCTGCCCGTCCGCCGCCGGGAAGCGAATCTGCACTTCTTTTTAACATGTCAAAACGCAAAAAATACCCCGTTGCTTCTTTCCTTCCTGCGTCCGCCCCCAGCCTCCTCGCCAGCCTTTCCCTGGCAGGCACGAAAGCGCCCCAGGCCAGCCTGCCAGGCCTCGGTGCCCGGCCCCGCCCGGCCCGGCTCGGCTGCGCCGCCGCCTCCTCCCAGCCCTGCAGACGCGAGCTCTGGGGGCGCGGGGAGCGCGGGCGAGAAGGACCCCCGAGCGCGCCCCTGGACCCAGGGGACCTGGCTCTTGCCTGGCTCTAAGATCTACGCATGGGTGGCCCCGGGAGTCGTTTCGCCTCTCTGGCTCTCCTGTCTTCATTGGGACCATGAGCCAATGAAGCTGAAATAATGGGGCATCACGGGCACCTACTTTGTGCCAGGGGCTATAGAGGCGAGCAAGCCAGGCAGACTTCCGCCCCTGAAGAGCCAGCCTGGGGGAAGGAGGAGGAGCCCACAGCCGCTCCTAGCCCAGGCTTCGACCGGGCTCAAGGGCAAGGAGGGGTAGTTCACACCCTTGGAATCAGAGGGGCTCCTGGAGGCAGCAACAGCGGGCAGGAAAGGCCCGCTCTAGAGTCAGACTCTGTCGTGAGTGTGACCGCAATCTGTCGTCTGCTGACTGACGTGGGGCTGCGACTTAGCTTTTCTCAGCCTTGGTTTCTCCCTCTGTAAGAGTCATACCTGCCACATAAGAGGTATTGGGGATGATTACCTAAAATAAAGAAGTTAGTAAGCACCTCATCTAGAAAGTGGCAGGTGCTTAATAAATGTTAGTTCTGGGGTGGTCACTGTGGCTCATGCCTGTAATCCCAGCACTTTGGAAGCCAAGGCTGGCCGATCACCTGATGTCAGAAGTTTGAGACCGGCCTGGCCAACACGATGAAATTGCTAAAAATACAAACATTAGCCTGTTGTGGTGGCACACGCCTGTCATCCTAGCTACTCAGGACGCTAAGGCTTGAGAATAGCTTGAACCCAGGAGGCAGAGGCTGCAGTGAGCCAAGATCGCACCACTATACTCCAGCCTTGAGAAAGAGCAAGACTCTGTCTCATTAAAAAAGAAAAGAAAAGGTTAACTCCCATCATTCTTGTTTACAGAGTATCTGGGCTGGGCCTGAAAGGATGAGCAAGAGCCAACAGGCAAGGCTAGAGGGGTGTCCTGTAGGCTGAGGAACAGCCCAGTCGTGTGGAAAGGTTCAAGGAACAGCAAGGGACTGGTTCAAGTCCCACCCCTGCCATTGATTGACTGTGCCATCTTGGCCAAGAAACCTAATCTCTCTGAACCTCATTTTCTCATTGGTAAATGGGGAATTAATAAGATTTGTGCTGCCCACCTCACAAAGTTATGAGGCTCCAGCCGGGTGTGGTGGCTCATGCCTGTAATCCCAACACTTTGGAAGGTCAAGGCAGGCAGACCTGAGGTCAGGAGTTGGAGACCAGCCTGGCCAACATGGCAAAACCCCGTCTCTACTAAAAAGAAAACAAAGCTGGGCACAGTGGCTTATGCCTGTAATCCTAGCACTTTGGGAGGCTGAGGCAGGCGGATCACCTGAGGTCAGGAGTCGAAGACCAGCCTGGGCAACATAACAAGACCTCATCTCTGCCAAAAAAAAAATTGATATTAGCCAGCTGTGATGGCATGCACCTGTGCTCCCAGGTGCTTAGGAGTCTGAGGTGGGAGGATTAGTTGAGCCCAGGAGTTCCAGGTTAACAGTGGGCTGTGACTGCACCATTGCGCTCCACCCTGGATGACAGAGGGAGACCAAGTCTCAATTCAAAGAAAAAAAAGGGGGGACCTTTGTTCCTGCTGGCCTAGCCTCTTATCATGGCCCCTCTCTCTCTCTCTCTTTTTTTTAGACAGGGTCTTGCTTTGTTGCTCAGGCTGGGGTGCAATCGCATGATCACAGCTCGCTGCAGCCTCAACCTCCCATGCTCAAACGATTCTTCCATCCATCCTTGGAGTCTCCCTAGTAGCCAGGACCACAGGCACATGCCCACCATACCTAGCTAATTTTTTTCTTTTTGAGATGGAGTCTCACTCTGTCACCCAGACCGGAGTGCAATGGTGGGATCTCGGCTCACTGCAACTTCTGCCTCCTGGGTTCAAGTGATTCTTCTGCCTCAGCCTCCCAAGTAGCTGGGACTATAGGTGCATGCCATCATGCCTGGCTAATGTCGTTTTTAGTAGAGACGGGGTTTCAACGTGTTCACCAGGATGGTTGTGATCTCCTGACCTCGTGATCTGCCCACACCGACCTCCCAAAGTACTGGGATTACAAGGATGAGCCACCGTGGCCAGCCTAATTTTTAAATTTTGGTAGAGATAGGATCTCACTATGTGGCTTAGGTGAGTCTCAACCTCCTTGGCTCCAGAAATCCTCCTGCCTCAGCCTCCCAAAGTGCTGCGATTACAGGCATGAACCACTGTGTCTGGCCCCAGCACCCCTTCATTGGATTTTCTTTTGGGGAACCAACTCTTCCTCACAGGCAGTCCGTGAGGTTCAGGAGGGGACCTAGCATAGTCACATGGCCTGTGCTTTCCAGCCAAAGCAATCTGTTTTCATTGGCACAGGGATGGGCACTTGATGATTCATCTTGTGCCCAAGACTCATCTTGGAGCTGCTGTGAAAAAGATGCTCTCTTTCCTCTGGTGGTTAGGAAACTAATAGGATGTAAGCCCAGCACTGCTGGTGATATCTTATTAGCATGCAGGAAAAGCTGGCCAGAGCTCGGCATGGTGGCTCACGCCTGTAATCCCAGCACTTTGGGAGGCCAAGGCAGGTGGATCACCTGAGGCCAGGAGTTTGAGACCAGGCTGGCCAACATGGCGAAACCCCATCTCCACTAAAAATACAAAAATTAGCCAGGCATGGTGATGTGCACCTGTAGTCCTAGTTGCTTGGAAGGCTGAGGCATGAGAGTCACTTGAACCTGGGACGCAGAGGTTTTCGTAAGCCGAGATCACGCCACTGTACTCCAGCCTGGATGACAACACAAGACTCCATCAAAAAAAAAAAAAAAAAAAAAAAAGCTGGCCAGAACGAGTCTACACAGAGGTCTGCAGAGGCAAGATATGCAGACAGACATATTCTTGAGGTCATTTGAGTATCTAGATCAAGCTGTGTCTGAAGTCCTTAACTTCTGTGTTGTGTAAGGCGATGCAGTCCTTTTTCATGTAAGTCAATAAATTTGAGTTGGATTTCCAGCACTTGCAGCTGAAAAGGTTCTGATTACACCTACTCGGGAGGAAGACAGGACCAGAGACCTTTCCAAGGAGCCGGATACCTACAGTAGAAGTGGACTGTAGTGTTGGGATGAAGTCCAGACTTTTTTTTTTTTTTTTTTTTTTTGAGGCAGTCTCACTCTGTCACCCAGGCTTGAGTACAGTGGTACCATCTCTGCTCACTGCAACATGCGCCTCCTAGGTTCGAGCGATTCTCCTGACTCAGCCTCCAAAGTAGCTGGGATTATGGGCGCATGCCACCTTGCCTGGCAAATTTTTCTATTTTTAGTAGAGAGGGTGTTTCACCATGTTGGCCAGGCTGGTCTCGAACTCCTGAGCTCAGGTGATCCACCAGCCTTGACCTCCCAAAGTGCTGGGATTGCAGGCATGAGCCACCGTGCCCAGCCAAAGTCCAGAGTCTTTATAGCAAGGTTCACAGAGCTTCCCTGGTCTGTCCCACCCTGGTTTCAGCATCTCCTTGCTGTCCCTGACCAGGTGCAGTTTCCTCATCTAGGACAGGTGCACAGTGGCCCTTACTTTACAGAGGATGAGGACTAATGGAAACTGTATATAAATGCTGGGCACAGCACCAGGAACCAGGCTGGAGTGTGCTCACAAATTTCCCCATCCCCTTCGCCTTCTTCATGGAGAAAGTGTGGCCCTGGAATGACACAAGTAACATGCTGTCTTTGGGAAGTCACTTCCTCTTGGAGTTTCTGCCCTTCTCTTGGTTGCATGCTTTATATACACATGAAAGGGACTCTTTTTCTTTCTTTCTTTTTTTTTTTTTGAAACAGAGTCTTACTCTGTTGCCCAGGCTGGAGTGCAGTGGCCCAATCTTGGTTCAATATAACCTCCGCCTCCCAGGTTCAAGCGAATCTCCTGCCTCAGCCTCCTGAATAGCTGGGATTACAGGCACTCGCCACCATGCCCAGCTAATTTTTTGTACGTTTAATAGACAACACCATGTTGGCCAGGCTGGTCTCAAACTCCTGATCTCAGGTGATCCACCTGCCTTGGCCTCCCAAAGTGCTGGCCCTTTTTCTTATTTTTAATTTAATTTAATTAACATTTATTTTTGAGACAGGGTCTCACTCTGTCACCCAGGCTGGAGTGCAGTGGCACAAACACAGCTCGCTGCAGCCTCCACCTCCCAGGTTCAAGTGAACAATCTTCCTACCTCAGCCTCTCAAGTCGCTGAGACTACAGGTACATGCCATAATACCCAGCTAACTTTTAAATTTTTTGTAGAGATGGGGGTTTTGCTATATTGCCCAGGCTGGTCCTCAACTCCTGAACGCAAGCAATTCTCCTGCCTCAGCTTTTCCCAAAGTGCTGGGATTACAGGCGTGAGCCCCCTCACCCAGCCCTCTTAATTTTTTTAGGGACAGGGTCTCACTGTGTTTCTTATTTGCCATCCTTTTCCTCACCCATCCTTCCATCGATCCACCCATGTAATTGTGTCCCAGGCAGGATGCTGGATGGAGGGTGGGGGGAATTCAGAGGCTAATTAGCACACCCCTGCCCTTAAAGGACAGCTGATCAAGAGAGGACTGATGAACGCCGGCAACCCAGGCCAGGCCAACAGTGCCCTGCAAACTAATTCCAGGCCTTTTTTTTTTTTTTTTTTTTTTTTTTTTTGACAGTTTCACTCTTGTTGCCCAGGCTGGAGTGCAATGGTGCAATCTCAGCTCACTGCAACCTCCGCTTCCCTGTTTCAAGAGATTGTCCTGCCTCAGCCTCCTGAGTAGCTGGGATTATAGGCATGCAGCAACATACCCAGCTATTTTTTTTATTTTTCAGTAGAGATGGGGTTTCACCACCCCATTGGTCAGGCTGGCTTGGAACTCCTGACCTCAGGTGATCCACCCACCTCAGCCTCACAAAGTGCTAATTCCAGGCCTTTAATTGGAACTTTCTGTTGGATAACTCACATTATAGGATAGAGGTCTAAGAAATGCTGGTAGTCATCTCACCATCTGAAGCAGGACTGCCTGAGAGCAGAACCAGCCTAGAAGACAGTAAAGTCAAGAAAGGGAGAAAGCAAGACAGACTAGACTTCTGGAGTCCTGGATCCAGCTGCACTTGAAGCTTGCTTTTTCTAACTTCAAATTCTTTTTTTTTTCTTATCAAATGTCTTTCTTTTTAACTTGTGATGATAATAAGGTTTTATTTATCTCTTTTTATTTTTTTTTTATTTTTTTTGTCAGATGGCATTTCACTCTGTTGTTCAGGCTAGAGTGCAATGCATGATCTTGGCTCACTGCAACCTCTGCCTCCCAGGTTCAGACGATTCTCCTGCCTCAGCCACCTGAGTAGCTGGGATTACAGACGTTCACCACCACATCCAGCTATATTTTTTTTGTATTTTTAGTAGAGACGGGGTTTCACCATGTTGGCCAGGCTGGTCTTGAACACCTGACCACAGGTGATCCACCTGCTTTGGCCTCCCAAAGTGCTGGGATTACAGGTGTGACACACTGCTCCTGGCGTAGTTTATCTCTTTAAAAACATTTTTTAAGCTTTTTGGTTTTTTGTTTGTTTGTTTGAATCAGAGTCTCAGTCTATCACTCAGGCTGGAGTGCAGTGGCTTAATTAGAGCTCACTGTGGCCTCAATCTCCTAGGCTCAAGCAATCCTCTGCCTTGGTCTCTTAAAGTGCTGGGACTACCAGCATGAGCCACCACATGCAACCATTTACACTTTTAAACTTATTGTAGATTTTTTTTTTTTTTTTGAGATGGAATCTCATGCTGTTGCTCAGGCTGGAGTGCAGTGGTGCAATCTCAACTTACTGCAACCTTCACCTCCTAGGTTCAAGCGATTCTCCTGCCTCAGCCTCCCAAGTAGCTGGGATTACAGGTGCACACCACCGTGCCTAGCTAATTTTGTATTTTTAGTAGTGATGGGGTTTCACCATGTTGGCCAGGCTGGTCTCAAATTCCTGACCTCAAGTGATCTGCCCGCTTCAGCCTCCCAGAGTGCTGGGATTACAGGCGTGAGCCACTACACCCGGCCTGTAGACATTTTCAAACACAGAAAATGGGAATAATGATATAATAAACTCTCTTGTACCCATCATCCAGCTTTGACAATGGTCAGCATATATTGGCAATATTTGATTCAAATATGACAGTATTAACAAACATTGATTCATTTTTTCTTCCACATGATTTTCTTAGAATATATTAAAACAAATCTCAGACATCCTAGCATTTCAACTTAAATACTTCAGTATTTACCTCTAATACACAAGGACTTAAAAAAATCTCTTTAATCTGGCCAGATGCAATGGTTTACACCTGTAATCCCAGCACTTCCGGAGATCAAGGTGGGCAGATCGCCTGAGGCCAGAAGTTCGAGATGAGCCTGGCCAACATCACAAAACCCTTTCTCTACAAAAATACAAAAATTATCTGGGCGTGGTGGTATGTGCCTGTAATCCCAGTGCAGTGCTGTGATCTCAGTCCACTGCAACCTCTGCCTCCTGTGTTCAAGTGAGTCTCCTGCCTCAGCCTCCCGAGTAGCTGGGACAGGTGCACACCACCACACCTGGCTAATTTTTGCATTTTTTTTGTAGACATAGAGTTTCACCATGTTGCCTAGACTGGTCTTAATCTCTTGGGCTCAAGCGATCCTCCCACCTTGGCCTCCCAAATGCTGGTATTACAGGTGTGCACCACCATGCCTGGCAGATTCTTTTCATTCTACTTGTAACTTTATTTTTTTCTTTTTAAAACCATCTGTATTTACATACAGCAAAATACACTTTAATTTTCATGCCACATTCATTTTAAGTGCATGTCAGTTTTGACAAATATAAATACCCATGTAATTACCACCATAATCAAAATATAAAATACTCCCATCACCCTTAAAAGCTCCTTCCACAATCAGTCCCCAGCCTCAGCCCCAGACAGCCACTGATCCGTTTGCTGTCCTAATAATTTTGCCTGTTCTAGAATGTTCCACACAAATGAAATATACAGTATGGGTCTGGTTTTTTCCACTCTTTATAATGTTTTAAGGTTCATAATGTTATTGTATGTCAGATTAGGATTATTTTACCTAACCACAACACCGTTATGTAATACATAATTAATTACACCTTAAAAATTTAGCAATAATTTTTTGGAAAATGTACTAAAATGTAATCATCCATAAAAGGTTTTTTTTGTTTGTTCTTTGTTTGTTTGTTTGTTTGTTTGTTTGTTTTTCCAAAAAGGGTCTTGCTGTGTCACCCAGGCTGGATTGCAGTGGCACAATCTCAGTTTACTACAGGCTCCACTTCCTGGATTCAAGCAACTCTCATGCTTCAGCCTCCCAAGTATCAGGGACTACAGGATTGCACCACCCCTCCTGGCTAATTTTTGTGTTTTTAGTGGAGGTGGGGTTTCGCCATGTTCGTCAGGCTGGTCTCGAACTCCTGGCCTCAAGTGATCTGCCCACCTTGGCCTCCCAAAGTGCTGGGATTACAGGCATGAGCCACCACACCCAGCCCAGAGATATAATTTAACAGTAAAACATAATAAGCTATGTTAGAGTTGGTTTAGTATAACCTTGTGCAACCCGTGGCCCAGGATGGCTTTGAATGCAGCCCAACACAAATTTGTAAACTTTCTGAAAATATTATGAGATTTTTTTTTTAAAGCTCATCAGCTATTGTTAGTGTTAGTGTATTTTATGTGTGGTCCAAGACAATTCTTCTTCTTCCATTGTGCTCCAGGGAAGCCAAAAGATTGGATACCCTGGTTTAGTATATTATATATTTTATCTTTGAAAGCCATAGAAATCATTTGTCCCACTTTTTTTCTATAAAAGATCCATTTTCCCAAAGCCTTCTGCACAAATTTTAATTATAATGCAATGACAGATGATATCTCATAATTTTTAAAATATAACATGAAGTCAATGGCTCAAAAAGTTATCTGCTGCAATAATTCGAGGGCAAGTTTCATAATATATATCATTGCAGATATAATGATTCGACTTTTCAGTGCTTGGCAGAGAGGAATTGTGATTAAAAGGTCTATATGAAATCATTTGAGGCTGAGTGTGGTGACGCATGCCTGTAATCCTAGCACTTCGGAAAGCCAAATTGGGAGGACTGTTTGAGCCCAGGAGTTCGAGACCAGCCTGGGCAACATAGTAGGACCTTGTCTCTACCAAAAATTTAAAAGGAAAAAACAAATAACTGGGCATGGTGGCACATGTCTGCAGTCTCAGCTACTCAAGTGGTGGCTGAGGTGGGAGGATTGCTTAGACCCAGAAGGTCGAGGTTACAGTGAACCAAGATTGTGTCACTGCACTCCAGCCTCAGTGACAGAGAAAGATCCTGTCTCAAAAAAGAAAGAGATAGAGAAAGAAGGAAAGAAAACATTTGATAATAGGCCAGGCGGCAGTGGCTCATGCCTGTAATCCTAGCACTTTGGGAGGCAAAGGCAGGCAGATCACGTGAGGTCAGGAGTTTGAGACCAACCTGGACAACATGGCGAAACCCTGTTTATATATTTTTAGTATAAACCCTGTTTAGTATAAACCCTGTTTATACTAAAAATACAAAAATTAGCCAGGTGTAGTGGCACACACCTGCAGTCCCAGCTACTCAGGAGGCTGAGGCAAGAGAATCACTTGAACCTGGGAGGCGGAGGTTACAGTGAGCCGAGATTGTGCCACTGCACTCTAACCTGGGTGAGAGAGTTAGACTCTCAAAAGAAAGAAAGAAAGAAAGAGAGAGAGAGGGAGGGAGGGAGGGAGGAAGGAAGGAGAGAGAAAGAAAGAAAGAAAAAGAAAAGAAGGAAGGAAGGAATCATTTGATAATAGTTGCAATATCTAACATTTGAAATGCATCCATGCTTTTCTGTATGATTGCATTAAAATTGGGTGTATTTATTTTCACATCTGTTAAAGCTGCCTTTGCAAAGGATAAATACTATTGTCTTACAGTCCAAGAGATATACACAGAGCAATTTTTTTTCTGCAGGGAATTTGTGCAAACCGACATAAGATCTAAATTCTCCATGTAATATATAAAGCAGGAGAAGCCTCATCAGATTTCTTTTTTGAATTCTGGGATGCTGACACTTTCCAATTAAGCAACAGTTCTTCATCCTGCCGTTGGCTCAGAGCTGCAGCTGACTGTGGGCCTGCCGCAGCAGACATGGAGTTCTTCTTTTTTTTTTTTTTTTCTGAGACGGAGTTTTGCTGTTTCGCCTTTCGCCCAGGCTGCAGTGGAGTGGCACTATGTTGGCGCACTGCAACCTCTGCCCCCCAGGTTGAAGCAATTCTCCTGCCTCTGCCCCTGGAGTAGCTGGGATTATAGGCGCCCGCCACCACATCCTGCTAATTTTTGTATTTGTAGTAGAGATGGGGTTTTACCATGTTAGCCAGGTTGATCTTGAACTCCTGACCTCGGGTGATCTGTCTGCCTCAGCCTCCCAGAGTGCTGGGATTACAGGTGTGCACCACCACGCCCGGCCTGAACTAGATCTTGAATAGGAGTTTGACAAGCAAAGAAGAGAGGCAAGACGGAGAAGAGCCATTCAGATCAAGGCAGGAAAAGATCATGACGTTTTAGGGAATGGAGAGCTGTCCATCCCCGCCAAGGCTGGGGCTGCATGTCCTTGGGGTGATAGGAAAGGTCAGAACACTGGGAAGGTCTATTGTGGGGAACATGGGGGACATCAAATAGGGCCTTCTCAAGGAGTTTTCTCTAGTGTAGCAAGGAGCCCACACAAGTCTCCAAGTAAAGAAGTAACCAAGTCTCATTGGCAAGAGATTGGTCTGGTAGCCTGGCACCTCCTGGTGTGGCCTTGATCTTCCATCCACCTGCAGGCTCAGTGCTGACTCACATTCTAAAAGCGCTCCTGCCCAGGCACAGTGGCTCATGCCTGGAGTGCCAGCACTTTGGGAGGACGAGGCAGGAGGATCACTTGAGGCCAGGAATTTGAGACAAGCCTGGACAACATAGTGAGACTTCATTTCTACAAAATATAAAATATGGGCTGGGCGTGGTGGCTCACACCTGTAATCACAGCACTTTGGGAGGCCAAGGCGGTCAGATCACTTGAGGTCAGGAGTTCGAGATCAGCCTGACCAACATGGTGAAACCCCATCTCTACTAAATACAAAAAAGTAGCCGGGCATGGTAGTGCATGCCTGTAATCGCAGCTACTCGGGAGTCTGAGGCAGGAGGATCACTTAAACTCAGGAGGCAGAGGCTGGAGTGAGCCGAGATGCCACCACTGCACTCCAGCCTGGGCAACGAGAGTGAAACTCTGACTCAAAAAAATTAAAAATTAAATTAAATTAAATTAAATATTAGCCAGGTGTGGTGGCGTGTGCCTGTAGTCCTAACTACTCGGGAGGCTGAAGCAGGAGGATCCCTTGAGCCCAGGAGTTGGAGGCTGCAGTGAGCTATGATCATGCCACTGCACTCCAGCCTGGGTGACAGAGGGAGACCTGTCTCTAAAAAGATTTTTTTAAAGTAATGGTTCTCATTGGGCCCAAGGAAAATCCCTCTGGGGACATATTCCTCCCATTTCTTCCGTGACCTCACTCCATCATTTCACCCTTTTCTCCTCTACTGCCAGACTTCTCTCTGCGGACCCTCTTTTTTCAGGATGTAAAATACGCCCAGGTTCCTGTGTGCAGGGGGAGCCTCTCTCAACTTGGCAACCTCAAACCACTTCCCTGTTTCACTCCTATTGTTAACACAGGAGTTTCTTGAGAGAGCGGTGGACACTCACTGTCTCCACTTCCTCATTTCCTACTTTTCCACCTACTTGAGTCTGGCTTCCATCCTCACCATTCCACATAGATTTGCCCTTTCCGGGGCCACCTGTAACCTCCTGGTCATCAAATCAGACAAACATGTTTTGGTGATCATCCGATGCTACTGACTACGCCTCCCTCTTGAATAGGTCCCTTTGACATCTGTGACACACCCTCCCCTCTTTCCTCTGTAGCTTTCTCTGTCAGCACCCTGTGGGGTGTCTCTTCCTTTGCTTTACCCATTATATGCAGAGTCCTCCCAGGACTCCATCTCTTAGTGACTTACTTAAAGACAGGGTCTTGCTCTGTCACCCAGGCTGGGGTGCAGAAGCACAATCACAGCTCACTGCAGCCTCGAAGTCCTGGGCTCAAGTGATCCTCCTGCCTTGGCCTCCCAAAGTGCTGGGACTACAGGCGTGCAACACCATGCCCAGCTCATGTTTGTATTTTTTTGTAGAGGTTGGCGGGGGTGGTGGTGGGGTGTCCCACAATGTTGCCCAGGCTGGTCTTGAACTCCTGACCCTAAGCAATTCACCCATCTCAGCCTCCCAAAGTGCTGAGATGACAGGCATGAGCCCCTCCCCTCCATCTCTTCTTGTTGCACTCAGACTCCCCACACTATTTCATTCACATCAGCAGCTTCAACTGAAAACTCCGATGACTCCCAGCCTGTCTCTGAGGTGCAAAGCTGTCCCTGTATTCCCTGGTTCTGACCTGCATGTCCCATTAGCACCCGAGGGAGGGCCTTCTGGAGCGGGGGGTCTTGAGTCTTGACCTTGAATCTTCCCCTTTCTCTCCATTACCACCGACACTAACTGAGTAGAGTTGCTTCTGTCATTGCCCAAATCCCCTAACATCTGTGGGCGATCTTGCCTTCCTCTGATCCATCTTTTATTTATTTTTCCCTTTAAAAAAATTTTTTAGCCGGGCGCAGTGGCTCAAGCCTGCAATCCCAGCACTTTGGGAGGCCGAGGCGGGTGGATCACGAGGTCGAGAGATCGAGACCATCCTGGTCAACATGGTGAAACCCCGTCTCTATTAAAAATGCAAAAAATTAGCTGGGCATGGTGGCGTGTGCCTGTAATCCCAGCTACTCCGGAGGCTGAGGCAGGAGAATTGCCTGAACCCAGGAGGCGGAGGTTGCAGTGAGCCGAGATCGCGCCATTGCACTCCAGCCTGGGTAACAAGAGCGAAACTCCGTCTCAAAAAAAAAAAAAAAAAAAAATTTAAATTATTATTTTTTGTCTTTTCCCTCTTTTTTCCCCTAACATGGATTATAGGAAATAATAAATTATTATTGTATTTATTTATTTATTTTTGAGATGGATCTTGCTCTGTGGCCCAGGCTGGAGTGCAGTAGCACAATCTTGGCTCACTGCAACATCCATTTCCTGGGTTGAAGCAATTCTCCTGCCTCAGCCTCCTGAGTAGCTTGGATTACAGGCCCGCACCACCACATCCAGCTAATTTTTGTATGTTTAGTAGAGACAGGGTTTCACTATGGTGGCCAGGTTGAACTCCTGGCCATATGATCCACTCGCCTCGGCCTCCCGCAGTGCTGGGATTACAGGTATGAGCCACCACGCCTGGCCTATTTATTTATTTATTTGAAAAGCAGTCTTGCTCTACTGCTCTGGGTGGAGTGCAGTAGCACAATCTCAGCTCACTGTAACCTCCACCTCCTGGGTTCAAGCGATTCTCAGGCCTCAGCCTCCCGAGTAGCTGGGATTACAGGTGCCTACCACCACACCCGGCTAATTTTTATATTTCTAGTAGAGGCAGGGTTTCACCATGTTGGCCAGGCTGGTCTCGAACCCCTGACCTCAGGTGATCTGCCCACCTCGGCCTCCCAAATTGCTGGGATTACAGGCGTGAGTCCCCAGCCTGACCTGATCCATCTTTTATTATGTTGCTAGAATCACTTGCCTAAAAGGCAAACATGATTATAACATGTCTACCTGAAAACACCCTACCAGCATCTCTGCACCTCTAGAAAAAGCCAAAACTCCCCAGCGTGGCATGCAAAGCCTTTCACCATCCTCCCTAGCCACCTGCCCAACCTGCTCATCATTACCCAAGCTCAGTGCACATCCTCATTCCTCTGGTGCAGCGGCTGAGCCCTCAGATGTCCACAAGGGAAGGGCTGGAGGTGGGTGTTCTGTTTTGGGTACTTCTTGTGGAGTAACAGATCATCTCAAAACTGTATGACTTAAATTGACAACTCTTTTTTTTTTTTTTTCTTTTTTTGAGATGAGGTCTTTCTCTGTCACGCAGGCTAGAATGCAGTAGTGCAATCATAGCTCACTGCAGCCTCTAACTCCTGGGCTCAAGCAATCCTCCCACCTCAGTTTTCAGTTGCTGGGACTACAAGCATGCACCACCACACCTAGTTAATTTTTTTTTTTTTTTTTAGATGGAGTTTTGCTCTTATTACCCAGGCTGGAGTGCAGTGGTGTGATCTTGGCTCACAGCAACCTTCGCCTCCCAGGTACAACCAATTCTGCCTCAGCCTCCCGAGTAGCTGGGATTACAGGCATGTGCCACTACGCCCAGCTAATTTTGTATTTTTAGTAGAGACAGGGTTTCAGCATACTGGCCAGATTGGTCTCTAACTTCTGACCTCAGGTGATCCATCCATCTCGGTCTCCCAAAGTGCCAGGATTACAGGCGTGAGCCACTGCGCCTGGCCCTGGCTAATATTTTATATTATTTGTTGAGTGAGGATCTCCCTGTGTTGCCCAGGCTGGTCTTGAACTCCTGGGCTCAAGGGATCCTACTTCCTCGGCCCCCCAAAGTGCTGGGATTACAGATGTGAGCCACCACCACACTGGGGCTATGAGTTATTATTATTTTGTTTTTTTGTTTGTTTTGAGATATGATCTCACTTCATTGCCCAGGTTGCAGTACAGCAGTGTGACCTCAGCTCATTGCAGCCTCTGCCTCTCGGTTCAAGCAATCCTCCCACTCGTCTCCTGAGTAGCTGGGACCACAGGCGTATGCCCAGCTAATTTTTTTATATTTTTTGTAGACACAAGGTTGCACCATGTTGTCCGGGCAGGTCTTGAACTCCTGAGCTCAAGTGATCCACCCACCTTGGCCTCCCAAAGTGCTATGATTATAGGCATGAGTCACTGCGCTTGGCCAAATTGACAACCATTTTGTTATTTCTCATTATTCTAGGGTTTTGAGAGGAAGCGTCCAAGAAAGAAAGCAAAAGATGCCAGTCAACTGAAAGGATTGGCGTGTAATCGTCACGGCATGACTTCTATCACATGCTATCGGTTAAACAGTCACGGGAACTGGGTGTGGTGGCTCACACCTGTAATCTCAGTGCTTTGGGAGGCCAAGGCAGGAGGATCGCTTAGGGCCAGAAGTTCAAGACCAGCCTGGGCAGCAAAGTGAGACCCTTGTTTCTACAAAAAATTTAAAAATTAGTTGGACTATAGGTGGCATGTGCCTATAGTTCCAGCTGCTTGAGAGGCTGAGGTGGGAGGATCGCTTGAGGTCAAGTCTGCAGTGAGCTATGATCACACCACTGCACTCCAACCTGGGTAATAGAGTGAGACCCTGTCTATACACAAATAAATAAATAAACAAACAAACCACTCTTTTTGGAGACAGATGGGGTTTCACCATGTTGGTCAGGCTGGCCTTGCACCCCTGAGCTAAGGTGATCCACCCGCCTCGGCCTCCCAAAGTGCTGGGATTATAGGTGTGAGCCACCACGCCCAGCCAGTTCCTCCTTTTGATGTGGAAATTTACAAAGGATTCGCAGCATCTTTCAGGACTGTACAGATAACGTGAGCATCTGAGGCAGGGGGCGTGAACCAGAACAGGGAGTGGAGGGGCCATGGCAGTGCCAGCCACTTGTCACCATGGCGAAATGCTGGCCCTGTGTAGCCAAACTTGGCTTTTCAAGATAAAGTGGAGATATGGATTTTTATGTGAAAGCTCTAGATCTTTCAATGTTGGCAACTAATTCAAAAATTTCTAAAAATGTTGTGTGAGCAAAACTAAATATGTCTTTGGTTTGGATGTGGTTTTTCTGGCCAGATTTTTTTTTTTTTTTAAGAAGTAGAAACAGGGATTCGCTATGTTGCCCAGGCTGGTTGGAAACTCCCTGCCTCAAGTGATGCTCCCACCTCAGCCTACCAAAGTGCTGAGATTATAGGCATGAGTCACCAGGTCCTGCCCTGCCAGCAATTTTTTTTTTTTTTTTGACTCTGTTCTTTCCCCTTGGCATGGGCCTGAAATCTCTTCATTAACATTAATTTATTTATTTGTTTTTGAGACAGAGTCTTGCTCTGTTGCCCAGGCTGGCGTGCTGTGGCACCATTTCAGCCAACTGCAACCTCCACCTCCTGACCTCAAGTGATCCACTCACGTTGGCCTCCCTAAGTGTTGGAATTACAGGTGTGAGCCACTATGCCCAGCCTAAATTTACTTTTAATTTATATATATTTTTAGAGAGGGGAATCTCACCGTATTGCCCAGGCTTGTCTCGAACTAATAGACTCAAGCTATCTGCCTGCCTCAGCCTCCCAGAGAGCTGGGATTACAGGTGTGAGCCAGCCTGGGCCTGAAATCTCTTACTCTTTGTTTCATGTACCCTACTGATCACTTAAAACTTGGCAAGGTGGCCGGGCACGGTGGCTCAAGCCTGTAATCCCAACACTTTGGGAGGCCGAGGCGAGTGGATCACGAGGTCGAGAGATCGAGACCATCCTGGTCAACATGGTGAAACCCCGTCTCTACTAAAAATACAAAACACTAGCTGGGCGTGGTGGCGCGTGCCTGTAATCCCAGCTACTCAGGAGGCTGAGGCAGGAGAATTGCCTGAGCCCAGGAGGTGGAGGTTGCGGTGAGCCAAGATTGCGCCATTGCACTCCAGCCTGGGTAACAAGAACGAAACTCCGTCTCAAAAAAAAAAAAAAAAAAAAAACTTGGCAAGGTGCAGGCCAGGTGCGATGGCTCTCGCCTGTAATCCCAGCACTTTGGGAGGCCAAGGCAGGCGGATCACAAGGTCAGGAGTTCAAGACCAGCTTGGCCAACATGGTGAAACCCCATCTTAACTAAATGTACAAAAATTAGCCGGGCATAGTGGCGCACACCTGTAGTCCCATCTACTCAGGAGGCTGAGGCAGGAGAATTGCTTGAACCCGGGAGGCGGAGGTTACAGTGGCCGAGATCTCGCCACTCCAGCCTGGGCTACGGAGTGAGACTCTGGCAAAACAAAACAAACAAACAAACAAAAAAAACTTGGCAAGGTGCAGTGGCTCATGCCTGTAATCCCAGCACTTTGGGAGGCCCAGACAGGCAGATCATTTGAGGTCAGGAGTTCAATACCAGCCTGGTCAACATAGTGAAACCCCTATCTCTACTAAATATACAAAAATTAGCTGAGCTTGGTGGTGCGTGCCTATTGTCCCAGCTGCTGGAGAGGCTGAGACAGAAGGATAGCTTGAACCCTGGAGGCAGAGACTGTAGTGAGCTGAGATGGTGTCACTGCACTCGAGCTAGGTGACAGAGCGAGACTCTGTCTGAAAAATATAAAAATTAAAATAAAACTCAAGTCAAGATTTCCTTCTCTGGGAACTGCCTCTCCCCTGACCCGCAGCCATTGCCCAGATGCTTTTCTTTCTTTGTGTTAGCGGCCCTTGCTGTATCCCTCCATCATTGTACATCGTACATTGGATAGTCACTGTTTATATGTCCACCTCTTCCACCAAACTGTTGTCTGTTTCTTTGAGACAGGATCTTGCTCTGTCTCCTAGGCTGGGGTGGAGTGGCGTGATTATGGCTCACTGCAGCCTCGACATCCCAGCTTCAAGCAATCCTCCTGCCTCATTCTCCCCAGGAGGTGGGCCCATAGGCACGCGCCGCCATACCTGGCTAATTTTTCATTTTTTGTAGGGATGAGATCTCAGTGTGTCACCCAGGATGGTCTTAAACTCCTGGCCTCAAGTGATCCTCATTCCTCAGCCTCCCAGAGTGCTGGGTTTACAAGCATGAGCTACCGTGTCTGGCCCTCAAAGTTAGCTGCATTTGCCCGGCACAGGGCCCAACACATGGCTGGCATTCAATAGATAAACTCGTCTTTTTTCCCCAACATTGCTAAGCAACCAGTTCTTACATACTCTGCCTCCACACATTATTTCCTGGCCAGTTCATCCTCTGTCCCCACTGCCATTACCCTGGCCAAGCAGAGCATACCTTACCTCCGCTTCCCAATGGTGGTTAGTTTAGAGAAGAATTTAAGCCCCGCTATAGACCAAAATTAGAGTCTTCCCGAGGGCTATTGTTGCAACTTTTGGGAATGAGATTTCTTTCGGCTCGGGTTGACAAAATGGTAGGAGGAAGAGGCTGCCTGAAAATGAAGCTAACAGCCAGGTACAATGGTCTGCACCTGTAATCCCAGCACTTTGGGAGGCCAAGGGAGAATCACTTGAGGCCAGGATTTCGAGACCAGCCTGGGCAATATAGCAAGATCCCATCCCTACAAAAACTTTAAAAATTATCTGGACATAGTGGCACACACCCGTAGCCCCAGCTACTTTAGAGGTTGAGGCAGGAGGATCGCTTGAGCCTGGGAGATTGAGGCTGTAATGAACAATGACTGCACCACTGCATACCAGTATAGGCAACAGAGGGAGATCTTGTTTCAAAAAAAAAAAAAAATTAGACAGGCGTGGTGGTGCATGCCTATAGTCTCAGTCACTCGGGAGGCTGGGGCAGGAGGAATGCCTGAGGCCAGGACTTCGAGGTTATAATGAGCTATGATTGTACCACTGGCCCCCAGCTCTGGGCAACACAGTGAAACTCTGTCTCTTTAAAAAAAAAAAAAAATGAGATGGAGTCTTCACTCTTGTAGCCCAGGCTGGAGTACAATGGCATGATCTCAGCTCACTGCAACCTCCGAGTTCAAGTGATTCTCCTGCTTCAGCCTCCCGAGTAGCTGGGATTACAGGCCTATGCCACCATGCCCGGCTAATTTATGTATTTTTAGTAGAGACAGCGTTTCACCATGTTGGCCAGTCTGGTCTCAAACTCCTGACCTCAGGTGATCTGCCTGCCTTGGCCTCCCAAAGTGCTGGGGTTACAGGTGTGAGCCACCGTGTCTGGCCCAAAAAATTTTTCTTAATTAAGGCTAACACAGGTAACAGACTGGTGAGACAAGTTCCTGATGACATTATTTGAACACCTATTCAGGCTTTCCTGAAGCCAGCTATACACAGGAATTTTCATCTATATCAGTCAAAAAATTTATTCCTGGCCAGGCACTATGGCTCACACCTATAATACCCGCACTTTAGGAGGCTGAGGCGAGTGGATCACTTGAGGTCAGGAGTTTGAGACCAGCCTGGTCAATATGGTGAAACCCCATCTGTACTAAAAATCCAAAAATATTAGCCGTGTGTGGTGGCACATGCCTATAATCGAAGCTTCTGGGGAGGCTGAGGCAGGAGAATCGCTTGAGCCCAGGAGGCGGAGGCTGCAGTGAGCGAAGATTGCACCACTGCACTCTAGCCTGGGTGACAGAGCAAGGCTATCTCAAAAAAAAGAAAAAGAAAAAAAGAATAGAGGAGAGTTTTGCTTCTGTAAGAGAAGATTAGGAGCGTCAGGCGTGGTGGCTCATACCTGTATTCCCAGTACTTTGGGAGGCTAAGGGAAGCAGCCTCAGAAGTTCCTGAGGTCAGAAGTTTAAGACCAGCCTGGCCAACATAGTGAAACCCTGCCTCTACTAAAAATACAAAAATTAGCCAGGCATGGTGGCTGGTGTCTAATCTCAGCTACTCATGAGGCTGAGACGGGAGAATTGTTTGAACCTGGGAGGCAGAGGTTGCAGTGCGCCAAGATCGAGTCACTGCTCTCCAGCCTGGGTGACAGAACCAAAACCAAACTCTGCCAAAAAAAAAAAAAAAAAAAAAAAAAAAAGGAAGAAGACTGGCAGCACAGATTTCACGAGCAACCTATATATAGCTATTTCAGAATCACAGAATGCAGTCATCCTTCTAAAACACAGCCTTCATGTTACTCTCCTGCTTTGTAAACTGGAAGAGCTTCCTGGAACTCTCCTGTTAAATCCAAATTCTTCCTTGTAACCCCTATTCAGAGCTATGTCCCTTCCAATAGAATTGCCTGATTTTAAGAGCTTGGCGATATCTTTATTTATTATTTTGCATTTCTTTTTTCCTTTCTTTCTTTTCTTCTTTTTTCAAGATGAAGTCTTGCTCTGTCTCCCAGGCTGGAGTGCACTGGTGCGATCTTGGCTCACTGCAACTTCCACCTCTGGGGTTCAAGTGATTCTCCTGCCTCAGCCTTCCAAGTAGCTAAGATTACAGGCACATGCCACCACGCTCGGCTAATTTTTGTAATTTTAGTAGAGACGGTTTCACCACATTGACCAGGCTGGTCTTGAACTCCTGACCTCAGGTGATTTGCCCGCCTTGGCCTCCAAAGTGCTGGGATTTCAGACACGAGCCACAACACCCAGCATTATGTTACATTTCTACCAGCAGTTTATGCGGAGTCTGACATCTCCCATCCACACCAACACTTACTACTATCTAACTTTTTGGTTCTAGCCACCCTGGTGGATGGAATTGCTATCTCTTTGTACTTTTTATTTGCATTTCCTTAACGACTAAAGATGTTGAGCATCTTTTTCTGTGCTTACTGGCCACTGGCACATTTTTGTAGAAATGTCTATTCAATCCTTTTCCCATTTTTTTTTGAGTTGTCTTTTTATTATTGAAGTGTAAAGTAATTTATATATTTTGGATTCAAGTCCTGTATCAGATATATGACTTGCAAATATTTTCTCTTATTCTGGGGATTGTTTTTTCATTTTCTTGATAATGCCCTTTGAATCATAGAAGTTTCACTTTGTTGTTGTTGTTTTGCTTTGTTTTGTTTTGTTTTTTGAGATGGAGTCTTGCTCTGTCACCAGGCTGGAGTGCAGTGGCGCGATCTCAGCTCACTGCAACCTCCTCCAACCTGATTCAAGCTATTCTCCTTCCTCAGCCTCCCGAGTAGCTGGGATTACAGTTGCCTGCCACTGTGCCCAGCTAATTTTTGTATTTTAGTAGAGACAGGGTTTCACCATGTTGGCCAGGATGGTCTCAATCTCCTGACCTCATGATCCACCCACCTCAGCCTCCCAAAGTGTGGGGATTATGGGCGTGAGTCACTGTGCCCATCCCACTTTGTTGTTTTAAATTATTTTTTCTTTTCTTTCTTTCTTTTTTTTTTTTTTTTTTTTTTTTTTGAGACGAAGTTTCGCTCTTGTTATCCAGGCTGGAGTGCAATGGCGCGATCTTGGCTCACCACAACCTCCGCCTCCTGGGTTCAGGCAATTCTCCTGCCTCAGCCTCCTGAGTAGCTGGGATTACAGGCACGCACCACCATGCCCAGCTAATTTTTTGTATTTTTAGTAGAGACAGGGTTTCACCATGTTGACCAGGATGGTCTCGATCTCTCGACCTCGTGATCCACCCACCTCGGCCTCCCAAAGTGCTGGGATTACAGGCTTGAGCCACCGCGCCCGGCTCTTTCTTTTTTTTTTTTTTTTTTTTTTTTTTTTTTTTTTTTGAGACAGGGTCTTGGTCTATTGCCAGGCTGTAGTGCAGTGGTGTGATCTCAGCTCACTGGAACCTCCACCTCCCGGGTTCAAGCGATTCTCCTGCCTCAGCCTCCTAAGTATAATATGGATGGAGTTTTACCATGTTGGCCAGGATGGTCTCGATCTCTTGACCTGGTGATCCACCTGCCTCGGTCTCCCAAAGTGCTGGGATTACAGGCGTGAGCCACCCGTGCCAGAATTGTTTTAAATTCTTTTATACTTATTATGATTGTTGATTATTTTCTATGTTTTAAGTTCCAGGATACATGTGCAGGATGTGCAGGTTTGTTACATAGGTAAAAAGGTGCCATGGTGGTTTGCTGCACCTGTCAACCCATCACCTAGGGTTAAGTCCCAAATGCATTAGCTATTTATCCTGATGCACTTGCTCCCCCAACCCCTGACAGGCCCCAGTGTTGTAAGTTTCACATTTTGATGAAGCCCAATTTATCTGTTTTCATTATTGTTGCTTTTTTGTTGACATGTTTAAGACACTGCCAAATTCAAAACTACAAAGAGGTATCCCTATGTTTTCTTCCAAGAGTTTTATAGTTTTAGCTTTTGCATTAAAAAGAAAACTATTTTGAGTTAATTTTTGTATATGGTGTGAGGTAGAACTTTCACATTCCTTATTTATTTATTATTTTTTGAAACAGGATCTTACACTGCCGCCCAGGCTGGAATGCAGTGGTGTGATCATGACTCACTGCAGCCTTGAACTCTTGGGCTTAGATGATCCTCCCACCTCAGCCTCCTAAGTAGTTGGGACTACAGGTGCACGCCACCAGGCCTGGCTAATCTTTTTGTAGGACAAGAGTTTCACTATGTTGTTCAAGCTGGTCTCGAACACCTGGGCTCAAGGGATCCACCCACCTCAGCCTCCCAAAGTGCTGGGATTACAGGAATAAACAACTGTGCCCAGTCAAGTTCATTATTTTGTATGTGTGTATTTTGCACATGTTCACTGTTACATAGCACCGTTTGTTCAAATACTATTCTTTCCCTTGATGAATTGTCTTGGTATCCTTATTTAAAATCAATTGACCACAGACATCTAGGTTTGCTTCTGGACTCTAGATTCTTTTTTTTTTTTTTTTTGAGACAGAGTCTGTCACACAGGGTTCAAGCAATTCTCCTGCCTCTGCCTCCCGAGTAGCTGGGATTACAGGTTACTCCCTCCACACCCAGCTAATTTTTTTATTTTTAGTAGAAATGGGGTTTCACACCATTTCTACATATATATGTATATATATATATATATATGTGTGTGTGTGTGTGTGTGTGTGTGTATTTTGTGTGTGTGTGTGTGTGTATATATATATATATATATATAATTAGCTGGGCATGGTGACATGCACCTGTCTTCCCAGCTACTCAGGAGGCTGAGGCAGACAAATTGCTTGAACCCAGGAGGCGAAGGCTGTAGTGAGCTAAGATTGCAGCACTGCACTCCAACCTCAGCAACAGAGCGAGACCTCATCTCAAAAAAAAAATAAAGAAATGGAGTTTCACCATGTTGGCCAGGCTGGTCTTGAACTCCTGACCTAAAGTGATCCACCCACCTCAGCTTCTCAAAGTGCTGGGATTACAGCTGTGAGCCACCAGGCCGGCCATGGACAGATTCTATTCCATTGATCTATGGGTCTACCCTTTTGACAGGGTTACACTGTCTTGATTACTGTAGCTTTGTAGTAAGTTTTGAAATTGGTAAGTGTGAGCCTCTGTCTTGGTTGTTTTTCAAGATTGTTTTGGCTATTCTGAGTCTTCTGAGTTTCCATATGAATTTTAGAACCCACTTGTCAATTTCTACAAAGAAGCCACTGGAATTCCTATAGGGATTGTGTAGATTGATTTAACAATATTAAATCTTCTGATCCATGAATGTGGGGTATGTTTTCATTTACTTAGAAATCAAATCTTTGATTTGCTTCAATAATTATTTGAAGGTTTCAGGGCATACATTTTGTACTTCTTTTGTTAAGTTTTTTCTTGAGTATTTTATTTTGGGGGTGCTATTATAAATAGAATTGTTTTCTTAATTTCCTTTTCAGGGCCGGGCGCGGTGGCTCAAGCCTGTAATCCCAGCACTTTGGGAAGCCGAGGCGGGTGGATCACGAGGTCAAGAGATCGAGACCATCCTGGTCAACATGGTGAAACCCCGTCTCTACTAAAAATACTAAAAATTAGCTGGGCATGGTGGCGCATGCCTGTAATCCCAGCTACTCAGGAGGCTGAGGCAGGAGAATTGCCTGAACCCAGGAGGCGGAGGTTGCGGTGAGCCGAGATCGCGCCATTGCACTCCAGCCTGGGCAACAAGAGCGAAACTCCGTCTCAAAAAAAAAAAAAAAAAATTCCTGTTCAGAAATTATCCATTGCAATTATTATTATTATTACTATTTTTGAGGCAGAGTCTTGCTCTGTCACTCAGGCTGGAGTGCAATGTCCCGGTCTTGGCTCACTGCAACAACTGCCTCCCAGGTTCAGGTGATTCTCCTGCCTCAGCTGCCCAAGTAGCTGGGATTACAGGTGCCTGCCACCATGCCCAGCTAATTTTTGTATTTTTAGTAGAGGCAGGGTTTCACCATGTTGGCCAGGCTGGTCTCAAACTCCTGATCTCAGGTGATTCGCCCGCCTCAGCCTCCCAAAGCACTGGGATTACAGGCATGAGCCACCGAGCTCAGCCTGTCCATTACAATTATATGGAAATACAATTATTATTATTTTTTTTTATTTTTGCATATTGACCTGTATCTTGCAACTTTGTGGTTTTCATTAATCCATTTTTTTTTCTTTTTCTTTCAGACGGAGTCTCACTCTGTCACCCAAGCTGGAGCGCAGTGGTGTGATCTTGGCAACCTCAACACCCCAGGTTCAAGCGATTCTCCTGCCTCAGCCTCCCAGTAACTGGGATGATAGGCACATGCCACCATACCCAGCGAGTTTTTGTATTTTTTTGGTAGAGGCAGGGTTTTACTGTTTTGGCCAGGCTGGCCTCGAACTCCTGACCTCAGGTGATCCACCCACCTTGGCCTCCCAAAGTGTTAGGATTACAGGCATGAGCCACCTCACCCATCCTTGGCCCTTTTTTGTTTTTGTTGTTGTTGTTGTTGTTTGTTTGTTTGTTTGTTTGAGATGGAGTCCCTCTTTATCACCCAGGCTGGAGTACGGTGGTAAGATCTCGGCTTACTGCAGGCTCAACCTCGCAGGCTCAAGTGACCCGCTCTTCAGCTTCCCAAATAGCTGAGACCACAGGCACGCACCATCATGCCCAGCTGATTTTGTTTATTTTTTGAAGAGATGGGAGTCTCACCATGTTGCTCAAAATGGTCTCAAACTCCAGGGTTCAAGTGATCCTCCCATCTTCGCCTCCCAAACTATTAGGATTACACAGTGTGAGCCACTGTGCCCAGCCAGCTCTATTTTCTTATTGTGATAAAACACATAACATGAGATGCAACCTCTTAGCAAGCATTTTTGTTTTTTTTTTTTTTTTTGAGACTGAGTTTCGCCCTTGTTACCCAGGTTGGAGTGCAATGGCGCGATCTCGGCTCACCGCAACCTCCGCCTCCTGGGCTCAGGCAATTCTCCTGCCTCAGCCTCCTGAGTAGCTGGGATTACAGGCACGTGCCACCATGCCCAGCTAATTTTTTGCACTTTTAGTAGAGACGGGGTTTCACCATGTTGACCAGGATGGTCTCGATCTCTCGACCTCGTGATCCACCCACCTCGGCCTCCCAAAGTGCTGGGATTACAGGCTTGAGCCACCGCGCCCGGCTGTTTTTGTTTTTTGATGGAGTCACTCTGTTGCCCAGGCTGGAGTGGAGTGACAAGATCCTGGCTCACTGTAGCCTCTGCCTCCCAGGTTCCAGGAATTCTCCTGCCTCAGCCTCCCAGGTAGCTGGGATTACAGGCATGCACCACCATGCCCAGCTAATTTTTGTATTTTTAGTAGACAGGGGTTTTCACCATGTTGGCCAGGCTGGTCTCAAGCTCTTGACCTCAGGTGATCCTCCCACCTTGGCCTCCCAAAGTGCTGGGATTACAGATTACAGGGATGAGTCACCACACCTTGAATTCCTAGCCAGCTTTTTGTTGTTGTTGTTGTTGTGGTTGTTGTTTTTTGGTTTTTTTTTTGCGACAAAGTTTCGATCTTGTTGCACAGGCTGGAGTGCAATGGCTCGATCTCACCTCACCACAGTCTCCTGCCTCCGCCTCCCAAGTAGCTGGGATTACAGGCATCTGCCACCATGCCAGGCTAATTTTTGTATTTTTAGTACAGATGGGATATTGCCATGTTGGCCAAGCTGGTCTTGAACTCCTGACATCACGTGATCCACCCGGCTTGGCCTCCCAAAGTGGTGGGATTACAGGCGTGAGCCACCGCACCCGGCATAATGTTTGTGTTTTTAATAGAGATAAGGTTTCACCATGTTAGCCAGGCTGGTCTTGAACTCCTGACCTCATGTGATCCACCTGCCTCAGCCTCCTAAAGTGTTGGGATTACAGGCGTAAACCATGGCGCCAGGCCACTTCTGAGAATTTATCCAAAAGAATTAAAATCAGAATGTCAAAGATGTATCTGTATTCCCATGTTCATTTCCGTATTATTTACAATAATCAAGATGTGTACACCACCTAAATGTCCATCAACACATGAATGGATAAAGAAAACGTGGCACAAACATAAAATGGAATATTATTCAGCTGTAAAAAAGAGATAATCTTATCATATGCCACAACACAAATGAACTCTGAAGACTGATGTAGTTTCAAGGTGTGTCCCTGCCCAAATCTCTTATAGAAATTCAATCCCCCGGCCAGGTGCAGCTACTCACACCTGTAATCCTAGCACTTTGGGAGGCCAAGGCAGGTGGACTGCCTGAGCTCAGGAGTTTGAGACCAGCCTGGGCTATACGGTGAAACCCCGTCTCTACTAAAAAAAATACAAAAATTAGCTGAGCATGGTGGTGTGTGCCTATAATCCCAGGCACTTGGGAGGCTGAGGCAGGAGAATCACTTGAACCTGGGTTGTGGTGGTTGCAGTGAGCTGAGATCACATCACTATGCTCCAGCCTGGGTGGCAGAACGAGATGACATGTGAAAGAAAGAAAAAAACTAATTAATGAAAACGGCAAAGTTGCAAGATATAGGTCAATATGCAAAAAAAAAAAAAAATTGTATTTTCATGTAATTGTAATGGACAGGCTGGGCTCGGTGGCTCATGCCTGTATTCCCAGCACTTTGGGAGGCTGAGGTGGGTGAATCACCTGAGGTCGGGAGTTCAAGAACAGCCTGACCAACATGGTGAAACCCTGCCTCTACTAAAAATACAAAAATTAGCTGGGTGTGGTGGCAGGAGCCTGTAATCCCAGTTACTTGGGAGGCTGAGGCAGGAGAATCGCTTAAACCTTGGAGGGAGAGGCTGCAGTGAGCCAAGACCTCACCATTGCATTCCAGCCTGGGCGACAGAGCAAGACTCCATGTCAAAAAATAAAAGAAGACATTACTTTTGCAGATAGTAAGGGTACATAAATCCTCAGTAAGGTTTTCTTTTTTTTTTTTTTTTTTTTTTTTGAGACAGAGTTTCGCTCTTGTTAGCCAGGCTGGAGTGCAATGGCGCGATCTCGGCTCACCGCAACCTCCGCCTCCTGGGTTCAGGCAATTCTCCTGCCTCAGCCTCCTGAGTAGCTGGGATTACAGGCACGTGCCACCATGCCCAGCTAATTTTTTGTATTTTTAGTAGAGACGGGGTTTCACTATGTTGACCGGGATGGTCTCGATCTCTTGACCTCATGATCCACCCGCCTCGGCCTCCCAAAGTGCTGGGATTACAGGCTTGCGCCACCGCGCCCGGCAGGTTTTCTTTTTAATGAAAAGTAGCCACGGTTGGGCACGGTGGCTCACGCCTGTGATCTCAGCACTTTGGGAGGCCGAGGTGGGTGGATCACGAGGTCAAGAGATCGAGACCATCCTGGTCAACATGGTGAAACCCCGTCTCTACTAAAAATACAAAAAAAAAAAAAAATTAGCTGGGCATGGTAGCGCACACCTGTAGTCCCAGCTACTAGGGAGGCTGAGGCAGGAGAATTGCTTGAACCCAGGAGGCGGAGGTTGCGGTGAGCCAAGATCGCGCCATTGCACTCCAGCCTGGGTAACAAGAGCGAAATTCTGTCTCAAAAAAAAAAGAAAAGAAAAGTAGCCACAAATTATTTTCCTTTCTAACAAAGATCAGCCTATAAAACTGAGCTTCAGACATAGATGCTGGCAGCTGTGCCAATCATGTTCAAGATGGCGGCTCCACTGTCCCTTCTCTTTGTCAGCCATGTGTACAGTAAGGAGCAGACAAGGTGGCTCAGGCCAAGAGGAAAGTTCATTTGCATAATAAAATTAGGGTGAGGTAGCCTTCCCTGTGTGCTATATAATATCATACTTGATCAAACCAATCCGTGAGCCCTATGTAAATCAGGCACCGCCTCCTCAAACCTGACTATAAAAGCTGGTACATTCCCCCCCCCACCAGTGGTCTCTCCTCTCAGAAGTCCCCTCTCTCTTACTAAAGAGAGCTGGTTTCCTTTCTCTTTCTTTTGCCTACTAAACCTCCACTCCTAAACTCCACGTGTGTGTCTGTGCCCTAAATTTTACTGGCATGAGACAACAAATCTCAAGTATTTACCCCAGACAACATGGCTGCTTCAGAGGTTCCTGCTTCCTGGTTCCTGCAGTGACCAGGGAGAGCATGGAAACTCCACACCCCTCCACCCATTCTTCACCCTGCACATCTCTTCATCTGTATCCTTTGCAATATTATTTGTTTATTTATTTTTGAGCTAGGGTCTTGCTTTGTCTCCAAGGCTGGAGTGCAATGGAGCAATCATGGCTCACTGCAGCCTCAGCCTCCCGGACTCAAGTGATCCTCCCACCTCAGCCTCCCAAGTAGCTGGGACTACAGGTGTGTCCCCAACACCTGGCTATGCAACGTCCTTTATAATCAACAAGTAAACGTAAGCTTTACTGAGGCCTGTGAGCTGCTCCAGCAAATTAAGTAAGATGTTAGCTGTGGGTTTTTCACAGATGCTCTTTATCATGTAGAGGAAGTTCTTTTCTACTTCTAGTTTGTTCCATGGTTTTTATTATGAAAGAATGTTGAATTTTGTCAAAAGTTTTTTTCTGCATTTATTGAGATTTTTTTTTTTTTTTTTTTTTTTTTTTTTTTTTTTTTTTGAGATGCAGTTTCGCTCTTGTTGCCCAGGCTGGAGTGCAATGGCGCGATCTCGGCTCACTGCAACCTCCGCCTCCTGGGTTCAGGCAATTCTCCTGCCTCAGCCTCCTGAGTAGCTGGGATTACAGGCATGCGCCACCATGCCCAGCTAATTTTTTGTATTTTTAGTAGAGACGGGGTTTCACCATGTTGACCAGGATGGTCTCGATCTCTCGACCTCGTGATCCACCCGCCTCGTCCTCCCAAAGTGCTGAGATTACAGGCTTGAGCCACCGCGCCCGGCTATTGAGATGATTACTTGCTTTTTTCCATTTATTCTAATACTATGATGTATTAATTCATTTTCAGATATTGAATCAACTTTGCATTCCTGGGAAGGTGGATCATGAAGTCAAGAGATCCAGACCATCCTGGCCAACATGGTGAAACCCTGTTTCTACTAAAACTACAGAAAAATGATCTGGGTGTGGTGGTTCAAACCTATAGTCCCTGCTACTCCAGAGGCTGAGGCAGGAGAATCGCGTGAACCCAGGAGGCAGGGATTGCAGTGAGCTGAGACCACGCCACTGCACTCCAGCCTAGTGACAGAGCAAGACTCCATATCAAAAAATAAAATAAAAAATAAAGGTATGTGTGGGCTCTGTTCCTAATTTTAACTTACGCTTTATGTTCCTACTTTTCAATGATGCAAGATAAAAGAACAAAAAAGGAAGGAAAAAGAGATAAGGGCTCTCTTACTGTCAACTTATTGCATTACCCTTCTAAAATATAAACTGGGCTGGACACAAGGGCTCATACCTGTAATCCCAGTGCTTTGGAGGCCGAGGTGGGCAGATCACTTGAGGTTAGGAGTTTGAGATCAGCCTAGCCAACATGGTGAAACACTGTCTTTACTAAAAATACAAAAATTACCTGGGCATGGTGATGCACACCTGTAATCCCAGCTACTCAGGAGTCTGAGGAAGGAGAATCGCTTGAACCTGGGAGGCGGAGGCTGTAGCCAACAGAGATCAAGCCACCGCACTCCAGCCTGGGTAACAGAGGAAGACTATGTCTCAAAAAAAAAAAAAAAAAAAAAAAAGCCAAGCGTGATGGCTCACATCTGCAACTCCAGCACTTTGGGAGACTGAGGCAGGATTCCTGAGGTTAGGAGTTCAAGACCAGCCTGACCAACATGGTAAAACCCTGTCTCTACTAAGTATACAAAAATTAGCTGGACCTGGGGGCATGTGCCTCCTATAATCCCAGCTATTCAGAATGTGAGGTAGGAGAACCACTTCCCAGGAGGCAGAGGTTGCAGTGATCCGAGATCATGCCACCACACTCCATCTTGGGCAACACAGCAAGACTCTGTCTCAAAAAAAAAAAAGAGTGATTAGGCCGGGCACGGTGGCTCAAGCCTGTAATCCCAGCACTTTGGGAGGCCAAGGCGGGTGGATCACGAGGTCGAGGGATCGAGACCATCTTGGTCAACATGGTGAAACCCCGCCTCTACTAAAAATACAAAAAATTAGCTGGGCATGGTGGCATGTGCCTGTAATCCCAGCTGCTCAGGAGGCTGAGGCAGGAGAATTGCCTGAACCCAGGAGGCGGAGGTTGCAGTGAGCCGAGATCATGCCATTGCATTTCAGCCTGGGTAACAAGAGCAAAACTCCGTCTCAAAAAAAAAAAAGAAAGAGTGATTAAGTTTGAACTGACAAGTTATTCATTTTCTCTGCTTCTTCTCACTGATCTCCTTTCCACTAATTAGTGCCCAGATAAACTCTATTCTCAATCTGTCGTGCAGCCTAGTGGCCTGCATTGCTCAGCCCTTGATCACGTTTTTCTTTTCCTTCATAACCACCCTCTGAGGCTCAACCATCAGGTGCAATCCTGACATCCCAAACTTCTATTTTTTCACCTGTTAACTGGTGCAATCAATGACATCACTCACACCAACTTCGGATCAGGGAACAGTACAAATTATCACATCTTGTCTATATTTGTAAATGTCTTCGTCAACATTCAAATGTGCAAATGTTTTTACTGCAAGGCTCTGAAGCTGAGTAACATCATAAAATGCTCTCATTTTTTCTAGCAGAAAATTCAGTCTTCTCATTCCAGCCCTCAGGGCTTCTTTGCCATCTGCTGCTCCAATTGTTCTCCACACAACTCCTATTTTTTATTGACACATAATATATTCCAGGCTGGGCGCAGTGGCTCACACCTGTAATCCCAGCACTTTGAGAGGCTGAGGGGGTGGATCAGCTAAGGTCAGGAGTTCAACACCAGCTTGACCAATATGGTGAAACCCATTTCTACCAAAAATACAAAAATTAGCTGGGTGTGGTGGCAGCTGCCTGTAATCCCAGCTACTTGGAAGGCTGAGGCAAGAGATTCACTTGAACCCAGGAGGCAAAGGTTGCAGTGAGCCAGGATCTCACCTTTGCATTCCAGCCGAAGTAACAAGCGCAAAACTCCACCTCAATCAATCAATCAATCAATCAATGGCATCAGGTTAAAGATAGTAGAGTAGATACATGCATTTAGTCTTGCCCCAACCATAAGACAATGGCAGTAAGAGAATCTAAGGCCACACACCCACCAGAAGAGTAAGGATGGGAAAGAAGACAGTAGGAACAGCACGTTTAAGCCAGGTAGTAGTCAATGGACTCATGGTAACCGATTTACTAGAACCGAGGAAGTGGAATCTTGAGCTGGCATTGGAAAAAAAAAAAATGAGAACTAGCCAGATTTTCTTTGCAGAAGCCACCAAAGACATAGAAATTGGCACCTTTTCTTTCTTTTTTTTTTTTTTTTTTTTGAGACGGAGTTTCGCTTTTGTTGCCCAGGCTGGAGTGCAATGGCGCGATCTCGGCTCACCGCAACCTCCGCCTCCTGGGTTCAGGCAATTCTCCTGCCTCAGCCTCCTGAGTAGCTGGGATTACAGGCACACGCCACCATGCCCAGCTAATTTTTTGTATTTTTAGTAGAGACGGGGTTTCACCATGTTGACCAGGATGGTCTCGATCTCTCGACCTTGTGATCCACCCGCCTCGGCCTCCCAAAGTGCTGGGATTACAGGCTTGAGCCACCGCGCCCGGCCTTTTTTTTTTTTTTTAGATAGAGTCTCAGTCTGTTACCCAGGCTGGAGTGCAGTGGTGCGATGTTGGCTTACTACGACCTCTGCCTCCTAGGTTCAAGCAATTCTCCTGCCTCAGCCTCCTAAGTAGCTGGGATTACAGGTGCGCACCACTATGCCCAGCTAATTTCTGTATTTTTCGTAGAGACAGGGTTTCACTATGCTGGTCCAGCTGGTCTCGAACTCCTGACCTCATGATCCACCTGCCTCAGCCTCCCAATGTGCTGGGATTACAGGTGTGAGCCACCGTGCCCAGCCGGGAGTTGTTAATGAGTTCAGAGTTTCTGTTTTGCAAGATGAAGAATTCTGGAGATCGGTTGCACAACAGTGTGAATGTACTCAACACCACTGAACTGAATACTACAAAATTGTTAAGATTGTATATTTATGTTGTGTGTGTTCTACCACAACCACAATTAACATTTTTTTTCTTTTTTTGAGATGGTGTTTCACTCTGTCACCCAGGCTGGAGTGCAATGACGAGGGCTCACAGCAACCTCTGCCTCCGGGTTTCAAGTGATTCTCCTGCCTCAGCCTTCCAAGTAGCTCTGATGAGAGGCACCCACTGCCATGCCCAGCTACTTTTTGTATTTTTAGTAGAGACGGGGGCCAGGCTGGTCCTGAACTCCTGACCTCAGGTGATCCATCTGCCTCAGCCTCCCAAAGTGCTGGGATTACAGGAATGAGCCACTGCACCCAGCTCACAATTAACTTTTTTTTTGTATTTTTTGTAGAGACAGGATTGTAGCCACCAGGTTCAGCCCTAAGTAATTTGGAATATAATACCTAGACAATGACAGTAAGTGCATTCTTTCTGCTGCTGTTGTTGAGATGGAGTCTCACTTTGTCACCCAGGCTGGAGTGCAGTGGCATGATGTTGGCTCACTGCAACCTCCATCTCCTGGGTTCAAGCGATTTTCCTGCTTCAGCCTCCCTAGTAGCTGGGATTACAGGCGCCCACCACCACACCCGGGTAATTTTTGCATTTTTAGTAGAGACGGGTTTTCACCATATTGGCCAGGCTGGTCCTGAACTCCTGACTTCAGGTGACCCACCTGCCTCAGCCTCCCAAAGTGCTGGGATTACACATATGAGCTACTGCACCCAGTCTACAATAAGTACATTCCTTTTTTTTTTTTTTAGATGGAGTTTCAGTCTTGTTCCCAGGCTAGAGTGCAATGGCGCAGTCTCAGCTCACTACAGCCTCCACCTCCTGGGTTCAAGCAATTCTCCTGCCTCAGCCTCCCAAGCAGCTGGGATTACAGGCATGTGCCACTACGCCCATCCAATTTTTGTATTTTTTTTAGTAGAGATGGGGTTTCACCGTGTTAGCCAGGCTGGTCTTGAACTCCCAGCCTCAGGCAATCCGCCCACCTCAGCCTCCCAAAGTGCTGGGATTACAGGCGTGAGCCACTGCACCTGGCAAAGTGCATTCTTATAAAGTCCAAAACAGGCAGAACTAAGCCTGTTTAGAAATGTATACGTGGTGCAGCTGGGCATGGTAGCTCATTCCAGTAATCCCAGCAGGTCGGGAGGCTAAGGCAGGAGTATCGCTTGAGCTCAGGAGTTCAAGACCAGCCTGGGCAAGATAGCAAGACACTGTTTCTACAAAAAAAAAAAAAAATTAAAAATTAGTTGGGTGTGGTGGCATGCATGTGTAGTCCCAGCTACTCTGGAGGCTGAGATGGGAGGATTGCTTGGTGCTCAGGAGGCTGAGGCTACAATCAACTATGATTGCACCACTGCACTCCAGCCTCAGGTACAGAGCAAGACCCTATCTCAAAATGAAATAACACAAAATAAAATAAAACCAATAGAAAATGGAATGTGTTTGAATGTGATAAGGGATTGACATCTCAAGGTCAAATTCATGATTGAACTAGTGTTACATACCAAGCAAACACAGTAACTAAAATGCAACCTAATTAACTCAGTGGGGCAGAGGAGAAAGAGGGAACAGCAGTGCAGGGAAGAGTGATTGTGTTAAGTGCACGTTCAGCCGTGAACAGTGTCTACATAGCTATAGGGTACAGCCTCTGAATATCTCAGAACCGAGGCACAGTGACATGGAAGAATGAAGACAGGAAGTACACACATGCATATGTAGGAATAGCGATGTGGGCTGTAGGGAGGAGGTGGAAGAATTGTAAAGCCTCAGCCTTCAAAATGATAACAGGTAGTGCCTAAAACCAAGAAATCAGCTGGGTGTGGTGGCTCGCACCTGTAATCCCAGCACATTAGGAGGCCAAGGAGGGCAGATCACAAGGTCAGGAGTTCGAGACCAGCCTGACGAACATGGTGAAACCCTGTCTCTACTAAAAAGACAAAAATTAGCCGGGCTTGGTGGCACGTGACTGTAATCCCAGCTACTCAGGAGGCTGAGGCAGGAGAATTGCTTGAACCTGGGAGGCGGAGGTTGCGGTGAGCCGAGATTGCACCACTGCCCTCCTGCCTGGGTGATAGAGGAAGACCCTGCCTCAGAAAACAAGAAAAGAACCAGGCGCGGCGGTTCGCCCCTGTAATCCTAGCACTTTGAGAGACTGAGTCAGGTGGATCACCCGAGGCCAGGAGTTTGAGGCCAGCCTGACCAACATGGATAAACTGTCTCTATTAAAAATACAAAAAGTTAGCCGGATGTGGTTGTGGGCACCTGTAATCCCAGCTACTCGGGGGCCTGAGGTGGAAAAATCGCTTGAAACTGGGAGGCAGAGGTTGTGGTGAGCCGAGGTCGTGCCGAAACTCCATCTCAAAAAAGAAAAAGAAGGCCCGGTGCAGGGCCTCACACCTACAATCACAGCATGTTTTGAGGCCGAGGCAGGCAGATCACCTGAGGCCAGGAGTTCAAGATCATCCTGGCCAACCTGGTGAAACCCTGTCTCTACTAAAAATACAAAAATTAGCCAGGAGTGGTGGTGGGTGCCTGCAATCCCAGCTACTTAGGAGGCTAAGGCAGGAGAATCACTTGAACCCAGGAAGCGGAGGTTGCAGTGAGCTGAGATGGCACCACTACCTTCTATCCAGGGTAACAGAGCCGGACTCTCATCTCAAAAAAAAAGTCCAACTGTGCTTTCACATGTGGCTTGCCTTCTTACACGCAGGCTGTGTGGCTTTCAGTCCCCTCTGAGCCTGAGCCTACCCTCCTGCCACTGCAGTGCAGGCAACAGGCATGTAAGTAAAGCAGCCATCTGCAAAGCGGTTCCCCAGCCCTGATTGTTCCCTCTTCATCCATTAGAGTTACCCTTGCTGTTCGGGCCACCCCGACTGAGGTGAGGCTGAGGCTCAGATATCCCAGAGCCCAGTAGAGCTTTTCCCACTTTGCCCTTCCCAAACTCCATCCACAGAATCAATGAGCATTTGCCAAAAAAAAAAAAAAAAAAAAAAAAAGGTGGTTGTTTCATGCCATTAAATTTTAGGATCATTTACCACACATTCGTAAATAAATGAAACAAAAGCCAAGGGAAAAAGTAGTGTGTCATTGTGTATTAACGTACTCGAGGTGAGTAAGACAAAGTCAATGACTATTAGGATGCTGAATTAATCATAGGATGCTAAATTAATGAACAATTTTCTCATTACATGTACTGAATATTTATCTATGTTCCAATACTGAACTAATAGGTATCATTTCAAGAATATCCAACCTCCTCTCGCCTCCCCCAAACACCAGCCACTCCTTCCTCCCTCTGGGGTCCCGATGAAGAAGCAATTAGAATAGCATTTGTAGGAGCTGAAGTGGCTGCACAGGAAGTTCTGTGATAACAGAAGATGTAAGAAGAGCCTCCTAACCCAGGGATAAACACAAAGCCGCTGCAAACCTATGAAAACAGTGTAGGCGCGGCTGTAACTCGGAATGAGCTGAGATTACAAAACATGCTATATAGACAACAAAAGGGCTTTGATAGCTATATCTGTAGCAAGAAAAAAAGGAAGAAATAGGCCCACTGCTTAGGGTAGATGTTGTAATATGAACAGATGACCAAGGGGAAGCAGAAGCTCTCCACTTTCTTTTCTTTTTTTTTTTTTTTTTTAGGCGGAGTCTTGCTCTGTCTCACAGGCTGGAATGATGCAGTGGCTTGATCTCCGCTCATTGCAACCTCCACCTCCCGGGTTCAAGTGAATCTCCTGCATCGGCCTCCCGAGTAGCTAGGACAACAAGCGCCCGCCACCATGCCGAGCTAATTTTTGTATTTTTTTGTAGAGACGGGGTTTCACCATATTTGCCAGGCTAGTCTCAAGCTCCTGACCTTGTGATCCACCGGCCTCAGCCTCCCAAAGTGCTGGGATTACAGGCGTGAGCCTCACCGGGCCACTCCGCTTTCATTTGTTTTTTCTTTTTTCTGAGACAGACTCTCTTGCTCTGTTGCAAAGGCTGAAGTGCAGTGATGCAATCATAGCTCACGGCATCCTCCACCTTCCAGGCTCCAGGGATCCCTGAAGTAGCTGAGACTACAGGCACACACTGCCATACTCGGCTTATTTATTTGTTTGTTTGTTTCTTTATAGAGCTGAAGTCTCCCTATGTTGCCCAGGCTAGTTTTGAACTCTTGGACCAGCCAGGCACAGTGGCTCATGCCTGTAATCCCAGCATGCTGGGAGGCCGAGGTGAGAGGATCACTTGAGGTCAGGAGTTCAAAACCACCAGCTTGGCCAACGTGGTGAAACACCATCTCCACTAAACATACAAAAGTTAGCTGGGCGTGGTGGCACACGCCTATAATCCAAGCTACTTGAGAGGCTGAAGGACTAGAATTGCTTGAAACCAGGAGGCGGAGGCTGTAGCGAGCTAAGTTTGTACCACTGCACTCTAGCCTGGGTGACAGAGCAAGACTCTTAAAGAACAAACAAACAAAAACAAACAAACAAAAAACTGGGCTCAAGGGTTTCACCTGTCTCAGCCTCCCAAAGTCCTGGGATTACAGGCATGAACCACTGTGCCCAGCCTGGTTTGTGCTTTCTTTTTTCTTTTTTTTTTTTTTTGACACGGAGTCTCGCTCTGTGGCCAGGCTGGAGTGCAGTGGTGCGATCTCAGCTCACTGCAACTTCCATCTCAAGTGATTCTCCCACCTCAGCCTCCCAAGTAGTTGGGACTAAAGGTGTGCACCACCATGCCCAGCTACTTTTTGTATTTTTAGTAGGGACGGGGTTTCACCATATTGGCCAAGTTGGTCTCAATCTATTGACCTTGTGATCCGCCTACTTCAGCCTCCCAAAGTGCTGGGATTACAGGCGTGAGCCACCACGCCCAGCCTATGTTTTTCTATAAAAGGAATGGCAGTCAAGATTAAAATGCTTTTTTTTCCCTTAGAAATGTCTTCTGCCAGATTAAAATGCTTTAAGGGCTATACTTAAGTGGAAATTGAAGCCTCAAAGAAGTAAGAATGATAATAGGACACTAACTCAACTGAAATGTCCAAGACCCCAGATCTGGATGCAATCCATCCCTCAAAATGCTGAAAGGCACTATAGATAACGGTTTGGAATCACTGCAGACCTCTTCTGAGAAATTTTAGAAAATGGGGAAAGTACTGGGGATAGGCAAATCTTGTCGTCGCGTTCAAGGAATTTTAAAAAGTGGCTGGAGGCCGGGCGCAATGGCTCACGCCTGTAATCCCAGCACTTTGGGAGGCTGAACTGGGTGGATCTCTTGAGGTCAGGAGTTCGAGACCAGCCTGGCCAACATGGTAAAACCCCATCTCTACCAAAACGTACAAAAGTTAGCCAGGCATGGTGGTGCACACCTATAATCCCAGCTACTTGGAAGGTCAAGGCAGAAGAATCGCATGAACCCAGGAGGTGGAGGTTGCAGTGAGCAGAGATCACACCACTGCACTCCAACCTGGGTGACAGAGCAAGACCCTGTCTCAAAAAATAAAGTTAACTTAAATAAATAAATAAATATTGCCCTAGTCCCAGCCTGCGCTCTCCAGCTCTGTTGCAACCTTGAAAAATAACAGCTCACATTCTCAGCGCAAGCTGGTGGCCCCCGAGGGAGTAAATTGAAGCTGGAGTTCTTTCAAAGTTGTGTTCCCAAAGAACTGTCATTACTGGAGCTGTCTTGAGGTTCCCTGGAAGACCCCACTTTTGAGTCCATCTGTATTTGACCTCACTTGGAGCTCGACCAGTGCAAAAGGCCTTCTCCCCAGGAGGCATTCGTCAGAAACAATTACTGGCAAGTTTTTTGTTTTGTTTTGTTTTTTCAGGGAGACTTCACTGGATAACAAGTAGGATTTTTTTTTTTTTTTTTTTTTTTTTTTTTTTGAGACGAAGTCTCACTCTGTCGCCCACGCTGGAATGCCATGACATAATCTCAGCTCACTGCAAACTCTGCTTCCCAGGTTCGAGCAATTCTCCTGCCTCAGCCTCCTGAGTAGCTGGAATTACAGACGTGCACTACCAGGCCCACTACCAGCCTAGCCGACCCCATCTAGAGATGGGGTTTCACCAAGTTGGCTAGGCTGGTCTTGATCTCCTGACCCCAGGTGATCTACCCACTTTGACCTCCTAAAGTGCTGGATTACAGTTGTGAGCCACCACGCCCGGCTGATAACAGGTAGGAATTTTAACTTTGAGAGGGCCTGAAGTGGTAGACAGGCGTTGGGGCAAACAATAGACTAACCCAAAAGCCTGAAAGGCAAAGATGAGGATGTGGTTTAGATCTGTGTCCCCACCCAAATCTCAGGTCCCATTGCAATCCCCAGTGTTGGCGGTGGGACCTGGTGTGAGATGATTGGCACGCACCTACTACTAATTCCAGCTACTCAGGAGGCTGAGGCAGGAGAATCACTTGAACCTAGGAGATGGAGGTTGCAGTGAGCCAAGACTGCGCTACTGCACTCTAGTTTAGGCAACAGAGTGAGACTACGTCTCAATAAAAAATAAAATTAGGGCCGGGCGCGGTGGCTCATGCCTGTAATCCCAGCACTTTGGGAGGCTGACACAGGTGGATCACAAGGTCAAGAGATCGAGACCATCCTGGTCAACATGGTGAAACCCCGTCTCTTTTTCTTTTTCTTTTCTTTTTTTTTTTTTTTTTTTGAGACGGAGTTAAGCTCTTGTTACCCAGGCTGGAGTGCAATGGCGCGATCTCGGCTCATGGCAACCTCTGCCTCCTGGGTTCAAGCAATTCTCCTGCCTCAGCCTCCTGAGTAGCTGAGATTACAGGCACGCGCCACCATGCCCAGCTAATTTTTTTTTTGTATCTTTAGTAGAGACAGGGTTTCACCATGTTGACCAGGATGGTCTTGATCTCTTGACCTCGTGATCCACCCACCTCGGCCTCCCAGAGTGCTGGGATTACAGGCTTGAGCCACCGCGCCCAGCCACCCCGTCTCTACTAAAAATACAAAACTTAGCTGGGCATGGTGGTGCACCCCTGTAGTCTCAACTACTCGGGAGGCTGAGGCAGGAGAATTGCTTGAACCCAGGAGGCAGAGGTTGCGGTGAGCCGAGATCGCGCCACTGCACTCCAGCCTGGGTAACAAGAGTGAAACTCCATCTCAAAATAAATAAATAAAATAAAATAAAAAAGAAAATAATAATAAAAGTAAATAAAATTAAATGGTTTTTTTTTTTTTTTTGTCTATTATATGACATTAGGATAATTCCCAGAAACTTTCAGTGTTTTGTTTGTTTTTTATGGTTTTACCAGCTTTGCTTGTTTTGCTGGGGAACAGATCCACAGAGCTCCAGCACTGTCGTCTCAGAGCTTCGATGTCCCCTAGTGTATTAATCCATTCTTGCATTGCTATAAATACCTGAGCCGGGGTTACTTATTTATTTATTTATTTTCTACCCAAATCAAAAGGATACCTGGGTAATTTATAAAAGAAAGAGGTTTAATTGGTTCATGGTTCTGCAGGCTGTACAGGGAACATGATGGTGGCATCTCCCTGGCTTCTGGGTAGGCCCCAGGAAACTTACAGTCATGGTGGAAGTTGAAGGGAGAACAGGCACATCACGTGGCTGGAGCAGGAGCAGGAGAGCAAGGGGAGAAAGGGGGGGGGAAGAGAGAGGAGAGAAGAAGGGGAAAGGGGAGGGGAAGGGAAGAGGAGAGAGGGAAAAGGAGCGGGGAGGGAGAGAAGAGAGGGGAGGGGGAGAGGGGAGAAGGGAGGAGAACGAGGGAGGGGGAGGGGAGAAGGGAGAGGAGAGGGGGGAGAGGTGCCACATACTTTTATGTATTTATCTTATTTTTAATCATTTATTTGTTTATTTTGAGATGGAATCTCACTTTGTTGCCCAGGCTGGAGTGCAGTGGCGTGATCTCGGCTCACTACAACCTCCGTCTCCTGGGTTCAAGTGATTCCTCTGCCTTGGCCTCCCGAGTAGCTGGGACAACAGGCATTCGCCAGGATGCCTGGCTAAATTTTGTATTTTTAATAGAGACGGGGTTTCACCATGTTGGTCAGGATGGTCTCAAACTCCTGACCTCAGTTGGTCCGCCTGCCTTGACTTCCCAAAGTGTTAGGATTACAGATGTGAGCCACCGTACCCAGCCTGAATAAACTTTATTCAAGGCCGGGCGCGGTGGCTCACGCCTGTAATCCCAGCACTTTGGGAGGCCGAGGCGGGTGGATCACGTGGTCAAGAGATCGAGACCATCCTGGTCAACAAGGTGAAACCCCGTCTCTACTAAAAATACAAAAAATTAGCTGGGCATGGTGGCACGTGCTTGTAATCCCAGCTACTCAGGAGGCTGAGGCAGGAGAATTGCCTGAACCCAGGAGGCGGAGGTTGCAGTGAGCCGAGATCGCGCCATTGCACTACAGCCTGGGTAACAAGAGTGAAACTCCATCTCAAAACAAACAAACAAACAAACAAACAAAAAAACTTTATTCAAGAAAATCTACTAAAACTCAGCTGGGCACAGTGGCTCACGCCTGTAATCCCAGCAGTTTGGGAGGCCAAGGTGGGCAAATCACCTGAGGTCAAGAGTTCGAGACCAGCCTGGCCAACATGGTGAAACCCCGTCTCAAAAAAAAAAAAAAAAAAGAAAAGAAAAGAAAGAAAATCTACTAAAACTCAGTAAGAACAGGGAGAATCTGTGGCATTGAATTCTATTACTATTTTTTTCTTTTGAGACAATTTTCATGATTTTTTTTTTTTCTTTTTTGAGACGGAGTTTCGCTCTTGTTACCCAGGCTGGAGTGCAATGGCGAGATCTCGGCTCACCGCAACCTACACCTCCTGGTTCAGGCAATTCTCCTGCCTCAGCCTCCTGAGTAGCTGGGATTACAGGCATGCGCCACCATGCCCAGCTAATTTTTTTGTATTTTTAGTAGAGACGGGGTTTCACCATGTTGACCAGGATGGTCTCGATCTCTTGACCTCGTGATCCACCTGCCTCGGCCTCCCAAAGTGCTGGGATTACAGGCATGAGCCACCGAAGATGCGGTCTCACTGTGTTGCACAGGCTGGTCTCAAACTCCTTGGCTCAAGCAATTCTGCCTCGGCCTCCCACAGCGCTGAGATTACAAGCATTGTTACCAGTGGAAGGTATCCAAGTTACTGGTGACAAATCTGTATGGGCCTGCAGCAACCTCAATTCTTGCCTCCACAGAAGAAAGAATTTAACTGCAGGGCATAAGGCAGAAAAAGAGACCAAGGCAAGTTTCAGAACAGGAGTGGAAGATTATCTGAAAAGGCTTTAGAACAGGAAAGAAGGTAAGTACACTTGGAAGAGACTCAAGTGGGCACCAACATTAAATGTGGTGTTCAACCTTGATCCTAGGATTTTATAGGTTGGCCCCTTTCCCATGATTCTGCCCTCAGGATAGGCTGCCCACATGCACAGTGCCCTCCTTGCCCTGGGAAGGTGAGCATGCATAGTGTATGTAGGAAGTCGTATGCATGCCCATCTGAGGTTTTCTTCCCTTTTCCGGTGGTCTGCCCCCAGAAGTCATGCTCCACCATTTTGTCTGTTTTTTTGTTTTGTTTTGTTTTGAGATGGAGTTTCACTCTTGTTGCCCAGGCTAGAGTACAGTGGCCCGATCTCAGCTCACTGCAACCTCCACCCTCCAGGGTTCAGGCAACTCTCCTCCTTCAGCCTCCTGTGTAGCTGGGATTACAGGTGCCCGACACCATGCCCGGCTAATTTTGTATTTTTAGTAGAGATGGGGTTTCACCATGTTGGCCAGGCTGGTCTCGAACTCCTAACCTCAGGTGATCCACCTGCCTCGGCCTCCCAAAGTGCTGGGATTACAGGCATGAGCCACTGCTCCTGGCCCATTTTGTTTCTTAACGGACATGCCCAGGAAGTTGCTTCTCCCTGCTGTCTGCATTCAATTCTCACTCTAATGTAACAGCTGTGGACCATCAGGAGATTGTCTCTGTCTGGTGCTGGCTGCCGAATTATTAATAACATTTAGAGAGGCAATGTGATAATTGTTGAACCTTCACTTGACATTCCTGGTGGGTGGGGAAGAGCCCTCTCCAGCCCCACTCATGCCTGTTTAACTACCTGTAACATTATGAGCCACTGTGCCAGGCCACCTGTGGCATTTAAACCAGGAGGACCAACTGTGTCCTGACTGCCCTCTCCCGACAGTTCAGCTGGGAGGAAACTCCTCTCTGAGTAAACATGGCCAAGATGAGAGGCTCCCTCTCCCCTCAGCTGCCAATCAAGGCTTACCATATCTCACCAGGAAGAGCATGCTGCCAGCATTTTTCATTCCCTCCAACTCCAAATTGAAGAGGCTACATTTCTGGTGAATGTGGTGAAGAAGTAGGGCACTCCTTTCCTCCAGCCAGCACTCACTCACCCCATAGGTGAAGGCTCTACCATTGGTGACCGTCTGAGAATACTGCGACCATAATCACATGCCTCCCAGCTTGCTCATGGAGCAGCGATCCCATGCTGGGAGGAGCAAACCATGAAGACCAGAGCCTACTGCTCCACCAGTGTCCAGAATAGGGGCTCAGAGGCTTTGCCTAGGGGAACAGACAGTTCATAAAAGACCCAAGGGCCAGGCACAGTGGCTCACACCTGTAACTTGGGAGGCCAAGGTGGGTGGATCACCTGAGGTCAGGAGCTCAAGACCAGCCTGGCCAACATGGTGAAAACCCATCTTGACTAAAAATATGAAAATTAGCTGGGCATGGTGGCACACACCTGTAATCCCGGCTACTTGAGAAGCCGAGGCAGGAGAACTGCTTGAACCTGGGAGACAAGATTATTGAACCTGGGAGGCAGAGGTTGCAGAGACCCAAGTTCGCACCATTGCACTCCAGCCTGGGCAACAAAAGCAAAACTCCATCAAAAAAAAAAAAAAAAAAAAAAAAACGCCCCCCCACCACACACACAAAAACAAAGTCAAGGGTGAGTGGTCATGCGGGAGGGACGGCCGGGCTGGGCCAGGGGCAGCAGGGTTGGCTGGGTCACATGGGGGGTCCAGGGCTTCACCCTCACGCCGGCCCGCTGCCCCCAGGACTGTTCCTCATGATCCTGCACCACAAGACCACCATCTACACGGACACCAAGGAGTCCAGCACGGTGTTCAAGCTGAAGCGCATCGTGCCGCCCAATAAGCAGCAGATGTATAAGGATGACCAACTCCTGGATGATAGCAAGACACTGGGTGAGTGTGGCTTCACCATCAAACAGCACGGCCACAGGCCCCAGCCAGATTGAGGCCTGCCTTCCAGACTGATAACACCTCTGAGGCCCAGTGTATCCAGCCGTTCTCCAGCCCACCCTGGCTGCCTGATACGATGAAGCCCCAGGACTCGGGAAGCAGTGCCAATGTACAAGCTGTGCAGTGAGGAACCCCAAGAGGCCCATTCCCCCAATAAAAGAGATTTGGGAGTCAAAAAATAAAAATAATAAAAATAAAAGAGACTCTTGGAAGCAGCAAGAGAAAAACAACTCATTGAGTATAAGGAAACTCCCACGAGATTGACAATTGATTTCTCATCAAAAGTGGAAGCCAGCAGGTAGTGGGATGACACATTCAAAGTACAGTTGACTCTTGTCTCTGTGGTGGCTATAGTCCACAAAGTTACCCCAAACACTGAGTTAGAGAACACTAAACATTGCCCCTAGTGGGAATACAGGGCAAAGTTCCTGCCAGCCTCCGGCCACCACACCTTTATCAACCAACCAGTTCGTGGCCGGGCGTTCCGTGCGTTTCTGTTTTGTGTTTCGTTTGTTTTTTGTAGGTCTTGCTCTGCCGCACAGGCTGGAGCGCAGTGGTACAATCAGAGCTCACTGCAGCCTTGAACTCCTAGGCTCAAGCAATCCTCCTGTCTCAGCCTCCCGAGTAGCTGGCATTACAGGTGTGCATCATCACATCCAGTTAATTTTTTAAAAAAATATTTTCATAGGCCGGGCGCGGTGGCTCAAGCCTGTAATCCCAGCACTTTGGGAGGCCGAGGCGGGTGGATCACGAGGTCAAGGGATCGAGACCATCCTGGTCAACACGGTGAAACCCCGTCTCTACTAAAAATACAAAAAATTAGCTGGGCATGGTGGCGCGTGCCTGTAATCCCAGCCACTCAGGAGGCTTAGGCAGGAGAATTGCCTGAACCCGGGAGGCAGAGGTTGCGGTGAGCCAAGATCGCGTCATTGCACTCCAGCCTGGGTAACAAGAGCGAAACTCCGTCTCAAAAAAAAGAAAAAAAAAAAATATTTTCATAGAGATAGGGCCTCTCTATGTTGCCCAGGCTGGGCTTGAACTCCTGGCCCCAAGTGATCCTCCCTTCTTGGCCTCCCACAGTGCTGGGATTATAGACATTATACCACTCTTGGTCTATGTGGGTTTCTGCTTCAAGACACCTTATTGGCTGGGCCCGGTGCCTCACTCCTGTAATCCCAACACTTTCGGAGGCCGAGGCGGGTGGATCACCTGAGGTCAGGAGTTTGAGACCAGCCTGGCCAACATGGTGAAACCCCATCTCTACTAAAAATACAAAAATTAGCTGGGCATGTTGGCAGGCGCCTGTAATCCTAGATATTCAGGAGGCTGAGACAGGAGAATTGCTTCAACCTGGGAGGGAGAGGCTGTAGTAAGCTGTGATTGCACCACTGAACTCCAGCCTGGGCAAGAGTGAGACCGTCTTTAAAAAAAAAAAAAAGTAATGAGCCGGGTGCGGTGGCTCAAGCCTGTAATCCCAGCACTTTGGGAGGCCGAGGCAGGTGGATCATGAGGTCAAGAGATCGAGACCATCCTGGTCAACATGGTGAAACCCCGTCTCGACTAGAAATACAAAAAATGAGCTGGGCATGGTGGCGCGTGCCTGTAATCCCAGCTACTCAGGAGGCTGAGGCAGGAGAATTGCCTGAACCCAGGAGGCGGAGGTTGTGGTGAGCCGAGATCGCGTCATTGCACTCCAGCCTGGGTAACGAGAGTGAAACTCCGTCTCAAAAAAAAAAAAAGAAAAAAAAAAGTAATGGCAAAAACCGCAAATTACTTTTGGGTATTTTTTTGGTTGGTTGGTTGGCTGGTTTTGAGACAGGGTCTCGCTCTGTCACCCAGGCTGGAGTATAGTGATGTAATCTGGGCTCACTGCAACCTCTGTCTCCTGGGTTCAATCGATTCTCTTGCTGTAGCCTCCCAAGTAAAGTAGCTGGGACTACAGGCACCTGCCACTACACCCCAATAATTTTGTATTTTTAGTAGACACGGGGTTTCATCATGTTGGTCAGGCTGGTCTCAAACTCCTGACTTCAAGTGAGCCACCCGCCTTGGCCTCCCAAAGTGCTGGGATTACAGCATGAGCCACCGTGCCCAGCCCAAAATTACTTTTGCACCAACCCAATATAAGAGGGCTTCAAAGGGAAGACATCAGCATAATGGCCTTCAAGAAACCGTACAATCTAAACTGAACATGGTGGCATGCATCTGTAATCCCAGCTACTCAGAAGACTAAAGCAACAGGATTGCTTGAGGCCAGGAGTTTCAGACCAGCCTGAAAACATAGCTCTGAAATAATTTTTAAAAATCAGCCAGGTGTGTTGGTCTGTGCCTGTAGTCACAACTACTCAGCAAGCTGAAGTTGAGGCTGCAGTGAGCTATGATCAGGCCACTGCACTCCAGCCTAGGTGACAGAGTAAGAACCTGCCTCTAAAAAAGATAAAAGATAAAATAAAAAAAATAAGGCCAGGCATGATGGCTCATGCCTATAATCCCAGCACTTTGGGAGGCCGATGTGGGCAGATCACGCGGTCAGGAGTTCGAGACAAACCTGGCCAACAAGCTGAAAGCCTGTCTCTACTAAAAATATGAGAAATAGCTGGGTGTGGTGGCATGTGCCTGTAATCCCAGCCCCTCAGGAGTCTGAGGTAGGAGAATCACTTGAACCTGGGAGGTGGAGGTTGTAGTGAGCAGACATGGCCCCACTGCGCTCCAGCCTGGATGACAGAGCAAGACTTCATCTCGGAAAAAGCTGTATATATATTAGCTGTGTGTGGTGGTGGACACCTGTAAGTGGGTGGTGGACGCCTGTAAGACGCCTCCCAGCTACTTGGGGGCTGAGGCAGGAGAATCGTTTGAACCTGGGAGGTGGAGTTTGCAGTGAGCCGAGATTGCACCACTGCGCTCCAGCCTGGATAGAGCAAGACTTTGTCTCAATAAATAAATAAATAAAATTGCACAGTCTAGTAAGGAGGGCAAGATGAGTACATAAGCAGATATTTGGTATTTGCCCCAAGGCATGAAAAAGGTACGGATACACCCCGTGGAGCTGCTGGATATCAGGAAACCTCTCTTAAAGAGGCGCCATTTGAACTGATCCTGGCAACGGAAAGGATTCCTTTCATGGAAGCATACACCCCACAAACGGGCATCCCAAATAACAGAAACAGCATGAGCACGGATATGCAGAAGGAGGACGTGCATGAGGTGCAAGCCGCTGAGAAATTCTGTTTAGCTAAAGCAAAAGGTTCATCTAGGAAACTAGTCTGAAAAGATAGATTTGGGGGCCAGACGCAGTGGCTCATGCCTGCAGTCCCAGCCACTTGGGAGGCTGAGACCAGAGGATTGCTTGAGCCCAGGAGGTCAAGGCTACAGTGAGCTATGATCGTGCCACTACACCCCAGCCTGATTGACAGAGCGCGACCCCATCAACAGGGCCTTGAATGTTGAGAAAAGAATTTGGACTTCGTTTGGTAGTTAATAGGAGGAATTAGGCCAGGAGCTGTGGCTCATACCCATAATCCCAGCACTTTGAGAGGCTGAGGCGGGCAGATCACAAGGTCAGGAGTTCTAGACCAGACCAACATGGTGAAACCCCATCTCTACTAAAAATACAAACATCAGCCAGGCGTGGTGGCACACACCTGTAATCCCAGCTACTCAGGAGGCTGAGGCAGGAGAATCGCTTGAACCCAGAAGGTGGAGGCTGCAGTGAGCCAATATCATGACACTGCCCTCCAGCCTGGGTGACAGCAGGAGACTCTGTCTCAAAAAAACTAGTAACCAGTAAGAGTCAAATCTGAGTCTTGCATTACAAGGGACAAAGACAGGGAGAGAGACACAGAGGAAAGAGCTTTCCTTTGCTGGAGTTACTGAAAAAATCAGACACGAATCTGCAAGTACTGGCTGCCATCTGGCTGCTCTCTGAGAGGAGGAGGTGGCTGAGAATGGAACAACTCAGAAGAAAGCCGACCTAAGGGAGGGATCAAAGTCCTAATGATACTGTTTGAGATTGTGGAGCCAACTGTGCCTTCATAGTCAGGAAACCAAAGCGCTTCCTTTCTTGCTTTGAGCTGGGTCTTTGACGACTTGTTACCAAAAGACTCCTGCCTACTATAAGCTCATCAGAGCTGTGTTTTAGGCATATCTGAGGAGGAAGGAAACAGACAGAAAAGAATTTAGTTAAGACCAGGCTGGAGCCGGGTGCAGTGGCTCATGTCTATAATCCCAGCATTTTGGGAGGCTAAGGGGGGCGGATCACAAAGTCAGGAGTTTGAGACCAGCCTGAACAACATGGTGAAACCCCATCTCTACTAAAAATACAAAAATTAGCCAGACGTGATGGTGGGCACCTGTAATCCCAGCTACGTGGGAGGCAGAGGCAGGCTTGAACCTGGGAGGCGGAGATTGCAGTGAGCCAAGATCGTGCCACTGCACTCCATCTCAAAAATAAAAATACAAAAAGAATTAGCCAGATACGGTGTTGTGTACCTGCAGTGCCAGCTACTTGGGAGGCTGAGGAAGGGGAATCATTTGAGTCTGGGAGGTCAAGGCTACAGTGAGCTATGATCACACCAACGCACTCCAGCCTAGGTAACAGAGTGAGACCCTGTCTCAAAAAAAGGAAAGAAATGAAAAGAAAGGCCAGGTGCCATGGCTCACACCTGTACCTGTGATCCCAGCACTTTGGGAGGCCAAGGCAGGCAGATTGCTTGAGACCAGGAATTCAAGACCAGCCTGGGTAACAAGATGAACGACGTCTCTACCAAAAAAATACAAAAATTAGCTGCCTGTGGTGGTGCATTCTGTGGTCCCAGCTACTTAAGAGGCTCAGGTGGGAGGATTGCTTGAACCCAGGAGGCAGAGGTTGCAGTGAGCCGAGACTGCGCTGCTGCACTCCGGTCTGGGTGACACAGCAAAACTCTGTCTCAGAAAAAAAAAAAAAGAAAGAAAGAAAGAAGAGAGCCGGGCGCGGTGGCTCAAGCCTGTAATCCCAGCACTTTGGGAGGCTGAGGCGGGCGGATCACGAGGTCAAGAGATAGAGACCATCCTGGTCAACATGGTGAAACCCTGTCTCTACTAAAAAATACAAAAAAAAATTAGCTGGGCATGGTGGCACGTGCCTGTAATCCCAGCTACTCAGGAGGCTGAGGCAGGAGAATTGCCTGAACCCAGGAGGCGGAGGTTGAGGTGAGCCGAGATCGCGCCATTGCACTCCAGCCTGGGTAACAAGAGCGAAACTGTCTAAAAAAAAAAAAAAAAAGAAAGAAGAAAGAGAAAAAGAGAAAGAAAGCAGGAGGGAGGGAGGGAGGGAAGGAAGGGAGGGAGGGAGGGACAGAGGGAGGGGAGGGAGGGAAGGGAGGGAGGGAGGGATGGAGGGAGGGAAGGCAGGGAAGGAGGGAGGGAGGGAGGGAAGGAAGGGAGGGAGGGAGGGACAGAGGGAGGGGAGGGAGGGAAGGGAGGGAGGGAGGAAGGGGAGAGAGAAAAAGAAAGAAAGGTAAGTTAATACAATAGTAACGATATAATACAATAGTAAAGGCAAAGTGACATGAAAATCACAAGGAAACATCAGACAAACCCAATCTTAGGGATAGTCTACAAAATAACTGACCTGTAATCTTCAGAAGTCCAAGGTCATGAAAGATCAAAATGCTACTACTAATAATAAGAAGTCTAAAGAACATTTCAGGCCAGGCATGGTGGCTCACGCCTGTAATCCCAGCACTTTAGGAAGCCGAGGCGGGCGGGTCACTTGAGACCAGCCTGGGCAACATGGTGAAACCCTGTTTCAACAAAGAAAATACCAGAATTAGCTAAGCCTGGTGATACACGATTGTGGTCCCAGCTATTCGGGAGGCTGAGGTGGGAGGATCATTTGAGCCTGGGAGGTAGAGGGTACAGTGAGCCATGACCATACCACTGCACTCCAGCCTGGGCAACCAGGCATGACACTGTCTTTAAAAAAGAAAAAAAAAAAAGCCAGACCTTGAAAATCACAAAAAGATAATAACTGGTTTAAGATTTAATCTGGGACCAGCTGAAGTGCCACATGCCTGTAATCTCAGCACTCTGAAAGGCCGAGATGAGAGGATCACTTGAGCCTAGAAATTTGAGACCAGACTGGACAACATTATTAGTCATACCTCATCTCTACAAAAAAATATAATTAGCTAAACCAGGTGCAGTGGCTCACACCTGTAATCCCAACACTCTGGGAGCTAAGGTGGGCAGATCACTTGAGGTCAGGAGTTCAAGACCTTCCTGGCCAACATGGTGAAACCCCATCTCTCTACTAAACATACAAAAATTAGCCAGGCATGGTGGGTCATGCCTGTAATTCCAGCTACTGGGAAGGCTGAGGCAGGAGAATCGCTTGAACCTGGGAGGTAGAGGTCACGGTGAGCTGAGATTTCACCACTGCACTCCAGCCTGGGCAACAGAGCAAGGCTACCATCTCAAAGAAAAAAAAAAATTAGCTCTGCATGGTGGTGTGTGCCTGTAATCCCAGCTACTCAGGAGGCTGAGGTGGGAAGATCACTTGAGCCTAAAAGTTGGAGCCTGCAGTGAGCCATGATCTTGCCATTGCACTCCAGCCTGGGTGACAGAGTGAAACTCCATCTCGGAAGAAAAAAAGAGAGAGAGAGAAGGAAAGGAAGGAAGGAAGGGAGGGAGGGAGGGAGGGAGGGAGGAAGGAAGGAAGGAGAGAAATCCCAGCCCAGTCCTCCAAGGATATGCCAACCACAGTCACTAGAGGGGAATCTCAGTCACACTCTGAGCTTCCAACAGCAGGAGGTGGCAGCCTGTCGCTCTGAAACACCAGCCTTTCCTGTGCCGGGAAAGTCACTCCCACTCAGCAAACCTGGCTCCGTGCTGAACTCCATGGTGTTTTCTCTGAGTCACTATATTCTCCTGCAGCTGCAAAATGATCTGGCAAAAGTCCCTCCAGGGCTTTTTCTGCTTACTGAGTAACATCCAAACTCCTTGCCAGAATACAGAGCCTTCCTCCATCTGGCCCAATCTACCTCTCCAGCCCGAACCCCCATGATTTGTTCACAGCAGCCACGCTGGACAAAACATGCTTTGCCTCTATGCCTCGGCTCACCCCGATCCTTCTCCATCATGGCTTTCTTCAGTCCCGACCTTCTGCAACCCTACTTTTTCTTTTCCTCTTTTTGTTTTTTTGTTTCTTGCTTTTGAGATGGAGTTTTGCTCTGTTGCCCAGGCTGGAGTGCAGTGGCGTGATCTCAGCTTACCACAACCTCCACCTCTCGGGTTCAAGCGATTCTCCTGCCTCAGCCTCCCAAGTAGCTGAGATTACAGGCACGTGTCACCAAACACCCGGTTAATTTTTGTATTTTTAGAAGAGTCGGGGTTTCACCATGTTGGTCTGGCTGGTCATGAACTCCTGACCTCAGGCAATCTGCCTGCCTCAGCCTCCCAAAGTGCTTGGATTACAGGCATGTGCCACTGCAACTGACCTACTTTTTCCTTTCTTTTCTTTTCTTTTCTTTTTCTTTGGAGACAGAGTCTTGCTCTGTAGCCCAGGCTGGAGTGCAGTGGCACAATCTTGGCTCACTGCAACCTCCTCCTTCCAGGACCCAGTTCAAGCAATTCTCTTGCCTCAGCCTCCCGAGTAGCTGGGATTACAGGTATGTGCCACCATGCCCAGCTAATTTTTGTACTTTTAGTAGAGACAGGGTCTCACCGTGTTGACTAGGCTGATCTTGAATTCCTGACCTTGTGATCCACCTGCCTCGGCCTCCTAAAGGGCTGGGATTACAGGCATGAGCCACCGCACCCAGCCTACTTTTGCTTTTTTTATTTTTGTGTTATAGAGACAGTGTCTCCCTCTGTTGCCCAGGCTGAAGTGCTGTGGTGCAATCATAGCTCACAGCAGCCTTGACCTCCTGGGCTCAAGCGAGTCTCCTACCTCTGGAGTAGCCAGGACCACAGGCACGCATCACCACACGCAGCTAGTTTTTGTCTTTTTTTGCATAGACGGAGTCTTCCTATGTTGCCCAGAGTAGTCTCAAACTCCTGGTCTCAAGGGATCCTCCTGCCTTGGACTCTCAAAGTGCTGGGATTACCAGTGTGAGCCACCACACCTGGCCTGTGTATTTATTATTTTATTTTATTTTATTTTATTTTTTTTTGAGACGGAGTTTCGCTCTTGTTACCCAGGCTGGAGTGCAATGGCGCGGTCTCGGCTCACCGCAACCTCCGCCTCCTGGGCTCAGGCAATTCTCCTGCCTCAGCCTCCTAAGTAGCTGGGATTACAGGCACGCGCCACCACGCCCAGCTAGTTTTTTGTATTTTCAGTAGAGACGGGGTTTTACCATGTTGACCAGGATGGTCTCGATCTCTCGACCTCGTGATCCACCCGCCTCGGCCTCCCAAAGTGCTGGGATTACAGGCTTGAGCCACCGCGCCCGGCCCAGTGTATTTATTATTTTAAAGACAAGGTATCAGTATTATTAAAAGGGAGGGGAAAAAAAAGAAGTAGAGACAGGTTTCTCACTCTGTCACCCTGGCTGGAGTGCAGTGGTGCAATCATAGCTCACTGCAGACTCCAACTCCTGGGCTCAAGTGATCCTCCTGCCTCGGCCTCCCAAACAGAGCACTGAAAGTGAGTCACTACACTGGGATCTAAATTGATTTATATATTTTCTCTCTTCAGTAGAGTGGAGGCCTCTACTAGAAGTCAGTAGGTAATCTGCCCAGGCTAACACAGGGTAAGTGAGTGGCAAAGATGTGATTCATTTTTTCTTCTTTTTCTTATTCCTCATTCAACTTGAACTTGAAAGATGAGATTCTATCCCAGGCAATCAGGCTCTAGGGTGTTTTTACTCTTAAGCACAGATTTATACTATACAGTAATCCTTTATCAGTCCCAGTACCTAGCTCAGAGCTTTGCACACAGGGCCATGCAATGGTTTATCAAATGAATAACTAAAAAACCTCATTGATCTAATTAGCACCTCTTGAACCTTCACTGACCTATGGGCTACTGGGAATCAGAAACTCAGTCTCATTAATCTGAGTGAGACTGCCTGGCTGTGGATCTAATTATAAGCAATTTCAGAATCATAATTACTGTTTCATTTTGTCTCTTGATCTGTAATGCAGCCAAGGACCTACTCCCAGCTTCTCAGCGACAAAAAAAAAAAAAAAAAAAAAAAAAAAAAAAAAAACCCACAACATGATTACTTACTGAAGCCTGGGAGCTGTGTGTTTTTGTGAAGCTTGCAGCTCACATCTTCACTGTGAAATGAGGGGGGTGGACCGGATGGTCTCCAAGGGCCCTTTCTTCAGTCCTAATAGTCTGAGACGGACAGGTGTGATCCCAGAGCTTTGGGAGGCCAAGGTGGAAGGATCCCTTGAAGCCAGTAGTTTCAGACCATCCTGGGCAACATAGCAAGACCCAGTCTCTACACACACAAAAAAACCATATTTTCTATTCTTTTTTTTTTAAGATGGAGTCTTGCTCTGTCACCCAGGCTGGAGTGCAGTGGGTGATCTTGGCTCACTGCTGCAACCTCCGCCTCCTGGGTTCAAGCAATTCTCCTGCCTCCACCTCCCGAGTGGCTGGGTTTACAGGCGCCCACCACCACGCCCCACTAATTTTTGTATGTTTAGTAGACACGGGGTTTCACCACGTTGGCCAGGCTGGTCTGAAACTCCTGATCTCAAGTTATCCGCCCAACTCGGCCTCTCAAAGTGCTGGGATTACAGGCGTAAACCACCGTGCCCGACCCCCAAATTTTTTTTTTAATTAGCAGAGCATGGTGGCGTCCACTCGTAGTCTCAGCTCTTCGGGAGGCTGAGGTTGAAGGATTGCTTGACTCCAAGAATGTTGAGGCTGCAGTGAGCTATGATGGCACCACTGCACTCCAGCCTGGACGACAGAGCGAGACCCTGTCTCTAAAAGAAAAAAATAGTCTAGGATTTTGAGAGGCATGGAATTATAAAGAGCCTCTGTGTCAAAAGACATCCTTTTGAGTCTCAGCTCTGTCATTACTAGGGACCTTACCCAAGTTAGTTAACCCAACTCTCAGATTCCCGATCTGTAAAATTTGATTCATTTATTCGAACATTTTTTTGATCTAGGGTGATCCCGGGCCCGGGTTCTGGTGGGCTCCCGCACGCATTGGCTGGCTGGCTCTGGGAGGTCACGCGCTGGCCGCTTCATCATCGAGGAGAGCTTGAAGACGGTCTCCGAGGCGGCGCTGCCGAGCCTCCCCGTGGCCTGGAGGCCACGGAGCCGGGAGGGATCCAAGGCCCCCGCACCTGGGGCTGGAAGGGCGGGCGCGCGCAGGGCAACTCACGTGACCGCCCCGGGCCTGGGGCCGGGGGCGCGCGGGGGTGGGGCGGGGCGGGGGCGGGGCCTGGCGCGCGCGGCCCCGCGGGTGACAGGCGGGCGGGAAGGGGCGGGGCCTCGGGCGGGGCCGCTGGGGGGAGGAGGGCGGCGGGAGGGGAGGAGTGGAGATGGCGGCGGCGGCGGCTCAGGGGGGCGGGGGCGGGGAGCCCCGGAGAGCCGAGGGGGTCGGCCCGGGGGTCCCGGGGGAAGTGGAAATGGTGAAGGGGCAGCCGTTCGACGTGGGCCCGCGCTACACGCAGCTGCAATACATCGGCGAGGGCGCTTACGGCATGGTCAGGTGAGGGGGCGTTCCGGGGGAGGGGGCGCCCTCGGGGGAGGGGGCTTCGCGGGAGAGGAGAGGGAGGCGCCGAGCGCTTTCCGGGACTTGGAGACGTGGAGCGTCCCGAGGAGGCAGGGGACTCGGGATGATCGGGAGAGTCCCAGGGAGGGGGCCGCTGAATGCTTTCTGGGGGAGGGGGCGCTGCCTACGTCCTCAGGGGAGGGGGCTTGGAGCTTTGAGTCCAGCACTCCGTAATGACGGGAGGGGCATCTGAGTGCATGTGGAGGACCGCAGGGACCCTAGAGACACGGGGCGAGGCCCAGAGGATGAGTACTCTCGGGGAGGCGACATCCTTAGTGAAAGGGCAGTGGAGGGTCGTTCTGGGTGAAAGGGTGTCTTGGATTCCCTGTGAGGCAGTGCTAGGAAGCCTAGGGGAGAAGAACAGAGATCAGGGTGTGGCAGGGCTTTGGCTCCCCCTTCCCGCCACCACCAAGGGCTCAGTGAGGGATGAGGGGGCCAGGAGTGCCACCTGCATGTTTTGGGAGGGGTCTGTGAGTGCCCCCCACCCCTCCGTGTGCTCTGGGACAGCCCGGTTGCCTGGGTCCCTCACTCTGGGACCCGCCCCTGCCCTGTCCATTCCCTCCTGCCCCTCCCCAGGCTGCCGCTTTCCCACTGTGTTTGCCCCATGGTGTGGCCCCAGCATCTGTACCCCTGGACCTGTCTTGGGTTAGGGAGCCTTTCCTGGGAAGTGGGGCGAAGGGTTCAGGGCCACTAGAGTGGAAGGGGATTGAGGAGAGGGGAAGTCAGTGAGCGGTCACTCTCTTCCTCTGTTTGTAAAGTCACCGAAGGGGCGCCTGGCTGGTCCCCAGCTTTCTCTCTAGAGATCCCAGGCCTCCACAGCAGGAAGGAACCAGCATTGTTTATGAATTGGCCAGAGCCAGCTCCTGCTCCCTCCCCTCCCTGCCAAGGCCTGGGTGGGGCCACCAGGCCTGGACTCCCACTTTGTAAGGCCACAGCAGCAGCCTCTCTCTGGTCCCCTCAGCTCGGCCTATGACCACGTGCGCAAGACTCGGGTGGCCATCAAGAAGATCAGCCCCTTCGAGCATCAGACCTACTGCCAGCGCACACTCCGGGAGATCCAGATCCTGCTGCGCTTTCGCCATGAGAATGTCATTGGCATCCGAGACATTCTTCGGGCGTCCACCCTGGAAGCCATGAGGGATGTGTATCCTTCACCTTGGCCTTCACGGCCTCCGAGCTGGGCTGGGGAACCATTGCTTGCTTTCTGTTTCCATCTTCCCCACCACCCTCCAAAAAAAACCCAGTAAAATAAACTTTCCTGCAGAGGAGAGGCTGCAGTGTAACAGGACTTGGAGGCCTCTGATGAATCCAGGCCTGTGGCAGCTGGGCAGTATGGCCTTGAGCAAGTCAGTTCTCTGCTCTGTGCCTCAGAGGGAGAGCTGGGCAGGATGGTCTCTATGGGAGTGTTGTCTTCTGACATCGGCAGTTCTGAGACATGACCCGGCCACGGCCCACAGTCACTTCTTGATAACAAATGGACGATTCTTTCCTCTCTTTTCTCCTTCCCCAGACTGGAAGGGAGACAGGAAGAAAGAAAGCTGTCGGCTGGGTGCAGTGGCTCACGCCTGTAATCCCAGCACTTTGGGAGGCCGAGGCCGGTAGATTACTTGAGGTCAGGAGTTGGAGACCAGCCTGGCCAACATGGTAACATCGTAAAACCCCATCTCTACTAAAAATACAAAAAAAAAAAAAAAAAAGAAAGAAAAAATAGCCGGGCCAGCTACTCTGGAGGCAGAGGTAGGAGAATCACTTGAACCCAGGAGGTGGACAGTGAGCCAAGATCATGCCATTACATCCCAGACTGGGTGACAGAGCAAGACTGTGTCTCAAAAAAAAAAACAAAAACAAAAAAAAACTACCTTTCTGGAGGGCCTACTGTGGGTCAGGTACTATATATGCCCAATGCTTTATTTATTTTTTCTATTACACCTTGCAGCTACCCTATGAGATGGGTTTTTCAGCTTCAATCCTTTTTTTTTTTTTTTTTTTTTTTTTTTGAGACAGAGTTTCACTCTTGTTACCCAGGCTGGAGTGCAATGGCTCGATCTCAGCTCACCGCAACCTCTGCCTCCCGGGTTCAAGCAATTCTCCTGCCTCAGCCTCCCGAGTAGCTGGGACTATAGGCGCACCACCATGCCCAGCTAATTTTTGTATTTTTAGTAGAGACAGGGTGTCACCATGTTGAACAGGATGATCTTGATCTCTTGACCTTGTGATCCACCCGCCTAGGCCTCCCAAAGTGCTGGCATTATAGGTGTGAGCCACTGCACCCGGCCTTCAGCTCCATTTCAAAGATGAGGGGTGGAGCGCAATGGCTCACGTCTGTAGTCCCAACACTTTGGGAGGCCAAGACTGGAAGATTGCTGGAGACCAGGAGTTCAAGACCAGCCTGGGCAGCATAGTGAGACCCCCATCTCTACAGAAAATTAACCAGGTTTGGTGGTGCATGACTGTAGTCCCAGCTACTTGGGAGGCTGAGGCAGAAGAATGGCTTGAGCTCAGGAGTTAGAGGCTGCAGTGGGCTGTGATTGTGGTACTGTACTCCAGCCTGGGGGACAGAGCATGACCCTGTCTCAAAAAAAAAAAAAAAAAAAAAATGAGGAAGCTAAGGCCCAGAAAACCTAAAATCAAGTGTTTCTGTTGCCATCTCCTCCTCCCCTCCCCCAGATGGGAACTTGTCCTTCCTCTAGGACCTTCTCACTCCAAGCAGCACCCTAATCACCTGTGGACTTGCACTTTGCCCAGGGAGGGGACAGCCTAGCCTTGGTCGTCTTCCCTGATATTGCTTTCCTGGTTTGCTGTCCACTTCCTGCCTGGCTCTTTTGTTAGCAACTTGTGACACCTGTCACCTCTTCCCTGCCCCACCCAATCACTCTCGGTCCCAGCCCTCCACCCAAGAGAGGAGATTTGTATTCTGGTGTCTAAAGCCCCCACCACAAACTGCGAACAGGAAATCTCCACGTTCACCCCCAGCTCACTGTGTCATCTGAAGAAAGTCATTGCATCTCACTGGGCCTCCCCAGCTCTAAAACAGCAGGGCGGGTCCAGATGTTCTCTGAAGACTCCTTTAAGGCAGACTCTTCCCCCCCGCCCCCCCAACTCTGTTGCCCAGGCTGGAGTGCAGCGGCTAGATCTCGGATCACTGCAACCTCCACTTCCCAGGTTCAAGCAATTCTGCCTCAGCCTTCCGAGTAACTGGGACTACAGGGGCGCACCACCACACCCGGCTAATTTTATATTTTTAGTAGAGATTTCACCATGTTTGCCGGCTGGCCTCAAATCCTGACCTCAGATCACCAACCCACCTTGGCCTCCCAAAGTACTGGATTACAGGCGTGAGCCACGGTGCGTGGCCTCAAGGCAGATTCTAAAAGATAGCCCTGACTTATTTTTCCAGACACAAGCCAAACGACATTTGTGGATTTATTTATTTATTTACTTACTTACTCGCAGTCTTTGTTTTAGCTTCAAATAGAAAAAGACATTTTACTCCTCCATCTTCTGAGGTATGGCCAAGCACTCTTCTTTGAGTGGGAGTGTGCTGTTGGGAGTGTCTCCTCGTTTTTCTTGCACAAACCATTCCCATAAGGCAGGCATTTATTTTTAAGCAAACATCTATTGCATGCCAGATGGTGTTCATACATTATCTCATTTAACTCCCTCGGCGTCCATGTGAGTCAGGCATTGATATTAGTAATAACAGTTCATGTTTCTTTAGCACTCACAACTTGCCAGGCCCTGGGCTTACAGCTTTACATGCACCACCTCATCTAGTCTTCACAACCGCCCTCGAAAGAACCAGTATTTCATCCTTACACCTGTAATTTCCAGCTCTTTGGGAGGCCGAGGTGGAAGGAACTCTTGAACCGAGGAGTTCAAGACCTGCCTGAGCACATAGTAGGAGTCCATCTCCACAAAAAAGAAAAAGCAAGCTGGGCGCGGTGGCTCACGCCTGTAATCCCAGCACTTTGGGAAGACAAGGCGGGTGGATCACGAGGTCAAGAGATCGAGACCATCCTGGTCAACATGGTGAAACCCCGTCTCTACTAAAAATACAAAAAATAAACTGGGCATGGTGGTGCGTGCCTGTAATCCCAGCTACTCAGGAGGCTGAGGCAGGAGAATTGCCTGAACCCAGGAGGCGGAGGTTGCGGTGAGCCGAGACCGAGCCATTGCACTCCAGCCTGGGTAACAAGAGCAAAACTCCGTCTCAAAAAATAAGAAAAAAGCAAATAAACAAACAAAAGACATTATTTCCCCCACATACTAGGTGAGAAAGTTGAGGCACAGACAAGTTGAGATCTTAAAGCCAGTGAGTAGCAGAGAGAGGATTTTACATATCCATGGGTTAACTCCAGAGTTGAAGAGTTGCTGCTCTTTTTGTAGTTTTCTTTCTTTCTTTTTTTTTTTTTTAAAGATGGGGTTTCACCATATTGGTCAGGCTGGTTTCAAACTCCTGACCTCAGGTGATCCGCCCACCTCAGCCTCCCAAAGTGCTGGGATTACAGGCGTGAGCCACCGCTCCCAGCTTGTAGTTTTCTTTTTATTTTTTAAAATTAATTAATTAATTAATTAATTTATTTGTTTATTTATTTTGAGACGGAGTTTCGCTCTTGTTGCCCAGGCTGGAGTGCAATGGCGCGATCTCAGCTCACCGCAACCTCCGCCTCCTGGGTTCAGGCAATTCTCCTGTCTCAGCCTCCTGAGTAGCTGGGATTACAGGCACGCGCCACCATGCCCAGCTAATTTTTTGTATTTTTTAGTAGAGACGGGGTTTCACCATGTTGACCGGGATGGCCTCGATCTCTTGACCTCGTGATCCACCCGCCTCAGCCTCCCAAAGTGCTGGGATGACAGGCTCGAGCCACCGCGCCCGGCTAAATTAATTAATTTATTTTTGACGGAGTCTCACCCTGTCATCCCGGCTTTAGTGGTAAGATCTCGGCTCATTGCAACCTCCGCCTCCCGAGTTCAAGCGATTCATGTGCCTCAGCCTCCTGAGTAGCTGGGATTACAGGCACATGCCACCGCGCCTCGTTAATTTTGGAATTTTTAGTAGAGACGGGGTTATGCCATGTTGCTCAGGCTGGTCTCAAACACCTGGCCTCAAGCAATCCTCCCGCATCAGCCTCCCAAGGTACTGGGATTAGAGGCGTGAGCCACCGCACCCAGCCCCAGTTGCTGCTCTTAACTGTGAGGTTCTCCTGCCTCCCACAGTTTATTAGTATCTTCATTTTCCTGGTAGAGGAACTGAGGCCACAGAAATGAAGCCTTTTGCTCAGGCTCAGCAGCTTCAATGTGACAGAGGCTCAGAGCCCTGCTGCTGGGTGATGACGGCGGCTTGCCCAGCTAGCGGTGCAGGTTGGAAGTTCTATTGAGTCCCAGGGGCCCTGGCTGGAGGAGGTGTACTGCCTTGCCTTCAGAGCCTGTTTTCCTTAACCAAGTGCCTCCCGCTGCCCCTTGCCCGGGGGTCTCCGGAACCATCCTCAGCTACATTGTGCAGGACCTAATGGAGACTGACCTGTACAAGTTGCTTAAAAGCCAGCAGCTGAGCAATGACCACATCTGCTACTTCCTCTACCAGATCCTGCGGGGCCTCAAGTACATCCACTCTGCCAACGTCCTCCACCGGGATCTAAAGCCCTCCAACCTGCTCATCAACACCACTTGCGACCTTAAGGTCAGAGGGTTGGGCACCTGTCTCCTCCTCCCGCCACGGTCTTGGGCTTCCATGTGACCAGTGGAAGCCATGGGCAGAACATTGCAAGCCAGGGGAATAGCAGAAGCAAAGACAAGGGGGAGTGGCTGCTTGGGCTGCGGAGGCCTTGAGTGCCGAGCTTAGCAGCTTGGGTCTGATTCCAGATCTGCGATTTCGGCCTGGCTCGGATTGCTGATCCTGAGCACGACCACACCGGCTTCCTGACAGAGTATGTGGCTACACGCTGGTACCGGGCCCCAGAGATCATGCTGAACTCCAAGGTAGGAGGGGCCGCCCACTCCTGAAGGGAAGGGGCCAGGTCCCAGGAAGCCCTGGAGCTACCTCTGAGCCAGGCACTGACCCCCAGTCCACCCTCTGGGCCTTGGGCTCTGCAAGGAAGCTGAGAGTGGAGCCCTCCAGGCCTGTGCCTTCTGCCTGGTGTTGGATCTAGCTTGGGGTGGTGGCCTGGCGCAGACAGCAGGACCCTCTTGAGGCTGTCCTAGGAGCCCATCGCTTCCTCTTTTCTCCCAGGGCTATACCAAGTCCATCGACATCTGGTCTGTGGGCTGCATTCTGGCTGAGATGCTATCCAACCGGCCCATCTTCCCTGGCAAGCACTACCTGGATCAGCTCAACCACATTCTGGGTGAGGGAGTCCCGGCTGACTGAGTGGGGGATAATTAGCTTTTCCTAGGTGAGATTTCTTGAGAGTCCAAGTCAGGGATATCATCACCACATACCGGGTGCCTCCAGCATCTCCTAGTACCTCAACGAGATATAGATATTCTCCCCACTGGATAAATGGGAAAAGCAAGGCTGTCCTACACCTAAGGAGGCGCCAGACCTACGATTTGAACCTCGGTCTGCCTGAATCCAGCCCCTTGCTCTGTACCTCCATGCTAATGACTAGGAGGTGACTAAGAGATTGGCATGGGTTGCTGGGCTGTGGGGTCTTGTTCTTGCCCTTTTACCTGTTCTGTTCCCAGAAAGAAGGAGGAGGTGATCATTTACCAAGTCACCTCCTTATCCACAGGCATCCTGGGCTCCCCATCCCAGGAGGACCTGAATTGCATCATCAACATGAAGGCCCGAAACTACCTACAGTCTCTGCCCTCCAAGACCAAGGTGGCCTGGGCCAAGCTTTTCCCCAAATCAGACTCCAAAGGTATGAGAGACATGGGGGCGGGTGTGGGACAAACCCTGGGAGCCGTGGAGGGTGCGTGAGCCCAGCAGCCACCGGAGGAGATAGCCCTGGGCATGGAGAAGCAAAGGGATGCTTCTGGGAGCTCCTCCAGCCTTCCCTGTGACCCCTGACTCCTGCCCTTCCATAGCCCTTGACCTGCTGGACCGGATGCTAACCTTTAACCCCAACAAACGGATCACAGTGGAGGAAGCACTGGCCCACCCCTACCTGGAGCAGTACTATGACCCAACGGATGAGGTGGGCCAGCGCCTAGCAGCAGCCGGGCTGGGGACAGGGGAGCGAGTGGGCATTCCCCACATCGGGCCTGAGCCTTGCGTATCTGCCACCCCAGCCAGTGGCCGAGGAGCCCTTCACCTTCGACATGGAGCTGGATGACCTACCCAAGGAGCGGCTGAAGGAGCTCATCTTCCAGGAGACAGCACGCTTCCAGCCTGGGGCGCTGGAGGCCCCCTAACCTAGACAGATATCCTGTGCCCTGGGGCCTGGTGAGTGTCGCCATGGCCCAAACACAGACACACTGATACTAAATATATATCTCTATCTCTATATCCACACCTACAGCTATCTCTGTCTCTGTCTCTATCTCTGTCTCTGTCTCTATCTCTATCTCTATCTATCTCTATCTCTATCTCTATCTCTGTCTATCTCTATTTATCTCTATCTATCTCTAAAGCTGAAAGCTTGCCCTGCACCCATGGTCCATGTGTCTGGTGACATCAGAGGTGTCCAGGGAGCTAGGCATGGTGGCTCATGCCTAGAATCCCAGCACTTTGGGAGACAGACTAAGACGAGTAGATCACCTGAGGTCAGAAGTTCAAGACCATCCTGGCCAACATGGTGAAACTACTAAAAATACAAAAATTACAAAAAATACAAAAGTTACACACCACAAAAATACAAAAACTACTCAAAATACAAAAATTAGCTGGGTGCGGTGGCTCACTCCTGTAATCTAGTACTTTGGAAGGCTGAGGCGGGTGGGTCACCTGAGGTCAGGAGTTCGAGACCAGCCTGGCCAACATGGTGAAACCCCGTATCTACTAAAAATACAAAATTAGCCAGGCATGGTGGCGCACACCTATAAGACCCAGCTACTCAGGAGGCTGTGGTGAGAGGATTTCTTGAACCTGGAAGGCGGAGGCTGCACCACTGCACTCCAGCCTGGGCGACAGTGAGACTCTGTCTCAATAAAAGAAAAAAATGCCCAAGGACTACGCAGACTCGTAGCCCACCTAGTCCTCCAACCCCAGATGTCTCCACCTCTCAACACCTTGCATCCTCCAACCCCAGGAGCCATTCTAATCTTCTTCTAGCAAAGAGGCAAGAGGTTACTGAGGGCCCCTGTCACCCAGGTAAGGCCCTGAGCCAGGCCTCAGCTCTGGGTGTGCCAGAAGCAGGTGGAGCCATGATTGCTTTGGGAGGGGCCCAGCATCACCCAACCTGACCCAGATGGCCAGGCCTCCTCACACCAGCTGCCAGGTCAGCAGTTCACATAGCTGTGGGACCCCACTGGGCCCGCCCCCACCCACACTGCCTCCTCCGGTGTCTTCCTGTCTTTGGCCAGGTGTGGCCTGATAGGAAGAAGGCAGCACACCTGGCCTCAAACTCCACCTGTGCCACTTAGTAAGTGCTGTGTGATAATTGGCAAGGCACCTCGCCTCTCTATGCCTCAGTTTCCTGGAAACAGTTTTATTTATCTTTTTTTGTTTGTTTTTGTTTTTGTTTTTGAGACAGTATCTCACTGTGTTGCCCAGGCCGGAATGCAGTGGCACAATCATAGCTCACTGCAGCCTCCAATTCCTGGGCGCAAGGGATCCTCCCAGGTAGCTGGACAAGCCTTTGCAACTGGCTATTTTTTTTTTTTTTTTTTTTTTTAAGAGTTGGGGTCTTACTGTTTGCCCAAACCAGTCTCCAACTCCTGGGCTCAAGTGACCCCACCCACCTCGGCTTCTCAAAGTGCTGGGATTACAGGCATGAGCCACCACACCCGGCTGAGACAGTTCTAATAATGAAAGCATAAAGCCCTAAGCATTGTTCTAAGAGGTTTACATGTATTAATTCTTTTAATCTTACAGCAGTACCTCGAGCTAGGTACTATTATTATCTCCGTTTACAGATAAGGAAACTGAGCTCCAGCCTGCCCAGCTGTGAGGGTGATGGGTTCCATCCGGTCTGCCCAAGGGTGCTGATGACTCCCCTCCTGCCTGCTTCTCTCTTTAGGAGCTGCCTCCCTCCTGCCCCTCTCCCGCCGGACTGTTAGAAAATGGACACTGTGCCCAGCTCAGACCTTGGCAGCCCAGCCGGGGTGGAACATGGGCCTGGCCACCTCTCTCCTTTGCTCAGGCCTCCAGCTTCAGGCAGGCCAAGGCCTCCTCTTCCCCACCCACCCTCCCCACAGGGCGTCACAGGCTCAGGTGGCCCCAGTTCAATTTCCCGCTGCTGCTGCTGTGCCCTTCCCTTCCCCAGCGTCCCAGTCTCTGCAGTTCTGGAATGGAAGGGCTCTGGCGGCCCGACCTGCTGAGGGGCGGGGGTGGAGGGTAGAGGGCGTTGAGTAGGACTCAGGGCCAGGCCTTCCTCCTCATCTCATTCAAACCCCTCCCCAGTTTCCCTGAAGGAACATTCCTTAGTCTCAAGGGCTAGCATCCCCGAGGAGCCGGGCCAAGCCGAATCCCCTTCCCGTCGAAGCTGCCACTCTGAGTGCCCTCACTGCTTCCGTGTGTGGTGAGCGGAGTGGAGCCGGGGACTGTGGAGAGCCCGGCGCCCCCACCACCTCCTTGGCCCGTCTAATATATAAATATAGAGATGTGTCTATGGCTGACCCTGGCTCTGTCTGTGTTTTCGACACCCCGCCCTGTCCCGTGCGGCTCTGAAGACGGACTCCAGCACCCCAGCTGCTGCTTGGCTCGGGTTTTCCAGGGCCTGGTGCCCTTCACTCACACTGCCCAGGGCTGGGGATGGGCCTCTGAGGAGCTCCAGGCTCCTAGAAAGAAGGGGATCAATTTTCCCCTTAGTCACTGTCCTGTCCTCTTGCTAATGGCTTCCTGTCTAACTGGCTGGGGGTGATTCGGGGTGACTCAGGGGCACCCTACATACCCCTAGATCCTCTGAAATGGCAAGGGAAAAGAACTGACATGTTGGATGCCCTGGCCACCAAGCGCCAGTGGGAGGGAGAGGTGCTAACAGTCCTGGGTGGTTTTTTCTCCCCTCGTGTGGCCAGGACAGGGTGGGTGCTGGAGCCCAGGGATATGAGGGTCAGGGCTGCTTGCCTCATCTCCTGATACTGCCCTGGCTTCAGCTGAACCCTGCAGCCTGGCTCCGAGCCAGCCCAGCGGCAGGCTCAGCAGGTCCCAGGGGCGTGGCGGTGGCCAGTAGTAGAGCCGGCCCACACCGGCTAGGCAGGCAACAGAGTCCCTGGACGGCTGAGCGTGCGGCTGTGGGAGCTTCTGCAGGAGTGCAGTCATGAGCCTTTTCCTGTACTATGCCCTCCCCGCCCTGGGCAGCTATGCCATGCTCTCCATCTTCTTCCTGCGCCGGCCTCACCTGCTGCACACGCCCCGGGCTCCCAACTTCCGAATCCGCCTGGGAGCCCACCGAGGAGGTGAGCTGGGTGGGGGTGAGAACAGGCGCCAAAGTGGACAGCAGAGAGAGGTAGGTCCAAGGGGAGGATTCGAGAATCAGGGCAGAGACCAAGAGAGGAGGAGAGCGAGGTGGGAGGGCAGGGCGTGGTCAAGGAAGAAGAGGCTGGCGCAGCCTGGGCTGGCTGGGGAGGTGAGGCCAGAGTGAGGACAGAGCCCAGAGAGGGAATGTGGGTAATGGGTCAGGCCAGGCCCCTTGACCCCAAGCCCCAGGGGCCCACTCCAGTGCTCCCCACAGGATCTGGAGAGCTGCTGGAGAACACCATGGAGGCCATGGAGAAGTGAGTGTATCTGCCCCTGGCCAGGCTGCCACGTGAGGGTGTGCAGGTCGTGCACTGCATCATAGCAAGGGACGCCATTCATTTCCTAACCGGGTGACTGGAACCCCATCGAGGTGGCCTGCACATCCCGCCGTGAACTCTGCCCTTACATTCTCCGCCACCTCCCCACCACCATGCCCATCATCCCGGTCCCCTGCCCCTCTTCCCCCCACTGACCTTCGCCCCCACAGCTCCATGGCCCAGCACTCGGACCTCCTGGAGCTCGACTGTCAGCTGACACGGGACAGAGTGGTGGTGGTGTCACATGATGAGAACCTGTGCCGTCAGTCAGGCTTGAACAGGGATGTGAGCAGCCTGGACTTTGAGGTGGGCCCTCCCCTGATGCCCCATCCCCCACCCTGAGAGTCGCCATGCCTGATGCCGACCTCTAGTGACACCCTTCCTGTCCTCCCCAGGACCTGCCCCTTTACAAGGAGCAGCTGGAGGTTTACTTCTCTCCAGGTGAGAGCAAGGGCTTCAAGCCCTGCCTGGGCCATGCCCGCCTTCCCTGGATCCCTACCTTGGCTTCCCTCTCTGACCCCTCTTCCCACACCCACCAGGCCACTTTGCTCATGGGACAGACCGGCGTATGGTGCGTCTGGAGGACCTGTTCCAGAGGTTCCCAAGGACACCCATGAGCGTGGAGATCAAAGGGAAGAACGAAGAACTCATCCATGAGGTGGTGCTGCAGGCAGAGTGAGGGTGGCGACCGGGGCGGGGAGAGAGGCCTGACTCTCCTGTCACCTCCTTCTCCTCCCAGATAGCAGGCTTGGTGAGGCGCTTTGACCGTAATGAAATCACCATCTGGGCCTCGGAGAAGAGCTCCATCATGAAGAAATGCAAGGCTGCTGTGAGTTCGTCCTCCCCGCCCCCCACCTCCATCCCCTTCTCACTCTAGCAGCCCCTCCTCCTGGGAACTGGAGCCCACCCAGCCTGTTGACCCGAGCTAGAGGGATCTGGGAGCGTTCTGAGTGGCATGGCCGTGGCAATGGAAAGGGTGTGAACTCAGGCCTTGAACACAAAGCCAAGATGTGACTTTGTTTTTTGTTTTTCTTTTTTGAAATAGTCTCTCTCTCTCTGTCACTCAGGCTAGATAGAGTGCAGTGGCACAATCTCAGCTCACTGCAACCTCTGCCTCCTGGGTTCAAGCGATTCTCATACCTCAGCCTCCCGAGTAGCTGGGATTGCAGGCGCACACCACCATGCCTGGCTAATTTTTTAATTTTTAGTAGAGACGGGGTTTCACCATATTGGTCTTGAACCCCTGACCTCAGGTAATCCGCCTGCCTCAGCCTCCCAAAGTGCTTGGGGTTACAGGCGTGAACCGCCGCGCCCATCCCCAAGATGTAACTTGGATCCTGCAGGTACTAGGGCCTCCGAAATGCCCACCATGGCCCCCCTGCAGCCCATGCCTCCTCTCTGCTTCCCCAGAGCAGACAGATCCTCTCTCACACCTCTCCTTGTCTCCCCAGAACCCCGAGATGCCCCGGTCCTTCACAATAAGCCGAGGATTCTGGGTGCTCCTTTCTTACTACCTGGGGCTGCTGCCCTTCATCCCAATCCCTGAGAAGTTCTTTTTCTGCTTCTTGCCCAACATCATCAACAGGTACGAGGTTGAGGGGAGCGGACCTCAGAATAACGCCCCATTGCTTAGGGTCCCGCGTGGAGGAGGAGCCCGGATCTCCCCAGCTGGCTCCCATCAGAGAAAACCCCCAAGGCCCTTTAAGGACAGTGATTCTTACCCAGCGTTCATGAATACTAAGGGAACTGTGAACCCCCTGAAATTCTGTGCAAATGTGTATTGATGAGTTTTAGAAGAGAGGGCTCATTTATCCATCTCAGTTTATCTAGCCTATTTTATTGAATGTCTGCTCTGTCCAAGGTGCAGTTATAATGTCAATAAAACCAATGACGGTGGGAGGAGGTCCTCCATGAGCTTACAGTCTGGCTGGGGAGACATTCATTTATTCATTATATAGCATGGCTGTCTCAGACTCTGAGAAGAAAAGGGCAAGTCAGTGTTCTTCTGCAGGAAGGCAGGGGTTAACAAAGTAACAGCTGGGGAAAGTATCAGGAATTTGGATACTTCTCTGGCACTTAGGCCTGGGCCTGGTCCCTCCTTTTGCTTTTTAAAAACAAATTTTTTTTTTTTTTTTTTGGAGACAGTCTTGTCCAGGTTGGAATGCAGTGGCCAGACCATGATTCACTGCAGCCTCAACCTCCTAGGCTCAGGAGATCCTCCTGCCTCAGCCTCCTGAGTGGCCGGGAGTATAGGTATGCATCACTGCATCTGGCTAATTTTTAAATTATTTGTAGAGACAAGGTCTCACTTTGCCCATGTTGATCTTTTTTTTTTTTTTTTTTCTTAGTCCCTTAAAACAATACCACCAAAGCCCATGTTGGTCTTGAACTCCTCAGCTCAAGCAAGCCTTCCGCCTCAGTCTCCCAAAGTGCTGGTATTACAGGCCTGATCCCCAGGGCCTGGTCTCCCTTTGCTTTCTGACAGCTTCTCTGTGGTGGTCCAAGAGCTTTCTGCTCCCCTCTGTGGTCCAGAGGGAAGTCCCACTCAGCCCCCACAATCCCTTGCTGCAAAGAAGTCATTCAATGACGTTTGTGTACCACCTTTTATGCAGGATTTATAAAGTGTTTTCACATCTTTAGGGTTATTTGACTTTTACCTTGCAGCACCCCAGGAGGTATAGGAATCATGACCCCCATGGTACCCTGGAGAATCTGAGGCCCAGAGAGGTTCTGTGATTTGCCCAAGGTCACACTGCTGGAAATCCAGAGCTTGCGTTTTCCCTGGGTCTGACTCCAAAGCCTGCCCTAGGATACTATAAAGGGCCTCTAAAGTCACCCCTGGAGTAGGATAATTAGGGGCCAACCCACTAAGTGATGTCTGGTCTCAAGAAGCTGGCTAGTGGGCACAGTAGCTCCCACTTTTTTTTTTTTTTTTTTTTTTTTTTTTTTTTTTTTTCTGAGATGGAGTCTGGCTCTGTCTGTCGCCCAGGCTGGAGTGCAGGAGCGCAATCTCAGCTCACTGCAACCTCTGCCTCCCCAGTTCAAGCAATTCTCCTGCCTCAGCCTTCCAAGTAACTGACATTACAGGTGTGCACCACCATGCCCAGCTAATTTTTGTTAGTAGAGATAAGGTTTTGCCATGTTGGCCAGGCTGGTCTCAAACTCCTGATCTCTAGTGATCCACCTGCCTTGGCCTCTCAAAATGCTGAGATTATACGCATGACCCACTGCATCGGCTGGCTCACGCTTACTATCCTGACACTTTGGGAGGTTGAAGAAGCAGGAGGACTGCTTGAGTCCAGGAGTTCGAGACCATCCTGGGCAACATAACGAGACCTTGTCTCTAAAAACAAACTTTTTTTAGGCTGGGCGCAGGGGCTCATGCCTGTAATCCCAGCGCTTTGGGAGGCCAAGGTGGGTGGATCACGAGGTCAGGAGTTCAAGACCAGCTAGACCAATATGGTGAAACCTCTTCTCTACTAAAAATACAAAAATTAGCAAGATGTGATTGTGTGTGCCTGCAGTCCCAGCTACTTGAGAGGCTGAGGCAGGAGAATCGCTTGAACCCAGGAGACAGAGGTTGCCGTGAGCCAAGATTGTGAGATCACGCTACTGCACTACAGCCTGGGTGACAGAGCAAGAATCTGACTCGAAAAAAAACAAAATTGCTTTAAATTAATAATAAGATAAATAGTAAGATAAATAAAGAAGCTAGCCAGGCCCAACCAGGAGGACCTCCAGCCTGGGTATCCAGCTTTGGGACTGAGCCAGATCCTGGCCCCAGCACCACCACTGCTCTGCTCTGGGTCTGGCAAGTCCCTTCAGCTCTCTAAGGCCCAGACTTCTTTTTTTTTTTTTTTTTTTTTTTTTTTGAGACGGAGTTTCGCTCTTGTTACCCAGCCTGGAGTGCAATGGCACGATCTCGGCTCACCGCAACCTCCACCTCCTGGGTTCAGGCAATTCTCCTGTCTCAGCCTCCTGAGTAGCTGGGATTACAGGCATGCACCACCATACCCAGCTAATTTTTTGTATTTTTAGTAGAGACGGGGTTTCACCTTGTTGACCAAGGTTGGTCTCGATCTCTTGACCTTGTGATCCACCCGCCTCGGCCTCCCAAAGTGCTGGGATTACAGGCTTGAGCCACCGCGCCCGGCCTAAGGCCCAGACTTCTTATCTGTTGAATGGTGACTGGAGGGCCACACCCTCAAAGCCTGGTGGTCAGGCTCTCCGAACAATGGGTGAATTGTTCATTAGGACCACTGCAAAGGTTATTCTGGGAGACTCTGGGGGGCAGGAGGGCAGCGCTACCCTGGTCAGAGGCAGGGGGGGACACTACCACCCCATCCCACCTCTGGGACGGGAGACCCCAGGGGCTGACCCCCCACCCCCTTCTCTCTGCAGGACCTATTTCCCATTTTCCTGCTCTTGCCTGAACCAGTTGTTGGCTGTGGTTTCGAAATGGTGAGGTGGGCGAGATGGTTAGGTGGAGTGTCCCCGGAGAGACCTGCTGCTGCCCTTCTCCCAGGTCCCCTCTTATCATCACCTCCCCTGTCCCCATCCCCAGGATGATCATGAGGAAGAGTCTGATCCGACACTTGGAGGAGCGAGGGGTGCAGGTGAGGCCTTGACCACTGCTCCCACTGCATGCGGGCCTGGCAGTACAGTTCTGGTCCCACTCTGCTGCCAACTAGCTGCATAGCTCAGGCAGGTGACTTCATCTGAGTCTCAGTTTCTTCATCCCTAAAATGGGAAAATGGTATATTTAACTCTTCTGGATACACACACACATACACACACATACTTACTCTCTCTCTCTCTCTCTCTCTCTCTCTCTCTCTCTCTCTCTCTCTCCCCCTCTCTCGTTTCTTCTTTTTTTTGTGTGTGACAGTCTTGCTCTGTCACCCAGGCTGGAGTGCAGTGGTGCAATCTTGGCTCACTGCAACCTCTGCCTCCTGGGTTCAAGTGATTCTCCCTGCCTCAGCCTCTGAGTTGCTGGGATTACAGGTGCCTGCCACCACACCCAGCTCATTTTTGTGTTCTTTTAGTAAAGACAGCGTTTTACCATGGTGGTTAGGCTGGTCTAAAACTCCTGGCCTCAAGTGATCCACCTACTTCAGCTTCCTAAAGTGCTGGGATTACAGGTGTGAGCCACCACACCCGGCCACACACACATTTTCTTAACCCGACACTGCCAACATATGGATATGTAACTAGTGCTTTTTTTTTTTTTTTTTGAGACGTCTCTCTCTGTTGCCCAGGCTGGAATGAAGTGGCGCAGTCTCGGCTCACTGCAACCTCTGCCTCCCCAGTTCAAGCGATTCTCCTGCCTCAGCCTCCAAAGTAGCTGGGATTACAGGCATGCGCCACCATGCCTGGCTAATTTTTTTTGTATTTTTAGCAGAGACGGGGTTTCACCGTGTTAGCCAGGCTGGTCTCAAACTCTGGACCTCCTGATCCACCTACCTCAGCCTCCCGAAGTGTTGGGATTACAGGCATGAGCCACCGAGCCCAGCCGTAACCAGTATTTATTAAGGGCTTGATAAATGTTAGCTATTATGATGACAACAATGATGTATCCTGATTCCTGATGAGAGGGGCCGTGGAAAGATGACAGAAGGGAGAAACCAAGCCCAGCCCACCCACCCTCTCCCCTGAGCATTGGCTTCAACCAGATCATTTAATTTATCAACCATCCTTGAGAATGTACCAGGCACTATGGTACTAGGGGTGGGAGCTTACCATCAAGGGCACAGGGAAGAAATGCCATAGGCAGAGGCTGGGCACAGTGGCTTCCGTCTGTACTCCCAGCACTTTGAGAGGCCAAGGTGGGAGGATCACTTGAGCTCAAGAGCTTAAGACCAGCCTGGGCAACATACCGAGACCCCCATCTCTACCAAAAATTTAAAAATTAGCCAGGTGCAAGTGGTTTTTACACCTGCAGTCCCAGCCACTCAGGAGGCTGAGATGGGCAGATCACCTGAGCACAGGGGTTTGAGGCTGCAGTGAGCTATAATTAGAATCACGCCACTGCACTCCACACTCCAGCCTGGGAGAGATAGCCAGACTCTGTCTGGAAAGAGAGAGAGGACAGAGAGCAAGAGCGACAGCCAGAGAGAGGGAGAGGGAAAAGAGAGGGAGGGAAATGGGAAAAAAAGAAAAGAAAAGGGAAAGGAAAGAAAAATGCAGAGACCCAGCATGGTGGCTCACGCTTGTAATCCCAGCACTTTGGGATGCCGATAACTTGAGGCCAGGAGTTCGAGACCAGCCTAGCCAACATAGTGAAACCCCATCTCTACTAAAAAGGTACACATTAGCAGAGGATGGCGGTGGGTGCCTAGAATCCCAGCTACTCAGGAGGCTGAAGCACAAGAACTGCTTGAACCCAAGAGACAGAGGTTGCAGTGAGCTGAAATTGCACCACTGCACTCCAGCCTGGGCGACAGAGCAAAACTGTCTCAAAAATTAATTGATTAAGTAAAAGTAACTGGGCATGGTGGTGCATGCCTGTAGTCCCAGCTAGTTAGGAGGCTGAGGTGGGAGGATCCCTTGAGCCCGGGAGGTCAAGGCTACAGTGAGCCATGATTACACCACTGCACTCCAGTGTTGGCAATACAGTAAGAATTTGTCTTGTCTGTGTATGTATATATATATATATATATATATATATATATATATATATAATTTTTTTTTTAAAATAAAGATGGGGTTTCTCCATGATGGCCAGGCTGGTCTTGAACTCCTGACCTCAGGTGATCCACCCACCTCAGCCTCCCAAAGTGCTAGGATTACAGGTGTGAGCCACCGTGCCCAGCTGTATTTTTAATAAAATTAAAAATTACCATCTCTGCCTACCTCAGTGCCCACTGGAAAGGGCAGGAGGGCAGGGAAGGGGCAGAGCTGCAGGAGCTGAGGCAGGCAGCGGAGCAAGGGGGCTGGGGGAGGGCAGTGCTGGTAAGTGGTCAACAACCAGCTCTCAAAGAGGAACAGATAAAGCCCTGATCTGAGCATTAGTTTTACTGGTTTAAATATTCCTACCTTGGCCAGTTTCAGGCTGCCAACATGAAGCCACTAAATGAAGAATGGGAAGAGGTTCGTGGTGGCACCCCATCATCTATTATTTCCGTTTTACAGCTTCAGCAGACTTAATAACCTCAAGAACAGAGTAATAGGAAATTGATTAGGAAGATTAGGAAGAGATATGCTTTGAGTATTTACTACTGTTTGTTTGTTTGTTTTTGAGACGCAGGTCTGTCACCCAGGCTGGAGTCCAGTGGCACGATCTTGGCTCACTACAACCTCCACCTCCTGGGTTCAAGTGATTCTCCTGCCTTGGCCTCCCGAGTAGCTGGGATTACAGGCACCCACCACCACACCCAGCTAATTTTTGTGTTTTTAGTAGAGATGGATTTCACCATGTTGGCTAGGCTGGTCTCGAACTCCTAATCTTAGCTGATCCACCTGCCTCGGCCTCCCAAAGTGCTGGGATTACAGGGGTGAGCCACCACCCCTGGCCACTGTTGTTTTAATAACTCATTTAATTATGTTTATATAATTTATTTATTATTTTTTGAGATGAAGTCTTGCTCTGTCGCCCAGGCTAGAGTACAGTGGCGCAAGCATAGCTCACTGCAGTCCTGGGCTCAAGCAATTCTCTCACCTTCCAAGTAGCTGGGAGCACAGGTGCACACCACCACATCCGGCTAATTTTTAAAACGTGTTTTGTAGAGATGGGGGGGGGTCTTACTTGCTGATCTCAAATACCTGGCCTCAACTCCTGCCTCCGCCTCCCCAAGTGTTGCGATTACAGGCATGAGCCATGGTACCCAGGCTATGATTTAATTTTTAATAATGGCTGGGTTTAATAACCACTTTGCAAAATTCCTGAGAATTTAACAATCAGCCCCAGCGTACTGCTGCTGGGAGGTCTCCATAGAGGAGGAGGCAGGTCTAGACATAAAATTGTTCAGAAACTTCAAGCCCCTCCCTCCCTGCTCAGGTGGTCTTTTGGTGCCTTAATGACGAGTCAGATTTTGAAGCGGCCTTCAGCGTGGGAGCCTCTGGCGTCATGACGGATTATCCCACAGCTCTGAGGCACTACCTGGACAACCATGAACCAGCTGCTCGGACATCCTAAGTTCAGAGGCCTCACCCTCTCCTGTTTCTCTTCCTGAAAAATAAATATTTGCCTTTCGATCACATCGTTGTGCTGAGAGTGAGGAGTAGAGGCCTGGGTCCTGAAGTTGTCAAGATGGCAGCTTAGGAGGGAACAGGCCAGCCCTGAGGCTGGAGCCTGGGGCTCTCAGGAGCCTGACCCACTGGTTCCACTACATTCCTGTCATCCTAGCACACCCTGTGTCAACCTGGCCTCCACTCTCCTCAGGAATGTCCCCTCACTGCCAACCCAGGTGTCCTGGCCCCCAGCCACTTGACAGCGACAGATAATGGTTCCATTTTCCTGGGGCCATCAACAGCCCAGGCACAGGGCAGGGGACTTGATCTCTCCCATGTCTTGCCCTGTGAGCTTCCTCCTCGGGCTGCAGAGGATGGGCCGGGGTGGGACCGCCCCTCTGCTGCCTCCGCCATTCCAACCTTCTCCAGAAGCTCCCAGAACGCCTGTGCCCTCTCCAGCCCCAGGGCCACATTCACTGAATGAACTACACATTCACATTTCACAGACACTTACTGAGCGCCTCCTCTAGGCCAGGCCGGGCCCGCTGCAGTGAGAAAGACAAGCGTAAGAACTGCAGAAGCGTGTTGAAACAGACATGCCCTGAGATCAGACCTAACCCAGCCTGGAGGACAGGGGCATCCGAGGGGTGCCTGGAGGGAGGTGATGTAGGAATTGCCTGGTTCGAGGCCCTGGCTGCCAGGGGGGATGCACCCCTTTGGCTCTTCCCTGCTGAGGTGAACCGAGTGTGTCCCTGGCGCGCTGGCAAAGGCCGTGGAATGGGCCCACCCTGAGAATTCCAGCTTCGCCTCGTACCAGCTGGATAACCTGGGGAGCCGCGAGCCCTCCCTGGGCCTCAGCCCCTGGAACAGTGGAGCCAACGGGAGAAACGGCCTCACCGGATTGATGCGGGGATTGAGCAGGGCATGGGCGGCGGGCAAACGCGGGTTATTATGACTCTACTCCTCCGGGCGTGCGTCCCAGCGCCATCCCATTCCCCGCCCCGCGCCCGGCCTAGACCCTCCGACCCCGCCCCTGCGCGGACCGCGAGCAGGAATGCGAGCAGGCCCGGGGCGCGCGGACCGCCGCCGCATTTCCGGGCCGGCGGGTGCGGGCGGCGGGGGAGGGGCAGCCAGGGCCTGCGCCGGCGGCCGAGTGACGCGCCCCCTCATTTGCATGCGGCGCGCCCATTGGCCACGGCGGCCGCCGGGACGGGAGGCGGGTCCCCTCCCCCTCCCGCCGCAGCGGCGGCAGCAGCTGGGCTCGGTGTAAACAAGTCCAGGCGCCTGCGAACCCGGGCCGGGGGGGACGGCGCCCGCCAGGAGCGCCCCCCAGTCCCAGGCCAGCCCACCCCGGCGGACCGGGCCCAGCGCGCCCAGGCGAGGTGAGGCCCCCGCCGTCAGGGCTGCGCGTCGCCCCGCGCCCCCGCCCCTGGCGTCCGCCCCCACCCCCGCGCCCCAGGTGAGCCCCGGGGTCCAGGTAAGGCTCCGCGATGCAGGTAAGAGCCCCTGGGCGTAGAGGAGGCCTCGGCGCCCGCAGGTGAGAGCCCCTCCCCTCCTAGGTGACCCTCCACCCTCACGGCGAGGCCTCCCGCCCCCTCCAGGTGGGGGACCCTCCCGCCGATGAACCCCATAAACCCCCAGTGAACCCCCACTGCCCTCCAGAGGAAGTTGCAAGGACCAACCAATGCCTACCCGCCTATGCTCCCCTGAAACTGGGAACTGACAGCCCAGCCCCTCCAAAGCCCCTTCTTCCAGCTGCAGTGCCAGGTCAGCAAGGGTGAGGCAGGAAGCAAGCGGGTGACTCACCCTGGGCTCCTCCGAGCCTCAGTTTCCCCATTGTTGCAACCTGAGGCCTCCTCACTGAGTCAAACGGAGAGCCTCTGGTCCCTGGAGAGGCTGCTGCCTCTGGGGAAAGGAGAGAGCAGCCGAGTGTGACAGAGCGAGTCCCCACGGCTCTGGGAGTGCCTTGCATGTGTGTGGCCCAGGTCCTGACAGCCCACCTACTCCCTCCCTGGCAGGCACTGGGCTCCCTCTGCTCCCCGTGGGCCGCTCCCCGCGTGGGGCCACTGCCCCCGGCCCCCGCCATGGTGCGGATTTCAAAGCCCAAGACGTTTCAGGCCTACTTGGATGATTGTCACCGGAGGTATAGCTGTGCCCACTGCCGCGCTCACCTGGCCAACCACGACGACCTCATCTCCAAGGTAATCAAGCAGGCCACAGTGGGGCTGGAAGTTATAGGGGCTGCCTGGCAGCTCCCCACCGGCAGCCCTGACCCCCTCCTCTCTTCCCACCCCCCCACCCTTTAGTCCTTCCAGGGCAGTCAGGGGCGTGCCTACCTCTTCAACTCTGTGTGAGTATCTGGCCTCCCTTCTTGCTTTCCCTGACCTCTGTTGTGACCTGTGACCCCTGGCATCCTGCTGAGACTCCCAGAATTCCCCGGTGCAGGCAGGAAGCTGTAAGCATCCTCTGTTGGATGCTCAGGACAGGCATAGTGCTTGAGGGGGGCCCCTGTGATGTCAGGACCCTCCCTGGGACTGCCCTATGTCCTCACAGGGTGAACGTGGGCTGCGGGCCAGCCGAGGAGCGGGTGCTGCTGACCGGCCTCCATGCTGTCGCCGACATCCACTGCGAGAACTGCAAGACCACTTTGGGCTGGAAATATGTGAGTCAGCCACCTTTGACCCCAGGCTAGCCTTTGATCTGACCTTCCAACACCTCCTCCAGACAAGCAGTCATCCGATAACCTTTCAGATTGCATAGGCCCAGCTCACACAAGTCAGACCATCTTTTCATCCCTGACCACGTTCTCTTCTCTCGCACCCTGCAAGGGCTGTAAAATTTTTCTCTTAACCCATCCCTCCTCTCCCAGGCACTTGCATCCCCATTTGAGAGTCAGGATATCATCAGAGTCACCATTTATTGAATGCTTATGTGCCGTGCACTGTTGTGTGCTTGGCATCTATTATTTCATTCAATCATTGCAGCGATCCTGTAGGTAGAAGCTATTATTATCTCTACAGAAGAAGACAGGGAGGCCCAGAGATGTTAGGTAACTTGGCCAAGATCACACAACTGGTAAGTAACAGAATAGGGACCACAATCCGAGTTGGTTGGTGTTTTTTCTTTGTTTTTTTGTTTGTTTGTTTTTTTCACTGCAAACCCTTGGCCACCAGCTTATATTGTCATTCAGAGGATTAGAAAAATTGCCCCAGACTCCACAACAACCTTGAGCTTGGATTCACTAGCCTCCCTTTCCATAGCCCTCGCTGCCACTGCTGCTGTCCAGGGTCTGATTTCATTACCCTGAGTCTCATTTCCTTATCGGTCAGTGGAAGATAAAGCCACTGCCTCGCACCCAGGATTGTTACAGGGATCAGATTAGATGTGGCAAACGAAGATGCTTTCGGGACACTGCAAGGGACAGAATTCTTCAGGCGTCGCTTGGAGCTGTGGTGCCTCTGTGAGGTGGATGCCCCAGGCAGAGCCAGCCAGCCAGCCCTGACTTGAGCTTACCACTGACCCTGCCACAGATTGGCTCTCTCTCTGGACAGGTGGCTTGGCCACTCTGGACCTCTATCAAATAAAGAGCTGGCCTAGACCAGAGGTCAAAAACTCAAGTGCCTGCAAGGCCAAGCAGATACTGTAGATGTGTAAAGGGCAGCATAGATTTGAGGGGCTGGGGGTTGAGGGCAGGCTGGGGCAAACTAGAGTGAGCAAGGCCTGCATATATATGTGTGTGCATGTATATATATTTTATTAATTTTTTTTTGAGACGGAGTTTCGTTCTTGTCGCCCAGGCTGGAGTGCAATGGCGTGATTTTGGCTCACCACAACCTCTGCCTCCCGGGTTCAAGTGATTCTCCTGCCTCAGCCTCCCGAGTAGCTGGGATTACAGGCATGTGCCACCACGCCCAGCTAATTTTGTATTTTTAGTAGACACAGGGTTTCTCCGTGTTGGTCAGGCTGGTCTCGAACTCCCGACCTCAGGTGATCCGCCTGCCTTGGCCTCCCAAAGTGTTGGGATTACAAGCATGAGCCACCGTACCCAGCCTGGCCTGCCTATATTTTAATACTTTAAAGTTATTTTTATTAAACCCTCTGCTGTCCAAACATAACACATGTTATAGACCAAAATGGCCATGAAGCCACCAGTTTGCAAACTCTGAACTGTGAAATCTTTTAGCCACTTCCCTGTCTTCTTTGTTGGAGCCATCATTAGTACTTAAAAAGTCCCTTCAAGTCAGGAAGTTCTGTTCTACGTATGAGAAACACAGCCATGCCTGTCCGGTCCACAGTTTCCTCATATGTAAAATGGGGCCACTCCTGTCCACTCCCCAACCCCTGTGCCTTGTGGTGAGACTGTTGCTCCGGGGATGACGGTCCCGCCCCTCCTTTTAGGAACAGGCCTTTGAGAGCAGCCAGAAGTACAAAGAGGGGAAGTACATCATTGAACTCAACCACATGATCAAAGACAACGGCTGGGACTGACCCCAGCTTCCCGACGCATGTGGCTCCAGCCCGGCCTGGCCGCCAGGGAGCGCCACCGGCTTCCCTCCGCCCGAAGGGAGCTCTGGACCCTCAGGGCCCCTGCAGAGGACGGATCCGGCTCCTGTACATATATTTTATTGCATGCACTGTGACCTTGGGGGGAGATCAGAAGGGGGACGACGCCCCCGCACCTCCTGCGATCTGGCTGGCTTGGATCTCGTTTTTAACCCCTTCCTACCCCGCCTGCCCTATAGATATGGCCTGTGTGCTGCTCCCCTGGCCCCAGTGCACTGTCTGCTCTGTGAACTTCTCCCACCAGGCCCCTCTTACCCCACGCGTGTCTGTCCCCCTCGTTCTGTAGCGTTTGTACATAATAAAACAATGGAGTGGAGACAGCTCAGGCTCGCGTGGACTCCGGGAAGGGGGAATTCAAGCGGAGATTTCTGCCCCTAGAGACCTGTGCGGTTCTGAGCCCGGGCGGGGAATGGGGTAGGTACGGCCGTCCAAGCTGGGGCTCCAGGAACCGGGACGGTCTCACTGTCGGCGGAGGTCTTGAGCCCACTCTGGCTGCCTACGCCTTGACTGTGGCTGGTCTGCGTCTGCTCGGCTGCTGCGTTTGGCCTCCGCCTAGGGGCAGCGCTGCCGGCCCCGCAGACCCTCGCGGCCGGACTACAACTTCCAGCGGCCCCCGCGTGGTCCGTCCGGCTCCTTCAGGCGCTGGGCCTGCCGGGAAGTGTAGTTCCGAGGGTTCCTCCGAGCGGGACCTTCTGGGAAACCCTGGCGCGAGGCGTCAGAAGCTGTCGGACTGTGTGCGCCTCTGAACTTTTGAGGCTCGGCCCAGGGTGGAGTTTTTTTTTTTTTTTTTAGGGGGACCAGGGAGGACTCCGGGACTAGAGCCTCGGCTTCGGCCTCTTTGCGGCCTCGAGTGCCCTGTGAAATCAGTTCAGGCCGCGTCCCTCCAGCCTGCAGTTTCCTTCTGGTCATGTTGCTTCCCTCCAGGGCCTGTCCTCCAAGTGAGGGGGGACGGAGGGCGGTCACCTGCCAGAAGGTCTGGGGCGCCAAGGTGTGCCCTGGGACTCCAGGCTCCGTCCAGGTTCCAGGCCCCGCCCCCAGCTTATCCTTAGGCTGGGCTCCCCACCGTGGGAACGGGGACCAGCTGGCCGGAAGCGCCAAACTGCGTCCCTGTCCGAGCCCCGGGGATCAATCAGGCCGAGGAGTTAATTATGTAATGAGGGGGCAGGGGGTCGAGGCTAATGAAGCCGCCCGGGGTGGGGAGGGAGGGGAGAAGGGAACCGTACCCAGGTATCCGGCCCCCTCTCGGACCCCTTCGAGGCCCCAGGGGTCTCCACCCCAGCCCAACTCCAGGGCCCCAAAGAGGGGAGGGGCTGTGATCCTGGGTCTGGAAGGGGCTGAGCTGTGAGCTATAAAGGGGGCATCTCACAGCACCGGGGGCTCTAGGCGGCGGGACCTGAGGCCAGACGGAACTACAACATGTACCATCCACGAGAGTTGTACCCGTCCTTGGGGGCTGGCTACCGCTTGGGGCCCCCCCAACCCGGGGCAGACTCCAGCTTCCCACCTGCCCTAGCTGAGGGCTACCGCTACCCTGGTGAGCGTTGGGACCAGCTCCTGGGTAGGAGAATGGGGGCACTGTGGCCCTCAACTGGTTCCTCATTCTTTCCCGATTTCCAGACCTGGACACCCCCAAATTGGATTGCTTCCTCTCCGGGATGGAGGCTGCTCCCCGCACCCTGGCCGCTCCCCCACCTCTGCCCCTTCTGCCCCCTGCCATGGGCACAGAGCCGGCCCCATCAGCTCCAGAGGCCCTCCATTCCCTCCCTGGGGTCAGCCTCATCCTGGAGAACCGGGAGCTATGGAAGGAGTTCAGCTCTGTGGGAACAGAAATGATCATCACCAAAGCTGGGAGGTGAGGGGCTGGCCAGGGTCTGTGTTTCTGGTGGGGGGTCTCTTGGGAAAGGCAGAGTCCCTGGGGAGGGGTATAGGTCTGGGAGGTTCTCTAAGGGGGTAGAGCTCTGCCTAGGCTTAGCATCTATGGCCTGGGGGCAGGGGGTACTCTGGTTGGAATCAGGAGTCATTCTGTGACAAGGGTCAAGGGTCAGTCTGTAGAGTCTGTGGCTGAGTTTAGGGACCAATCTATGGCAAGGGTCATAGGTCAGTCTGGGGCAGGGGCAGGAAGTCCCGCTGGGTTATAGGTTAGTGTGTGGCCTAGATCAGCGTTCAGACAAGGACAGAGGGTCAAGGGCCAGCCCAGTGACCAGCATCAGGGAAGTCTGGCGATTTGAGTAGGAGTCAGTATGACTAGGTTCAGGGTCAGTATGTGCCTTGAATAGGAGTCAGTATATGACTAGGTTCAGTATCACCCTAAAGGCAGGGATGTTGGTCAGTGTGTGGCCTGAGTCGAGATCTTTATCTAGGGCAAGAGCTCAAGCCCTAGCATGGAAAGTCCTCAGCCCTACTGCAGGCAGCATATTTTTTTCTGAAGCAAGTTCATATAAAAGCTGCAGATCCTGGTGTTGGAGATCAGGGGAGGAGAGGAGGGTAGGGACACAAAGCTCCTGACAACATTTCAGGGAGAAAAGTTAGTCACCCCTGTTTTTGTAAGTAGGCTTTGAGAGGTAGGAATCACGGCTCTATTCCTAACCTGCTGTGTGACAGATCACCTAACCCATCTGTCCTGTTTCCCCAAATGTAAAATGAGACAAGAAAACCTTCCAGCGGGCCAGGCGCGGTGGCTCAAGCCTGTAATCCCAGCACTTTGGGAGGCCGAGGCGGGTGGATCACGAGGTCAAGAGATCGAGACCATCCTGGTCAACATGGTGAAACCCCGTCTCTACTAAAAATACAAAAAATTAGCTGGGCATGGTGGCGTGTGCCTGTAATCCCAGCCACTCAGGAGGCTGAGGCAGGAGAATTGCCTGAGCCCAGGAGGCGGAGGTTGCGGTGAGCCGAGATCGCGCCATTGCACTCCAGCCTGGGTAACAAGAGCGAAACTCCGTCTCAAAAAAAAAAAAAGAAAGAAAGAAAACCTTCCAACCTTCCAGCTCTAAGATTCTGCCCTCTGGGTTCTTTTTTCCTTTATTATTATTACTATTTTTTTTTGAGACTGTTGCCCAGGCTGGAGTGCAGTGGCGTGATCTGTGCTCACCCCAACCTCCACTTCCAGAGTTCAGGCGATTCTCCTGCCTTAGCCTCCCAAGTAGCTGGGATTACAAGTGCATGCCACCATATCCAGCTAATTTTTGTATTTTTAGCAGAGAGGGGTTTCACCATATTGGCTAGGCTGTTCTGAAACTTCTGACCTCTTGATCCTCTCACTTTGGCCTCCCAAAGTGCTGGGATTATAGGCACGAACCACTGCACCTAGGCCTTTTTTCATTTTTTAGAGACAGGATCTTGCCTGTTGCCCAGGCTGGAGTGCAGTGGTGCAATCATGGCTCACTGTAGTTTTGACCTCCCAGACTCAAGTGACCCTCCTGCCTCAGCCTCTAGAGGAGCTAGAACTATCAGTGTGCACCACAGTGCCTCATTTTTTAATTTTTTGTAGAGATGGAGTCTCGCTGTGTTGCCCAGGCTGGTCTTGAACTCCTGGGCTAAGAGATCCTCCCACCTTGGCCTCCCAATGTGTTGGGATTAGAGGTGTGAGCCAACGCCTCCAGCCTGCCCTTTGGGTTCTAATTCCACCGCCCTGGATGTTTCTCTGACAGCCCTGGGGGGAGCCTGCTGCTATGTCCTGTTGGTGGTGCTGGGCTCACTCCTGGCCAGTGGGTAGCTCCAGGCCTCTCCTGTTCCCTCCCTTGCACAGGCGCATGTTCCCTGCCTGCCGAGTGTCAGTCACCGGCCTGGACCCGGAGGCCCGCTACCTGTTTCTTCTGGACGTGGTTCCAGTGGACGGGGCTCGCTACCGCTGGCAGGGCCGGCGCTGGGAGCCCAGCGGCAAGGCAGAGCCCCGCCTGCCTGACCGGGTCTATATTCACCCCGACTCTCCTGCCACGGGTGCCCATTGGATGCGGCAGCCTGTGTCCTTCCATCGTGTCAAGCTCACCAACAGCACGCTGGACCCCCACGGCCACGTGAGGCCCAGGCTGGGACTCCGGGATAGGGGATGGGGGTGCTAGAAGGGAGGTCAAGGCTGAGGCACAGGGCAGGGAATCATTCCCATTTCTTCCCTCCCAGCTGATCCTGCACTCCATGCACAAGTACCAGCCCCGCATACACCTAGTTCGAGCAGCCCAGCTCTGCAGCCAGCACTGGGGGGGTATGGCCTCCTTCCGCTTCCCCGAGACCACATTCATCTCTGTGACAGCCTACCAGAACCCACGGGTGAGTGCCCCTGCTTGAGGGGGTGGTGGCACCCTGCCCAGGCCACAGGAGCTTTGACCCTGGACGTGTGCTCCCAGATCACACAACTGAAGATTGCAGCCAATCCCTTTGCCAAAGGCTTCCGGGAGAACGGCAGAAACTGTAAGAGGTGGGCATTATTCATTCGCTCGTTCATGCATTCAACAAATGTTTATTAATCTCTCATGGTGTGCCAGGCAGTGCTGGACATCAGGAATGCAGTGGTAAGTAAAAACATTCATTCTCTGACTCAGCAAATACTTATTTAGTACCTGCTTTGTGCCAGGGACAGTTCCAGGCACTGGAAATAAATCAAAGCAAACCAAAGCCCCTGCCCTCATGGAACTGACATTCTAGTGGAGAGAGCAGACAAGCAGACAAGAGAAATAAATCAAATGTGGTCTGTGAGGAAGCTAAAGAGAAGAGAGACCAGGCGTGGTGGCTCATGCCTGTAATACCAGCACTCTGGGAGGCCGAGGTGGGTGGAACAGCTGAGGTCAGGAGTTTGAGACCAGCCTGGCCAACAGGGTGAAAACCTGTCTCTACTAATACAAAAATTAGCCAGGCGTGGTGGTGCATGCCTGTAATCCCAGCTATTCAGGAGGCTAAGGCAGGAGAATTGCTTGAACTCAGGACATGGAGGTTGCAGTGAGTCAAGTGCCACTGTACTCCAGCCTGGGCAACAAGAGTGAAATTTTGTCTCCAAAAAAAAAAAAAAAAAAAAAAAAAGAAAAGAAAAAAGAAAAGAGAAATAAACCAGGGAAGCATAGGAAGGACTGGGGTGAGGTATTAGAGGCCTAGAAAGGCCTCAGTGGTAAGAAAAAGAGCTGAAGGAAGTACAAGAGGGAGCCAGGTGGGTATATGGCAGAGCACACTAGGGAGTGGGAACAGTATGTGCAAAGGCCCTGAGGTGGGACTGTGCCTGTGGCGTGGCTGTAGTGGAGTGAGGAGTCAGGCAGGGGATGGAAAGCCAGGTTATGTTGAACAGTAAAGGTTCAGTAAGGCCATGGGAACTGTTCTAAGTGCAGCCCCTCAGAGCTGGCCCCTGCCCTCAAGGAGCTTGAGAGACAGACATGAACCAAGGAGTCACTCCATCAAATGCAAAAGCGGAACTGTGACAGATGTTATGAGGGTGGGGTGTGTGCTCTCAGAGGTCAGGGAGGACTTCCTTGAGGAACTTGTGCTTGCACTGAGACAAGGATGGGTTTGGTGGTTCATGGCTGTAGTCCCAGTGCTTTGGGAGGCTGAGATGGATCACTTGAGCTCAGGAGCTGGAAGCTGCAGTGAGCTGTGAGCATACCACTGCACTCTAGCCTGGGCAACAGAGTAAAACCCCATCTCAAATTTTAAAAATGAAAAGAAAGCCAGGCATGGTGGCTCAGGCCTGTAATCCCAGCACTTTGGGAGGCCGAGGCAGGTGGATCACCTGAGGTCAGGAGTTCGAGACTAGCTTAACATGATGAAGCTCCTAAAAAAAAAAAAAAAAATTAGCCACGCGTGGTGGCTTGTGCCTGTAATCCCAGGCTACTTGAGAGGCTGAGACAGGAGAATTGCTTGAACCCAGAAGGTGGAGGTTACACTCCAATTTGGGCAACAGAGGGAGACTCCACCTCAAAAAAAAAAAAAAAAAAAAAAAAAGGTTTAGCAGATGAAGAACGGACAGAAGAGGGTTCCAAAGAGAGGCTGAGAGTGGAGATGGGGCAGAAAGATGAGCTGGGTGAGACCGTGCCCTGGTCTTGTTGCTGGGAAGGCGTTTCCATTGATACTAAATGCAATGGGAAAGCATGGATAAGCTTAAGCAGGGACTAAATCCCAGCTCTGCCACTTTCTACTTATTTAATTTTCTGGCCTTCAGTTTCTTCACCTGTAAAATGGGTATAACGATGGCCCCTACCTGACAGGGTCCCTGGGAGGGTGAAATGCCTGGCACTGGGTAAGTACTGTTATTACCACGACCATGGCCATCATCATCATCATCACCACCACTGTTCCCCAGGGAGCGAGACGCCCGTGTGAAGAGGAAACTGCGGGGCCCAGAGCCAGCAGCCACAGAGGCCTATGGGAGCGGAGGTGAGTGTAGTCCCGATGGCAATGGGGCCAGGCCTGAGACACCAATCCTCCCTCGCCCAACCTCTCCCTTCCCTTTCCCCAGACACCCCAGGTGGTCCCTGCGACTCCACCTTGGGTGGAGACATTCGTGAATCAGATCCAGAGCAGGCCCCAGCCCCTGGGGAAGCCACCACTGTGCCGGTGCCTCCGTGCGGTGGCCCCAGTGCCGAGGCCTACCTCCTGCACCCGGCAGCTTTCCACGGGGCTCCCAGTCACCTTCCCACCAGGTGAGTGGGACAGGGGACCAGGTGGTGCTGCGGATCCCTCTGCCCTGCTCTGACATCCCTTTCTCCATATCAGGAACTCCAGCTTCCCGGAGGCTCCAGACTCTGGGCGCTCAGCCCCCTACTCAGCTGCATTTCTGGAGCTGCCACCTGGGCCAGGGGGCTCTGGGTACCCAGCAGCTCCGCCAGCGACACCCTTTGCCCCCCACTTTCTCCAAGGGAGCCCCTTCCCTCTACCATATCCTGGGCCTGGGGGCTATCTGGATGTGGGCTCCAAACCCATGTACTGAGCCAATGCTGGGCCCCTCTGCTTCCATCATAAACCTCCCGCTCCCTTCCCCCAGCCCTGGAGCCCCCTCACCTCCACCGGCCCCATCCCCCACACCAAATGGCTGCCTCAGGCATACCCCCACCCCCCAACTTCACACCTTGATTTTCACTCCCACCCCCCTCTGGCTTCAAAGCCCAACCAAGGCTGCTGGGAGTCCAGCTGGGGCCAGCTTCCCCTTCTCGGCTCTCACCTCTGTGTGAATGGAGGGGATTCTGCATGGCCAAATGGGGCCACAGACCAGCATCCCCACCTCCCAGGCCTCTCCATGGGCTCTGGGAGGCTCAGTCCCCACCACCCCCCACACCACTGGTGCAGGCCACACCAGTCTGTTGTTCTGGGACCAGAGTATTTTTGTTAATAAAATTCAAAAGCCATCCATGCTCAGGAAACATTGGGCTCATGTGTTTGGCCCACGGCGGGGCCGGGTGAGCAAAGGCTTTGCTAGAATACCCAGGCCCAGATCTAAACCTGCGTTTCCAGCTGCCTGACCTAGCACAGAATCCGCCGGCTCTCTAGGTCCATCTCCTCTTTGAAGAAATCAGAATCTCATGCCAGTCATTAATAAGATAAGGCTGCCAGGAGAACCAAGCCTCTCCCTAGCACTGGGGAAGCCAGCAGACAGCAGCCCCTGGAGGCCCTGTGCAAACTGACTGGCCTGAGCCTGGCCCTCTTGCCAGGTCCGGGCCCTGAGGCAGTCAAGGCCCTGACGTCCTCCCGAGGTCCCAGGCCAGCAACCCTGCGCATCCCCAACCAAGTCGGGCACAAACCCAAAGACCATTTTTCTTTTATTAGAATTTTTTTTCATTTTTTTTTCTCAAAATGTTTATCTAAAAACAAACAGAAAAAAGAAGGAAAAAAAGAAAAAAAATTATTGGAAACTTCACGGTTCAAGTGGGGAGAGAGGAGAGGAGGAACATGGAGCTAGGTCTCCAAGCCTCTCCAGAGAAGTCCTCACCCTCGAAGCACCCTCTTGGGGGAGAGCAGAGCCGGAGACAGCACCCCCATGCCCAGCCTCCATCTGGGGAAGAGGCAGAGTCACAGTGGTCCGAGGGCCAGAAGGGCTGGAGGGGGCAGGGGCCAGGGGCTCACAGGAAGTAGTCGGCCACAGGCTTCTTGGAGGGGATGCCCCGTGTCTCTTGGGGAGCAGCCTCAAAGATGATAAAATCTTTCTGGAGATGCTCGTCCAGCTCCAAGATGGCTGCCACATTCCCACAGCTGGAAGGCAGGACAGCAGGGTCAGAAGCAACTCAGCTCAGATGCCCGCCCCTCCCAGCCCGGCCCGGCCCGGCCGGCTCACCGGTAGCAGTAGTTGGGTGCTGACCACACAGTGAGCACGGTCTCATTGAAGTGCCACTTGTAACCTTCCATCACCAGTTGGTGAGCACGGCAGATCATGTCAATGTCGTTGGCTGCGTTGAACTGGGCCACCACATCACTGCCAAATAGGTAGCCAGCCCCTCGGGGGCTCACGCCCCAGCCTGTGGTGTCTGATGAGGCAAGGGAGGGATGGAGAGGGATGTCCTCAGGGTTCTCTGGCTGCCAGTGCTGCCCCTTGAGGTGAGCAGCCTGGCCCCTCCCCAAGTCCACCAGAGGCCCAGGGGACCAGAGCATGGGGCCTGAATATGGTCTGGGGAATGGTGGGGGTCAGGACAGCAAAGGTAGGGGCAGATAAGCTCCAGAGAAGAAAGAACCGATGGCTGGGGCCCCCTCTGAGTCACAGTGATGATACAACTCCCTGTCCCAACAGCACACAGGAGTGAAAGCGGTGCTCCCAGAGACATAAGGGCACTCTGCGCTGTCACAGAGCAGTCGGGAGTGGCTGTGGAGCAGCAGCTGCGCGCGCACGTGTGTGCGCGTTCGCGCTGCAGCAGAAGCTGCCTGTACGTGTCTATGTATGTGTGTGTGCTGTAGCAGAGGCTGCCTGTGCATGTGCGCATATGTATGTGTGTTTGTGCTGGAGCAGAGGCTGCCTGTGCATGTGTGTGTATGTGTGTGTGTGTGTGTGCTGGAGCACAGGCTGCCTGTGTGCAAAAGCAGGAACTCTGGACTGCTCCTCAGTAGACCTGATTTTAAATCTCAGCTCTGTTCCACACTAGTGGAGAACCCACAAAATGAAGGGTCTCAAAGGGGCTATCATTCTGGGGTTCTGACCTCTGAAGAAGCTGCTGTCATGTTCCAAGGCCCTTTCACTTTGGGGAGCAATGATTTGGTCCTCCACAGCCCTCTGGGCCATGCCTCAAGCCACTGTGCACTCAAAGCATCCGCCATGCAGGCCTCCCTGTTCCTCCTCAAGGGTTCCAGCCATTTGGCAGGTGGAAGATGGACACTAATGAAGGCCAGCCCTGCTCCCTCTCTTCCCCAAATCCTCCTGGCTGTCCCTGCCTGACCCTGCCCACATGCCCTCACCTTCTGGGTCAGACCAGAGGAGGTCACACATGGGCCCATCATGAGGCACCTCTTGCTTTCGGTCGATAGTCCGGATCTGGTCCAGGGTCTGGATGGAGGGAGAGAGGCCCCCGTGCACACAGAAGATCTACAGGGGAGAGCAAGGAAAGAGGGCGGGGCTGAGGCCTGGAGCCCCCTCCTCTCCCCATCCCATGGAGCCCTGGGCTGGCCTACCTTGCCATCAATGATGGCCGACAGGCTGAGGTAGTCGAAGATCTCGGTGCAGTAGCGCCACACGGTCACCGAGCCATACTTGCGCAGGCACTCATCATAGAAGCCGTAGACCTGCGTGATCTGGCGGCTCTCATGGTTGCCCCGGATCAGTGTAATGCGGTCAGGATATCGAACCTGGGGGTGGCCACCAAGCCAGGGCTGGCACCTAGACCATCCCTCCACACATCCCTCTCTAACCTCCTCACACCTGCTGGCCTCATGCCATCCTCACAACCACTGCCCAGCACACTCCTGGCCCCTCTCACCTGAATTGTGTGGCACCAACCACTTCCCAGGCCCGCAGGACCCTTTCCAGAGAATGTAAACCTGACTGTTCCCCATCAACTACGAACCTAATGGCTCCTCTTTCACCTGCCAGACACAGACCAAGTCCTTAGCAAGGCACACAGCCCTCTGTCATCTGACCCCTACCACCTCTCCCACCAATGGCATCAATCACCTGGCACATTCTCAACAGTGAGCCTCTGCCCCTCCCAGAATGCTGCTCTGCTGGCCTCCCCTGCCACCAAATCTCTGACCATCCCCAAAGGCAGAAGCAATCCATGACCAGCGACACAGCTGCAAGGTGGGGCTGGTCAAGGTAGGAGATGAGGGCGGAATGGACTAAGACGGCCCGGCCTGGGGTGGCCCACATTGGGGTACAGAAGCCGGGGACTGTCACCTTAAGTGCCAGCAGCAGGAGGAACGTTTCAACACTGTAGAAGCCACGGTCCACAAAGTCCCCCATGAAGAGGTAGTTGGTCTCAGGGACGTCGCCACCCACCTGTGGGGAAGTGGAAGATTTTTCCCAGTCCTAAACCGTCCCCTATAGCCCCCCTACCTGTTCCTGCTCAGGAGGCCCTTCTTCCACAACTGCCCATCTAACTCGACCTCTTGCCCCAACTCTGTGCCCCAAATTAAGGCTTCCACCCTCGATTAAAGGGGTCTTCCAGTCATCCCCCGGTTACATTTCAGTGTTGGCCACACTCACTCTGAACAGCTCTTTGAGGTCATAGAATTGTCCATGGATGTCGCCGCACACCTGCGAAGCAGGAAGGGGGGTTGGAACTCGAGTAGTGGGAGTTCCCAGGGGCTACCCTCCAAACACCCATTGCTTTAGGGAGCTTTATCACTCCTGGCTTCGCCTCTCCTTCCTAGAGCCAAAATTCTCCTCTCCCAACCCAAGCTGGCCAGGTCTGGAACCACATCCACTGCCCCACACTGTTACCAACTATTCTGTTGGGAAGAACTAAGTCCTTGCAGGTGTATGTCCTGGTCCCCTCCTCTTTCTGCTCCCCTCAAGGTCTCCAGAATCAAATTACTAACACAGAGCCCTGGAGACAAGTGAGCAAAACCACTTGCCAAATACAAGTCCTTCTGCCCTGGCCAACAGTCTCCACTAACAAATCAAAGGTCTGTTCCCACAACCCCCATTTCTTTCTTTCTTTTTTTTTTTTTTTGAGATGGTGTCTCCCTCTGTCACACAGGCTTAATTAGAGTGCAGTGGCATGATCTCGGCTCACGACCTCCACCTCTCGGGTTCAAGCGATTCTCCAGCCTTAGCCTCCCAAGTAGCTGGGATTACACACATGAAACACCACGCCCAGCTAATTTTTGTATTTTTATTTTTATTTATTTGTTTTTGAGACAGTCTCTCACTCTGTTGCCCAGGCTGGAGTGTAGTGGCGAAATCTCAGCTCACTGCAACCTCTGCCTCACAGGTTCAGGCAATTCTGCCTCAGCCTCCCAAGTAGCTGGGATTACACCCACACCTGGCTAATTTTTGTATTTTTAGTAGAGACAGGGTTTCACCATGTTGGTCAGGTTGGTCTTGAACTCCTAACCTTGTGATCCACCCGCCTCAGCCTCCCAAAGTGCTGGGATTACAGGTGTGAGCCACTGCACCCGGCCTTTGTATTTTTAGTAGAAATGGGGTTTCAGCAAACTCCTGACTTCAAGTGATCTGCCCACCTTGCCCTCCCAAGTGCTGAGATTACAGGTGTGAGCCACCATGCCCGGCAACCCCCATTTCTTACAGCAGTTCTCCCTTAAAGATGAGGAAAGGGACAGATAAAAGGGGCTTAGGGGTGGGTTTATGGAGCCCCCAAGATGAAGGGGAAAGTCCATGCGCCTAAAAGACAAAGCCCAGCTCTGCAGGGACAACAGGTACTCACTGTGACTGGCGAGTCCACCCTCTGCACGTTGCTCTCCTCTACCAAGATCTCTCTGGAGACAGGAGAAGACCAGGGTCACCACAGCCAGGCCAGCCCAGCCCAATTCCTGACCTTTTATGGGGGGGGGGGAGGGGAGGATATGAGGCAGTCCTTGAACCTCCAGGGGACAAGAGTGACGCGTACAGTCTCCCCAGAACAGGCTGACCACGGCCCTCCAGCATGCAACACTTTTCTGTGGCTCCCTGCTGCCAAAAGGACAAAGTCCAAGCTCTCATCCCAGCATTCAAGGCCTTCTGAGCAGGCTGGGACTTTTCCAGTCCTGACCCCTGCTGCTGCTCCCTTCTCCTGGGAGGCAGGTCTTCCCATCCTCTCCGCAGCAGAGCTCCCTGCTCCTGGCGCCCTGGGTAAGTACTTGAGTCACTCTCCACCAATCACAGAGTCTCCCAGGCTATCCAGACACAAGGGCGGGTGCCCAGGGCAGGCCCGCCAGTGGATGTGCCTTCAAAATTACCTGCTTTTGCCAAGTGTTCAATATTACCTTACGGACTGTGAAGACTTAAGTATTTTTTACTTCTCCTTGCAGTGCAGTCTGCTTCTACTTGAGTGAGCAGGAGATGAAATCACTTTGTCAGTTACAAACATCCAATTTTTTTTTTTTTTTTGAGATGACACCCAGCTAATTTTTGCATTTTTAGTAGAGACGGAATTTCGTTGTTGCCCAGGCTGGTCTTGAACTCCTGACCTCAAATGATCCACCCGCCTTGGCCTCCCAAAGTGCTGGGATTACAGGCACAAGCCACTGCACCCGGTCTACAGACATCCAATTTAGGTAGCATTTTATTTCCAAATTTTGCATGATATAGCAGCAGTAAACATTTGAGTTCATACCATGTGCCAGGAATGTTATTAAGAGCTTGGTAGGCAGGTACTGTGAGGATTCCCAGTGCTCAGACGAAACTGAAGCACAGGAGGGGGCTGGCTTGGTGCCAGTTACACAGGTGGGATTTACCAGGGAAGCCTGGCTCTGGAGTCTGACTCTTTATAAAGATACTCTGATGTGGGAGGCCCAACTCACTCACCTAGCTGCCCCGCCTTTCAGCCAATCTCTTCCCTTAGACTGAATTTCCTGAGCTCAGTGGACAGGAGGATTCACTTATGCCCCCTGCTCTGTATGGCACAGGCAGCACGAAGGTCTGCCCTGGCTTTCTGGGAATGGGAGGCGGCACTGGCGAGAGGCCACACCAGCAGCACCCAGGCTCTCGCGCCCGCACTGCTTCTTGTGCTCAACATCCTTCCTCGTCAACTGCTCATGGTGACCTTTCCAACAGACTGGGGAGGTTCTCTACAGCCTCATGTAACAGTAAAGAAACTGAAGCTTAGAGAAAAGCAACAGGGTCAAGGTCACCAAACTGGAGAGTGGCTACACTGGAACCCAGAAGCCCGATTTCCTGAGAACTGATGCCAACCCCTTCCGCAGACCCTGAGTCAAAACCTGAAACCCAGAAAGGTCACATGCAAGGCCCATGCTCTCAGCAAAGCTCCCTTCAGTGCCAGCATGGCCCCAGTGTGGCCGGGGAATCAGGCCCAGATTCCAGTCCCAGTTCTGTCACTTGCAACACATCACCAGCCCTATCATGACCTGCCTGTAGTAACAGCTACCAGCACAGAAGGCCCTGTGCGCAGATACCCAGACTCTCAACTGCATGTCATTATAATTTTTTTCTTTTTCTTTTTTTGAGATGGAGTCTCACTCTGTCGCCAGGCTGGGGTGCAGTGGCACAACCTTGGCTCATTGCAACCTCCGCCTCCTGAGTTCATGCGATTCTCCTGCCTCAGCCTCCCGAATAGCTCAGACTAGAGGCATGTGCTACCACGCTCGCTAATTTTTTGTATTTTTAGTAGGGACGAGGTTTCACCATGTTAGCCAGGTTGGTCTCAATCTCCTGACTTTGTGATCGATCTGCCTGCCTCGGCATTCCTAAGTGCTCGGATTACAGGCATGAGCCATGGCATCTGGCTGTCATTATCATTTCAAAAAATGTGAAAGTGACTTGACCAGGGTCATACTGCTTCTAGGTGACAAGGCAAAGATCCATACTGAAGACCACCTGATTCAAAAGCTCAGCTCTTCTACTGTGCTAATATTTCTAGCAGCAGCAATTTCAGCTCAGACACTGCAGGCCTCTGTGCTTCCACGGGTTTCATCTGCATGTCTGTGCCCTGAGGGCAAGCAGGTGCTCCTGACACTACCTGCCTCAGCCTGGGTTTCTGGTGGGTCCTCAGGAGGCCTTGGCCAGGTATCAGAGCTGGCCTCACTTCCGAACTGAGCCTGGGACAACAGTGACCAACTCAGGCCTTAGCCTAGTACCTCCGAGCTCCACTCAAGTTTCAACTGGGCAGGACTCTCCACCACTCAGCCTTCACACAGCTCCTTGCTGCCTCACACCCCACATCAAAATCTAAATGCCTCTGCCTGGCTCTCAGTGACCACAGAGCACAGTCAAAAACCTGGATGCACAACTGACTTCCCCTCCGACTAGCTGCATGACGTTGGGACAAAACATTATCTACTCAGAGGCTGTTTCTTCTTCCACAAAATGGGGCTAAGTACTCAGCCCCGTCATGCCTACTCCTTAGGCTGTTGCAAGGAGCCATGGAGACTGAATATATAACCTCCTGCTATTCTGCAAACTCCAGCATGCTATCCAAGCATTATCTACCATCGTCACCACACTGATCCAAGGCCTGCACAGTAGATAAGACTTCAGGGGAAAAGAATAGTGCCAGATAACAACAGGTTTAAGTTCCTAAAAATGCCCATCAGGACTGAGGGAGAGGGGACAACTAAAAGCACCGTGGGGCAGGTATGGTCAGGGATGTTTTCTTGAGCTGGCAAAAGAGAAGAGCCACAGACGGGGTGAAAAAGAGGCCCACCTTGCTCACGATCCCCTCAGAGGCCCTGTCTGGCAGCAGGAAGTCTGTGAGGCAGGGCCAAGCAAAAAGCCTAGGGGCCACAGATTCAGAACCAAGCTCTGCCACGTCCTCAGTGGGTGACCTCAGTCAAGTCACCAGGCCTCTACGAGTCATGGTTTCCCGTTCGGTAAAATGGAGCAAATGATTCCAACCTCACAGGACTGCTGCGAGGAAGAGATGGATGGACGTTTTTTCACCAGTGTTAAGGCCAGGCCAATAGTGGGCGTATAGTTCAATAAACACAGGGTAATTCTGCAGGCTCTTCTGCCACAATTCTCCAGCCTGGTAGAAGTCACAATCACACAGTTCCCCAGAGGAGGCAGGTAATTAACTAAACCCCTGACTGTTCCTCACACTCTCAGGGCCTCCAGTGCTACACTTGTCCTGCTTGGAATGCCCTTCCCTCACTGGCCCTGCTTCTGTCAGCTAGCCAAATTATCTTCAACCTTCAAGGCCTACCTCCATTCAGAAGCCTTCCCTGACGGCTTTAGCCCATCTCATCGCTGCCCTCATCCAAGAGAAATAGAACACCTAGTGACTATCAAGCATGTATGCTGTACCAAGACACTGTGCTAAACTTATCTCAAGCAGCAACTCACTGAATCTTCACAACCATCTTATTAAGTACTATTAACTCTGCTTTACAAGTAAAGACACCTTAAGATCACTAACACAGCTAGTAAGTGGCAGAGTTCAGATTCAAACCTAGAGCCTTAGGTCATCCTACTTCCCACAAAACTTTAAACCGGCCTCCCTATCATGCTTAATTCTATCCTGGCTTACTTGCTACGATTTCTCAGGGTCCCATCCTGAACGTGAGTGATCCAAATCCACCTTCTTGCATTATGGTCTGAAAAAGGACAGGACACTAAGAACACGACAGTCCTCACCTGTAAAATGAGTACAATACCACCAACCTTTATGGGTGGTTGTTGGAATTAAGACTTTTATAAATCACAGCGCCTTTAACTTTCCTGTCTTAAACCTTTGTTTTGTCGCTGACTCTTTTACCAACTCCTGATTCGAGGCCTGTCTCACAGTTCGCCACCCAACCCCAGAAACTTCTGTCCCCCAGACAGATGGGCTGGTTTCCCTGAGTTTCCTAAGTACTTTACATAACACTCTTACTCCACTGGAAACACATCGTCTAATACTTTAAGTGTCTTTATCCAGCTGTCTTCCCCCAGCAGGCTAGCTCTTCCTCGAGGGCAGCGGCCCCATCCTGTTCCTCTCTGGGAAAGCTTCCAGGAAGGGGCAAGCCCAAAATTCTCAGTTGGGTTTGCCCCAAGCCAGAACCCGTGGGCGGCGGCTTGGCTTCCCTTCCGTAGGACCCAGGGGCTCACCTGGCCTTAGCGCACAGGGCCTTGACTTCGCTCTCCTTGATGAGCTCGCAGCGACGCAGCTGCTCGATCTGACGGTCCAGGTCGCTGATTTCCGCCATGGCCCACCCCCCGGCGCGGGTCAGAGTCGGGGCCACCGCCCCCTCCGCACCGCACAGGGGTCTCCTGGGAAAGGCCAAGACAAGCCCGCGAATTAGAGTGTCCGCGAGGGGCGCGGGGTGGACAACTCGATTCTAGGGCCAGTCCGGCCCCACCCCCCACCCCCGCCTCCCTTCACATCGGCCCCGGGAACCCCCAGCGTCCCATGGCCTAGCCGGACCCCCACTAACTCCCGTCGAATGCCACGGTCCGCGCTAAGGACGGTGGCCTAGAGGGGTCTCGCATTATTACCGCCGCTGCGACTCCGGTTCTGGCTATGGGGCGCTCCCTGCCTCCCTACTCCCCTCCGCTTTGGGCCGCCGCCGCCGCCGCCGCTTCTACTTCCGGCCCCGCCGCGGAAGCAAAGGGAAGCCAGTTCCGCCACGCGCCGGATGTGGCGTCATACACGCTCGTCTCCCTCCCTCCTTGCGCCCCCGGCACCACTTCCCAAGTCTGAAATCGGGAAGGAGCGGGAGGAATCGGGTGGTTGCTGGAGGCAGCGGAAGTGTTTGTGGGCTCAGCCGCAGGTGATGTTGGGCTGTTAGAAATCCTAGATCAGTCCCCTCCCATTTCATTTTATAAATATGTTTAAATTTAGACAACTTTCTTTTTTCTTTTTGAGACGGAGTTTGGCTCTTGTTGCCCAGGCTGGAGTACAGTGGCGCAATCTGGGTTCATCACAATTTCCGCCTCCCGGGTCCAAGCGATTCTCCTGCCTCAGCCTCCCGAGTAGCTGGGATTACAAGCATGTGCCACCACGCCCGGCTAGTTTTGTATTTTTAATAGAGACAGGATTTCTCCATATTGGTCAGGCTAGTCTCGACTTCTGACCTCAGGTGATCCTCCCGCCTAGGCCTTCCAAAGTGCTGGGATTACGGGCGTGAACCACTGCGCCCGGCCACAACTTTATTTTTTTCTAAATTAGAGATAGGGTCTCGCTCTGTTGCTCAGGCTGGAGTCCAGTGGGGCCATCATAGCTCACTTCCATCTCGAACTCCTGGGCTCAAGCGATCCTCCCTCTTCGGCCTCCCAAAGTGTTTGGATTACAGGCCTGAGTCACTAAGCCAGGCCATCCCCATTTTAGCTAGGGAAACAAACAAGTCGAGCTGGGACTAGGCCTTGTAACTTTATGTTACACTTTAAAAAAAAAAAAAAAAAAAGCCACACATTTTGGTTATTTATCTGCCACCACAATCCTTGGAGGATCCAACTTTCTCTTTTTCAATATTGAAGCCCCAGTGCTTAGAATAAGGCCTGGTACGGTAAGCATATAGAAATACTTGTTTTTTTGTTTTTGTTTTTTGTTTTTTTTTTTTGAGACGGAGTTTCGCTCTTGTTGCCCAGGCTGGAGTGCAATGGCGCGATCTTGGCTCACCGCAACCTCCGCCTCCCGGGCTCAGGCAATTCTCCTGCCTCAGCCTCCTAAGTAGCAGGGATTACAGGCATGCACCACCACGCCCAGCTAGTTTTTTGTATTTTTAGTAGAGACGGGGTTTCACCATGTTGACCAGGATGGTCTCCATCTCTCGACCTCGTGATCCACCCGCCTTGGCCTCCCAAAGTGCTGGGATTACAGGCTTGAGCCACCGTGCCCGGCACAGAAATACTTGTTAATACGTAGAAATACTTAATACTTATTCAATGGATGAAGGAAGCCCAATTCAAATCTCTTCCTGTGCCTTCAGAGAAATCTTTGCCATTGACAACTATAGAAGTTAACAAATTGGAGTCCACCTTTCCTATGTCAAGCCTGTGCCTCAGTCAGCATGACTTCTGTGATTCCAAAATGTTCCCCTTGACATTTCTTAGTTGCTTTTCCTTCTTTCTTTTTTTTCTTTTTTCTTTTTTTTCTTTTTTTTTTTTTTTTTGAGACAGTCTCACTCTTTTGCCCAGACTGGAGTACAGTGGCACCATCTTGGCTTACTACAACCTCCACCTCCCAAGTTCAAGCAATTCTCCTGCCTCAGCGTCCTGAGTAGCTAGGATTACAGGCATGTGCCACCACGCCCGGCTAATTTTTGTATTTTTAAGATGGAGTCCTGCTCTTGTTGCCCAGGCCGGAGTGCAATGGTGTGATTTCGGCTCACTGTAACCTCCACCTCCTGGCTTCAAGTGATTCTCCTGCCTCAGCCTCCCAAGTAGCTGGGATTACAGGCATCCACCACCACACCCAGCTAATGCTTGTATTTTTAGTAGAGCCAAGGTTTCACCATGTTGGTCAGGCTGGTTTTGAACTCCTGACCTCAGGTGATTTACCTGCCTTGGCCTCCGAATGCTGGGATTAGAGGCATGAGCCACCATGCCTGGCCAATTTTTGTACTTTTAGTAGATATGGGGTTTCACCATGTTGGCCACACTGGTCTTGAGGCTGGTCTCCAACTTGTGACCTCAGGTGATCTACCTGCCTCAGCCTCCCAAAGTGCTGGGATTACAGGCTTGAGCCACCGTGCCCACCTTAGTTGCTTTCTATTGCCTGAAAGTTTTATGCCTAGGCCAGGCATGGTGGCTTACACCTGTAATCCCAGCACTTTGGAAGGCCGAGGTGGGCGGATCATAAGGTCAGGAGTTCACAACCAGCCTGACCAACATAGTGAAACTCCGTCTCTACTAAAAATACAAAAATTAGCCAGGCGTGGTGGTGCACACCTGTAATCCCAGCTACTCGGGAGGCTGACTGAGGCAGAAGAATTGCTAGAACCTGGGAGGCGGAGGTTACAGTGAGCGAAGATCATGCCATTGCATTCTAGCCTGGGCAACAGAGACGTCTCAAAAACAAAAAAGGTTTATGCCTTTTTTAAGGAAGGAAACTGGCTCAGAGAGGTTAAATAACTCATTCATTGTTTGTTTAACTGTGGATTGGGGATTTTACATTGAAATTTGAATCCGGGGCCAGGTGTGGTGGCTCAAGCATGTAATCCCAGCACTTTGGGAGGCCAAGGAGGATGGAATGAGCCCAGGAGTTCAATACGAGGCTGGGCAACAAAGTGAGACCCTGTCTATCAAACAATAAATAAGAAATTTGAACCCAGCTGGGCATGGTGGCTCACACCTATAATCCCAGCACTTTCGGAGGCCAAGGCAGGTGAACCACCTGAGGTCAGAAGTTTGAGACCAGCCTGGCCAACATGGTGAAACCCTGTCTCTAGTAAAAATGCCACCAAAAAAAAAAAAAAAAAAAAAAAAAAAATTAGCTGGCATAGTGGTAAGATTGTAGTCCCAGCTACTTAGCACTGAACCGGGAGGCAGAGATTGCAGTGAGCTGAGATTGTGCCACTGTACTCCAGCCTGGGCAACAGAGCAAGATGCCGTCTCAAAGAAAAAGAAAGCTGTGTCCTTAGGTCTGTTTTTTTTTTTTTTTTTCTATCAATTACTTTTTCAGGAACTCAAGTATTATCATAAAATTAGGAAGTCCAGGCCGGGTGTGGTGGCTCACCCCTGTAATCCTAGCATTTTGGGAGGCCTAGACAGATGGATTACCTGAGGTTGGGGGTTTAAGACAGCCTGGCCAACATGGTGAAACCCCATCTACTAAAAATACAAAAAGTTAGCTGGTGAAGTGGTGTGCACCTGTAATCCCAGGAGGCAGAGGTTTTGGTGAGCCAAGATTGTGCCACTGCACTCCAGTCTGGGCCACAGAGCGAGACTTAGTCTCAAAAAAATTTTAAAAAGTCCCAAACTCCCAAACTGGTATCTGAAGTTTTCTGCTTCTCTAGTCTCGGAGTCTCACTGTGTCACCAGGCTGGAGTGCAGATCTCAGCTCACTGCAACCTCTGCCTTCTGGGTTCAACGGATTCTTCCACCTGTCTCTCGAGTAGCTGGGACTACAGGTACATGCCACCATGCCTGGCTAATTTTGTATTATTAGTAGAGATGGGGTTTCACCATATTGGCCAGGCTGGTCTTGAATGCCTGACTTCATGATACGTCTGCCTCAGCCTCCTAAAGTGCTGAGATTACAGGCTGAGCCACACCCCCCCCCCCACCACCTAGGATCAAGTTTTTATATTCTTAGAAGGTTCTAGGTAAGTCCATTCTACCTGAATCACTGCAGAGATTCTGTAGGTCCAGAGAGCCGATATAGTCACTGTACGTCCCAGCCTGGGTCATTAGGGAACACCTCAAGTAATGGCATGGGGGCCTCATTCTCGATTCGTGGAATGCAGCAGCTCTAGGGGCTCAGTTCTTGACCTGAAGCCGGAGCTCTACAGCTGAGCTTCTGTAGCTGCATTATCAAGGGGGCGCTGGAAACAATTCAGGGTTTTTCATGGGATTCCACAACCCAAAGGAGACTAAGAAGCCCTCTCTAATTCCATCTCCTGTTAAGATGGGAAAACAGAAAACTCAATAGCGTAGATTAAAAAGTATTGGTGGGCACCGTGGCTCACCTCAACTAAAAAAATACAAAATTTAGGTGATAGTGGCGTGTGCTAGTAATCCCAGCTACTCAGTAGCTGAGGCAGAAGAATCACTGAGCCTGGGAGGCAGAGGTTGCAGTGAGCCGAGATGGTGCCACTGCAGTCGTCTGGGTGACAAGAGTGAGACTGTCTCAAGAAAAAAGGGAAAAAAACAAAAAAGAGATGCACTGAGACTCCTTTCCACCAAGAAACAATTCAGTCTTTAGCAAGAGCCTTAGGTATAAGTTGAGAGTAACAGCACCTACTTACATAGAACACCCATGTTGCCAGGCTCATGTCACTCAAGAAAAAGTGAACTAGTTGGTAGGTTTTGTCACAGGGGTCTTCTGCGCCCCCTTGAATTCTGGGCCTAAAAATGAGGCTAAGGCTGCAGCTTTGTAAGACATGAGCAGTTACAACCATACTCCCTGACTGTGAGTTCCATCTGATGCTGCTAAGTGAAGGGGCGGAGCCTTGTAGTGGCTCAAAGAAAATGTCACAAGCTCTCGGCCTTTCTCGAAGCCCTGGGCACATAAAACAGCAGGAAGGTCCTTTCACCTTTCACCCCTTTCTTGCCCAGAAAGGAAGGACGTAGAACAGGGGGCCTTTCTTCTGGGCTCTGCTGCCTCTGCAGGCCCTCCCCTGCATTAAGACACTGCAAGACACGGATGGCAGACTCCCCCTTAAATAGCTGTTTATTGGCAGTGTGCTGGAAAGGGCGATGGAGTTAGCATTCACAGACGACATCACACAGCACTGTCACAAGGGAGGCAAGAGCGTGGGCAAGCCAGCCTGGAACCCCGGAGTCGAAGGCCCCCTCTTCAAGAGCGTGTGGGAGGGGGCGGGGCCTGGAGTGTTGGGGGCTGCCTGGGAACACCTCCGCTTAGTAGGCGTGGTTAGAGATGAAGAGGGACTCGCTGGCAGCAGCCCCAGCCTGACCACTTGGGGTGTACTTTCCTTGACAGGCGAGGCTGTTGGCCTAAGCGGGGAGAGGAATGGAATGAGAAGGGTTCTTCTCCGAGTCCCACCCACCCAGGCACCCAGCCTGCCTCCCGCCCACAGCCTTACCAGGGCGCGCTTGATGTACTCCTCCTGCGCCGCCTTCTTGTTTTCCTTCTTCCCACCCCAGGCCTTCAGGGCAGAGGCCTGCAGGGCTCGGCCGTAGGAAAAGGTCAGGGCCCAGGGCTTCAGCAGGGGGCACTTGTTGATGGCGTTCAGGTTGATGGATGCCTCCTCCTCACTCTGGCCTCCAGAAAGGAAGGTGATCCCTGGGGAGCAGGGGCGAGAGGTGGGAGGGGCTGTGGTCAAAGACCCAGGAAGCTGGCAGGAGCTGGTAGAAGCTGCCATGGAAATCTGCCAAATGGGCATAGGGTCATGGGTGGAGCTCATCTACTGCCATGTGTCAAGATGAGAGTGTGGGCCTCACCAGGGACAGCGGGGGGAACTGTGCGGCGCAGCGCTGTGACAGTTGCCATGGCAATCTCCTCGTGAGAAAACTTCTGAGTGCAGGCGTGGCCTGGGGTAACCATGTTGGGCTTCAGCAAGGTGCCTTCCAGGTAGATGTGGTGGTCGCTCAGAGCCTTGTAGACAGCAGCCAGCACCTGGAGGAGAGCAGGGGCACGGGGGGTGGAGGGGAGGACAGGGCCCCCTCCCAGCCACCCTGCATTGGTCAGGCAGGCAGTCACCTACCTTCTCGGTCACATACTGACAGCGCTTCAAGTCATGGTCCCCATCAGGGAGGATTTCAGGTTCCACGATGGGTACGATGCCATTCTGTGGGGTGAGGGACAGGGTGGCTGTGAGGCCTCCTAACTTGGGAGTCCCACCTACAGCTCCGCATCGCCACTGGCCAAGATCCTATCTCAATGATGCCAGGGACCTCAGGCTGCAAAGCCTTCAGCAGATTACAGGAGGCAGCCACCTCCACCTCCTCAGATCCTCTCCCAATCCCTCCTCGGCCCCTCGGCCTCACACAGCCCTTGAGTGTCCTCTACAGGCCAAGGCTGATGCTTGCCTGGGGAAGGCAGGCACCGTGGTGGGTGGCTGGCAAGTTAGTGACACTGGAACCAAATAAGCGGGAGGCCTACTGGGGACCTGCAGGCCCACCTGCTGACAGATGCTGGCGTAACGGGCCAGGACGTTGGCATTTTCCATGATGGCGAGGGCCGAGGGGGTGTGCTCCCCAATCTTCAGCACACAACGCCACTTGGCGAAGTCAGCGCCATCCTTCTTGTACTGAGCACAGCGCTCGGACAGCCCATCCAGCCCTAGGAGAAGATGGAGGAGTCAAAGCGCAGTCGGGAGGGGCATGTGGTTTTCACTCCTCCCTGCACCCAAACCTGCTTGGGCTGGGTTTGTAGGACAGACAGACAAACAGTTCTCACCTTGGGTGGTGGTCTCACCATTTGTCCCTGCCAGGGGGACCACGCCCTTGTCTACCTGTTGGGGTTCGGGGGAACAACATTAAGACATAAGAAATGACCTCTAGCACCCTTTCCACTGTCGCCCAGGATGGAGTACAGTGGTGGGATCTCAGCTCAGTGACGCTTCCACTTCCCAGGCTCAAGTGATCCTCCCGCCTCAGCCTCCCAAGTAGCTGGGACAGGCGTGTACCCTTTTCCTCTTTAATCCCAAGCTTCCCCCAAATGTACTTAATCTCTTAAACTGCATCTCAGGGCTTGTACATATTTTCTTTCTTTTTCTTTTTTTTTTTTTTTTTTGAGACGGAGTTTCGCTCTTGTTACCCAGGCTGGAGTGCAATGGCGCGATCTCGGCTTACCGCAACCTCCGCCTCCTGGGTTCAGGCAATTCTCCTGCCTCAGCCTCCTGAGTAGCTGGGATTACAGGCATGCACCACCATGCCCAGCTATTTTTTTTGTATTTTTAGTAGAGACGGGGTTTCACTATGTTGACCAGGATGGTCTCGATCTCTTGACCTTGTGATCCACCCGCCTCGGCCTCCCAAAGTGCTGGGATTACAGGCTTGAGCCACCGCGCCCGGCTTCTTTCTTTTTTTTTTTCTTGAGACGGAGTTTCGCTCCTTACCCAGGCTGGAGTGCAATGGCGTGATCTCGGCTCACCGCAACCTCCGCCTCCTGGGTTCAGGCAATTCTCCTGCCTCAGCCTCCTGAGTACCTGGGATTACAGGCACGCGCCACCATGCCTAGCTAATGTTTTGTATTTTTAGTAGAGACGGGGTTTCACCATGTTGACCAGGATGGTCTCGATCTCTTGATCTTGTGATCCACCCGCCTCGGCTTCCCACCCAAAGTGCTGGGATTACAGGCGTGAGCCACCGCACCCAGCCTACGTATTTTCACTTAGTTACGGTAACTAATCCTCTGAGACAGGATACTCTGGGATGTTATTTAACAACAAATGTTGACTGAATTTGATGTCAGGAGACTGGGGCTCTGCCACTTACTAACTCTGTGAGCAAAACACTTCACTTCCCTGAGCTTCTGAGACTTTCGTCTGTAAAGTAGGAATAAGACTCTTCTCTTAGAATCATGAGGATTGGGTGGGTGCAGCGGCTCACGCCTGTAATCTCAGCACTTTGGGTGGCTCAGGTGGGCGGATCAACTGAAGTCAGGAGTTCGAGACCAACCTGACCAACATAGAAAAACTCTGTCTCTACTAAAAGTGAAAAATTAGCCGGGTGTGGTGACGCATGCCTGTCATCTGAGCTACTCGGGAGGCTGAGGCAGGAGAATTGCTTGAACCCGGGAGGTGGAGGTTGCGGTGAGCCGAGACTGCCCCATTGCACTCCAGCCTAGGCAACAAGAGCAAAACTCCGTCTCAAAAAAAAAAAAAGAACTGTGAGGACTAAAAATGCCAAGTAAATGCCTTAAGCCTGAAGCAGGATCCCTGCAAGTTTCTAGGCCTCCAACCCAGCATTCATCCCCTGCCTCAGTAACCTGGATTTCCTTCCTTCACCTCCAGCTCAAACCTCACTTCCTGAGGCCCTGCCCCTCACCTTGATGCCCACAACACCGCCCTTGGATTTGATAACTTGGGGGAAGGGACGCCCATCATCCGCCTTCTGGTAGAGTGTCTCGTGGAAGAGGATGACGCCCCCGATGCAGGGGTTCACCCGGTCATCAGCTGTCAGCAGCAGCTGACGGTAGAAGCGCCGGTTCTCCTCGGTGTTCTCAGTGCCAATGGACTGCAGCCGCTTGGCAATGCTCCCTGGGAGGATGTGTCACATGGGAATTAGGGGATCAGCCTGCCACTCCCAACCCTGCACCCTCCACCCGTTCTGTCTCCTGCCCGCACCAGTGGACTCATCTGCAGCCAGGATGCCCTTGCCCGGGGCAACGATGCGGTGAGCGATGTCAGACAGCTCCTTCTTCTGCTCCGGGGTCAGCGCTGGATATTGGTAGGGCATGGTGCTGGTGGTAGCAAGTTCCTGGGTACAGGAAACAGAGAGAGAGAGGATTGGTTAGCTGGGCCTTCTCATGATCTCCCAATGAGCAGGGCCCCTCGCCTGGAGGTCAGGACAAATGTTCCCTACTTCCCCTGCCCCACACCCAGTAGGCCCTGGGGGCACTTCTGGTCCCCAGGTCTCCCGTACTCCCGACTTCCCTATGCTAGGCCTGCCCCTGTACCTTTCCTAACTCTGTCTGGTGCTGGGTGTTGCCCAGCTGAGGGTGGAGTTGCCCACTGGCAACTGGGGGAAAGGAAAAGGCCATAGCCATGGACAGGTGGGTCATGTTGAAGCTGGACCCTTCTGGCTTGCGCCTTGCCATGGGGTCACCTTGCCTGAAAACAAAACCGAACCGGAGTATTTTAGAATGTAAAGGTCGTGAATCAAGCAGAGGGCCCAACACCCTTGTGGGAAAGGGCCCAGATAAGGAAAAGGTCTGTGCTTCAAGCCACACAGCAACCCCGGAGCCAGATCTGAGATTAACCCAGCTCTTCTGACTGCCACTGGGGCATTCCTTCCAATCCACCCAAGATCCCAGGGCTGGCGGGCTCCAACCCTTCAAGGACATCCCAAGGTCAGGGTTTTCCCCACAAGGGAGGGGGCGGGTGGTAGGAAAGGGGTATTAGGAGAAAGATAAGAGGGCAAGGAGAAGCCCAGGCAAGGGCCCAACAAGTCCTAGCCTGAGGCGAGGAGAGGAAAGCGGTAAGCTTTGCTGTGGTTACTTCCTACGGGGCAGAGGGGCAAGCGCCCCATCCCTTTCCAAGAAAAATGCTCCTGTCGCTTCGCAAGGCTGTCGCTGGTTCCGGGCTCAGAATCAAGGTCGCCCGATAAGGAAAGACGGAAAGTGTTAATGGGGCATCAAGCGCCACCGAGGGGTTTCCCCTCCTCGCCAGGGGCGCCCAGTTCCGCAGGGCAGGAACCAACCTCCCGCTTGCGAGAACCCTGGGGGTGTACACGGGCCGGCCCTCACCCCTCACTGCCTGTTAGGATCCCCGCCGAGACTAAGGGGCCCTAATCCTTTGCCACAGGGGTCCCTGCAAGAAAAGGGGAGGGGAATGGTCCTCCATCTCGTCTGGCTTCCTCCCCCGCCATGACTCAGCGCGTGCAGCGGCTGCATTGCGCAGTTAGGTGACCTCAGGGTGGAGGGGCCGGGAACCTGTGTGTGGCCGGTAGTGGGGAGACGCTGGCATGGGGTGAGAGGGGGGCTCCACGCGGACGCCCAAGCCGCCACTGCCCTCAAGATCCTTCTCCACGGTCCTTGGTCCCCGCACGTGAAGAGGGGCGCTCACCTGGTACAGGAGAGGGGCGAGTGTGCGGGATCTGGCAGCGGAGGACGGCGGGCTGGCGAGTGGACTCAGGGAGCGAACGCGGCACTCGTCACCAGGACCCCTTCTGCGGCGCGTTCCGAGAGGAACGCAGCCGAATCAGCCTCGGAGGGGGCGGCGCAAGGGGCGGGAAGGAGGAAGGCGGCGCTCGGCCTTTTAAAGGCACCACTCCGCCCTCCGCCGAGCTTTTTCCTTTGCGGGGAGCGGGCGGCGTCCAATTGCAAGCGAGAGAGTGGGCGACGGGCCGCCCCCGAGAGGCGCAGCCCAGAGGCCGCACTAGGGACAGGACAGGAGGTGAGAACACGATTCCTCCCCCGCCCCCCTCGGACGTGACTCGGGCCACATCCCGCGGGTCGCCAGGGCCCTCCCCTCCGCTCCTCTTCCCCCGCCTGGCGCGCTCTTGGGCGCCGTGACTCAGCCAGAATATTAGCACCGGAGGAGTTGGGGACGGGAAGGTGGGGGATGCGGATGGAAGAGTCGGAAACGAAGGAGGCTGGGCTTGGCCTCCCAGGCCCAGCCCGCGGCCCGGGGCAGCCCAGCTTCCGGCCTGCGCGGCTGCAGCGCGTGTCACCACCGGGGCCGCACAGCGCAGTCGCGCGTCGGCCTGCCTCGCCCGCGGCCTGGGCCCTGCAGGGCGCGGAGCCGATTCCGCGTCACCCGTCACTAGCCCAGGCGTAAGAGAGGCGGAGGAAAGGGCGGCGAGAGAATACGCGGAAGCGCGAGAGGACGGCGCAGGTGGCGCGGCGCGGAGGCTAGGCCTCCCCGGTGTGGGCTCCCGGCAGGCGGGGCAGGCTGGGTCGGGTCGCGCATGCGCGCGCGCGCTCCACCGGGGCGGGCACCCTGCACCACCGAAAACCAGACTGCGCAGCCATGTACCGGCCGCTGCTCGGTCTCGGGCATGCGCGGCCGCAGTCCCTGCCAAACGTCTTTCTTGGACCTGACTTCCTTCTCCAGAATAAAATCCGTCCCCGAGCTCATCTGCCTCAGATGCTTTCTGAGCCCCCAGCTCCTACCGTCCAAGTCTCCACTCCTCATCCGGACCCATCAGGACCCTGTCGGCTCAACCCCACCCCCACCCCCACCCCGGCCAGGTCCTGCGAGGGACCCACCTGCGGCGAGGCTGAAGAAGCCGGCAGAGCCTGGTCAGCAGCGAGTGAGCCAGGGGTGCCCGGGCTGGGTTATAAGGCGGCTCCTGCCCGCCCCGCACCAGTGTCCCCGACCTTCTCCGATGACCTCTGCCCTTTTCCCGCCACGGATCCTCTGGCAGGAACCTATATTTAGGGAAACCTGAAGCCCCTGACATTCACACCAGCGTGGGGCCTGGCCTGGGGGAAGGGGGAGGAAGGCTTGGGTCTGCCCTATTGACAGAGAGGGAGCCCCTGCCCACTTACCGGTGCTTCAAAGGAAATATCTTCCTTGGAAATCCAGACAGAGGCTCTTGGTTGTCAAGAGAAATAAATCTCTGGCTAGGGATCTGTCGGAGCGAAAAGGGGTGAGGGGAGTTGGATCACGTGGCCCCCCTGCCATGCTCCTTGGCTCCTTCTCTAATCTCCCTCCTCCCCTGACTCCCTGCAGTGTTGGTGGCTGTAGTGATTCTCTGGAGCCTTGGGGTTTTGTTTTTTTTTTTTTTTTTTTTTTTTTGAAGGAGAGTAGATACTGGCACTACACTCACCTCCTAAAATAACAGTCCGTGCACGAAGTGTGGTTGGCACACCGATGAGTACCCGGTACTCAAGGCCCAGGCTCCTCTGTGTGGTGAGCAGTGCCACCCCCCTGCCCACCTTAAAATAGAATCGTTCACTTGGGTAGGGGAAGGGGAGCCAGGGCACCTGCTGGAGCACTAGCCCCTCTTCTGGCCCTCCAGAGGAGCTGCCGTCCAGCTCGTCAAGAGTCCTGCCCCTCAGGGAGCCAGGCCCTGCACAGCCACTTTGAGTTCCCAGGCCTGGGTGCTGGGCAGGCCATTTGTGGTTCCAGTGGCCTGGAGAAAGGTGTCCTTCTGAGGTCCCTCAAGAAGGAGGGCACATGGGCCCTGGGGGCTGGCCGCTCCCCAGAGGGCAGGACACTGGGTCCTCATCGGAGCTTGATCTCGAAGCAGAGACAGTTGAGGCTCTGGCAGTCGGGAAGCTGGCACGTACAGGCACAGTCGCAGAGTGGGCAGCAGCGGGGGCAGCGAGGTGCCCAGTCCTGAGGGAGGAGAGAGAGGGGTGTGAGGGAAGTGGGATGGGGCCAAGTCTGTTGCTCTCTAAGGAGAGAAGGGAACAGAGAGGCCTGGGAAGTCCCACTTGCCCAGTAGAACAGAGGGTACTGTCCCTCATTCCCAGGAACAGCAATTGCCTGTGCTGTTGAAAAATCAGCAGAGTCCTTGTTCTGAAAACTGAGATCAGGAGCTAGAAGCAATAATTTGGGGGGTCTCTCCTTCCCATTTTATGGGTGAGGAGACTGAGAGCACAAGACCAGAGAGCAACTGGCCCTGGGTCCCGTGCTAGAATTTGGGCCTCCTGATGTCCAGCTGAAAAGATGGTTCGGCCACAGTCCTGTGGCCTGTGCAGCTGGGTCAGAGAAAGCACAGGTTTTTCTGTCCATCATGAAAATGACTTGTGGGCTTTATGAACTTCCTTGGTATGAGACCAAACTAGAGTCTCATTCACCATTTTCGAGCATCTACTCTGTACAAGGCACAGACAACATTCATGAATGATTTTAAAAATCTTTCTAGGTTATTTGAAACTGGCAATTCACATATTTTTAAATTTTTTTTTTTTTTTTTGAAACAGGGTCTCACTCTGTTGCCCAGGCTGGAGCCCAGTGGTGCAATCTCAGCTCATTGCAGTCTGTGCCTCCTGGTTCAAGTAATTCTTCTGCCTCAGCTTCCCAAGCAGCTGGAACTACAGGTGTGAGCCACCATGCCCAGCTACTTTTTGTATTTTTAGTAGAGATGGGGTTTCACTATGTTCGACAGGCTGGTCTCAAACTCCAGACCTCGGGTGATCCACCCACTTTGGCCTCCCAAAGTGCATGGATTACAGGTGTGAGCCACTGTGCCCGGCCATTTTTTTTTCTTTTCACTCTTGTTGCCCAGGCTGGAGTACAATTGCTCGATCTCGGCTCACTGCAACCTCTGACTCCTGGGTTCAAGTGATTCTCCTGCCTCAGCCTCTGAGTAGCTGGGATTACAGGCATGTGCCACCAAACCTGGCTAATTTTGTTTCTTGGTAGAGGGGTTTCTCCATGTTGGTCAGGCTGGTCTCGAACTCTCAACCTCAGGTGATCTGTCTGCCTTGGCCTCCCAGAGTACTGGGATTATAGGCATGAGCCGCTGCACCCAGCCATATTTTTAAATTAAAAAAATTTTTTTTTTTTTTTGTGAGACAAAGTCTTGCTCTGTTGCCCAGGCTGGAGTGCAGTGGCCTTATCATATCTCACTGCAGCCTCCATCTCCCAGGCGTGCACCACTATACACAATTTATTTTTTGTTTTTTATTTTTAGAGTTTTGTTCTGTCACCCAGGCTGGAGTGCAGTGGCGTGATCTATGCTCACTGCAACGTTTGCCTCCCGGGATCAAACGAGATTCTCATGCCTCAGCCTCCCGAGTAGCTAGGACTCCAGGCATGAGCCACCACACCTGGCTAATTTTTGTATTTTTAGTAGGGTTTGACCATGTTGACCAGGCTGGTCTCCAACTCCTGACCTCAGGTGATCTGCCCACCTCAGCCTCCCAGAGTGCTGGGATTACAGGCATGAGTCACCCCACTGGACCATTTTTTGTATTTTTGTTTGTTTTGAGATGGAGTCTGTTGCCCAGGCTGGAGTGCGATGGCGCGATCTTGGCTCACTGCAACCTCCGCTCCTGGGTTCAAGCCATTCTCCTGTCTCAGCCTCCCCAGTAGCTGGGATCACAGGCACCTGCCACCACACCCCACTAATTTTTTGCACTTTTTTTTTTTTTTTTGAGACGGAGTTTCACTCTTGTTACCCAGGCTGGAGTGCAATGGCACAATCTCTGCTCACCGCAACCTCTGCCTCCTGGGTTCAAGCAATTCTCCTGCCTCAGCCTCCCGAGTCACTGGGACTATAGGTGTGCGTCACCATGCCCAGCTAATTTTTGTATTTTTAGTAGAGACAGGGTTTCACCACGTTGACCAGAATGGTCTCGATCTCGACCTCATGATCCACCCGCCTCGGTCTCCCAAAGTGCTGGGATTACAGGCATGAGCCACCGCGCCCGGCTTTTTGCACTGTTTTAGAGATGAGTTTCACTGTCTTGGCCAGGCTGATGTTGAACTCCTGACCTCAGGTGATCCGCCCACCTCGGCCTCCCAAAGTGCTGGGATTACAGGCGTGAGCCACCGCGCCTGTGCCATTTTTTCTATTTTTTTGTAAAGACAAGATTTCACCATGTTGCCCAGGCTGGTCTCAAACTCCTGGGCCAAACCCATCTTGGTTTCCCAAAATGCTGGGATTACAGGTGTAAGCCGCTGCACCCAACCAATTTAATGTTTTCAAAAGAGTTATATCTCTCTTAATTATCAGAATCCTGAGTAATCTCTTACAAAAGAGAAAATGGATGGCTGGGCACGGTGGCTCATGCCAGCACCTTAGGAGGCCAGGACAGGTAGATCACTTCAGGTCAGGAGTTCGAGACAAGCCTGGCCAACGTGGCAAAACTCCATCTCTACTAAAAATACAAAAATTAGCTGGGCATGGTGGCACACACTTGTAATCCCAGCTATTCAGGAGCCTGAGGCAGGAGAATCACTTGTGCCCGAGAGGGAGAAGTTGCAGTCAGCCGAGATCGCACCACTGCCCTCCAGCCTGAGCAACAGTACAAGACTCTGCCTAAAAAAAAAAAAGGAAATGGAAGCACAGACAGAGAGGTAAGTGATGGGAATGGAGCTGGGATGGGGATGGACAGTCCTGCCTGTGATCCCTCTCGAGCCTTCTGCCTCCCAGTGCCAGGAACATCAGCCTCTCTGGGTGGGCCAGGACATCCCATGTTCTCCACTGAGCTAGCATGGGACTCATGCTCAGCAGGCATCTGAGATACAGATGAATGCTGAATGAATGGACAAATCTAAGCATATCATTTGTCCTCTTTAGGCAAAGAAGAAAGAAGAGGGCTTCTCAGCTCCTGGGGGAGACAAGGACTGTCTTGTGGGGAATAGGAACAGATTGTCCTTAGAGATGGGAAGAACTGGTCTATCCAGCACACTGCTGTCCAGCCCTAGGACAGGATGGCCTGCAGCTGCCTTAGGCATGGCTGGAGCCAGTCCAAGGCTGAAGTGGGACACACCCAGGATGGCTGTGTGACAGAAGACTGGCTCCTTGAGGCCAGAGGCAGTGACAGTCACAGTTGTACAATTCAATCAGAAACTTGGCCAAGCCAGGAATAGGGGAATGACCTTTCCAACAGCTGAGGTTTCGGGGTGCAGTGTCAGATGGCTGGTGAGATCATGTATCATCAGAGGCTGCAGTGAGGGGAGGGGACCTGCCACCTGCAGGGACAGGGGTCTGAACTGGGCTGTGCTACTGTCTAGAGAACTCCCTCCTTGGGGGAGGCTGGAAGTGTCATGGTGGAAAGGAGAGAGAGAAGTGATTTTCTTGTGTCTGATGAGGGTGTGGTTTGGGGTGTCTCTAGGGAGTCCCAATCTGGGGATGAAATTGCCTCTGTGGGTTTTTGAAGGACCACACCGCCGTTCTGTGCACAGACCCGTGGTTGAGAGAGGCTCTGCTGCCATTACCTCAGAAAAGAGGGTATTAAAAGCATTTCTTGGCTCTCTCCCTTGGAAGGGTTTAGATCTTGTCATTAATAACTGGCTAATGGATTTCTCAACTGTTACAAGCAGCCATGTGGCTTCTGGAAGGAATCTGCTGTTTAAGTACATTAAACAAGGACTCCGCAAGACTGTTAACCCTTGTGTCTCTCTGGCTTTCAGGAGAGTTTTTCACTTGAATTTTTTTCCCGTTGACTCTGAGAGCTGGTCATCATCTCTATTGGTTAAAGCTTGGGCCCTAGAGTCAGTAAGGCCTGGGTTTGAATCTCAGCTTGGCTAATTCATGTTTTCCTCGGTTTCCTCATCTCTGAAACAAATATAACACCTAAAGCTGGGTGTGGTGGCTCACGCCTATAATCCCAGAACTTTGGGAGGCCAAGGTGGGCGGATCACCTGAGGTCAGAAGTTCAAGACCAGCCTGGCCAACACGGTGAAACCCTGACTATATTAAAATTACAAAAATTAGCTGGGCCTGGTGGTGGTCGCCTGTAGTCCCAGCTACTAGGGAGGCTGAGTCAGGAGATTCACTTGAACCCAGGAGGTGAAGGTTGCAGTGAGCCAAGATCGCACCACTGCACTCCAGCCTGGACGACAGAGACAGACCCAGTTTAGAAAAAAAAAAAAAAAAAGGAAAGAGAGCTATTCTTGTCATCATAGCTTCTTCCCTTAGCAGTGCTTCTTACCCTGGTGTGCATGAGAATCCTGTGAGAACTTGTGAAAGATTCACAAACTGTAGTCCTATCCCAGACCTGATCGTGGGGCCTGGATGTCTGGCTTTCCTTAAGTCTCATACCTGCTTCTGATTGCATGCAGAGCTCAGCAACCACTGCTCCATAGCACATCATTTCTCACCCTCTGTTTTAATGGTCTAGTTACTTCTCTCTTTCAGTCACCAGAACGGAAGCCCTGCAAGGCTGGGGGCCTTATTTATCTTGTTTCTGCCGAGCACCTAGGGCCCTAGATAGTGACTACAGTAACTCCATAAATCTTTGGTGAGTGAGTGAATGAGTCAGTGAATGAATGAAAGAGATCCTAGCAACATGCCCGTGAAAGAAGCAGAGCAGGCAGGTTTCTCCCTCGGTAAGAGAAACCTGGGTTTGTGATCCGGCTGGTCCAGCCATATAACCTCCAAGTCACTCCAGCCTCTGTAAGCCTCAGTGTCTACAGCTACAAAATGGCACAAGAGATTTGTAACCTTGGACAGGCGCGGTGGCTCACGCCTATAATCCCAGCACTTTGGGAGGCCAAGGTGGGCGGATCAAGAGGTCAGGAGATGGAGACTGTCTTGGCTAACACAGTGAAACTCGGTCTCTACTAAAAATACAAAAAATTAGCCAGGTGTGGTGGCTATAATACAGTTGCTCGGGAGGCTGAGCCAGGAGAATTGCTTGAACCGGGGGGGGGGGGGGGGGGTGCGGGGGTGGGGGGGGTGGGGGGTGGGGGGGTGGGGGTGGGGGGTGGGGGGGTGGGGGGTGGGGGGGTGGGGGGGTGGGGGGGTGGGGGGGTGGGGGGGTGGGGGGGTGGGGGGGTGGGGGCGGAGGTTGCAGTGAGCTGAGATTGGGCTGCTGTACTCACTCCAGCCTGGGCGACACAGCAAGACTCCGTCTCAAAAAAAAAAAAAAAAAAAGAAAAGAAAAGAAAAAAGAGATCTGTAACCTTCCTGGCTTACAAGGAAACTGAAGGAGAGACTTAAATGTTCTTTGTGGAAAGACAGCTCAAGGACAGAAAGAACATGCCCCGCCCTCCACCATGCTAAATCCCTTCCTAGTTCCAGCAGAAACCAGAGAGGATCAAGCCCTGACATCTCCAGGTTTGAAAGTTCCTGCAGCCCTCTGTGGGGAAGGTAGGAGGGCCCAGTCCATCCTTACAGTGCACCTCACCCATCCTCTCTCCTAACCAGGAGGTGAGTCCCTGGGTATTCACTGTAGACAGAGGGGGTACGGGGTGGCATCCTTAGGACAGCAGGCCAGAATTCATTTTGTAATGGAGCACCTCCTATAACACAGGAGTTTATATAGCCCAGGGTCTCCCCTTTTTTTCCCTTCTGTCCCTCAGCCCCAACCCTGGGACTCCTCTCCTGGCTGCCCCTGGGAAACCAGAAGCTGATTATCTGAAAATGCTCCTTGCCCCACAATTTACTTCAAAACTGAGAACATGCCAGGGATTAGCACCAATCACCGTGAGCCCAAGTTATGAATTTGCTCTTTTATTCTCCCCTTCCGTCCTAGGGAAGGAAGGTCAGCACTCCAAGGGCAGGCGCTTTGGTGAATCTCTGAGCCCAAAATAATCATTCCCCAGGAAGGCGGTCGATTACATTTAACATCTTTAAACCCACAAATGCAGAAAGGCCTGTTTTCTGCAAGCCAGGCTTCTCCCCTGAGGATTCTACTTCAGCTGACACTGTGGAGCTATTTGCAATGCGGGGCTGTCCTGTGTAACACTGGAGAAGCCATAAACTTCCCGCTGCTGGAGGGGGACAGTAATGCTTATGCGTCTCCACGCACAGGTATGGATAGGTGGCCAAGTGTGATGTCAAGTTAAAAAGGGCAAGTAGAGGCTGGGCACGGTGGCTCATGCCTGTAATCCCAGCACTTTGGGAGACTGCGGCTGGTGAATCACCTGAGGTCAGGAGTTCATCTTGGCCTGGCCAAGATGGTGAAACCCCATCTCTACTAAAAATACAGAAATTAGCCAGGTATGGTGGCGGGTGTCTGTTAATCCCAGCTACTCGGGAGGCTGAGGCAGAGAATTGCTTGAACCCAGGAAGCAGAAGCAGAGGTTGCAGTGAGCAGAAATTGTGCCATAGCACTCCAGCCGGGCAACAGAGTGAGACTCCGTCTCAAAAAAAAAAAAAAAGGCAAATAGAGGCTGGGCACAGTGGCTCAGGCCTGTAATCCCAGGACTTTGGGAGGCTGAGGATGGGGGAATCACTTGAGCCCAAGAGTTCAACAACAGCCTGGGCAACGTCATAAAACCCTGCCTCTTCAAAAGATATAAAAATAAGCTGGGTGTGGCGGCATACACTTGTAGCCTCAGATACTTGGGAGGCTGAGGTGGGAGGATTGCTTGAGTCCAAAAGGTAGAGGCTGCAGTGAGCTATGATTGTACCACTGCACTCCAGCCTGGGTGACAGAGCAAGATCCTGTCTCAAAAAAGGCGGGGGATGGGAGGACAGTAGCATGTATGATGAAATAACCTATGGGATACAAACCCATTTTTGCCAAATAATAGTAAAATACAGCAGTGGTAGTACTGTATATTAGTATATGAGAGATACATATAAAACAGCAGCATACTCTGGTTTCTCTTCATAACGAATAAATCTTTCGCAAAAAAAAAAAAAAAAAACAGCTTTGTGTTAGCTGGTTTGTAATGTGATTGGTACTTTTCATGTATTTCTATATGTATACTTCTTATACTTTACAAAAAGTAAATAATACTTTTTGTAATAAGAAAAATCATATAGGTTTTAAAAGATACCCAGCTCTTGCTGGGTGCAGTGGCTCATGCCTGTAATCTCAGCACTTTGGAAGGCCCAGGTGGGCGGATCACCTGAGGTCAGGAGTTCAAGACCAGCCAACATGGTGAAACCCCTGTCTCTACTAAAAATATAAAAATTAGCCAGATGTGGTGGTGGGCACCTGTAATCCCAGCCACTTGGGAAGCTGAGGCAGAAGAATTGCTTGAACCTGGGAGGCGGAGGTTGCAATGAGCTGAGATCACACCATTGTACTCCAGCCTGGGCAAAAGTGAGACTCCATCTCAAAAAAAAAAAAAAAAAAAAAAAAAGAGAGAGACCCTTAGGCCAGGCAGGGTGGCTCACACCTGTAATCCCAGCACTTTGGGAGGCCGAGGTGGGCAGATCATGAGGTCAGGAGTTCGAGACCAGCCTGACCAATATGGTGAAACTCCATGTCTACTAAAGATACAAAAATTAGCTGGGTGTAGTGGCATGCACCTGTAATCCCAGCTACTCAGGAGGCTGAGGCAGAAGACTTGCTTGAACCAGGGAGGTGGAGGTTGTAGTGAGCCGAGCTCAAACCATTGTATTCCAGCCTGGGCAACAAGAGCAAAACTCCGTCTCAAAAAAAAAAACTCCAGCTCTTTAGGAGTTTGAGGCTGCAGTGAGCTATGATTGTGCCATTGCACTCTAGCCTGGGTGACAGACCAAGACTCTGTCTCTAAAAACAAACAAAAATCCATGGCTGGGCATGGTGACTCACGCCTGTAATCCCAGCACTTTGGGAGGCCAACGCGGGTGGATCATTTGAGGTCAGGAATGGGAGAGCAGCCTGGCAAACATGGTGAAACCTCATCTCTACTAAAAATACAAAAATTAGCTGGGCAGTAGTGGTGCATGCCTACTCAGGAGGCTGAGGCAGGAGAATTGCTTGAACCTGGGAGGCAGAGGTTGCGGTGAGCCCAGATCTCACCACTGCACTCCAGCTTGGGTGAGAGTGAGATCTTGTTTCAAAACAACAATAACAAAAAAACAAAAAACCTGGCTGGACCCAGGGGCTCATGCCTGTAATCCCAGCACTTTGGGGAGGCCAAGGTGGGTGGATCACCTGAGGTCAGGAGTTTGAGACCAACCTGACCAACAAGATGAAACCCTGTCTTAAAAACAAAAAACAAAACAAAACAAAACAAAACCAGCTCTGGAGGGAGGAAAGTAAGGAAAGAAAAAAACAACGACTCGGTTCTCAGGGTTGTTGGGAAAAATGATGTCAGTAAAAAGGCCCTATACCTGGAATATAGTTCATTTGGTGAACAGGAAGGAGTTGTGTGAGCTGTTTTTCATTCAGCTCCCATTTTTAGAAGTGCTGGTTATGTGCTCTACATGTTACACACATCACCTTTCTCCGGCTGTCATGCTATTTTCTTTTTTCTTTTTCTTTTATTTATTTATTTTTTTTGAGACGGAGTTTCGCTCTTGTTACCCAGGCTGGAGTGCAATGAAGCGATCTCGGCTCACCGCAACCTCCGCCTCCTGGGCTCAGGCAATTCTCCTGCCTCAGCCTCCTACGTAGCTGGGATGACAGGCACGCGCCACCACGCCCAGCTAGTTTTTTGTATTTTTAGTAGAGACGGGGTTTCACCATGTTGACCAGGATGGTCTCGATCTGTTGACCTCGTGATCCACCCGCCTCGGCCTCCCAAAGTGCTGGGATTACAGGCTTGAGCCACCGCGCCCAGCTTTGTCATGCTATTTTCTTTTCTTCAAGTAGCTTTCATCACCAGGCATTGTCTGATAGATTGATTTTACCTGGCTCCACGTGATTCATACCCCGGAATAGTGCCTGGCCTAGAGGAGGTGCTCAGCAATAAATATTGTTGAGCAAAAACATGAATGTACAGATAATACCTAGATCAGACTCAGCGGGGCAGGGGGTAGGAATGGAACTCACAGCTCCGGTGGGCTGGGGGCAGCAGGCATCCAGGAACTGGGCCGGGCTAGGCAGAGGAAAGTCGCAGGCTTCAGCACAGGTCCAGCAGCAGTCTGGGGACCCAGAGGCACCTTGCTTCCTGCAAGGGGAGCTACCGTCCACGCAGCAGCCCTGGGCCTAGATCACAGGGTTCAGGATGGCCAGGCAGCAGGTAGTGACAGCCAAGGCAGCTTTCCCGAGGGGGCAGGAAAAGGTTTGGCTGGGGACGGGAGAGGAAGGACCCCCTGGTACCACAAAAGGGATAAATGCGAGGGCTTAATGGTAAGTGTCTCAGGGTAAGAGCCTGCAGATGAAGGGACCGGTTACCGGGATTCCTATTCCCCAGAGCCCACCCTTTATCCATGACCAGACCCCTCACCAGCAGGCAGTGCCTAGTCAGCAGCACTAGACCCAGCAGCAACAAATAGATGCCCACAGCGATGAAGACGATGGCAGGGATGGGGAGCAGCAGGGGAGGGCTGCTGACGGGAGCCGGGGTTGGATTCCACGGGCTAGAGGAGGCCTGGACGAGCACAGGAGGAAGGGGTGACAAGGAAGTGGAGAGGGGCTGCAGGAACACGGGAATACCATGAGGGACATGGAGGTGGCTGGGAGAGAAACAGCCACCAGATGGTGGAGAGAGCATCAATAGGACTACACCCTGATTCACTATCTGTTCCCCAAGCCTGCCTTATTCCCTGTCATCCCCAGTTCCTTCCAGAATGCCTCCAGAGAAATCTCTTGTCTCTGGGTCCCCTGCCACTCCCTGACTATCCCTCAGCCCACATTACTGGCCCCTCTCATCCAATTCTGCCCCTTTCCACCCCAGGTGTCCTTGTGTATCCCTCCCTCCCTTACAATCCACCAATGTCTCCCAGTGACTCACTTAAAACTTCTTTTATATATGTATTTATTTGTTTTATTATTATTATTTTTGAGACGGAGTCTTGCTCTGTGGCCCAGGCTGGAGTACAGTGGGGCAATCTTGGCTCACTGCAACCTCCGCCTCCCAGGTTCTCCTGCTTCAGCCTCCAGAGTAGCTGGGATTACAGGCTCGTGCCACTATGCCCAGCTAATTTTTGTATTTTTAGTAGAGAGGGGGTTTTGCCATGTTGGCCAGGCTGCTGTTGAACTCCAGACGTCAGGTGATCCGCCCGCCTCGGCCCCCCAAAGCGCTGGGATTCTCGGCATGAGCCACTACACTTGGCCAATCTTTTTTAGAGGCAGTGTCTCAGTCGCCCAGGTTGGAGTGCAGCTGCATGATCATGGCTCGATGCAGCCTGGAGTTCCTGGGCTTAAACGATCCTCCCACCTCAGCCTCCTCAGAAGCTGGGATTATAGGCGACAGCCACCACACCTGGCACTTAAAATTTATGTCAGTGACAAAATTCCAAATTTAGCCCTGCCTACCTCTCTTCCTCCCCTCTTCCAACCACACGATAGCCCTAGCAGTTTCCCGAATGCTGCAGCCTCCCTCTCACCCCAAGGCTGTTTCCGCTGCCGGAAATGCCTTTTCTCCTGGATTACTTGGTGAACTTCTTATCTTGGCCAAGAATACCAGAAATGTGCCCTCCCGTGGGAAGTCCATTCCTGGCACTCTTCCTCACAGCTCTTGTCCTGAGCTGGCGGGGTGCAGTCTGTGTTGGGTAGAAGCCCCCTCCCCAGTCCGTGCTGGAAGGTAGGCCCAGTTGGGGTAAGGACGGGGCGCTCAGGGGGCCCAGAGAGGGGAAGGGGCCCGGACTTACGTCCATGGAGCAGGGCAGGGCCAGTCAGTCCGGGAGCTGCAGAGGAGGGAAGGTTCTGGGTCTCAGAGGCTGAGAGGGGCCGTTAGACCGGGGTGCCCATCTCCTTCCCCTTTCCTGTTTGGGGAAACTGAGGCCATCGCTGGGCCGGAAGGTAGGGTTTGGGAAGGGGACTGGGGAGCCGGGGATCAGAGGCGGCGCTTTCCTCGCAGGCCGAGGCCACTCTCCTCCTCGGTCCCCACACCTCCCCGGTCGGTCGGTCCCCACCACCTTGCACCCTCCGGCCGCGGGCAATTCACTGATTCCGCGCCGAGCTGGGTCCAATCGGCCGAGGCGCCGGCTCCACCCAGAAGCCGTTCGCGGCATCCCGCCGTCGCCATGGAGACCAGCGCGGTGTTTCTACGGCAGCCGCCGAGGCCCACACTCCCTCCTCACGCCTCGCGGTTCCCGCCTGAGCTTCCGTGGCCACCGGGTCTGCGCTGTCGCGGCCCTAGCGGCCTTCTCGCGGGGACCGAAGGGGAAGAACGAATCCCGCCGTCGCCAGCCCGGGTCGGATCCTCATCAGATGCTGGACGTTAGAGGAGGCACCGCAGAGGGAGGATTGAACCCCGAGGCTACACTCACTACTTGGATGTCTCTCTGCCAAGCCACTGCGTGTCGCAGTGTACCTTCCCTCCTCTGCAAAAGGGAGAGACGCCTGCCGTTCAGGGATATTGTAAAAATCAGAGCTACTAGCCGGGCGCGGTGGCTCACGCCTGTAATCCCAGCACTTTGGGAGGCCGAGGCGGGTGGATCACGAGGTCAAGAGATCGAGACCATCCTGGTGAACATGGTGAAACCCCGTCTCTACTAAAAATACAAAAAATTAGCTGGGCATGGTGGCACGTGCCTGTAATCCCAGCTACTCGGGAGGCTGAGGCGGGAGAATTGCTTGAACCCAGGAGGCGGAGGTTGCGGTGAGCCGAGATCGTGCCATTGCACTCCAGCCTGGGTAACAAGAGCGAAACTCTGTCTCAAAAAAAAAAAAAAAAAAAAAAAAAAAAAAAAAAAATCAGAGCTACTTTTATTTTATTTTTATTTTATTAATTTTTTTTTTAAGAAAGAGTTTCGCTCTTGTTGCCCAGGCTGCAGTGCAAAGGTGGGATCTCCGCTCACCGCAACATCCGCTTCCCAGGTTCAAACGATTCTCCTGCCTCAGCCTCCCAAGTAGCTAGGATTACAGGCACGTGCCACCATGCCCGACTAATTTCGTATTTTTAGTAGAGACGGGGTTTCTCCATGCTGGTCAGGCTGGTCTCGAAATTCCGACCTCCGGCGATCCGCCCGGCTTGGCCTCCCCAAGTGCTGGGATTACAGGTGTGAGCCACCGTGCCCTGCTTATATTTTATTTTTATTTGTTGATTCATTTATTTTTGAGATGGAGGCTTGCTCTGTCGCCCAGGCAGGGGTACAGTGGCGCGATCTCGGCTCACTGCAACCTCGGTCTCCTGGGTTCAAGCGATTCACCCGCCTCACCCTCCTGGGTAGCTGGGATTACAGTCACAGGCCACCACACCTGGCTAATTTTTGTATTTTTAGTAGAGACAGGGTTTCACCATGTTGGACAAGTTGGTTTGGAACTCCTGACATCAGGTAAGTCCACCAGCCTTGGCCTCCCAAAGCGCTGGGATTACAGGCATGAGCCACCACGCCCGGCCTTCAATGCTACTTAAAAAAAAAAAAAAAAAAAAAATAGATGGTGACTCATGCCTGTAATCCTCGCACTTTGGGAGGCCGAGGCAGGCGGATCACCTGAAATCAGGAGTTTGAGACCAGCCTGGCCAACATGGCAAAACCCCGTCCTAGTAAAAAATACAAAAATTAGCCGGGCGAGGTGTCGGACACCTGTAATCCCAGCTACTTGGGAGGCTGAGGCAGGAGAATGGCTTGAACCTGGAAGGCAGAAATTGCAGTCAACTGAGATCGTGCTGTTGCACTCCAGCCTGGGCAACAGAGTAAGACTCTGTCTCAAAAATAAATAAATAAAATTAAAAATAAAAAAAGTAGTAATGGTGTTTTGCTATTTTGCTCATGCTGGTCTCAAACTCCTGGCCTCAAGTGATCCTCCTTCCTCAGCCTCTCAAGTAGCTAGGACTAGAGATGCATGCTACTGTGCCCAGCTAATTCTTTTTTTTTTTTTTTAATTTTTTGTAGAGGCGATGTCTCTCTATGTTGCCCGGGCTGTTCTTGGTCTCCTAACCTAAAGCAATCCTCCGTCCTCATCCTCCCAAAGTGCTAGGATTACAGGCATCAGCCACCGTGCCCCGCCAAAGCTACTTGTTAATTGTGTGGAATTATCAATATTTTTTCTTTTTTTCTTTTTTTTTTTTTTTTGAGACGGAGTTTCGCTCTTGTTACCCAGGCTGGAGTGCAATGGCACGATCTCGGCTCACTGCAACCTCCGCCTCCTAGGTTCAGGCAATTCTCCTGTCTCAGCCTCCTGAGTAGCTGGGATTACAGGCACGCACCACCATGCCCAGCTAATTTTTTGTATTTTTAGTAGAGACAGGGTTTCACCTTGTTGACCAAGATGGTCTCGATCTCTTGACCTTGTGATCCACCCGCCTCGGCCTCCCAAAGTGCTGGGATTACAGGCTTGAGCCACCGCGCCCGGCTCATCAATATTTTTTCAACCTGACCCCACTGCTCTATTTTTACTCCGTTTTCACAGCCTTCACATCACTGTCAAAGTGATTTCCTACCACCTACAACAGATCTTGCTTCTTTTCCACTTTAAAACTTCCAAAGGCTTCCCACTTACTCCACGAGAAAGCCCAGCTGCTTTAGCAGACTGTCAACACCGTCTACTCTGAGCCCTGCCTCCTTTCCTTTTATTCATTCATTCACGGCGTATTCAGCAGGTAACAAGCACTGCTGTAGTATCTAGCAGAGAATAAGGTAAACTTCCTGCCCTCACATTACTGACATTTTACCAGAGGAGGGAGACCAGATATTAAATATATATAGATAAATTAAATTCCGTGGCTGGGCGTGGTGGCACATGCTTGTAATCCCAGCACTTTGGGAAGCCCAGGCTGGGGGATCACGAGGTCAGGAGATCGAGATCATCCTGGCTAACATGGTGAAACCCCGTCTATACTAAAAAAAAAAAAAAAACATTAGCCAGCGTGGTGGCACATCTGTGTAATCCCAGCTACTCGGGAGGCTGAGGCAGAGAATAGCTTGAACTCAGGAGGCGGAGGTTGTAGTGAGCTGACATTGCACTACTGTACTCCAGCCTGGAGGACGGAGTGAGATTCTGTCTCAAAAAACAAACAACAACAAAAAACAAATTAAATTTAATTTTGTATGCCCTTGGTTCTTTTCTGATTTTTTTTTTCAGAAGGAGTTTCATTCAAGTGATTCTCCTGCCTCAGCCTCCCGAGTAGCTGGGATTATACAGATGTGCCACCACGCCCAGCTAATTTTTTTTTTTTCATCTTCCTCAGTTTTTTTTTTTTTTTCCATCTCCAGCTAATTTTTTTTTGTATTTTTAGTAAAGTCAGGGTTTCACCATGTTAGCCAGGCTGGTCTCTGATCTCTGCCTCCCAAAATGCTGGGATTACAGGCATAAGCCACTGTGCTCTGACTTTTTTTCTGATTTTTAAAAGATGGGGTCTTGCTATGTTGCTCAGGCTGGTCTTGAACTCCTGGGCTCAAGCAGTCCTCCAGCCTCAGCCTCCCAGGTAGCTGAGATTACAGGCATGAGTCACCATACCTGCCTTCCCATTGGTTCTTTCAATAGGATCTGCCGAAGCCTTCCTGAACCAGTGCATAAGGTCTCACATTTCCACAGCTTTGCAGATGCTGATCCCTCTGCCTGGAGCACCCTCCATCTTCCCCTCAAACCTCCTCCTCACCCCTCAAGCATGTGCTCAGTTTGCCTCTGTGAGATCTCCCTGCCAACCTCAGGCAGAGGTGGCTGCTTTGGGCTGTGAATTCCCACAGCAGCACACAGATACTGCTATTCTAGCACTTGTCACAAGACACTTGAATTCCTCACTTCCGTGTCTGGCTCCACAATTAGACTGCAAGTGTCTGGGGCCTGGTCTGATTCACCTCTGTATCTTTTTTTTTTTTTTTTGAGACCGAGTTTTGTTCTTGTTACCCAGGCTGGAGTGCAATGGCGCGGTCTCGGCTCACTGCAACCTCTGCCTCCTGGATTCAGGCAATTCTCCTGCCTCAGCCTCCTGAGTAGCTGGGATTACAGGCACGCGCCACCATGCCCAGCTAACTTTTTGTATTTTTAGGAGAGACGGGGTTTCACCATGTTGACCAGGATGGTCTCGATCTCTTGACCTTGTGATCCACCCGCCTTGGCCTCCCAAAGTGCTGGGATTACAGGCTTGAGCCACCGCGCCTGGCCACCTCTGTATCTTGAGATCTAGTATTTGGCCTAGCCCTGGGAGCTTTGGTAAATACTCACTGATTCTATTGATTGGTTGATTGATTGTTTTGAGATGGAGTTTCACTACTCACTGATTCTATTTATTTATTTATTTATTTATTTATTTATTTATTGTTTTGAGATGGAGTCTCACTTTGTCCCCAGGCTGGAGTACAACGGCATGATCTTGGCTCACTGCAACCTTCGTCTCCTGAATTCAAGCAATTCTCCAGCCTCAGCCTCCCAAGTAGCTGGGATTACAGGTGCGCGCTACCATGCCCAGCTAATATTTGTATTTTTAATAGAGACGGGGTTTCACCATATTGGTCAGGCTGGTCTTGAACCCCTGACCTTGTGATCCACCTGGCTTGGCCTCCCAAAGTGCTGTGATTACAGGTGTGAGCCACCGTGCCCAGCCTATTTCTTTCTCTTTTAAAAAAGTAGACATGGGGCCAGGTGTAGTTCAAGACCACCCTGGCCAACATGGTGAAACCCTGTCTCTACTAAAAATACAAAAAATTAGCCAGATGTGGTGGTGGGCACCTGTAATCCCAGCTACTCGGGAGGCTGAAGCAGGAGAATGGCTTGAAACTAGGAGGCGGAGTTTGCAGAGAGCCACGATCATGCCACCGCACTCCAGCCTGGGCAACAGTGCAAGACTCTGTCTCAAAAAAAAAAAAAAAAAGTCGACATGGGCTCTCGCTATGCCAGGCTGGTCTCCAACTCTTGCCTCAACTGATGCTCCCACCTCGGCCTCCTAAGTTGCTGGTATTACAGGCAGGAGCCATTGTGCTCAGCCAATATTCACCGATTCTATGAATCCATTGAAACCAAACACTAACCATGAATGAAGCATTGTTATCCACATGTCCTAGTTCCCTTGGCTTACAGGGCACTCAGACCTCCCCATTTCATTCCTAACCTTTTTAGTTCACACACACACACACACACACACACACACACACTCACACTCACACAGGCACCCCGCCCGATGGCGGCCTCTGATTTCCTACACAATCGCTGCATCCTGGCATTTTCCCCTAAAAGCAATGCTACCATATACTATTTTTGTCCATGTTCGCCACCCCAACATACATTACCACAGCTGCTGCCCTGGGGTTTCCTACACCATGAGGCAGCCATGGAAATCACCAGGGGCTGTGTCCGTGGATCCCAAATCTTCCCTCCCAGTGTCAACTATACTGAGATGGTCTCAGCCACCCTCTTGGCCACCCATGGCCTCTCAGAGGGCATTTCGAGCTCAGAAAACAGAAGTCTAGCTGTCTCTAATGTCACCATTATTGATTCTAAAGAAGATTGCCTTCTTTAGGCTGTCTTTTTTTGGTGGGGGGGGGGGGGGTGATATGATCTCATTCGATAGCCCACAATGGCACAATCATGGCTCACCACAACAGCCTTGACCTCCTGGCTCAAGGGATCCTCCCACCTCAGCCTCCCAGTAGCTGAGACTACAGGTGCATGCTACCACACCCAGCTAATTTTTAAATTGTTTTGTAGAGATGGAGCCTCACTATGTTGCCTCAGGCTGTTCTTGAACTCCTGGGCTCAGGCGATCCTTCTGCCTCAGTCTCCTGAAGTGTTGGGATTACAAGCGTGACCCACTGTGCCCAGCCCTGGGCTGTCTTCTTGTCTGATGGAATCCTGAGGACCAAGACGAGGCCAGTTCCCACCTCAGCCCCAGAAAAGGCCTCCCGGGAACACATATTCTACCAACAGAGAGACGTCAGCCTTGGCAAGGCCCCTGGGCATGTCTGTGGCATGCACTGCCCAGACCCACTGCTGCTGGTGTTCAGTTCCTCCCACGGGCTCATACATTATTCAGGAGCATGGGCAGTGCTCCAGGCCTGCGTGTTGCCAGGCAAGCCGAGAGAAGGGTTGATGTATGCATCCCACTTTGCCAAGGCCCCACTTCTTTTTCTTTTCTTTTCTTTTTTTTTTTTTTCTTGAGACAGAGTCTCGATCTGTCACCCAGGCTGGAGTGCCAAGGTGCAGTCTCGGCTCACAGCAACCTCTGCCTCCCAGGTTCAAGCGATTCTTCTGCCCTAGCCTCCCAAGTAGCTGGGATTACAGGTGTGTGCCACCACGCCCGGCTAATTTTTGTATTTTTAGTAGAGACGGGGTTTCCCTGTATTGGCCAGGCTGGTCTCGAACTCCTGATCTTGCGATCCGCCCACTTTGGCCTCCCAAAGTGCTGGGATTACAGACGTGAGCCACTGTGCCAGGCCCAAGACCCACATCTATCTACATCACATCATTTGCTGGGGGAAGAGAAACTGACTTCACAATAGCCAGCTAACCGCAAGGTCTCCTCTCCCTAAAGTTGGAAGCTGGAGAAGTCAGATAGTACCACACATAGTTTCGCACTTCCCCGGAAAAGGGAAGACAGGATTGTATACTCCCAGCCACCGTGGACTGGGAAGAGATGCAGAGAGGTCCCAGAAGATGACAGAAGCTTTAGCAGGCTTGGACGTGGGAAGGGACCTGGGAGTTCTGATTCTGATCTAATACTTTGAGCTGCCTCCAATGGACATCCAATGATATCATCTCCCAGAGATTATGAAGAGTTTCACCAGCCTCCTTAGGATGAAAATGAAAGGCCCATGTTTAGGTAATTACCCTGGAGGAATAAAGAAGCCAAGCTAGAGCTCGTGTCAATAGAGGCCTCTCCGCGGTCCTTGTCTTACTTAATCCTCACATGTGTGAGTGGCAGAAAAAAATTATTTCCATTTTATAGGCTGGAAATAATAATGACCCAGTTGAAAACAAAATGAAAAAAACCCTTTAGGCTGGGCGCGGTGACTCATGCCTGTAATCCCAGTACTTTGCGGGGCCAAGGCGGGTGGATAACCTGAGGTCAGGAGTTCAAGACCAGCCTGGCCAATATGGCGAAACCCTGTCTCTACTAAAAATGCAAAAATTAGCCTGGCATAGTGGCAGGTGCGTGTAATTCCACCTACTTGGGAGGTGGAGGCAGGAGAATTGCTTGAACCCAGGAGGCACAGGTTGCAGTGAGCCGAGATCGCACCAGTGCACTCTAGCCTGGGTGACAGAGACTCCACCTTAAAAAAAAGAATAGCTGGCTGTGGTGGCACTCGCCTGTAATCCCAGCTACTCGGGAGGCTGAGGCAGGAGAATCACTTAAACCTGGGAGGCAGAGGGTAGAGGTTGCAGTGAGCTGAGATCACATCACTGTACTCCAGCTTGGGCAGAAAACAAATAAAAACAAAAAAACAAACAAGCAACAACGACAAAAAAAAAAAAAAACCTTCAGAACCAGGCAAGATCTTGATTTGAATTCTAGTTCTGCCATGGTGTATCTGTGCAACCCTGGGCAAGTCAATTGACCTCACCGAGCCTTAGTCGTCCTCATCTGGAAAGTAGGGATGACCCTCAGGGACTGCAGGGCTTCCTGTGACGATTTGAGAAAATGTATGCAAGGTACATGGCATAGAAGGAGTGCTCATTAAAATATATAGTCAGGCCGGGCACAGTGGCTCATGCCTGTAATCCCAGCACTTTGGGAGGACAAGACAGGTGGATCACCTGCGGTTGGGAGTTCAAGACCAGCTTAACCAACATGGAGAAACCCTGTCTCTACTAAAAATACAAAAGTAGCCAGACGTGGTGGCGCATGCTTGTAATCCTAGCTACTTGTACTCGGGAGGCTGAGGCAGGAGAATCGCTTGAACCTGGGAGCGGAGGTTGTAGTGAGCCAAGATCATGCCATTGCACTCCAGCCTAGACAACAGAAGCTAAACTTTGTCTCAAACAAAAAAATAATAATAATTAGCCAGGAGTGTTGGTAATCCCAGCTACTCAGGAGGCTGAGGCAGGAGAATTGCTTGAACCCGCGAGGCATAGGTTGCGGTGAGCTGAGATCGCACCATTGCACTCCAGTCTGGGCAACAAGAATGAAATTCTGTCTAAAAATTGCAATATAGGCCGGGCGCTCACGCCTGTAATCCCAGCACTTTGGGAGGCTGAGAAGGGCGGATCACGAGGTCAAGAAATTGAGACCATCCTGGCCAACATAGTGAAACCCTGTCTCTACTAAAATACAAAAATTAACTTGGTGTGGTGGTGCGTGCCTGTAGTCCCAGCTACTCGGGAGGCTGAGGCAGGAGAATTGCTTGAACCCAGGAGGTGGAGGTTGCAATGAGCTGAGATCACGACACTGCACTCCAACCTGGCACCTGGTGACAGAGAGAGACTGTCTCAAAAAAAAAAAAAAAAACGAAAAAATAAAAAGAAAATATAAGGCAATATATATATAGCTGGGTGCAGAGTTTCATGCCTATAATCCCAGCACTTTGGGAAGCTGAAGTGGAAGGATCCTTTGAGCCCAGGAGTTCAAGACCAGCCTCAGAAACAAAAAGAAAGAAAGAAGAGAGAGAGAAAGAGAGAGAGAGAGAGAGAGAGAGAGAGAGAGAGAGAGAGAAGGAAAGAAAGAAAGAAAGATAGATAGATAAGCCAGGCATGTTGGCTAATTTTTGTGTGCATCCATGGTCCAACTGCTTGAGAAGCTGAGCTGGAAGAATCTCTTTTTTCTTTTAGCTTTTTAAAAATATATATGTATTTTATTGCACTTTAGGTTCTGGGGTACGTGTGAAGAACATGCAGGATTGTTGCATAGGTACATACATGGCAATGTGGTTTGCTGCCTCCATTCCCATCACCTATACCTGGCATTTCTCCCCATGTTATCCCTCCCCAACTCCCTACCCCTCGCTGTCCCTCCCCTAGTCCCCCCACCAACAGACCGCAGTGTATGATGCTCCCCTCCCTGTGTCCATGTGTTCTCATTGTTCAACACCCGCCCATGAGTGAGAACATGCGGTGTTTGATTTTCTGCTCTTGTGTCAGTTTGCTGAGAATGATGGTTTCCAGGTTCATCCATGTCCCTACAAAGGACACGAACTCATCAATTTTTATGGCTACATAGTATTCCATGGTGTATATGTGCCACATTTTCCCTGTCCAGTCTATCATCGATGGGCATTTGGGTTGATTCCAGATCTTTGCTATTGTAAACAGTGCTGCAATGAACATACGTGTGCATGTGTCTTTATAATAGAATGATTTATAATCCTTTGGATATATACCCAGTAATGGGATTGCTGGGTCAAATGGAATTTCTATTTCTCGGTCCTTGAGGAATCGCCACACAGTCTTCCACAATGGTTGAACAAATTTACACTACCACCAATAGTGTAAAAGTGTTCCTATTTCTCCACATCCTCTCCAGCATCTGTTGTCTCCAGATTTTTTAATAATCACCATTCTAACTGGTGTGAGATGGTATCTCAATGTGGTTTTGATTTACATTTCTCTAATGACCAGTGATGATGAGCAGTTCTTCATATGTTTGTTGGCCTCGTATATGTCTTCTTTTGGAAAGTGTCTGTTCATATCCTTAGCCCACTTTTGAATGGGTTTGTTTGTTTTTTCTTGTAAATCTGTTTTAGTTCTTTGTAGATTCTGGATATTAGCCCTTTGTCAGATGGGTAAATTGCAAAAATTTTTTCCCATTCTGTTGGTTGCTAATTCACTCTAATGACTGTTTCTTTTGCTGTGCAGAAGCTCTGGAGTTTGATTAGATCCCATTTGTCTACTTTGGCTTTTGTTGCCAATGCTTTTGGTGTTTTGGTCATGAAGTCCTTGCCTACGCCCATGTCCTGAATGGTTTTGCCTAGGTTTTCTTCTAGGGTTTTTATGGTGTTAGATCTTATGTTTAAGTCTTTAATCCATCTGGAGTTAATTTTAGTGTAAGGTGTCAGGCAGGGGTCCAGTTTCTGCTTTCTGCACATGGCTAGCCAGTTTTCCCAACACCGTTTATTAAACACGGAATTCTTTCCCCGTTGCTTGTTTTTGTCAGGTTTGTCAAAGATCAGATGGTTGTAGATGTGTGGTGTTGCCTCTGAGGACTCTGTTTCATTGGTCTATATCTCTGTTTTGGTACCAGTACCGTGCCGTTTTGATTACTGTAGTCTTGTAGTATAGTTTGAAGTCAGATAGCATGATGCCTCCAGCTTTGTTCTTTTTGCTTAGAATTGACTTGGCTATGCGGGCTCTCTTTTGGTTCCATATGAAGTTTAAGGTGGGTTTTTCCAGTTCTGTGAAGAGGGTCATAGGTAGCTTGATAGAGATAGTCTTGAATCTATAAATTACTTTGGGCAGTATGGCCATTTTCACAATATTGATTCTTCCTAACCATGAGCATGGGATGTTTCTCCATCTGTTTGTGTCCTCTCTTATTTCCTTGAGCAGTGGTTTGTAGTTCTCCTTGAAGAGGTCCTTTACGTCCTTTGTTAGTTGTATTTCTAGGTATTTTATTCTCTTTGTAGCAATTGTGAATGGGAGTTCACTCATGATTTGGCTCTTTTTAAGTCTATTATTGGTGTATAGGAATGCTTGTGATTTCTGTACATTGATTTTTGTATCCTGAGACTTTGCCGAAGTTGCTTATCAGTTTCAGGAGATTTGGGGCTGAGATGATGGGGTCTTCTAAATATACAATCATGTCATCCGCAAATAGAGACAATTTGGCTTCCTCCTTTCCTAATTGAATACCCTTTATTTCTTTTTTTTTTTTTTTTGAGACGGAGTTTCGCTCTTGTTACCCAGGCTGGAGTGCAATGGCACGATCTCGGCTCACCGCAACCTCCGCCTCCTGGGTTCAGGCAATTCTCCTGCCTCAGCCTCCTGAGTAGCTGGGATTATAGGCACGCGCCACCATGCCCAGCTAATTTTTTGTATTTTTAGTAGAGACGGGGTTTCACCATGTTGACCAGGTTGGTCTCGATCTCTCGAACTTGTGATCCACCCGCCTCGGCCTCCCAAAGTGCTGGGATTACAGGCTTGAGCCACCGCGCCCGGCCCCTCCCTTTATTTCTTTTTCTTGCCTGATTGCTCTGGCTAGAACTTCCAATACTGTATTGAATAAGAGTGGTGACAGAGGGCATCCTTGGCTAATGCCAGATTTCAAAGGGAATGCTTCCAGTGAAGAATCTCTTGAGCCCAGGGGTTTAAGACTTCAATGAGCTGTGATTGTACCACTCCACTCCAGCCTGGGCAAAAGAGATGCTGTCTCAAAAAAACAAAAACAAAAACAAAAACAAAAACAATTAGAGGCCATGCATGGCGGCTGACACCTGTAGTCCCTGCACTTAGGAGGCCGAGGTGAGCAGATTGCTTGAGTTCAGGAGTTCAAGACCAGCCTGGGCAACATGGTGAAACCCTGTTTCTACAAAAAATACAAAAATTAGGCTGAGTGTGGTGGCTCACACCTGTAATCCCAGCACTTTGGGAGGCTGAGACAGGTGGATCATTTGAGGTCAGGAGTTCGTGACCAGGCTCCCAACATGGTGAAACCCTATCTTTACTAAAAATACAAAAATTAGCCGGGCGTGGTGGCATGCACCTGTAATCCCAGATACTCAGGAGCCTGAGGCAGGAGAATTGCCTGAACCTGGGAGGCAGAGGTTACAGTGAGCCAAGATTGCACCACTGTACTCCAGCCTGGGCGACAGAGCAAGACTCTGTCTCAAAAAAAAAAAGAAAAAAAAAAATCCAGACCGGGTGCAGTGGCTCATGCCTGTAATCCCAGTACTTTGGGAGGCCAAGGTGGGCAGATCACAAGGTCAGGAGTTTGAGACCAGTCTGGCCAACATAGTGAAACCCCATCTCTACTAAAAATACAAAAATTAGCCGGGCACAATGGAATGCACTTGTAGTTCCAGCTACTCAGGAGGCTGAGGTGGGAGGATTGCTTGACCCCTGGGTGCGGAGGTTGCAATGAGCCGAGATTGTGATCAATCAACAGATAGACAGACAGACAGATGGACAGATAATAGATGACACAACCGGCCAGGAATGGTGGCTCATGCCTGTAATCCCAGCTACTTAGAAGTCTGAAGAAGAAGGAGCAGTTGAGCCCAGGAGTTCGAGGCTACAGGGAGCCATGATAGTGCCACGACACTCCAGCCTGGATGACGGAGCAAGATCTCATCTCTAAATATATACATATCTAATGACTATTAATGAATGTCACAATGCATATGTATATAGGAACTGTGCTGTACACAGATCTCATTTAATCACCTCAGCAGCCTTATATAGAGGTGCTGCTGTTTTTGTTAGGTTATATTAAGATGAGAAGCCAGAAGCTCGGTGGAGTTGAATCCCTTGCACGAGGATGTCAGGCTAGTGACTGGCAGAAGCAGAACTTAACCCTGGCAATGGGACTTGGTGTATTCGTGGTGGAGGCTCAGAGAGGTTGTGAAATTTGCCCAAGGTCACACAGCCAGTCTATGTGAGAAGAAAGGGCTTGGACCCTTAGCTGTCTGGTTCCAACTCATCTGCTGTGCCCTCAGCTTTTTCTAGTGTGTAGATAGAGGGTGGGACTGGCATTGATTGGGACAGTCCCTAACCTGGGACAGGTAAGTAAAAGTACTAAATAATAAATGCTCTGGCACCCTGACCAGGATTCGCCCTAGAGCCCAGGCAGGGGGAATTGGACCCTTCCCTGGGTATCATGTGGGAAACAGGCCACTCTGGCCGTTTATTGTTTACTTATTCACAGCCTGCGATGGTATCACACCTGCACACCTCTGCAGGGCTGCCCCAGGTGGAGAGGATGAGTGGAACAGCCCGCGGGCAGCAGAGCCTGGACAGAGACCGGTAAACTCCAGGCCAAGGGTAAATTGGGTCGTGGGTCTCTAAGGGCTTCGCAGCGTGGAGACTTACCTGGGGAGACAGGCTAAGGGGAGGAAAGCTGGTGGCCAAAGTCACAGAAGCCTGGATGAGCCCTTGTATACCCCTGTCCTGCATTGCCCCTCCACGCACGGGCTGCCTAATGCTTTCTGTTTTGTTTCTGTTTTGTTTTTGAGTCTGGGTCTCAAAAACAAAAAGTAGGGATGACCCTCAGGGACTGGCAGGGCTTCCTGTGATGATTTGAGAAAATGTATGCAAGGTACATGGCATAGAATGAGGGCTCATTAAAAAAAGATAGCCAGGTGCAGTGGTTCATGCCTGTAGTCCCAGCACTTTAAGACGCTGAGGTGGAAGAATTGCTTGAGGCCAGGAGTTCAAGACCTGCCCCAGAAATGTAGTGAACGCTATTTCTACAAAATAAATAAATAAATAAGAAAAATTGGCTGGGTGTGGTGGCTCATGCCGGTAATCCCAGCACTTACGGAGTTCGAGACCAGCCTGGTCAACAAGGTAAAACCCCATCTCTACTAAAAATATAAAAAATTAGCTGGGCATGGAGGCAGGTGCCTGTAATCCCAGCTACTCGGGAGGTTGAGGCAGGAGAATTGCTTGAACCTGGGAGGCAGAGGTTGCAGTGAGCCGAGATCGCGCCATTGCACTCCAGCCTGGGCAACAAGAGTGAGACTTCGTCTCAAAAACAGAAAAGAAAAATTAGCCAGGCATGTTGTCTAATTTTTGTGTGCATCTGTGGTCCAGCTATTTGGGAAGATGAGGTAGAAGAATCTCTTGAGCCCAGGCTGGAGTGCAGTGGCATGATCATGGCTCACTGTGGCCTCCACCTCCCTAGCTCAGGCGATTCTCCCACCTGAGCCTCCTAAGTAGTTGGGACTACAGGCACACGGCACCATGTGTGCCTAATTCTTTTGACTTTGTAGAGAGGAGGTCTCACTGTGTTGCTCAGGCTGCCCCAGTACTTTCCGGCTGCACACCCAGGCCAGGACAGGCTGGTGTGTCTCTCTCCCTTCCTTTGCTGGGATGTCCGGAATACCCACTGACCACCCAGACAAGGGTTCAGAGTGTGGAGGACATCCTATCTTGGGTTTATTTTAGGTGGTATGTCAACAAGAAAACACACACACCACATACACACACACACACACACACACACACACACCCTGAACGCTATTCTCTTTCTCTTTCCAATTCTCTTTCAACGTTTGTTGTTACTGCAGGATGAAGGTCTCCATTTGCTGCCAGCAATCCTTTAACATCTTTCTATCCAAGCTTATCTTTTTGTTATTTCCTTTTTTTAACAAGGAGAGAGCCGGCCTCCAGTTCAGAATGAGTAGCAGCCGATAGAATCTAGCTAGAATGTTATAACATGCGTTTTCATCTTATATATTTTTTGTTACCTTCTATTTACCACAGGTGATACTGGTTTTCTATTTTCCACAGTGATAAAAAGTTTCCTTTTAAGGTACATGGTGGCTGGGCACAGTGGCTCATGCTTGCAATCCCAGCACTTTGGGAGGCCAAGGCGGGAGGATCACCTGAGGTCAGGAGGTCGAGACCAGCCTGGCCAACATGATGAAACTCCATCTTTACTAAAAAAACAAAAATTAGCCAGGTGTGGTGGTGCACACTTATAGTCCCAGCTACTCAGGAGGCTGAGGCAGGAGAATAACTTGAACCTGGGAGGCGGAGGTTGCAGTGAGCTGAGATCATACCATTGCACTTTAGCTTGGGAGACAGAGTGAGACTCTGTCTTAAAAGAAAAAAAAAAAAAAAAAGGACATAGTTAGGTCATGCTAACCATGGTGGTGCATGTGTGTAATCCCAGCACTTTCAGAGGCCGAGGTGGGACGATTGAGCAGATCGCTTGAGCTCAGGAGTTTGAAGAGTTTGAGACCAGCATGAGCAACATGGAGAAACCCTGTCTCTACCAAAAATCCAAAAAAATGAGCTGTGCATGGTGGTGGCGTACCTGTGGTCTCAGCTGCTCCAGTGACTGAGGCAGGAGGATTGCTTGAATCTGGGAAACAGAGGCTGCAGGGAGCCAGGATTGCACCACTGCATTCCAGTCTGGGCAACAGCATGAGACCCCCATCTCAAAAAATAGTACATGATAAAAACAAGAACAAAAACAAAAAAAATCCATACTCTGAAAACCAGATGACTTTGTTCAAATCCCCGCTTGGGCCACTTACTACCTGCACGACCTTGAGCAAGTCATACAACCTGTCTGTGCCTCAATTTCCTCATCTAAACAGTGACTGAGAGTGTGTCTCCCCCAGCACAGTGACTTGTGCCTACAATCCCAGAACTTTGGGAGGTCAAGGTAGGAGAATGGCTGGCTTGAGGCCAGGAGTTTGAGACCAGCCTAGGCAACAAGTCGAGACCCCCATCTGTACAAAAACTTAAAAATTAGCTGGCAGTGATGAGCCTGAGAGCCTGTAGTCCCAACCACTTGGGAGGCTGAGGCAGAAGGATCATTTGAACAGAGTAGTTTGGGTTTACAGTGAGCTGATCATGCCAGTGTACTCCCTTCACATGGACAAAATGAGAGACCCTGTCTCAAAAAACAAAACCAAACCCCCAGTATGCCTGTTTTAAGATTATTGTTAAGATTATATTATTTAATATATGTAAAGGGCTTAGATTGTCAGT